>NC_134829.1:46032534-46703387 GCF_004210375.1 Tachypleus tridentatus | reverse complement strand
ACCTTTAGTAGAACACTGTTCCTCTTTCTTCAGTAGAACACACTTCCTCTATATTCAGTAGAACACAGTTCCTCTTTCTTTAGTAGAACACACTTCCTCTACCTTCAGTAGAACACACTTCCTCTACCTTCAGTAGAACACACTTCCTCTACCTTCAGTAGAACACACTTCCTCTATCTTCAGAAAGAACACAGTTCCTCTTTGTTCAGTAGAACACACTTCCTCTACCTTCAGTGAGACACACTACCTCTACTTTCAGTAGAACACACTACCTCTACCTTCAGTAGAGCACACTACCTCTACCTTCAGTAGAACACTGTTCCTCTACCTTCAGTAGAACACACTTCCTCTATCTTCAGTGGAACACACTACCTCTACCTTCAGTAGAACACTGTTCCTCTACCTTCAGTAGAACACACTTCCTCTATCTTCAGTAGAACACACTTCCTCTATCTTCAGTAGAACACTGTTCCTCTGCCTTCAGTAGAACACACTTCCTCTATCTTCAGTGGAACACACCTACCTCTACCTTCAGTAGAACACACTTCCTCTACCTTCAGTAGAACACACTTCCTCTACCTTCAGTAGACACACTTCCTCTACCTTCAGTAGAACACAGTTCCTCTTTCTTCAGTAAAACACAGTTCCTCTTTCGTCAGTAGAACACACTTCCTCTATCTTCAGTAGAACACAGTTCCTCTTTCTTCAGTAGAACACAGTTCCTCTACCTTCAGTAGAACACACTTCCTCTATCTTCAGTAGAACACACTTCCTCTATCTTCAGTAGAACACACTTCCTCTACCTTCAGTAGAACACAGTTCCTCTTTCTTCAGTAGAACACAGTTCCTCTTTCGTCAGTAGAACACAGTTCCTCTTTCTTCAGTAGAACACAGTTCCTCTACCTTCAGTAGAACACGTCCTCTACCTTCAGTAGAACACACTACCTCTACCTTCAGTAGAACACTGTTCCTCTACCTTCAGTAGACACACTTCCTCTACCTTCAGTAGAAAACACGTCCTCTACCTTCAGTAGTAGACACACTACCTCTACCTTCAGTAGAACACTGTTCCTCTACCTTCAGTAGAACACTGTTCCTCTACCTTCAGTAGAACACTGTTCCTCTACCTTCAGTAGAACACACTTCCTCTATCTTCAGTAGAACACACTTCCTCTATCTTCAGTAGAACACAGTTCCTCTTTGTTCAGTAGAACACTGTTCCTCTACCTTCAGTAGAACACTGTTCCTCTACCTTCAGTGAGAACACACTTCCTCTACCTTCAGTAGAACACAGTTCCTATTTGTTCAGTAGAACACACTACCTCTACCTTCAGTAGAACACTGTTCCTCTACCTTCAGTAGAACACTGTTTATCTACCTTCAGTAGAACACTGTTCCTCTACCTTCAGTAGAACACACTTTCTCTACCTTCAGTAACAACACTTCCTCTACCTTCAGTAGAACACACTACCTCTACCTTCAGTAGAACACTGTTCCTCTACCTTCAGTAGAACACTGTTCCTCTACCTTCAGTAGAACACACTTCCTCTACCTTCAGTAGGAACACAGTTCCTCTACCTTCAGTGAGACACACTACCTCTACCTTCAGTAGAACACTGTTCCTCTACCTTCAGTAGAACACTGTTCCTCTACCTTCAGTGGGAGACACACTTCCTCTACCTTCAGTGAGACACAGTTCCTCTACCTTCAGTAGAGACACACTACCTCTACCTTCAGTGAGACACTGTTCCTCTGCCTTCAGTGAGAACACTGTTCCTCTACCTTCAGTGAACACACTTCCTCTACCTTCAGTAGAACACACTTCCTCTACCTTCAGTGAACACACTACCTCTACCTTCAGTAGAACACTGTTCCTCTACCTTCAGTAGAACACACTTCCTCTACCTTCAGTGAGAACACTGTTCCTCTACCTTCAGTAGAACACACTTCCTCTACCTTCAGTAGAACACAGTTCCTCTTTCTTCAGTAGAACACAGTTCCTCTTTCGTCAGTAGAACACACTTCCTCTATCTTCAGTAGAACACAGTTCCTCTTTGTTCAGTAGAACACACTACCTCTACCTTCAGTAGAACACTGTTCCTCTACCTTCAGTGAGAACACTGTTCCTCTACCTCCAATAGAACACACTTCCTCTACCTTCAGTGAGAACACAGTTCCTCTTTGTTCAGTGAGAACACACTACCTCTACCTTCAGTAGAACACTGTTCCTCTACCTTCAGTAGAACACTGTTCCTCTACCTTCAGTAGAACACACTTCCTCTACCTTCAGAAAGAACACACTTCCTCTACCTTCAGTAGAACACACTACCTCTACCTTCAGAAGAACACTGTTCCTCTACCTTCAGTGAGAACACTGTTCCTCTACCTTCAGTGAACACACTTCCTCTACCTTCAGTAGAACACAGTTCCTTTACCTTCAGTGAGAACACACTACCTCTATCTTCAGTAGAACACTGTTCCTCTACCTTCAGTAGAACACTGTTCCTCTACCTTCAATAGAACACACTTCCTCTACCTTCAGTAGAACACAGTTCCTCTTTGTTCAGTAGAGACACACTACCTCTACCTTCAGTAGAACATTGTTCCTCTACCTTCAGTGAGAACACTTCCTCTACCTTCAGTAGACACACTTCCTCTACCTTCAGTAGAACACACTACCTCTACCTTCAGTAGAACACTGTTCCTCTACCTTCAGTAGAACACACTTCCTCTACCTTCAGTAGAACACAGTTCCTCTTTCTTCAGTAGAACACAGTTCCTCTTTCGTCAGTAGAACACACTTCCTCTATCTTCAGTAGAACACACTTCCTCTACCTTCAGTAGAACACTGTACCTCTACCTTCAGTAGAACACTGTTCCTCTACCTTCCGTAGAACACACTTCCTCTATCTTCAGTAGAACACACTTCCTCTACCTTCAGTAGAACACAGTTCCTCTATTTTCAGTAGAACACACTACCTCTACCTTCAGTAGAACACTGTTCCTCTACCTTCAGTAGAACACTGTTCCTCTACCTTCAGTAGAACACACTTCCTCTATCTTCAGTAGAACACAGTTCCTCTACCTTCAGTAGAACACAGTTCCTCTTCCTTCAGTAGAACACAGTTCCTTTACCTTCAGTAGAACACACTACCTCTACCTTCAGTAGAACACTGTTCCTCTACCTTCAGTGGAACACTGTTCCTCTATCTTCAGTAGAACACACTTCCTCTACCTTCAGTAGAACACACTTCCTCTACCTTCAGTAGAACACACTACCTCTACCTTCAGTAGAACACTGTTCCTCTACCTTCAGTGAACACACTTCCTCTATCTTCAGTAGAACACAGTTCCTCTACCTTCAGTAGAACACACTTCCTCTATCTTCAGTAGAACACAGTTCCTCTACCATCAGTAGAACACACTACCTCTACCTTCAGTAGAACACTGTTCCTCTACCTTCAGTAGAACACACTTCCTCTATCTTCAGTAGAACACACTTCCTCTACCTTCAGTAGAACACACTACCTCTACCTTCAGTAGAACACTGTTCCTCTACCTTCAGTAGAACACTGTTCCTCTACCTTCAGTAGAACACTGTTCCTCTACCTTCAGTAGAACACTGTTCCTCTGCCTTCAGTAGAACACACTTCCTCTATCTTCTGTAGAACACAGTTCCTCTACCTTCAGTAGAACACACTACCTCTACCTTCAGTAGAACACTGTTCCTCTACCTTCAGTAGAACACACTTCCTCTATCTTCAGTAGAACACAGTTCCTCTACCTTCAGTAGAACACACTACCTTTGCCTTCAGTAGAACACTGTTCCTCTACCTTCAGTAGAACACACTTCCTCTATCTTCAGTAGAACACACTACCTCTACCTTCAGTAGAACACTGTTCCTCTACCTTCAGTAGAACACTGTTCCTCTACCTTCAGTAGAACACTGTTCCTCTACCTTCAGTAGAGACACACTTCCTCTATCTTCAGTAGAACACACTTCCTCTACCTTCAGTGAGAACACAGTTCCTCTACCTTCAGTAGAACACACTACCTCTACCTTCAGTAGAACACTGTTCCTCTTTCTTCAGTAGAACACACTTCCTCTGTCATCAGTAGAACACACTACCTCTACCTTCAGTAGAATACAGTTCCTCTACCTTCAGTAGAACACAGTTCCTCTACCTTCAGTAGAACACTGTTCCTCTATATTCAGTTGAACACACTTCCTCTATCTTCAGTAGAACACACTACCTCTACCTTCAGTAGAACACACTATCTCTACCTTTAGTAGAACACTGTTCCTCTTTCTTCAGTAGAACACACTTCCTCTATATTCAGTAGAACACAGTTCCTCTTTCTTTAGTAGAACACACTTCCTCTACCTTCAGTAGAACACACTTCCTCTATCTTCAGAAGAACACAGTTCCTCTTTGTTCAGTAGAACACACTTCCTCTACCTTCAGTAGAACACACTACCTCTACCTTCAGTAGAACACACTACCTCTACCTTCAGTAGAGCACACTACCTCTACCTTCAGTAGAACACTGTTCCTCTACCTTCCGTAGAACACACTTCCTCTATCTTCAGTGGAACACACTACCTCTACCTTCAGTAGAACACAGTTCTTCTACCTTCAGTAGAACACACTTCCTCTATCTTCAGTAGAACACACTTCCTCTATCTTCAGTAGAACACTGTTCCTCTACCTTCAGTAGAACACACTTCCTCTATCTTCAGTGGAACACACTACCTCTACCTTCAGTAGAACACAGTTCCTCTACCTTCAGTAGAACACACTTCCTCTATCTTCAGTAGAACACACTTCCTCTATCTTCAGTAGAACACACTTCCTCTACCTTCAGTAGAACACTGTTCCTCTACCTTCAGTAGAACACACTTCCTCTATCTTCAGTAGAACACAGTTCCTCTACCTTCAGTAGAACACACTACCTTTACCTTCAGTAGAACACTGTTCCTCTACCTTCAGTAGAACACCATTCCTCTATCTTCAGTAGAACACACTACCTCTACCTTCAGTAGAACACTGTTCCTCTACCTTCAGTAGAACATACTTCCTCTATCTTCAGTAGAACACACTTCCTCTTCCTTCAGTAGAACACAGTTCCTCTACCTTCAGTAGAACACACTACCTCTACCTTCAGTAGAACACTGTTCCTCTACCTTCAGTAGAACACACTTCCTCTATTTTCAGTAGAACACAGTTCCTCTACCTTCAGTAGAACACACTACCTCTACCTTCAGTAGAACACACTACCTCTACCTTCAGTAGAACACTGTTCCTCTTTCTTCAGTAGAACACACTTCCTCTATCATCAGTAGAACACACTACCTCTACCTTCAGTAGAACACAGTTCCTCTACCTTCAGTAGAACACACTTCCTCTACCTTCAGTAGAACACTGTTCCTCTACCTTCAGTTGAACACACTTCCTCTATCTTCAGTAGAACACACTACCTCTACCTTCAGTAGAACACAGTTCCTCTACCTTCAGTAGAACACACTATCTCTACCTTTAGTAGAACACTGTTCCTCTTTCTTCAGTAGAACACACTTCCTCTATCTTCAGTAGAACACAGTTCCTCTTTCTTTAGTAGAACACACTTCCTCTACCTTCAGTAGAACACACTTCCTCTACCTTCAGTAGAACACACTTCCTCTACCTTCAGTAGAACACACTTCCTCTATCTTCAGTAGAACACAGTTCCTCTTTGTTCAGTAGAACACACTTCCTCTACCTTCAGTAGAACACACTACCTCTACCTTCAGTAGAACACACTACCTCTACCTTCAGTAGAGCACACTACCTCTACCTTCAGTAGAACACTGTTCCTCTACCTTCAGTAGAACACACTTCCTCTATCTTCAGTAGAACACACTACCTCTACCTTCAGTAGAACACAGTTCCTCTACCTTCAGTAGAACACACTTCCTCTATCTTCAGTAGAACACTGTTCCTCTACCTTCAGTAGAACACACTTCCTCTATCTTCAGTAGAACACACTACCTCTACCTTCAGTAGAACACTGTTCCTCTACCTTCAGTAGAACACACTTCCTCTATCTTCAGTAGAACACACTACCTCTACCTTCAGTAGAACACAGTTCCTCTACCTTCAGTAGAACACACTTCCTCTACCTTCAGTAGAACACACTTCCTCTATCTTCAGTAGAACACACTTCCTCTACCTTCAGTAGAACACACTTCCTCTATCTTCAGTAGAACACACTTCCTCTATCTTCAGTAGAACACACTTCCTCTACCTTCAGTAGAACACACTTCCTCTACCTTCAGTAGAACACAGTTCCTCTTTGTTCAGTAGAACACACTTCCTCTACCTTCAGTAGAACACAGTTCCTCTACCTTCAGTAGACCTCTACCTTCAGTAGAACACTGTTCCTCTACCTTCAGTAGAACACACTTCCTCTATCTTCAGTAGAACACAGTTCCTCTTTGTTCAGTAGAACACACTTCCTCTACCTTCAGTAGAACACACTACCTCTACCTTCAGTAGAACACACTACCTCTACCTTCAGTAGAGCACACTACCTCTACCTTCAGTAGAACACTGTTCCTCTACCTTCAGTAGAACACACTTCCTCTATGTTCAGTAGAACACACTTCCTCTACCTTCAGTAGAACACACTTCCTCTACCTTCAGTAGAACACAGTTCCTCTTTCTTCAGTAGAACACAGTTCCTCTTTGTTCAGTAGAACACACTTCCTCTACCTTCAGTAGAACACAGTTCCTCTACCTTCAGTAGAACACAGTTCCTCTACCTTCAGTAGAACACAGTTCCTCTACCTTCAGTAGAACACACTTCCTCTACCTTCAGTAGAACACACTTCCTCTGTCTTCAGTAAAATTTGTAGGAAGTGACGATCAACTCATTGTTAATGATTAACTGACGGTGTTGACTGGTTACTTTCTCTCTGATTACATCTTCAAAATTGAAGACGACTAATTCATACAGCTTTTGAACGGCTGTGCGGACTAATTCATACAGCTTTTGAACGGCTGTGCGGACTAATTCATACAGCTTTTGAACGGCTGTGCGGACTAATTCATTGTGCGGCTGTGCGGACTGATTCATACAGCAGCTTTTGAACGGCTGTGCGGACTAATTCATACAGCTTTTGAACGGCTGTGCGGACTAATTCATACAGCTTTTGAACGGCTGTGCGGACTAATTCATACAGCTTTTGAACGGCTGTGCGGACTAATTCATACAGCTTTTGAACGGCTGTGCGGACTAATTCATACAGCTTTTGAACGGCTGTGCGCAGAATTCCAAAGAGTCAACTTTTCCTTTCTTTGTTGTTGTTTGTTTTGTTAAATTATAATAAATTTCATAGAATTATTTATGTTATTTCAACATTATTTGTTGCTCTACGGGTAGGTTCAGCGGTAAGAAGGAGAGCTTATAAGACTAAAAATTCGGAACTCAATTCCTGCAGAGGGCACAGCGCAAATAATTCTTTGTGCATGTTTATACCAGCAGCGTGATTCATTTACCTATGTACTGTAGATTGTTGTTCTTGTTGTTTGTTATTCGGCACAAAGCAATATAAAGAGCTATCTGTGCTCCACTCACGACGTGAATAGAAACCCGCTTTCCAGCGTTGTAAGTCCTCAGACATAGCACGATGATAGTGAGAGGGACGAGAGTATAAACGGGTACTGGATTGTAGGGGCGTAGCAGGTGTATTTTATGTTATTAATTAATGTAGATATAAAGGTGTTCCTTTATATTTGTTTAATTTTGGTTTTAGTTGCTGTATAAGTAGGCCTTCTTTGATCTTACGTTTGTTTATATTTCTTTCCCTTCTTACTATCTGGGTGTTTTCTATGGTTATGTTGTGTTTATTTGATTTGCAGTATTGAAAAACGTGTAGGGTGTTTTTTGTGTTTTTTAACTCTCTGTTCATAATATCGTCTTAGGAAGTAAACTTTGTTATGACTTCTGTCTGTCCATCAAGTTATATTTGTTTATCTATCTTACATTTGTTTCGTATAATTTGACTAACTTCGATTGTAATAAACTGAAAAACAACGATTTATAAGCTTGTTTGTTTTGAAATTAAGCACAAAGCTACACAATGGGCTATCTATGATCCGCTCACTTTGAGTGTCGAAACCCAGTTTTTAGCGGCGTGAGTTACGCCACTTGGAGGCCATAGGCATAATGAATTAATTTTTTTAGAAAGACGCTACATATAGTTCCCCGCTGGTATAGCGGTAAGTCTACGGATTTACAACGCTACAATCAGGGTTTTGATTCCCCTCCGTGGAGTTTACAGTCTATTGTTCTTTTACTTCATTTTAAACAAATAAACCAAAGAATAACAGACTTTTGAATAAGAAATCTGATAACGTAGATCTAGAAATTTGGAGTAATTTCGCTCTTCTGAATCCCCGTCACCGAACATGCTCATCCTTTCAGCCGTGGGGGCGTTATAATGTCACAGCCAATCCCGCCAGAATTTCACTAGTATTTTCATACTTGTTTTAATATGTATAATCATATTTTGGATTGTGATATTATATCTAAATTTTTTCAAAACATTCTACCTCTAATTGTAGGCATGCAGCTGAAAACATTAATAAAAATGTAAAACACATTTTTTTAGGATTATCATCATCACATCAGGTTAGTTATCGAAGAAGTAAGTTTTCTATCTCGTGCCCGGCTTGGCCACGTGGTTAGAGCACTCGTCTCGTAATCTGAGGGTCGCAGGTTCGAATCACCGTCACCTCAAATATGCTCCTCCTTTTATCCGTGGGGGCGTTATAATTTGTCGGTCAATCGCACTATTCGTTGGTAAAAGAGTAGCCCAAAAGTTGGCGGTGGGTGGTGATTACCTGCCTTCCCTCTAGTCATACACTGCTAAATTAGGGATGACTAGCGCAGATAGCCCTCTTGTAGCTTTGCGCGAAATTGAAAAAACAATAACAGCAAATAAACCCTCTGCTCAATATCTCAGAATTACGAATGGTGGTGGATAGTCTTAGTAGCTTTGCCATAAATACACATTACAAATGTTATGTTTAATATTTTTATTGATACATGGGAATTGTTATTAAAAATTGTTATATTTCGTCCATACCAAATGGTCCATAGAATCCGGCGCTGAACTCCAAATTAACTAGGACAAGGTTAACATATCCTCCTCGTAGAGGGATACTAGTTTATCGCAGGTTAAATCCCCCAGCCAACAGCTGGTTTAAAGTCTTGTTCAAGGACACGAAATCACGATGTCTCGAGCTCACAGCCTTCCGAATGAGTGCAAAGCACGAAGACAATACGCTACGCTACTCCAGACTTTTTTTATATATTTATAAACATAGTATAAATTATCCAGGGGAGAAAAAAAACTGAATGTTTTCTAAGGTATTAGCTTGTAGAAACAGAAGTGTAAGTTTCAGTGTTTAAAAAAACCTGAACTTAAAATATATGGTTTCATAATCAACGTAAAAAAATGACTGTAAGTTTTTAAAAGTAAAATAATTGATTGATTGATTTACAAGTAGAGGACTTTAGTAACACCAAAAGCATGCACTCTCCTTCCTTCAGTTGTGGAATCCGGTCTGAGCACGTTTAAAACTTCACTATAGAGATAAATGGCGCCGTACCTAATTCCAAACCATGTACCCTAATCCTAACAACAGCCGAGGTGGTTATCATATTAGTGTTACTAAACAAATGGGAAACCAAATGATAACAACAACAGCAGGGGTGGTTTTCATATTAATGTTACTAAACAGGAGGGAAACCAAATGATAACAACAGAAGGCTTGACAAACAGCATTTACTTAGGTGATGTCATTCCATTTTTTTTCTCTAACATTAATCCAGTTTGACAAAACTCTGCTTTCTTCCATCCAGCCACTCTTCTATCCCGTTAGTTAACTTATCTCACACACCTATAGAAGTAAGTTTCGTTACAAACCTGGATGTGTTGTGTAACAACTGTAACAATGTTGTGACATTGTTGTCTTGATGACATTATGTGTTCTATTACAACTGTAACAATGCTGTGACAGTGTCTTGATGACATGATGTGTTGTATAACAACTGTAACAATCCTGTGACAGTATCTTGATGACATGATGTGTTGTATAACAAGTGTAACAATCGTGTGACAGTATCTTGATGACATGATGTGTGTTGTATAACAACTGTAACAATCCTTAGATAGTAAATTAATTCTATTAAGTTAGACCAACTTACTTATATATGTTTCATTCTCAAGGTTTTATACGTAACTCAGTCCACACCTGCATCTGTCCTTTGGATAACACATTTATGGCCAGCTCAAACTTTATTAAGACAAAATTGCTTCTCTTTAAATTCATATGCTATGTTATATGTTAAATATTATGCGTATAGTTTCATGTATCTTGGTTGTTAAACATGAAAATGCACAAGAATTTATCAGTGTTGTTGCCACTGCCTGTATCGAAACCTGATTTTTAGCGTTCTAAGCCCTCATACTTACCGCTGAACCACTATAGTTTCTACGTTAAATATTGCAATCACATTATATCAAACAATAAGAAATATCAACTGTTTCTCAAATCGATCTTATTAAATATAAAAGAAGAACAGAAAAATATGCGACAAGTATTATACTTTATGACACTTTAGAATTAAAAGCTATATTGATGTGAATCTGTAAAGTAGATTAGTATTAACGTTTCGGGTGAAATTTACTCTTACAATACAAAACGACAACTTTATTTGACATCACCGTCCACCGTCAACTGTCAGACTACTCTTTTACTAACGAATAGTGAGATTGCCCGTAACGTTATAACGCCCCATAACTGAAAGCACGAGAAGTAAGGTGAGATAAGGAGCACCCGCTGTTCGAATAACTAAAAATTGAGATTCTGGACTTGATTAGAACTGATCTGGGTTATATATGGATACGTAGAAATAATGCTCAGAATAACAACTAAAATCTAGAATCTAATGGCATTGGACTTGAGACAAACCAGGATGAAACAAGGTTTACAAAATTGTGACCAGATTCTACGTCTTGAAATTTGTAACGCACACATAAAAAACAGCTTTATATCACAGGCAGTGTACTTTTCACTTGGTCAACTTCAAGTGTATTCCTTCTAATTTCAAGACCTAAATTACAAAATTATAGTACACAAAAATAAGACTTAGCTTTAGATTACAGGCAGAGTACTTCTCACCTGGTCAACATGAAGTGTAATACTCCTAATTTCAAGTAATAAATTACAAAATTGTAGCGCACACATATAGGACTTAGCTTTAGTTAACAAGCGAAGTATTTCTCACTTTGTCAACACGAAGTGTATCACTCCTAATTTCAAGAGTTAAGCTACAGAATTGTAGCGGACTCTCATAAGACTTAGCTTCAGATAACAGGGAAAGTACTACTCACCTAGTACACATGAAATGTATTACTCTGAACTTCAAGAATTAATTACAGAATGGTAACACACCCATAAAAGGCTTAGCTGTAGGTAGTTGGCAGAGTACTTCTCAACTGGTCAACATGAAGTGTATTACTCCTAATTTCAAAAACTAAACTACAAAATTTAATGTACACATATAAGACTTAGCTTTAAGTAACTTGGTCAAGATGAAGCGTATTATCCTAATTTCAAGAAACTGAATTACAAAATTGTAGCGCACGTATATTGGATCAAGGTTCACATAACAAGCAGAATATATTACAACTGATAAAACATAAAGTATATTACTTCTAATTTCAAGAAATAAATTACAAAATTGTAGCGCACACTTATAAGGCTTATCTTTAGATAAAAACCCGAGAACTTCACACTTGGTCAACATGAAGTATATTACTCATAAATTCAAAAAATAAGTTATAAAATTTTAATGCACGCATATAACACTTAACTTTAGATAACAGACAAAGTACTTCTCACCTGGTCAACATGAATTGCAGTACTCCTAATTTTAAAAGAAATTGTAGCTCACCCATATGAGACTTAACTTTAGATAACAGGCAGTGTACTTCTCACCTGGTCACCATGAAATGTATTAATCCTAATTTCAAGAACTAAATTACAATTTTTTTTTTATCCACCCAAAAATTTCGTGTAATAAAAGATTAAAATTACTTCAGTACCGGTGTATTTGGTTTTATATATGTGTATATCTGTACATGGATATAATTCATCAAACGACCTTTCTTTGGTTGTTCTCTACTTTCTATTTTATATTTGGAGGAAATTCTTGATTACGCTGTTCTTTCAGTCACTTACCATAGCAACTTGAGGAAAATGAATGTCTTCTGACCTAACCCTAGATTATTTTATGTATTATCGCAATCTACCTGTCCATTTGCTTCTTGTTACCTGTATTACCTCTGTGACAAAAGTACCAAATTTACAGTTCACACTTAAGTTCATCACAGTGAATTTCGTTTTCTTACTTGTGTGTGGTCTGAAGTCTAAAAGGACCTTAGTTCCAGACTATATTCTAGAGATAGTGTTAGTATCCCTTCAAAGAATACATCTACGTGCCATTTCTACACAAAAGAGATAATTCACACACGTCTACATGCCATTGCTACACAAAAGAGATAATTCACATTAACTATACACGAAAAATGTTTTACTTATACGAAACATCAGATATTTCAGATGCGACCTTGATACGTTTTTTTGGTCAACGAAATCATTATACTTCGTTGCGCTGGAGGGACGAATCGAAACGTTTATTCTCTATCACGTTCTCGTGCCGTTTTGTCTAACACAACCTGCGTTTTGAATAAGTTTGGTTTTGAGGACCAACACAGATGCACGTTATCATTGTTAATTACAAACTGCATATTGGCAAAACGATTTCAGTTGTTCTAAAGATAAGGTGTGTTGTCCGTAGAATATAAAAGAAACTGGAATGTCTGTTTCATCAAATTCTTATCACTCGAAGATAAGCCTAACAAACAGTGTTAAAACTTTCTTTGTAACTTTTGAGATATATGAGTATATCGCTTGAAATGACCCTTAGCGGTTTCCTGTCTGAATTTGAAGTGTTTTTAAAGTGACTGATTATACGTTCGTTGGCTTTGTTTCTGTGAACTTATATTTGATTTATTTGTGGGATTTATATTGTTGGCAATTTCATCCTGAAACAAACTAAAAAAAACAACAAAATCTTGCGAACTTAAGTGTCATATAAATAATTTATCTGCACTACTTTGAACTTCATAGCTTATATATGCTAAACTTGTTTTTGAATTTCGCGCTCAGCTACTCGAGGTCTATCTGCGCTAGCCGTCCCTAATTCAGCAGTGTAAGACTAGAGGGAAGAAAGCTACTCATCACCACCAACCGCCAACTCTTGGGCTACTCTTACCAACGAATAGTGGGATTAACAGTCAAATTATAATGTCACCATGGCTGAAAGGGTAAGCATGTTTGGTGAGATGGGATTCGAACCCACGACCCTCGCATTACGAGTCGAGTGCCTTAACCCCTAGCCATGCCGGGTCGACGAAGTTTTTAATACAAGCATTCCTTCGCAAAAAATGGAACATAAGAGACCACTCAGTGACAGATGAAATAAAATTTACAATTGACATCTAGTGGCTAAGCGGTAAGTCTGAAGGCTTATAACGCTAAAAACCAGGTTTCGATACAGGCAGTAGCAACAACACTGATAAATTCTTGTGCATTTTCATGTTTAACAACCAAGATACATGCACACTATACGCATAATATTTAACATATAACATAGCATATGAATTTAAAAAGAAGCAATTTTGTCTTAATAAAGTCCCACTTTATTTCACATAGGGAAGGACAGATGACTCTCTAAATCAAACGTGTTAGGGCTAGAAGAACCTAGAAGAGCTTGTTAGAATGAGGAGAATATGCGTTATGGTCGGTAGCAGAGTCCACAGTGGTCAAAATATAAATATTAAAATCATGTTATATATATTAAGTTCTCAATGTTCAAAAATGAAAAAAAATATATATACAAGAATAAATAACAAGGAAGTTAAAAAGTAAAAGTTAATAATAACAAACGATTTCTTCCCTGTGGTACATGGTTTGGAATTAGGTACGGCGCCATTTATCTCTATAGTGAAGTTTTAAACGTGCTCAGACCGGATTCCACAACTGAAGGAAGGAGAGCGCATGCTTTGGATGTTAATAAAGTCCTTTACTTGTAAATCAATCAATCGATTATTTTACTTTTAAAAACTTACAGTCATTTTTTTACGTTGATTATGAAACCATATTTTTTAAGTTCAGGTCTTTTTTAAACACTGAAACTTACACTTCTGTTTCTACAAGCTAATACCTTAGAAAACATTCAGTTTTTTTTCTCCCCTGGATAATTTATACTATGTTTATAAATATATAAAAAAAGTCTGGAGTAGCGTAGCGTATTGTCTTCGTGCTTTGCACTCATTCGGAAGGCTGTGAGCTCGAGACATCGTGATTTCGTGTCCTTGAACAAGACTTTAAACCAGCTGTTGGCTGGGGGATTTAACCTGCGATAAACTAGTATCCCTCTACGAGGAGGATATGTTAACCTTGTCCAAGTTAATTTGGAGTTCAGCGCCGGATTCTATGGACCATTTGGACGAAATGGACAATTTTATAACAAATCCCATGTATCAATAAAAATATTAAACATAACATTTGTAATGTGTATTTATGGCAAAGCTACTAAGACTATCCACCACCATTCGTAATTCTGAGATATTGAGCAGAGGCTTTATTTGCTGTTGTTGTTTTCTCAATTTCGCGCAAAGCTACAAGAGGGCTATCTGCGCTAGTCATCCCTAATTTAGCAGTGTATGACTAGAGGTAAGGCAGGTAATCACCACCCACCGCCAACTTTTGGGCTACTCTTTTACCAACGAATAGTGGGATTGACCGACAAATTATAACGCCCCCACGGATAAAAGGAGAAGCATATTTGAGGTGACGGTGATTCGAACCTGCGACCCTCAGATTACGAAACGAGTGCTCTAACCACGTGGCCAAGCCGGGCACGAGATAGAAAACTTACTTCTTCGATAACTAACCTGATGTGATGATGTTTGATAATCCTAAAAAAATGTGTTTTACATTTTTATTAATGTTTTCAGCTGCATGCCTACAATTAGAGGTAGAATGTTTTGAAAAAATTTAGATATAATATCACAATCCAAAATATGATTATACATATTGAAACAAGTATGAAAATACTAGTGAACTTCTGGCGGGATTGGCTATGACATTATAACGCCCCCACGGCTGAAAGGATGAGCATGTTCGGTGACGGGGATTCAGAAGAGCGAAATTACTCCAAATTTCTAGATCTACGTTATCAGATTCCTCATTCAAAAGTCTGTTATTCTTTGGTTTATTTGTTTAAAATGAAGTAAAAGAACAATAGACTGTAAACTCCACGGAGGGGAATCAAAACCCTGATTGTAGCGTTGTAAATCCGTAGACTTACCGCTGTACCAGCGGGGAACTATATGTAGAGTCTTTCTAAAAAAATTAATTAATTATGACTATAGCCTCCAAGTGGCGTAACTCACGCCGCTAAAAACTGGGTTTCGACACTCAAAGTGAGCGGATCATAGATAGCCCATTGTGTAGCTTTGTGCTTAATTTCAAAACAAACAAGCTTATAAATCGTTGTTTTTCAGTTTATTACAATCGAAGTTAGTCAAATTATACGAAACAAAAGTAAGATAGATAAACAAATATAACTTGATGGACAGACAGACGTCATAACAAAGTTTACTTCCTAAGACGATATTATGAACAGAGAGTTAAAAAACACAAAAAACACCTTACACGTTTTTGAATACTGCAAATCAAATAAACACAACATAACCATAGAAAACACCCAGATATTAAGTAGAGAAACAAATATAAACAAACGTAAGATCAAAGAAGGCCTACTTATACAGCAACTAAAACCAAAATTAAACCAATATAAAGGAACACCTTTATATCTACACTAATTAATAACATAAAATACACCTGTTACGCCCCTACAATCCAGTACCCGTTTATACTCTCGTCCCTAAGACGTGTCCGTCAACGGTCACATTCAAACTCTCTTTCTTAACCTGAAGATGACCTAGGAAGGTCGAAACGTTGTTCTCTCCTTATCAATAACAGTGTTAATACTCATACCAGCTGTTCTAAGATACAGAGAGTTAAAACTTTGATTAAAAATAGTTTTCTAATTTGTTGTATACCTTATCAGAACAAACACGTTTCAATGATCTTTTAATGACAACGATTTTGCACATTAGTACTTATCAAACATACAAGTATATATATAGTGTCTTCTGTCGAAGTCTGAGCTCTACATGGGAATACATAAATAGATACATACAAATTTATTAGAACGTTTTCTGCACCAACTCTTGTTTTAATTGGGAAGCCATATTTGAATCCGTGCAGTATCACAAGATATTCTTCACGCTCTAAGTCTCTAAGATGTGGCTGCCTTAAAAGAGTGACAGTCAATTCCGCATCGTGGATGGTCGATGATAGGTTGATGCTAACTGGCTGCTACCCTCTGGTCAGACCCGGTATGACCAGATAGTTAAGACGCGAGGGTCGCGAGTTCGAGTCCCCGTCATACTGAACATGCTCGACCTTTCAGGCGTGGGGGTGTTTTAATGTTACGACCAATACCACTATTGATGAAAGAGTAACCTAAGAGTTAACGATGGGCAATGTTGAATACTTGCTTTCCCTCTACTGCATCACTGCTAAAGTAGGGTCAGCTAAACGAAGCAGCCTTCCCGTGGCTTTGCACGAAATTAAACCAACCCAAAATCTCATCTTGAACAAGACTCCGAGATTCTAGAGGGAGTTAGATCCCGATAAAGAATAAGATAAACAAGAAACCAAAACAAGATGCACTGGCTACCATGTTAGATAAAGTTTCAGCCTGGCCAGAAATTTCAAATCTTCGTTGAAGTATTGTCTACGGGACTGAATCGATAATAAATATTTTTTTAAACTTTAAAATACAGGAACAAAAATTAAATGTGCTTTTCCCACTGAGATGTACAAGTGTTATAAGCCTTTCTTTAACACAAGTGTCGAAATTCAATCTTTACTTCCCTTATATAATAATAATCAATTTAATCACAGTATTTAAGCATCAGAACCCATTCTCCACATCATTCAGTAAGAACCCATTCTCCACATCATTCAGTAAGAACCCATTCTCCACATCATTCAGCCAGATCCCATTCTCCACATCATTCAGTCAGAACCTATTCTCCATATCATTCAGCCAGATCCCATTCTCCACATCATTTAGTAAGAACCCATTCTCCACATCATTCAGTCAGAACCTATTCTCCACATCATTCAGTAAGAACCCATTCTCCACATCATTCAGTCAGAACCTATTCTCCACATCATTCAGTAAGAACCCATTCTCCACATCATTCAGTAAGAACCTATTCTCCACATCATTCAGTAAGAACCCATTCTCCACATCATTCAGCCAGATCCCATTCTCCACATCATTTAGTAAGAACCCATTCTCCACATCATTCAGTCAGAACCCATTCTCCACATCATTCAGTCAGAACCCATTCTCCACATCATTCAGTCAGAACCCATTCTCCACATCATTCAGTAAGAACCCATTCTCCACATCATTCAGTCAGAACCCATTCTCCACATCATTCAGTCAGAACCTATTCAGTCCATTCTCCACATCATTCAGTCAGAACCCATTCTCCACATCATTTCAGTAAGAACCATCATTTCATTCTTCACATCATTCAGTCAGAACCCATTCTCCACATCATTCAGTAAGAACCCATTCTCCACATCATTCAGTCAGAACCTATTCTCCACATCATTCAGTAAGAACCCATTCTCCACATCATTCAGTCAGAACCTATTCTCCACATCATTCAGTAAGAACCCATTCTCCACATCATTCAGCCAGATCCCATTCTCCACATCATTTAGTAAGAACCCATTCTCCACATCATTCAGTCAGAACCCATTCTCCACATCATTCAGTAAGAACCCATTCTCCACATCATTCAGTCAGTAAGAACCCATTCTCCACATCATTCAGTCAGAACCCATTCTCCACATCATTCAGTAAGAACCCATTCTCCACATCATTCAGCCAGATCCCATTCTCCACATCATTCAGTCAGAACCCATTCTCCACATCATTCAGTCAGAACCCATTCTCCACATCATTCAGCCAGAACCCATTCTCCACATCATTCAGTCAGAACCCATTCTCCACATCATTCAGCCAGATCCCATTCTCCACATCATTTAGTCAGAACCCATTCTCCACATCATTCAGTCAGAACCCATTCTCCACATCATTCAGTAAGAACCCATTCTCCACATCATTTAGTAAGAACCTATTCTCCACATCATTCAGTAAGAACCCATTCTCCACATCATTCAGCCAGATCCCATTCTCCACATCATTTAGTAAGAACCCATTCTCCACATCATTCAGTCAGAACCCATTCTCCACATCATTCAGTCAGAACCCATTCTCCACATCATTCAGTCAGAACCCATTCTCCACATCATTTAGGAGGGTTTGATTCATCTGGATTTACAGGATATAAAGATATTGAATCTTTAATGTATTTTTTGTAATTACATATATATATATAATTATTAATGTAACAAAATTCATGTAACAGTACCTCCAACAATATATTTGTTTTCAATATACTTGTAGAGCTCTCTATAGTAATCTATAATGTTACAAGACAAAGATAACCTTTGTTTAAAGGTTAGATCTCACGTGATATAATACTTCCCTTCATAAGTTAGACGTTTGCGTTCTTTTCCGTATATAGTTTCAGCAAAATCTCATAGAAGGTGATTGCGTGTTTTACACTGGAATACAGGGCTCGAAAATAGATTTTCTTCCAAAATGTAAGTGTGATGGATTGATCACGTGGCTTGTTGCGCTTTGAAACGATGAAGGACAAAAGAAACAATCTTCGTGATGTCTGTTCATGACTACAGACAACAAATAATGAAAAATTACAGCAACTCACGCAAAAATTTACTGGCAGTTATATGTAATCTTTCATACATTCCACAAGTGGAAGAACTCTGTGCTTACATTAATTTTATTAGAAAACATGTGGTGAAAAAAAAAATGTTTTTCATCGACTTCAGACACCATTGCAGCGAATTAATACTCCTGAAAGTTCACGAAGTTACAAAAATGATCTTGTAATTCTCTCGTTGGAGAGACTCGGGACAGATGCGAAAATGACTTGATAGTTCTTTCTTTTTTGTTTTAAGTTTAATAATTTTTATGTGTGGCAAAATGACGTTTTAAAATTAATTATTACAAGTCCTTTGAGCAGTATGCACACGTGTTAGAAGTGCGATCTATTGAAGAAATTGTGAGTACATAACGTAAGGAGAGGTTAGGGTTAGGGGATTTAAAATCATTTGAAACATCTCTCTAGATGGACATAGCTCCTATAATGGACTGATGGACTATTTCCTATAAACAAGTGATGCGGACTATTTCCTATAAACAAGTGGTGCGGACTATTTCCTATAAACAAGTGGTGCTGACTATTTCCTATGTCTGTGAAGATATGTAGGTTAATTTCCATCGCTTCCAGAACAGCCAAGTATAGCCAGCTGGTGAGAAGGCTCGACTCGTATTCTTATAGTGATGGGTTCGAATCAGTCTCCCTCCGAACATGTTCTTTCTTTTTTTTAGGTGTAGGGGCATTATTATGTTACTATCAATCTCCCTGTTCTCTGGTAAAAGAGTTGGTGGGAAGTGGTGATGACCAGCTACGAGAGGGCTATTTTAGCAGTGTAATTTAGCAGTGTAAGACTAGAGGGAAAGCAGCTAATCGTCATCGCCAACTCTTGGACTACTCTTTTACCAACGAATTGTGAGATTGATCGTCACATTATAACGCCCCACGGCTGAAAAGGCGAGCATGTTTGGTGCTACCGGGATTTGAGCCCGCGACCCTCAAACTACAAGTCAAACGCCTTAACCCACCTGGCCATGTCCGGACCCATAGCGGCGTTGTGGGTCCAGGATTATAAGTTTGCTTCTTATTTCTTATGTTCCTCATGGAACAATAACATTTCTTATGTTCCTTATATAAGAGGGACTTTCTTATATTTTTCATAGAACATGTGCATTTCTATATAAGAGGGACTTTTTATTTTTCATAGAACATGTGCATTTCTTATGTTTATTATAGAACATGTGCATTTCTTATGTTTATTATAGAACATGTGCATTTCTTATGTTTTTCACTGTTCTATGAGAATACACTTGTTCTAGTGTATTTCTTATGTTTCTTATAGACCAAGGGCATTTCTTAAGTTTCTCATAGATGAAGAACATTTCTTATAGAAGAGGGATATTTCTTATGTTTCTCATAGAACAAGTGTATTTCTTATGTTTCGTACAGACCAAGGGCATTTCTTAAATTTCTCATAGATGAAGAACATTTCTTATAGAAGAGGAATATTTCTTATGTTTCTCATAGAACAAGTGTATTTCTTATGTTTATTATAGAACAAGTGTATTTCTTATATTTCTCATAGATGAAGAACATTTCTTATGTTTTCTTATAGAAGAGGGATATTTCTTACGTTTCTCATAGAACAAATATATTTCTTATGTTTATTGTAGCCTGGTACTGATGCTACATCCATTCTCGACCACTCCTCTGATATACACTCTATCTGAGATTACTCTAAGAACGATACGTATCACATCCTTGTTCTGTTGGACTGATGTATGAAGAAGGTGCAGGCTGCTCCCTTGGACTAGTCCTTTCTTCTGAAAGAAATGTGTCGTATCGGCTTAGCACGATGAGGATAAACATTACCATAAACTGTGATAAGTTCAAAGCTAATTAAATAAGTTTTATGTAGAAACTGTGGTCTTAATAACGTTTGGTGTGCTTGAAGATATTAGTACATTCACTAGCGCCACCTTCTTGCCGTGTTACCACCATAGAATTGTGTACCTGTACGAAAAGTGGGATGAACCTGACTCTACAGTACGAAAAGTGGGTTAATCCTGACTCCGCAATAAGAAAAGTGGAACGAACCTGACTCCACAGTACGAATAGTGGGATGAACCTGACTCTACAGTTTTTCCTGATAAGTATGTCTCTGTCTTCTGGCTGTAGTGTGAAATGCAGTAAAAAGAAATATTACTCCAAATGTTATTTATTGGTCATATTATCACACTATTGCAGACGAGCCGTTTTGTGTGAGCGAAGTTAATCTGGTTTGAAGCCTGGCATACAGGCCAAACTCCTGAAGTCTGTTTTCAAACGTCAGTACACCAGAAACGTTGTGACTCAGAGTATATGTTTAGGGTAAGTCAAATTCGGCAAATAGGCATCATCACCTGCACTGCCTATGTGTCCGAACAGCTTTACTGTTCCCCACTGGTATAGCGGTAAGTCTACGTATTTACAATGCTAAAATCAGCGGTTCCATTCCCCTCGGTGGACTCAGCAGATAGCCCAATGTGATATTGTTATATAAAAAAAAACACACACACACACATAAACAGCTGTATTATGAGCTTGGAAACTGCTACGAAAATTATTAACAACGCTTTGGAAAATGTGCATATAATTCACAACGGTCTGAATAACTTGAAACAACTTAAACTCAGTCACTTACTTCAAAGTCACACCTGAGACAAAACTGTTTGAATCCACTGTATCCACACATATATGGTACTGTGGACAAACCATAAATCACATTTCAGGCTACTTCCAAAGAACAATGGAAGACAAATCACATGCTAAACATCCACATTTTACTAATCTTCATATTTAGTACAACAGAAACTCAGTGGAAATGTTTCAGTTGCAAACATCTCCTGTCGCCTCAGCAGAAAAAAACAAACAAACCAAAACCATCATATTGCCTTCCCCGTGCTTCATTGTAGGTGATATGCAACAAGATAAGCATCTTTCACCTTTATTCCACGAACGTACAACCTACGCTTTGAACCAAATATTTCAGATTTGGACTCATCCACCAATAACACCTTCTTCCAATCAACAACAGTCCAGTTTTTGTACTGTTTAGTAAACTTCAGTCTCTTGACAATACTTGGAGGTCAAAGTAAAGTTTTTTAACTGCTACTCGACCAAATATTCCATTCTCATTGTGTCTTATTGATACTGTAGATCTGGACACTTTTCTGTCATTTGGCACATGGTAGTTTATCTCTTCCTCGAGATCAGTACCAGTCTTCCTTCTGTCCTGAAGGCTACATAAACAAAGATACTTAAAGATACTTAATTAGTATAATTTAGTTCAGGTGTTCTGTCTCTTCCTTTTCTATTTTAACATCTATTTTTCTTGGTCTCACGATCTAGGGTGTACTTGTTAGTGTCAGTATTTCAAGTCTGCAGCAATTTGTAGTCCAAGTCCAACCAGCATCACGTGAAACTCTTATCTGCTCAACTGACAATTGTCTACTCTTTTGGGACGTGGCGTGACAACAAAACTTAATACATTCTGTTTAACATTGTCGTTATTTTTAAGGTATATTTGTGGATACTATTAAATTGAATTCTACTAACATATACCTTATACCGTATGCTAGCTTCTTGCTATATAATTAAGAGACACTGCATAGAGCACCATGACAGTTATTTCAGGCCCTAAGTTTTATCAGTATGTTCTTTCAAGCAGAATCCTTATTACATGCTCTTGATACAAGTACATCGGAATTCTAAATAATGATAAGTATTCTCACCCTGACTCATTCAGTTGTCCACAGAGATCAGTGAAGTATTACTATAGTATTAAGATTTACATTATGTAATAACATGGAGGAATTAGTAACATAGAATGGAAAGAATGACATAATATTGTCTTGTCCTAACACTTTTTAAAGTATTGTTTTTAAGATCAGCCGAATGAAAAGTCTACGCTTAAGATTGTGTATTTCATGGTCAGATGACTGCCTTCTATAATACTAAACAAAGTGGGTGATTGGTATTATCTTATAAAAGTAATGTTTGTCTAGTCTTAGCAATAATGTTAAAATTGGGATTATGTCGTAACTGTTTTGACTAATGTATACAAGTAACAAGGCTGCCTTGATAGTCGCCTAATAGTATAAAAATTAGCATAAACATGAATCGTTATTACAAAATTATACGCCCTTCATTAGCGTAGAGGTAAGTTTAAGGGCTTATAATGCTAATAACACAGACAGTCTATTGTTAGTTTTGAGCTTAACAACAAAGAGACATTTTTTAAAATTATATGTAATACAAACATAGAACAAGACAAACATTAAGCGATGCTTCCATCTAGCATTATTCACCTTTAACAAATCATACAACAATGTCCATTGTTAAGCAACTCTGAACAGGAAAACGTCTGCCTCAATAAAGAAGCAAGTTAGATATTAAACTAAAAGTAAGATAAAGCTCACATATACAACAAATATTCAGCGTGGTTTTGTTAAACACGAAGCTACACATTCAGCTGTCTTTTCTTTGCCCGCCACACGCATCGAAACACAAATTTTTGTCCTAAATTCGTGACTTACAATTGAGCCACTGTAGGATATAAAACGAATAATAAAAAAAAATTATCGAATTAATTAATTTATAAACATAACCCTAAATATCAATACCATAACATATTCTTTTATTAACAGAATGTAGTTCGTGCCCAGTTGAGTGCTTCATTGCCTTGAAAAATAAATTTATATAACACATAAACAATCCTCCTTAAATAAAAATACATTAAATAATGAAGCGTTGAGTGTGTTTTCTTATAACAAAGCCACATCAGGCTATCTGCTGAGTCCACCGAGCGGAATCGGACCCCTGATTTTAGCGTTGAAAATATGTAGAAGTACCGCTGTAGAGCTGGAAACGTGAAGCGTTTTAATGTATACAGACGTACACATGCATCGTTATCCCGATGTACCAGCTCTTCTGAACAGTATATTACCTCGGGTTATTTTCAAACTAAGGAAAGTTTTAACTCTAATAATTCACGACATGTTGATTTTTATGTTATTATAAATCAACTCCCAGCATGAGATTCATAGCTCTTTCCACGATGGCTTACTCAGAACAAACAGCAATTATCTGTGTACCTGCTGCTAGTTAAAACTTCATTGCTCGCCTGATGCACAACAGATAAAAACCATATTTTCTGGGACTTATGCCTCACTGTTTAATATGCTGTATAGTGTCCTTATGCATACAAACCTTCAAAACAAGCACAACAACACTTTACAAATATCCCAGTTTTTTTTACAATAATTTCAATAGATAACGACGTCAAATAAAACGTAAATATTATTTATAGCTGAAATTTATTCAGAAAATTATCGGCCGTTAACCGATAATCAAGGCTTCACGTGCTTTGGCGCCAAATATTAAAAGTGATTGCATTTAAAGGCACTATTAACTGGATAAAGTACTATAATAATCCACTAGGTGTCCTTTAGACTAGACCCAGCATGGCCAGGTGAGTTAAGGCGTTCGGATCGTTATCTGACGGTCGCGGGTTCGAGTACCTGTCGCACCAAACAAGCTCACCCTTTCAGCTGTGGTGGCGTTATAACTGTGATGGTCAATCCCACTGTTCGTTGGTAAAAAGAGTAGCCCAAGAGTAGGCGGTGAGTGGTGATGACTAACTGCCTTTACTCTGGACTTACACTGCTAAATTAGGGACGGCTAGCGTAAATAGCCCTCGTGTAGCTTTGCGCGAAATTCAAAAGTAAACAAACAAACCTTTAGCGTAGTATTGAAAGTATGAAACATATGCATAGAAACGCAAACAAGCAGTCAAAAGTTATTCAACAGAAAATCGATTTTAATCTTGAAAACCACAGTAGTGATAGAATCTAAACGCACATAAATAATGCTTGTAGTTACTGTAACTACCGCAAAAAATTCTGGCTTTCGACGGCCGTTTTTTTGTGTAGATTGATTTCTACGTGGTCGATACAACAACAACCAGACTGAGATACTAGTCAGAAGGGTGGAGTGTTTCTCATTTTGGGAGGAGTCGTGACCACGTTATTATCAGGAAGTGGTTGTTATTATCGAATTAGACAGATCAACACTGCCCAAGTAGGGTCCTGTATAAGAAAAATTAAAGAAACCCGCCTCACAAACGAAAACCGTAATTAGTTAGTTAGCAGGAAAAATTTGTTAGGAGGTGGCCGAAAACAAGTAGCTAAGAATCATTGAAGTTTTTATATCCTTTCAGTTAAGAGAAAGAAAACAACTAAAACCTGAATGAATGACTTCTGAAAACGTAGAGAGATTCATGACATATTCCCACTAATCTTACACACTGCTAAATTATGGACGACTAGCGCAGATAGTATTCGTGTAGCTTTGCGCAAAATTAAAAAAAAAACCAAAAACAAAGCATTTTTCCCCAGAAGAAACAATATCTTGGTCCCTATTAGATAATTTGTATTTATTACAATCCGTGATACTATCTTACAATAAAACGGAGTCCTCATTAGAGACACTGTATTTATTGCAAGACGTATATTCGAATACTGGCTTTATTTATGTTCCGTTCTGTATACTCAACTATCATAAAACTATAGAATTTTATTTCAAGCTCTTTAGCGGTTCGGCGATAAGTCTGAAGTAATACAACGCTCAAAACCCGGATTCGATACCAGTGGTGGGCGTAGTAAATCTAGCCCACCGAGTAGCTTTGTTCTCAACCGTAAAAAAATAAAGAGTAAAAAATAAACAAACTTGAAACGTAACTCTTGTCCGTCTATATTTGCAAATAATTTAAGACTTACTTTGGTACAAACTTGAAACGTAACTCTTGTCCGTCTATATTTGCAAATAATTTAAGACTTACTTTGGTGATGGCCTGGTGATTAAGGCGCTCGAGGGTCGCGGGGTCGAATCCCCATTACACGAAACATGCTCGCCCCCTCCAGCTATAAGGGCGTTATGATGTCACGGTCAATCCCACCATTCGTTGATAAAAGAGTAGCTCGAGAGTTGGCGGTGGGTGATGACGACTAGCTGCCTTCCCCCTTACTTTGCTAAATTAGGAAGAGCTAGCGCAGATAGCCCTGTTGTAGCTTTGCGCAAAATTAAAAAACAAACAAATACTTTGGTGATAGATGTATATATATATCAAAGATGTATTTTCGAAACGGTAATATCATATCTTACTACCCATCACATACCGGTATAAAAAATTGTACCTTGAGCGTCACATCACACGTTTATTGAAGGAGAAACGATTTGAGCGTACGCAAAAAACAACCATCATCAAAGGATCACCTGGCACTGTTTACCGTGGCGAAACCAAATTTCACTTTTGCGTTTTAGTTCCCCTGATAAGCGTAGGCCTGTACTAGCGGTTTATATGTGCGGATGGATCTTATTTTTTTACAACAATCTTTAGCCATTTTCATAGGAAGAAGGAAGCGGCAACAAAGTAAAGTTTAATTACAACTATCACACCTGTAATTATGTTCGTGATTAATTAGTGAGTCAACAATGAACAAGGTACTAATTCTATTGAACAAGAGTCTCTTCTTTATCATTAACCTATATCGTCCCACGTCGTTCGCCATCTACCGGCCTACACACACACCTTCTTAGGCCTACACAAGAAGAACAGTGGGAAGAGAAAGGGTTCTTGAATAATATGTATATATATATATGTGTGTGTCGCATATTTAGACTCGGTTTCTGCTCCTTTATTGTATTTTGTACAAAGCTATTCGAGCGCCATCTGCGCTACCTAGCTGTCCTTCATTTAGAAATGTTAAACCTGAGAGAAGATTCTTGTTGTTTGTGTCTCAGAATGGCTGGTATGGGTATTAACACTCTTACTAATAAAGCAGAGAACAATGTTTCAACCTTTCAAGATCGTCTTCAGGTTAACAAATGGTTCTGAGATACATTACCTGCAAATTATATTCCACCCACAGATAAAAGTGCGAGCATACTCGATGATGGAATTCTAGCTCGTGACTTGCAGATTGTGAATCGATCACTTGACCACCAGGCCATGGTAGGCTTCAACCTCCCTCCAATATGGTGTATATCATGATTTGCACATTAAACACTTGTGAAATATCGTCCAACAAGACTCGCCTACTTATACATGTTGACATCTGTGATAAATTCACATCACTTTATATCTTTAAAATTTCGTTTATTTTTGGCCCGGCATGGCCAGGTGGATAAGGCACTCGACTCGTAATCTAAGGGTCGCGAGCTCGAATCCCTGTCGCACCAAACATGCTCGCCCTTTCAGCCGTGGGTACGTTATAATGTGACGGTCAATCCACTATTCGTTGGTAAAAGAGTAACCCAAGAGTTGGCGGTGGGTAGTGATGACTAGCTGCCTTCCCTCTGGACTTACACTGCTAAATTAGAGACGGCTAGCACAGATAGCCCTCGAGTAGCTTTGAACAAAATTCAGAACAAACCAAACAACCGTTTATTTTTTCATAGATCTCTATTACTAGTAATGTTTTCTATCTTATCCATAGTCTCATAACACCCAGATTTTGTGAGGGTGTAGGAAAGTTCCTCAGAATTAAGTGCATTCTGTGGTGTGTTTCTCGGTGTCTTAAGGCACCAGGGGAACGTCTTGTGTCATCTGTGAAATGTGGCTAGATCAGAATCTGTACTTTAACACTATTTCTTTGAAGTTAAACAATCAATTTATGTTTTTGAATTTGCATTTCTAATTTTAAATTAATTATCCCTCTTCTTTAACTTTATGTGGTAATAGCTAGAGTTTATTCGATTTTATGTTATGTGGTACGAAGTGTGTAATAAACCTTTATGTTTTATTCTATAACCCTGGTTTTCAGACTTATCGTTCAGCCACTGTTGAGAGAAGGGACAGAAATAAGACAACTAGTTAACATCACCCACCGCCAACTCTTGAGCTTCATCTTTTCAGCGAATAAATGGATATACCTTCAAATTATAATGCTCCCATGTCTAAAAGTATAAGCAGGTTTGGGAGAAGATTCGAACCCGCCACTAATAACTTGCGAGTCTAGTACCCCAATTATTAGACTATGATAGGCATTAAACAAAATTGACGTATTCAACTTTATAATAATTTTCTCTATATTTATGGAAACCCCATAAAACTGTGAATTAATTATAGCCCCATAATATTTCTATTCACTCTTTGTAGTAACATCTGGAACGTACTCGATGTTGTGCTATGTGGTTCGAATTATGTAATAAAGATTTATTTTTATTTTATTATTCTGGTTTAGTTTGTCACATCCAGCTTTCAGTTCGCCTTTGCCAATTCAGGTTTTGTTTCGAATTATCGACTAAGCAGTGACTACTAATCAGTGCCTATGTTCTTGTAATTATATACGAACACCATTCAACTAGACCTGTTTAAGGTTCGTTTCTTTCTGAATTTTTTTTACAAGAACTGTTCACGCAAAGATCGCCCCTAATTCTGATCTGTTGGAATAAAAGAACAGCTGGTCAGTTGCAACATATGTTAACCCGTCGGTTACTCCAGCTTGACCCACTAGCGAGATTTGGCCATTTTTGTAGCAATGGATTGTGAATTATGACCCCCCACGTGCCAGTGATACAACGTTAAATCTGCAGACGTATGACACAAGAAATAGAGTTTCGATACACGTGATGAGTGCAGCACAGATAGCCCATTGTATAGTTCAGTTGTTAACTATGAACGAACGAACCGTAATCTACTGATTCACAGTCCAGGCACACTAACCACGCCCGATCCTGTTTGAGGAAAGGAGTAATTTTTAAGTCATTTAATTTAAGATATCTGATAGCATCTAAAAGTTTATGATATATGATAACGTGATAAAGTTCATGCCACTTTAAAACAAACAAACAAAAACTGGTATAAATTGATTAGAATCAGGTGTATAACTTTAATAAGATTTAAACCTTTCTCTAAATGAAGAAAAAAAATAAGACTGCAAGAAGTTCGGCTTACAATAGGTAAAACATGTGGCAACATAAACTTCATTCGAACGTAAAATGTTTAGAAACGTGTACTTGTTATATTTTATTTACGTTTATGGTTAAATCTTCAAAAACTATCGCAAACAAGAAATGAAAAAATATATAATATGTTGAAGCTGCAACTACAAATATCCCTATCCAATAATCAACACTGAAATAGAGGAAGAACACTAGAAACAAATAATTATAGAAAATTGACTGGAAAACTATTCTATTTGTGGCTTTAAACAAAGGCCTGGCATGGCCAGATGGTTAAGGCACTCAATTCTTCAGCCGAGGGTCGCAGGTTCGAATCCCCGTCGCACCACACAAGCTCGCCTTTCCAGCCGTGGGTACGTTATAATGTGACGGTCAATCCCACTATTCGTTGGTAAAAGAGTAGCCCAAGAGTTGACGGTGGGTGGTGATAACTAGCTACCTTCCCTCTAGTCTTACACTGCTAAATTAGGGACGGCTAGCGCAGATAACCTTCTAGCAACTTTGCGCGAAATGCAAAACCAAACAATTCCCGTAGCATCAACTTAAATAACTATCAAATCAACATCACAAACGACTACACAAACACAATTTCTGCACAAGAACTCATAGAAGCAATTACTAACGCAAAAAAAAACAAACAAATCTCAAGGAGAAGAAGGTATACAAGCCATCCTTCTTAAAAAAGGAATTTATTTGAACATCTCACAACAATTTTTAATTTATTATTATACTCTGGTTATATCCCGGTTTCTTGGAAGTATGCAAATGTATTAATATTCCATAAAGAAACAAAGTCAGCCAATAACCCAAATAGCTTCTGACCAATCAGCCTGACCAGTTGTGTGGCCCCTCCCAATGGCACAGTGGTATGTCTGCGGACTTACACACTAAAAACCGGGTTGGCAGAGCACAGATAGCACATTGTGTAGCATTGTGCTTAATTCTAAACAAACAAACAGACCAGCTGTGTGGGCAAAATTTCTTGAGTTAATAATCAGTAACAGACTCTCCACATTACTGGAGACAACATCAAAATTACCAGAAAAACAAAATGGTTTCAGAAAATTCAGACAAACAACAGACCATTTAGTCAGATTAACAGAAGCAATTGTAAATTGTTTTAATAAACGAGGATGCAATGGGCTTGCTTTCTCGATATTGAGAAGGCATTCGACACTGTATGGCATAACGGTCTCCGGTTCCGAACGCAAGAAATGGGACTACCGCAGGGAACTATTCGCTGGCTGTCTAACTTTCTGGAAAACAGAATATGTAGGGTTAATGTCGAAGGGACCTTCTCAGTGTGTTTCACTCCAGAAGCTGGTGTCTCTCAAAGAGGGATGGTTAGCCCTATCCTATTCATCATGTACGTGAATAATATGCCTCTGAAAGATCCAAATAATGGATACTCCTCACAGTTCATAGACGATGTGGCAATCTGGAGAAGTGCACCAATACCAGCAATAGCAGCCACAAACATACAATCACAATTAAATGGAATAACTGAATGTTGTCAAAATATAGAATCAAAATAAACACAACTGGTAGTATTCAAAAAGTTGACGAAAGATAAAAAAGCACAACCACAGATCTACATGAATGGAGCATTCCTTCAGACTGCTACATCCGCAAAATTTTTAGGACTTACATTTGATTCAAAACTAACGTGGATAAACCACATAAATAATATTAGAACAAATATCTGGCGAAGAACAAATTAGGCTAGGAGTCTAACTGGTAAAAATAGTGGATAAACGACAGATAACATCATAAAAATATATAAAACGTACATTAGACTTGTCATTGACTATGCAGCCTCTGCATGGACAAATGTAAGTACAAAACTACTTCAAACAAAACTACAAACAATTCAAAATACATTACTTACAACAACTTATAAAGTACCCAGAACAACATAATCAGAATTCATACACAAATACGCACACATAGAAACAATAGCAAATAGACTCTTACATAATACAATAAATTATTTTGACAAAAATTGGAGAAAAAATGAACTAGTAAGTGAACTAGACGGGTATTGTATACATGATGAGGATAGACCAAAACACCTTTCCCCAGTGAATATATATTTTCTAAGTAAATTAAAAAGGTCACCTATAAACTGGACTCCACAACAGTCTAGGGATTAATTATAAAACATTAAGATGTTTTTTACTTAAATGCTTAATAGTTAATTCCTAACTCATGAAAGTGCAAATAATTATGGAACTATAAAAATAAATGATTTATTTGTACCAAGTGTATGTGTATTTAGTGCACAGACATTGTTCTGATAGGGACCTGAGTAAGTGCTGGTCACTCTGGTCCTCATGTATAATACATAAATACACTTGATAGATGCAAACTCAAAATTTAAAGGAAGAAGGAAGAGATTGACGAAACCTGAGCCTCTGGGTATATAAACATCAATACCCAACAGAGATAGAGATCAAACATGCTCGGCCTCTCAGCCGTGGGAGGGAAAGGGGGGGTTATAAGTGACGGTCAGTCCCATTATTCTTTGGTAAAGAATTGGCAGTGGGTGGTGATGATTATCTGTCTTCTCTTTATTCTTACACTGCTAAATTAGGGACGGCTAGCGCAGATAGCTTTCGTAGTTTTGCGCGAAATTCAAAAACGAACAAACAAAACAGGCTTAAAACAATTACTATTATTGGATCACCTGCGAATTATATAAAGTAAAGGGGACGCGTACAGATGTAGATGTTTGAAATACTTGCTCGGAAAAAACAAAAAATCAAATTTGATGTAAACAACAGTGTAGGAAAAATGAAATGCTTCTTTCAACGAGAGTTACATTAATACAACCACTTTAGGCCCGGCATGGCCAAGTGGGTTAAGGCGTTTGACTCGTAATCTGAGAGTCGGGGGTTCAAGTCCCCGTCGCACCAAACATGTTCGTCCTTTCAGCCGTGGGGGCGTTATAAGGTTACGGTCAATCTCACTATTCTTTGGTAAAAGAGTAGCCCAAGAGTTGGTGGTGGGTGGTGATAACTAGCTGCCTTCCCTACACTGCTAAATTAGGAACGGCTAGTGCAGATAGCTCTCGTGTAGCTTTGCGCAAAATTCAAAAAGAAACGAACAAACAGATACAACGGCTTTCAAATTTAATTTTTGGTTGTAAGCCTCACGTGGAAACTTTAACTAATTTTAAAAATAGAAATTAGAAGAATATGTAAATGTTAAGACTACCACATCCAAACTACCATTTACCAGTTACCATTTACCAGTTTTAATTAGCTGTGAAAAGGGTTTATGGAACACAAATAAATTGTGAGGTTGAGAATGTTAATTTTGTATTAAATTTTTCACTGACGTTTGTTTTTGCCAATTGAACTGTGCCAGATGGAAACCATACAATATTTAATTGGAGGAGTTATAGAACTCGGTGAAACAAGTATTAAGACAATGGCGGAAAAGTCACACGATTCTCCAGCGATGTGTGCAGATTTGGTGTTGCTTCCCTGAGCCAAAGCCGTGTTTTTACAAACAAATCACTTTTCTTATTTGTTTAATTTCGCACAAAGAGCTATCAGCTTTTATCGTCCGTAATTTAGCAATGACAGATTAGAGAGAATGCATCTCGTCAACATCACCCACCGCCAACACTTGGGCTTTTCTTTTACCAACAAATAATACGATTAGCAGCACTTTATAACGTCTGGAAGAACGAGCATATTCGTTGAGTGACGAGGATTCGAATTTCCAAACCACGGGTTGGGAGTCGAACGCCCTAACCACCGAGCCATGTCAAACCCAAACGAAACGTATTGTGAATTATATTTTATTCAAAAAAAGATTATTTTTTTTCATACAAAACCATATTCTTTCCAGTCACTTTCATAATAAATCTTGAGTTAAACTAAACTTACGGGGAGCAAATATTTCTTCAACTTTGCGTTTTAATTCTGTGTCATTCTAGGACAGCTTCACTCGTTGCCATTAGAGCTTCGGGAAACAGTCAGATTCGTTAAATGGTCTTCAGTACGACCAGTTTAAGTTTTTGCTAAGCAAGTTTGAAATTAGCGAAGAAATTTCTACACTTGAAGGTAGATCGAATATTCTGATATTTATTGACCAGTTCTGCTCGCAGTTTTGTTATTGGTCGGATGAAGCCCATTGGCAAATCATCTTCTCTGATTCTTCATTACATAATATTTTGCTGATGATAAGGCTCATACACTCATCTGAGGCCCGGCATGGCCAAGCGTGTTAAGGCGTGCGACTCGTAATCTGAGGGTCGCGAGTTCGCATCCCGGTCGCGCCAAACATGCTCACCATTTCAGCCGTGGGGGTGTTATAAAGTGACGGTCAATCCCACTATTCGTTGGTAAAAGAGTAGCCCAAGAGTTGGCGGTGGGTGGTGATGACTAGCTGCCTTCCCTCTAGTTTTACACTGCTAAGTTAGGGACGGCTAGCACGGATAGCCCTCGAGTAGCTTTGTGCGAAATTCCAAAAAAACAAAACAAACACTCATCTGATGATAAGGCTCACACACTCATCTCCGGTTAAATAAAAACATTTATATTAAATAGAACTTAAGATGGTTCACTCAGTAAATGTTATGGGAAGCCCTGTCCCGATCTTTTACACTCAACTGTCACTTTTTGGAATCTCAGTTAAGCTCAAACACATCACATCTTAATTTATTATTTTATTCAGCACTAAACAATTACAAGTACCAAGAAAACGCTCTTGGAATCAGTGTTACTTATTTAACCATATTTCTAGGACTGTTTGTTTGTTTGTTTGTTTTGAATTTCGCACAAAGCTACTCGAGAGCTATCTGTGCTAGCCGTCCCTAATTTAGCAGTGTAAGACTAGAGGGAAGGCAGCTAGTCATCACCATCCACCGCCAACTCTTGGGCTACTCTTTTACCAACGAATAGTGGGATTGACCGTCACTTTATAACGCCCCCACGGCTGAAAGGGCGAGCATGCTTGGCGCGACGGGGATGCAAACCCGCGACCCTCAGATTACGAGTCGCACGCCTTAACACGCATGGCCATGCCGGGCCTTCTAGGACTGTATTTAAACAGATAAGTAGGATCATAAATTATGAAAGATATATGCATTTACTTTAAAGAAATATTGTATCAATGATTATAAGAACTTTTGAGTGAAAGTAAGTGAATAAGGTACAACTTCGTCAACCACACTGGATCTGTTGTATACGGTGCCGACGAGACCTTTCGCACATTACCAAGGTTCAGTAGACCACCTGGTGTACAACCCACTGAGTAGTAATGGATACGTTATTTATATACACATGTTTTGGCGAGAACTTAATTCAGTCGATAAACTGTACTTTTTATACATTTTGTTTAAAATCGGTACAGACCAATTCTGATTTGTTTTGAGTTACACACAAAGCTACACAATGGGCTATCTGTGCTCTGCCTCCCCCCCATGGGTATCGAAACCCGGTTTCTAGAGGTGTGAGTCTGCAGACATACCGCTGTACACGTTGAAGGCACAGTACGTTTGATATCCTGTTAAATATTAAGTTATTTAAATGGATTAACGATTGTCTGATTTTCTCAGTTATCTATACCGCTAAACGTATGTTGAAGTTTCGGCTTGGTACTGTCTGGGCTTTAATTCTTATAACATAAATATTGTGCTTTACTGAACAATACATAAACACGTAATCAGTATTCACATTTGTTCCATTTGTTGCTGTTATTTTTAGGGACATAAAATAACAACCTAGTTCTAAAGACACGCCGAGTATGTTATTAATTCGTAATTAAAAAACAAACTACACAAAGGGCTATCTTTGTTCTGCCCTACACGGGTATCGACACCCGATTTCTAACGTTGCAAGTCCGCAGACATACCGCTATTCTATTAGAAGAGAAAAATTATTACCATTTGAAAATCACACTTCACTAGTATCAGAATTATTATAGTGTCACTTTTGTCAACTGACATAAAAATGTAAAAAAGTAAACGTGTTGTTAACGTTATGCGTGAATAGATTCACGTGAGGAGCGCGTGAATCTACTCAAACCTGTAGTATTGGTTACGTTTGAGAAATCGAGTTTGATTAATTCGTGAATCCATTACTCTTTCAATCAGAGCAGATAAACGTATAATTAAAGTTATGCGTGGTATGACTTGTTTATCTATTCTTAAACATAAAATTGCACAATTGGCTAAGTTGAAGCCACATACTGCTACGTTGTTGAGAGGTGGTGGTGGTGATAAGGGAAAATATTGCACTGTCTATGGACGAATTATATGTTCATATGAGATCCTAATCGAAGAGATGCATAAATCTTATAGGCACACATATTAGTTTCCAGGGTATACTCAATATATTGGTGGTATATATCTATTTAGACGTACTATTAATCTATTAACACCTAAGGCCCGGAATGGTCAGGTGGGTTAAGGCACTCGACTCGTAATCTGAGTCAGTCACATTACACAAAACTTGCTCGCCCTTTCAGTCGTGGGGGCGCTATAATGTGACGTTCAATCCCACTATTCGTTGGTGAAAGAGTAACCCAAGAATTGACGGTGGGTGGTGGTGACTAGCTACCTTCCTTCTAGTCTTACACTGCAAAATTATGGACGGATAACGCAGATAGCCCTCGTGTAACTTTGCGCGAAATTCGAAACAAACCAAACCAATTAACACGAACATAACTGTGTGTGAAGTTCAACCTGTTCCTTTACACGGTAATCTGTACTTTAGTTAATAATGTTGCTAGTCTTACGTTTCTAAATTTTTCTTTGGGAAATACACATAATGATAAATTGCATTCTGGTTAATTATGAAAGATATATGCATTTACATTAAGGAAATATGGTATCAATGATTATACAAACTTTTGAGTGAAAGTAAGAGAATAAGAATATATGTAGTATACGGTGCCAACGAGACCTTTCACACAATACCAAGGTGCATTAGACCATACCTGGTGTGCAAACCACGCAGTAGTAATCGATACGTTATTTATATACACCTGTTTGGACGTGAACTTTATTCACTTGGTAAACTATGATTTTTATAAAATTTATTCAAAATCACTACAGATCAATCCTGGTTTGTTTTTAGTTAAACACAAAGTTACACATTCCCACCTATTGGTTACAGCTGAAAGTGAGAAGCATATCGTGGTTAAAACCTTGGACCTTCCTTTCCGCAGTCCGGCATTCTAATCTCGAGACAATACCAGATCCGACCCTTCACAGAATTATCGTCAGAGCCGGCTTATCTGCTCAAGCCTGTGTCATTAGTTACATTTAACAAATCGGGTTTGCCTGATTCGTGAATCCACTACTCGTTTTTCAGCCCAACTAATGAAGAATCTACTTGTTTGTTTGTTCTTATTGAGTCGTTCTTATCAAACTTTTAATGACGAAACTGTCCGAGTGGTATGTCGTGCCAACTTGACACACGGAAGTCTGCTAACAATCGACTGACGAAAGAGGTAGGTGCTTTTTGCCACTGGTGGCAATTGTAGGGCTATTAATCTCTATGAGTTATTACTGAAGTAAGAAAACGTTGACGTAGAGCATCACGAAGTCACTTGAGTAATAAATCATCTATGAAACACGGTCCACAGTCAAATAGCAATGAATAGAATTAGGATAAGTTGAGTTTTTTCTTTCAAAACCTCATTCTTTGTCTGGCAATTATTTTACGTTGTGAAGGTGGATTTGTAATCCATTTTTTCCCACGACAGTAGCATATATAAGCAATATATTAATACTTAGTTAAACGCGGAGTTTAATTTCTTAAAAACAATATTAATAATTCAAAATATTTATTTGGAAAACGCAAGTCTAATCCTTTAGTTTTAAAAAAGTATAATACAAAAAATCTAATCTTAACAGTTATAAAATTAGCCATTTAAATTTGAAAGACTTGAAACACGATTAATTTTAGTATTCACTTTTCAGAAATGTAGAATTCAATGAATTATGTGTGATGAAGATCCATGATCGTGTACAAACGACTGTAAACTAAAAGATTGAAAACTTAACTTCAGAGCGCAGATAACCCTCGTGTAGTTTTGCGCGAAATTCCAAAAAAACAAAACAAACTGAACTTCAAAAACAGCAATAATTATAGCATAGACGACTTAAATCAATAATTATATTCGTATTATCATGATACACGCATGAAGTTTATTATTTGAATCAATTAACTGTGACTGTTACCTAAATGTTACCTGTTTGTACTTTCTGGCCAGATAAACTGATTTATCTCATACCTGGCACGTGTGTTTGTAACGTGTGCGCACAAAGCTTTATGATATTCAAACTGGAGTGTCAAAAACTGTATTTATAACTGCATTATACTCTAAAAATAATTAGTAAGCGATTAATAATAGCTTTCAATCAGAGCAAGCCATGCACTTAAAGTGAAACTAAAAAATCGTTCTGATAATAATAATAATAATTATAATAAATATAAATATTATAATGTATTTTTTACCACTTGAGTACTTTTGCTGTTAATGCTATTTTCGGCCATAATTCCAATAATATCTAATGATGTTAATCCAGCTTTGGAGGTTTATGTTAGTCCTAAATATTTATATTAACCTAACAATCTAAAGCAGTCTTAACGATAAAATAATAGGAACAAGTAATACAAAAGTAAAAAGTAATATTAATTAATATTAATATTGATTAATATTACTTTTTATGAGAATAATAAAAAATAAATAATATAGCATATGATGATCAGGAGGATAGATTATGACTTAAATATCAGCACAAGGTAAGCAGTGTTGAAAATGTCCCAAGCAACGGGGGTAATTAGTGTTAGAAATGTCTTTAGCAACGGGGGGTAAGCAGTTTTAGAAATGTCCCTAGCAACGGGGAGTAAGCAGTGTTGGAAATGTCCTTAGGAACGAGGGGTAAGTAGTGTTGGAAATTACCCTAGCAACGGGGTGTAATTAGTGTTGAAAATGTCCCTAGCAACGGGGGGTAAGCAGTGTTGAAAATGACCCTAGCAACGAGGAGTAAGCAGTGTTGAAAATGTCCCTAGCAACGGGGGGTAAGCAGCATTGAAAATGTCCCTAGCAACGGGGGTAAGCAGTTTTGGAATAGTTCCTAGCAACGGGGAATAAGCAGTGTTGGAAACTTAGAAAATGGGTCCTGTCCTTCATGATTTGACAGAAGCCAACCTTAGAGCAAGAGTGGACATTTGTACTTCTCCGCACCCTCGTGAACGTAACTCACCTTTTTTGGACATATTAATGACTGGAAATGAAAAATGGATGTTTTATAAAAGTGTTAAGTTCCGCAGACAATGGCTCAGTGCAGGTAAACTGGCTAAAGCACAGCCCAAAATGGACCTCCACCCAAGGAAAGTCTTGTTAAGCTTTTGGTAGGATATTGCTGGTGTGATCCACTTTGAGTTACTCCCACTCAATGTGACGATTACATCCGACTTCTACGATTAACGGTTAGAGCACTTGAATGCTGCACTGAAAGAAAAGAGGCCAGCTTTGATCAATCGTACAGGTGTCGTGTTACACCAGAATAATGCACGGTCTCATACAGCAAGGATCACATCTACAAAGATTGAAGAGCTAGACTGGGAAAAACTTTCACATCCTCCTTATTCTCCAGACCTTGTCCCATCTGATTATCATCTATTCCGAAGTTTGCAGAACTATCTTGATGGAAAAGAACTTGGAACACACAAAGACTTCAAAACTACCCTCTCTATCATTTGTCCTCCAAACCCCAAGAATGTCATAGGAGTGACATTCAAAAAGTTGTAAACTGTTGGTAGGAAGTAATTAATAATAATGGAACATACATTATTTATTAACTGACATTAAAAACGTTGGAAATCCTTTATATTTTTCTGAACCTAAAATCAGACATTACTTAAGGGATGAAATACTTGACACTTCTTATAACTATGAAATAAAAATACATTACACGGCTTACGGTTATACTGACAGAATATTTCACACATCATATAACTACATAGACAGAATACACGGCATACAATTCTGTAGGTAAAACTGCCAGTCCAAGGTCTTCTGCCCGAAACGTTGCAAATAATAATAAAGTTCTTATTAGAAACGTGTGTTTTAGCAACTTTGGACACCTGTTTTCATTATTTTTCCACGTATTGCGGTCTTCTTTTCTACTGTAATCAGTAGTATGGTGCAGCAGTAAATGTTTGTTTGTTTTTGGTTAGCATAAAAGGTTTTTATTCACTTAATTATAATTTTTTATCACGTTTGTAATTAATTCTTCTGAGGAACGACACACCATGATCGTTGGTCGCTCAACTCCTAACCTGAGGGTAGCGGGTTCGAATCCCCGTCACACCAAACATGCTCGCCCATTTAGTCGTAGAGGCGTTATAATGTGACGGTCAATCCCACTATTTGTTGGTAAAACAGTAGTTGACAGTGTGTGGTGATGACTAGCTGCCTTCCACTACTAAATTAGAGACGGCTAACTCAGATGGCCCTCGTGTAGCTTTGCAGGAAATAAAAAAAAATGAACATTCTTCGAAGAAATGGTTTAGGCCTAGTGCCACATGGGTTGTATTTTGTATGGGCTTCCTCCGTTACGTCAGTTGTATTTTCTATAAACTTTCTCTATTATTTGGGCTTTTGGTATACTGCTTTGGGAACGTAGAACTTCATACAAAATATGGGCCGAATTATTATTTGCTGACGGCTGTTTGTAGAGAAATATATATCGTTATTAGTTTGTCAGGTATTGCCCATATCTGGTTAAAAATACGAAGGTTTCTTGTTTGAATTATCAAATCACGAGGTATGCTGGCTCGTGCTGTGTTTTCTATTAGCAGATAACAATAGATTCGAGATATTTCAGCTGGATTGAGTTAGTTTTTATTTTTTCTGAGTATGAAAAAAGTGTCATTGTTTGCTGATGAAGAAAATCTACACCAGCGTCTCTACTAGTCCAAAATTAACCGATTGGATTCATTTGGAAGAAAACCATCATCGATCTAAGTTGGACTGAAGAGGGCTGAAACAGCTCGAAACTGCAATCCTCGGCTGATCAGAAATATATAACATGAGGAAAAAAAAACATGTTGCATGTTTAATATAACATGGAATGATATGGTAATATATCAAATGAATAGTTAACTCTACAGTTTAGAATATCAAAAGTGTGGAGGTGTGGAGACAGAGAGGACTTTGTTTTCGATTTGTGCTGAAAGAACAACATATACAAATGTTACATGTAAATAAACGAGAAAATGAAAACCACCCCTATACAGACGGAAATACAATGTACATAACAAAACAAACTGAAACTGGTACTGCAGCCACAATCTACAATATGACGAGCCGAAACGGATTGCTAGAACCGAGGCGGAAATTTGACCTTTAATGACAAATATATTGAAAGTAATGTTCCAAACAATATCCCATTAAAGATGCGTCTGTTGTGATTACGTTTAATTACCTTACATTGCTTACAAATAAATAGAAATGTAGTATTATTTTCGTCCACTAGGGTTAGAAGTGTGTGTGTGTTTTTGTTTCTTATAGCAAAGCCACATCGGACTATCTGCTGAGCACACCAAGGATAATCGAACCCCTGATTTTAGTGTTGTAATTCCGTCGACTTACCGCTGTACTAGCGGGGGGCGCGAGGGTTAGATATTACAAAAAAATTTTTAGTAGAATACCACAGGAGGTGCTGGGGACGCGTCAGTTGCGATTTTCTTCCTACATCTTTTTTAACCTAATATTGTTTAATTGTTTTGTTTGTTTGTTTGTTTAAATTTCGCACAAAGCTACTCGAGGGCTACCTGCGCTAGCCGTCCCTAATTTAGCAGTGTAAGACTAGAGGGAAGGCAGCTAGTCATCACCACCCACCGCCAACTCTTGAGCTACTCTTTTACCAACGAATAGTAGGATTGACCGTCACTTATAACGCCCCCACGGCTGAAAAAGCAAGCATCTTTGGTGCGACGGAGATATGAACCCGCGATCCTCAGATTACAAGGCGAGTACCTTAACCACCTGGCCATGCGGGGCCAATATTGTTTTTAAAAAAAAACAAGACAAAATACGTTTTATTTATTTACCCTTGTTACTATTGATTTAAATTTTTGTGTGTATCGTTTGGGAAAAATATTTTCTTGAATAAACTTAGAAATTTATTGACTATATACTTTGGGGTTTGATTTTATCTTGTCTTACCTTTCATATGAAGTTTTATTATTTTGGTTGTTCTAATTTTCATGTATTGTGCGAGAACCTTAACATTCCGTTTATGAGAAGAGGTTCCTATTGTTCTCTTACAATTAATTACTGTCTTAGTTTTTCTCGCATAATTTCTTAGCTGAAAACAGTATTCGGTAAGACAACTCGACTTAAAACTAATTTCAAAACTGCCTTTATTCGTGTGGGTAAATAGTAGTATATATTATCTACTAATCGTCTGTTCTTTACGTGTTTCATATGATGCCAATCGAATTATTATCTCGGTTTTCTACCTCTGACAATGCAAGCTTTAAATTCATAAATACCATTTGAACGTTTCTAACATGTCCTTTCGATCTGAAAGACGTTTGTGACATTGAGTTGAAATCCATTCACAACATGGGGAGGCAGCTCATTGTGAAGAGTCATCATCTAAACTAGCTTACAGCCTCGTAAAGAACGCCAGGGGGCGCGGGTCTTTACAAGGGGCGTGTACTGAATCGACTTTTATCTGTGTTTTGTGGTAGAAGTCACGCAACTAGCCGCTTGTCTGTTAATGTTCCCTCGAAAATGTAGTTATCACATAGCTTTATTCTCGGCCAGAGAAAAGAGAAAACAGCTCACAGAGCGCCCCACAGACCAGCCCCTCGCCGCTAAAAATTTACGTCCATTCACAGGGTTATAATTAAAGTTCGGTATTACTGTACCACAATACGAAGATTTTATAAATCACACAGCTGTTTCTGTCTCATAAGTATTTGGAATAATGGTAGTCACCAAGTTCTTTTTTCTTCTGACATTTCATTACTTGTAGTCTGAAAGTTAGTTTTAAATTTTTTATGGTGCTATTAATATTGTTATAATGCGAACATTAACTAATTAGAATTCAGGTACCCTTCGAACCTTTTCTTTTGTACGAACTACATAAAATTCCGTAAGAGAAAACGTACACTTAAGTTAGGCTTAGTTTGAATTTCGAGCAAAGCTCCACGAGGGCTATCAGCGCTAGCCGTCCCTAATTTAGCAATGGAAGACTAGAGGGAAGGCAGCTAGTCATCGCCACCTACCGCCAATTCTTGGGTTACTCTTTAACCAACGAATAGTGAGATTGGCCGCACATTAGAGCGCCTCCACGGCTGAAAGAGCGATCATGTTTGGTGGGGATTCGAACCCGCGACCCTCAGATTATGATTCGAGTGCCTTAACTACCTGGCCATGCCGGGCTCGTATACTAAAGATACCCTTTTAATTATATAACGTTTGCATGAGTAACTAGCTCCGTTATTTATCATTAGTTGTTGCTTTCCTTACGACACTTTAAGTTGAGATATGGTACTGTTGGAGAAGATTACTTTGTTCTATCATCGTAATACATATCCAACAATTCATACCTGAAAAATTACTCCAGAAGTTCGTGTTAGAAAATCACTTCGAATCCGTTCACACTCGAATATTTTCCCTACAGGTATCCCAAAAATATTCCCATATAAATTTGTGTTAAAAGACCCGGCATGGCCAGATGGTTTAGGCACTCGACTCCTAATCTAAGGGTCGCGGGTTCGAATCCTCGTCGCGCCAAACATTCTCGCTCTTTCAGCCGTAGAGCGTTATAATGTGACGGTCAATTTCACTATTCGTTGGTAATAGAGTAGTCCAAGAGTTGACGGTGGATGGTAATGATTAGCTGCCTTTCTTCTAGTCTTACACTGCTAAATTAGAGACGGCTAGCGCAGATATCCCTCGTGTAGCTTTGCGCGAAATTCAAAAACAAACAAACAAAATTGTATTGACAAAGTTGTCCCACGATTCACAGCAGAAAATATTCCCAACAGCTTACACCAAAACATTCTCTCTCAATAAAGTTACTTCTCTATCTCACAACAAAAGAAACACCTACTCTACAAAGGATTATCCAAATCGCACACACACGTAGCAAACAAACAAACGGAAATATCTGAGCCTAATACTTTAGGTGAATGAGGAACTTGTCCAGCAAGCTGAGACCGGATTCGAATCCTGTTATGCTTTACTTTTTGAAAATGTATACCAAAAATTACTTGAACAACGGTGCACAATATAACAGAACAAAGTTTTTAAAGTCATTTTCAATTTTACCTTTTGTTAACTTACTGTTAATAAAATTGTTAGTAAAGTTAGCTTTTTATCTATTTAGACTGGAACACGCAACGCAATGCTGACAAGGTGCAAGATGGCTCAGTAAAAACTATGTAGACTGAAACACACAACGCAATGCTGACAAGGTGCAAGATGGCTCAGTAAACACTATGTAGACTGAAACACACAACGCAATGCTGACAAGGTGCAAGATGGCTCAGTAAACACTATGTAGACTGAAACACACAACGCAATGCTGACAAGGTGCAAGATGGCTCAGTAAACACTATGTAGACTGGAACACACAACGCTATGCTGACAGGGTACGAGATGGCTCAGTAAACACTATGTAGACTGAAACACACAACGCAATCCTGACAAGGTGCAAGATGGCTCAGTAAACACTATGTAGACTGGAACACACAACGCTATGCTGACAGGGTACGAGATGGCTCAGTAAACACTATGTAGACTGAAACACACAACGCAATCCTGAAAAGGTGCAAGATGGCTCAGTAAAAACTATGTAGACTGAAACACACAACGCTATGCTGACAGGGTACGAGATGGCTCAGTAAACACTATGTAGACTGAAACACACAACGCAATCCTGACAAGGTGCAAGATGGCTCAGTAAAAACTATGTAGACTGAAACACACAACGCTATGCTGACAGGGTACGAGATGGCTCAGTAAACACTATGTAGACTGAAACACACAACGCAATCCTGACAAGGTGCAAGATGGCTCAGTAAAAACTATGTAGACTGAAACACACAACGCTATGCTGACAGGGTGCAAGATGGTTCAGTAAAAACTATGTAGACTGAAACACACAACGCTATGCTGACAGGGTGCAAGATGGCTCAGTAAACACTATGTAGACTGAAACACACAACGCAATCCTGACAAGGTGCATTTAATTTGTCCAGAAACATTTACCGTACAGGATAGTCTACTAAAAACTAAGGAAGTAAATAGCAAACATCTTGAACATTTAATGAACTAAATATCTGGACCTGCATTGTAAATATTTACTACACATACATTAGTTAAACGATTAACACACACTGTTCAAGAATCATAAGTATTCGATGAATTTGTCGCAGAACGAACAGTTATGGAATTATTCTTCGGTCTAGATTTTATTATTTCATTTTATATTATGATTTATCAATTATTTTGTAACTTTAGTTAAACTCTATTATTTTCTCCTACAGGATGCTGTAAAATTTGAAAAACTTGTGCTCAGTTTGAAAAAAAAACAATCAAATAACTTGCATATAAATTTATTCAAAGCAGAGCAGGTCAAAACGGTTGTCACGTGAGGAAAAATGTTTGTTTTTTTGGAGTCTAAATTTCGCACAAAGCTACACGAGGGCTATCTGCGCTAATCGTCCCTGAGTTAGCAGTGTAAGACTAGAGTTTCCTCTAGTCGTCATCACCCACCGCCAACTCTTGGGCTACTCTTTTACGAACGAATAGTAAAATTGACCGTCACATTATAACGTCCCACGGCTGAGAAGGCGGTGGAGGAAGAGAGAATTTTTTATAACGTTCTGCTAAAACATATTCTTCATCTTTTAAAATAACTGTTAACCTCACTATCTGTTTTACTAAGAGTCAATTATTGCGAGGTTTGAGGTATGGGAAAACATTCACCATTGCAAATACTGTCATATTCTAACAAAATGGCTATTGTGAACTCCACGTGAGGTTTCTCAGAGGCAAAAAATAAAAATAGACTGATGACATCTGAACACACCCAAGGTTGTGACGCTGTGTGCGGTTGAAGGTAGCGCCTTCTTCTCATCTAATTTATTAACCTACCAATTATATAAAGAAATAAACGAATTAAATATTAAGTTGTTTTGAAACAGATTGGATTGAGAAGATTAGTGAGGAATGTTTTAATCACTGGGAACGAGGTTAACAAAACTGAGACGAAAATATTCAAAAAAAAAGGAAACAACGCATAAAATTTAACACACGAACAAATATGTGATTGGGTGTGTTTTTCGTATAGCAAAGCCACAAAGGTCTATCTGCTCAGCCCACCGAGAGGAATCGAACCCCTGATTTTAGCGTTGTAAATCCGGAGACATACCGCTGTACTTGCGGGGGCCACGAACAAATAAGTTTTTGATTTAGTTTTTTTTTACAAATAATTTCTTTCCATATCTTATTAGTTATCTATTTGATGTTAGAAGAAACATAATTAACGCTTACAAACATAAGTGACTTTTTCACGAGTCGTAAAAGTGGTGCGAAAAAAATTCATCCTTCTGTCCAGATTTCGGGTGACGATAGGAGTGACTAAGGTAAACATATAAAGGCGGCCCGGCATGGCCAAGCGTGTTAAAGCGTGCTACTCGTAATCTGAGGGTCACGGGTTCGCATCCCCGTCGCGCCAAACATGCTCGCCCTTTCAGCCCTGGGGGCGTTATAATGTGACGTTCAATCCTAATATTCGTTGGTAAAAGAGTCGTCCAAGAATTGGCGGTGGGTGGTGATGACTAGCTGCCTTCCCTCTAATCTTACACTGCTAAATTAGGGACGGCTAGCACAGATAGCCCTCGAGTAGCTTTGTGCAAAATTCAAAAACAAACAAACGTAAAAAAAAAATGTTTCTGAATTAGACATACGAGTTTCAAATAAAGTTTTATTTGAGAAATTAATTTGGAAAATGCTGAATTCCCGCGTAGAATTATGATACATGACAGACTTATCTGATGTGATGTCTCGTTATATCGGACGTTGGTCTGTAACTTTCGTTGTTTTTTGTTTAACCACTCCTTTAATAAATATGAAATAAGTCAACGGAACACGAGGCTGCTTTATTGAGCATGGCAGGTTTCGTATTCATGAGCCATCTTTGACAAGCAGTATAAAAGTCAAAATGTATATGACTACTTATAATTGATAATCTTATTACATGCCACAACGAATGCCCCATCTGTTTCTCTTAATAGTTATATAGATTCAAACGAGTCTATTAAACAGAGAATTATGAAGGCAAGAGTTTGAAGGAACCACACACATCTGTAGGCTGGATTACTTGTTTATCTGACAATTACGACCACTGGGAAAAACTGGTTTGTTATTCATAAATTCTAAGATGAAGTGTCAGCACAAGTTCATTGAAGTTATGCACAACTACATTTGACAAACAAGAATTAACAGTGTATGCTAATTTCGTTAATCACATCTGGCATGAAGATTACACTGCTCTTAAATAAAACCCAAAACTTTCTATATCTAATTATCTGTCGATTCACCTATGAATCTTCCTAGTTCATTTCTTTATCTCAATTTTATATTTAAAAAGAAACGGCTAATCACATATAATTATTGTCAGACTAGCATTGAAACACTGTCTTTAAGAAGTAACGTTCTATTGTTGTTATTCGATACCGGAGCGACTTCGTTCGTAACCAGTCTAACCTAAACGTGTCGTGTATTCTATCTTGTTACTTGTGATTGGTTCTGTCTCAGAGCGAAAAGCTGTTAATCACATAAAGTAGGCTCAAAGACTTTATAGTCCGATTGTTCGTACTGGAATATGGAAAGAAAAATCTTGTGAAACCGTTTACAGCATTAGATACAAACCATGTTCAGTACTTGTATTCATTACATATCCACGAACATTTACTTTTGAGCCAGATTTTACAACGGTACACATTTTCAACACTTCAAGTGCGTGTGTGTGACTAGTTATTTCAAAAGAAATTGGATTAAAGATTTAATAAATTTAACACTTGTTTAATTCCAAATGTGTGGTAAAGTTGTTAAACGTTTAATATCTCTTTATTTCCAAACAAAGGGGATAATTGGTAAAGTGCTAACGTATTAATAATAATCATTAAGTTTGTTTAGCTGCAGGTTGAATACTGGAAATAAAAACCTTATTAGAAATTCTACGATTTCAGTTAAGAAACTAATATCTACTTCTCGGTAAGGAACCATTTTTCAGACTTCAGAACCTCTTCCTTTAATGAGAATTACTTGACAGTATTGAGGGTCTAATGTTATGGAAAATCTCAAAATATGATTCCTGTAGATAGATCGTTGTGTGAGTCTTGTGACACAGTCAGTAGATGGATAAGCTGGAAATAGGTGTCATGTAGATAGACCGATGTGTGACTGTGTCATAAGAATCGCACAACGGTCTATCAACACGACACCTATTTCCAGCTTATCTATCTACTGACTGTGTCACAAGAATCATAAGGTGGGTAAGCTGGTGTGTGGATAGACCGTTGTGTGACTCTCATGGCACAGCCAGTTGGTGGATAAGCTGGCAATTTGTGTCGTAGATAAACCACTGGGTTTTAAATGATTGACAAGCCTTTAATAGAAGGTAATCTACACACTTTTACACTTTCATAACACTATGGAAGATTTCAGGGATTGCTGAACAAATAATAGAAGTTAGAATTATTATCGGAATTTGCTTTCTCATATTAGGAACTTGAAAATATTATTCAAACCGGACGCAGATTGTAGTCTCAATAAATTATTCAGTGCATGATACAAGTGTGAGAATACAGTCCCAAACCTCATAATAACAGTATTGCTTGTGGGTTTTAAGGATTTACAAGTCCCTAATATAATTTTAGAATATTATCCCAGACTTTCGTACATCGCAACAGACATTTTAAAGATGGATGTTAGCTCCAGATATGAGAAAGAATGAAGTCGCAGATCTTATTAACTCATAATAGCGAGGTTTGTCAGTCCTTGGAGTGAGAGCCATTATACCTGATGACGGTTTTGACTAGAATTAGCGTTTGAATCACATACTTAAAAATAATTAAATGCTAATTTACGTATTTAAACGTATTTTATGGATTACGGTGTCAAAATCTAGACACACTGTGACTTATACGGTTTCGCTCACAGTAGCGTTTTTCTTGATGTTTCGGTTGTCAATTTCATGCACATGTTAGACATGCCTTTTTACAATTCTGTTATTACTACTTCGCTGATACGTGTCTGGTTGTAGATGCTGTTTATTCCAGTCATCTGTATATTTATTGTTATCTTTCTTAACAATTATAGAAGAAATAATAAAACGAACTTAAGCCTGATATTTGCGGATTATTTGAGGTTTACTTACTTAGGATAACGATGTGTAGGTTCATTCACGTACATTTAAAAATAATTACTTACTTTTTATATATCAAAATAGCGCTCTATTCCATCATGCTATTGTTTTCTGTTGTGTTTCTTTGCAACAGAAATATTTTATCTCGAGTTTCAAAAGTAAACTTTTTTTAAAAAAAAGATTTTAACACAACCTTATAATTACTAGTTAAACAAGTAGAAATCGTGTTGTCAAAATTCAAAAAGCATAGTACGATATCATGACGTTAGAACTATAATTCTGAGCTTTTTTTTTCTGAGCTAGAAGAACTATAAAGATCCATGCATTTTTAAAGAAAAGTAGAATTGGCTCTTTGTCTCCAAACAATTTAATGACACGTTTACCTTAAATCTCCATGAATATAAATACATACGTTTTATCTACACTGCGTTTATAATAATTAGAAAACGCTTTTATACTTGAACATGAAAACAAAGCGACGAATATATTTTGTGTTTTTATTTTCTGTTTCTAAACGTTCTTTATAATGTTTGGCCTAATCCATGAGATACAGAACAGGTTTATGGAAAAGATCTCAACCTAATTAAGTTACTTATATTTCCAAAAGTACTAATAAAAGTAAAACTGAGAAACGAGATAAATATTTTAATTATATTTATCCTCGACGAAACATGTGGCGTTAAATTGTTTGTTTTTGAATTTCGCACAAAGCTACTCGAGAGCTATCTGCGCTAGCCGTCTCTAATTTAGCAGTGTAAGACTAGAGGGAAGGCAGCTAGTCATCACCACCCACCGCCAACTCTTGGGATACTCTTTTATCAACGAATAGTGGGATTGACCGTCACATTATAACGCCCCCACGGCTGAAAGGGCGAGTATGTTTGGCGCGACGGGGATGCGAACCCGCGACCCTCAGATTACGAGTCGCACGCCTTAACACGCTTGGCCATGCCGGGCCTTGACGTTAAATAAGACGTAACATAAACAGATAAACAGTAAAATCAGCTTTACTTAAGAAATTACTAAAATATTACAATACGAGAAATGTTTCCTTTAGAAAACTGGTAGGCAACAAGTGATTTGTTTTTTACCTAAAGAAATAAGTGCTTGTAAAAAGAATTACTTTCCTTTGGAAAGAACTGACTGCCTAGACTTAGTTTTCAAAGAAATAAATTATTGATGAAAAGAGACTTCTTGTTTAGGAAGGTAATTTTCTTTTGGAAACAAGTAGTTATTATACGGGGTGTTCGGAAAGTCACTTTGCACTTATATATTTATTAACAGACAAAACTGCATATTCCATATATGGAATGTTTTGTTTAGAAAATAAGTAGGTATTATATACATAGATGTTTTGATTTTGGAAATAACTGGCTTCTATATCAGGGAGCGTTTTTTTGTTATGAAAAGAGTTACCTATTATTTCGGAGGATGTCAGACTTTTTTTGGAGGGAGGGAAGTAAATAGCTTCCAACATAGGAATCTAGCTCTTGAGACAAACAGTTTGTAGGATGACATCAATAGCTTCTATCTTAAAAATAAATGTTGATGAAATTGTGACGTTTTTTCAGGACCTTGTGTAAGTTCATTGTTGAGCTTTAAGTGGTGATTTCCTTTTGATAACAAGTGGCATATAAGGGAATGGATTCCTTTCTGAACAAGTGACTTCAGTAGTGGTCCTTCTGAGAACAAGTGACTTCTAAGGTGATGGGTCCCTTTTAGTAACAAGTGACATCAAATAGGGAGGGTTCCTTTTAACAAGAAGTGTCTTTTAAGTTGAAGAGTTCTTTTTATGACAAATAACTTCGTAAATATGAGTTTTTTTTACAAGAAGTGACTTCTAAGAGGATAAGTTTCTTTTGGTGGAAGGTGACTTCTTCAGGAGCATTTTATTATAAACAGTCGATTTCTAGAAGTATGAATATCTTTAGTGAAAATGTGGATTCTTCGAGGATTTTGCTTTCAAGGAGTGTATTTTAATATGAATAAATAACGTTTAATAGGATGAGTGTTTTCGTAGACAAGTAAATTCTACGACGGTTTTTAGTTGTAAGCAAAAGATAATTCGTTTGTGGTAATGATTAGCTGCCTTCCCTATAGTCTTACACTGCTAAATGAGGGACGGCTAACGCAGTTAGTCCTCGTGTAGCTTTGCGCGAAATTCAAAACAAACGAACAAACAATGAAACTGTACTGCACATATTGCAAAACGTTCTTCCGAAAGTAAATGGCTCATGAATCACGAATTGACCATTCTTTTAGAAATAGAGATATTTAGACTACTCTCTTCATTAAGACACATGCATATGGTGTAATATCGGAAATCTATCCTTGGTTTAATTTTTAAGCCTTGATTGCTTCAGCTACACTTATTCATTGAAAAAATATTTTTTTATGGTTTTTAACAAAAAAATACATTACTCACTGAAATAAATCTGAGTTTATGTTCCAACAACTGAAATTTCTAAAACTAAAAAATACAGCTGTGAACAAACACAATGAAAAAAAAATAGAAAGTTTATTTGAGTGACCCACAACTTGTACTTATTACTACTGAAAGTTTGTTTGAGTCACCCAAAACTTGTACTTATTACTACTGAAAGTTTGTTTTAGTCACCTACAACTTGTACGTATTACTCCTGAAAGTTTGTTTGTGTCACACACAACTTGTATGTATTACTACTGAAAGTTTGTTTTAGTCACCCACAACTTGTATGTATTACTACTGAAAGTTTGTTTTAGTCACCCACAACTTGTATGTATTACTACTGAAAGTTTGTTTGAGTCACCCACAACTTGTATGTATTACTCCTGAAAGTTTGTTTGAGTCACACACAACTTGTATGTATTACTACTGAAAGTTTGTTTTAGTCACCTACAACTTGTATGTATTACTACTGAATGTTTGTTTTAGTCACCCACAACTTGTACGTATTACTACTGAATGTTTGTTTTAGTCACCTACAACTTGTATGTATTACTACTGAAAGTTTGTTTTAGTCACCCACAACTTGTACGTATTACTACTGAAAGTTTGTTTTAGTCACCTACAACTTGTATGTATTACTACTGAAAGTTTGTTTGTGTCACCCACAACTTGTATGTATTACTACTGAAAGTTTGTTTTAGTCACCCACAACTTGTATGTATTACTACTGAAAGTTTGTTTGTGTCACCCACAACTTGTATGTATTACTACTGAAAGTTTGTTTTAGTCACCCACAACTTGTATGTATTACTCCTGAAAGTTTGTTTGTGTCACACACAACTTGTATGTATTACTACTGAAAGTTTGTTTTAGTCACCTACAACTTGTATGTATTACTACTGAAAGTTTGTTTTAGTCACCTACAACTTGTATGTATTACTACTGAAAGTTTGTTTTAGTCACCCACAACTTGTATGTATTACTACTGAAAGTTTGTTTGAGTCACCCACAACTTGTATGTATTACTACTGAAAGTTTGTTTGAGTCACCCACAACTTGTATGTATTACTACTGAAAGTTTGTTTTAGTCACCTACAACTTGTACGTATTACTCCTGAAAGTTTGTTTGTGTCACACACAACTTGTATGTATTACTACTGAAAGTTTGTTTTAGTCACCCACAACTTGTACTTATTACTACTGAAAGTTTGTTTGTGTCACACACAACTTGTATGTATTACTACTGAAAGTTTGTTTTAGTCACCCACAACTTGTATGTATTACTACTGAAAGTTTGTTTTAGTCACCCACAACTTGTATGTATTACTACTGAAAGTTTGTTTTAGTCACCCACAACTTGTATGTATTACTACTGAAAGTTTGTTTTAGTCACCCACAACTTGTATGTATTACTACTGAAAGTTTGTTTTAGTCACCCACAACTTGTATGTATTACTACTGAAAGTTTGTTTTAGTCACCTACAACTTGTATGTATTACTACTGAAAGTTTGTTTTAGTCACCTACAACTTGTATGTATTACTACTGAAAGTTTGTTTGAGTCACCCACAACTTGTATGTATTACTACTGAAAGTTTGTTTTAGTCACCCACAACTTGTATGTATTACTCCTGAAAGTTTGTTTGTGTCACACACAACTTGTATGTATTACTACTGAAAGTTTGTTTTAGTCACCCACAACTTGTACTTATTACTACTGAAAGTTTGTTTGTGTCACACACAACTTGTATGTATTACTACTGAAAGTTTGTTTTAGTCACCCACAACTTGTATGTATTACTACTGAAAGTTTGTTTTAGTCACCTACAACTTGTATGTATTACTACTGAAAGTTTGTTTGTGTCACACACAACTTGTATGTATTACTACTGAAAGTTTGTTTTAGTCACCTACAACTTGTACGTATTACTACTGAAAGTTTGTTTTAGTCACCCACAACTTGTATGTATTACTACTGAAAGTTTGTTTTAGTCACCTACAACTTGTATGTATTACTACTGAAAGTTTGTTTGTGTCACACACAACTTGTATGTATTACTACTGAAAGTTTGTTTTAGTCACCTACAACTTGTACGTATTACTCCTGAAAGTTTGTTTGTGTCACACACAACTTGTATGTATTACTACTGAAAGTTTGTTTTAGTCACCTACAACTTGTATGTATTACTACTGAATGTTTGTTTTAGTCACCCACAACTTGTACGTATTACTACTGAAAGTTTGTTTTAGTCACCTACAACTTTAGGCGGTAATAGGTACAACTTGTTTGTGTTTGAAACAAACTTGCGATATTAATAAACACAAGTCGTTTTTAACTCAAAACAATCTTTCGATAGTAATTAGTACAAGTTATTTGAGAATCAAACAAACATTCAGTAGTAATAAGTACAAGTTGTAAGTGACTAAAACAAACTTTCAGGAGTAATACATACAAGTTGTGGGTGATTAAAACAAACTTTCAGTAGTAATTCATACAAGTTGTGTGTGACTCAAACAAACTTTCAGGAGTAATACATACAAGTTGTACCTATTACCGTCTAAAGTTTCTTTCAGACATAAATAACTTCTATTTTTCAGTATTTAAAGTTAATTTGAGTAATAACTATCTAAAGTTTGCTTGAGTCATAAATAACTTGTATTTCGTATACTCTAAAGTTTGAGTTAAAAATAAATTCTATTTATTACTATCTAAAGTGATTGAGTCATAAATAACTTGTATTTGTAATTATCTAAAGATTGTTTGAGTCATAAAAATTGTATTTATTACTACCTAAAGTTTGTTTCAGTTATAAACAAATTCGATTTGTAACTATCTAAATTTTTTAACATTTTACTATTTAAAGTTTGTTTGACATAAAAAATTGTATTTATTGCTATTTCAAATTTGTTTGAGTCATAAATAACTTCTATTTGTTAGTACGTAAAGTTTGTATGAGTCGTAAATAACTTGTATTTTTTACTATCTAAAGTATCTTTGAGTCATAGATAATTAGTACTTATTACTATATAAAGTTTGTTTGAGTCTTAAAAACATGTATTGATTACTATCTAAAGTTTGTTTGAGTCTTAAAAAGTTTGCTTGAGTCATTAATATCTTGTATGTATTACTATCTAAGGTTTCTTAGTGTCATAAATAACTTCTATTTATTACTACAAAAAGTTTGTTTGATCACAAATATCTTCCATCCATCACTAGTTAAAGTTTGTTTGAGTCATAAATAACTATTATTTTTTACTATCTAAAGTTTCTTTGAGTCATAAATAGCTTGTATTTATTACTATCAAAAATTTGTTTAAGTCACAAATATCTTCCATTTATTACTATCTAAAGTGTTTGAGTCATAAATAACTTGTATTTATTATTATCTAAAATGTATTTCAGTTATAAAAAAATTGTATTTGTTACAATCTAAGGTTTGTTTCAGTGATAAATAACATGTATTTATTTCTATTTAAAGGTTGTTTGAGTGATAAATAACTTCTATTTATTAATATCTAAAGTTTAGTGGAGTCATAAATAACTTGTATTTCTTACAATCGAAAGTTTGTTTAAGTCACAAATAACTTGTATTTATTACTATCTAAAGGTTTTGAGTTATAAATAAATTGTGTTTGTCAATATCTAAAGTTTCTTTGAATCACAAATAACTTGTATTTGTTACTATCTAAGGTTTCTTGGAGTCATAAATAACTTGTATGTATTACCATCTAAAGTTAGTTTCAGTCATAAATAACCTGTTTTTTTTACTATTTAAAGTTTACTTGAGTCATACATAACTTGTATTTTTACTATTTAAGTTTGTTTGAGGCATAAATAACTTGTATTTATAACTATTTAAGTTTGTTTGAGTCATATATAACTTGTATTTATTACTGTCTAATGTTTGCTTCAACCATTAATAACTTGTATTTATTACCAGCTAAAATTTGTTTGAGTCCCAAATAAATTGTATTTGTTACTATCTAAAGTTTGTTTCAGTCATAATAGCTTGTATGAATTACCATCTAATGTTTGTTTGATCACAAATAACTTGTATTTGTTACTATCTAAAATTTGTTTAAGTCATAAATAACTTGCTTTTATTAATATCGAAAGTTTGTTTATGTGATAAATAACTTGTTTTTATTACAATCTAAAGTTTGTTAGAGTCATAAGTAACTTGTATTTATTACTATCTAAATTTGTTTCAGTCATAAATAACTTGTATTTGTTACTATCTAAAGTCTGTTTGAGTCATAAATAAGTTATATTTATTACTTTATAAAATTGGTTTGAGTCGTAAATAACTTGTATTTGCTAGTATCTGAAGTGTGTTAGAGTTATAATTAACCTGTATTTAAAGAGATTTTACATGATGTTTGAAGTCTTTGTCATCAGAATTTTTCATATCAAATGAAGACAAAACAACAGAGGTAATATTAGAAAACTAACTTATTTAATGTTATTTTCACATGATGTTAGTTTTAAAATATATACTCGGTTTTTAAAGCAGCCTTTCTGTTTGCTCTATCCAGTTTCGACCGAATCTAGCCAGGTGGTTAGTGAGTTCGACTCGCACTCTTTGGGCTGCTATTTCGAGTACCCGTTCCAACAAACATGCTCGATCCTTCAAACGGGGTTCGGGCTGACAAGGTGGTTAAGTCGTTTGACTCGCACTAAATATGTTCGCCCTTTCATCAGTGGGGCATTATAATGTGACGGTCAATTTCACCATTTCTTGGGAAAAGAGTAGCCCAAGAATTGGCGGTGGGTGATGATGACTACCTGCCTTTACTCTCTTTCGATAGTAAATTACAGACAGCTAGTGTAGATTGTTTTGCGTAGCTTCGCGTGAAATTCAATATAAACAAACAAACAAACTACCCAGTTTTTCATTTTCCTTTCTAATTGAAACGTCAGTGGATCTAAAAGAGCAGTTTGAAAAATTAATTGATGTTAGGTGTAATAAAAATAAGGTCCTGAAACGCATGGCTTTTAAAGAACGATTTCTTACCTTTAAGAGAAAAAAAAATAGCATCATGTGTCGTACATAAAATATCCGAAATAACCAGTTGTTCGGAAAAGTTCGTAAGAATGAACATGTTTATCACGTGTAAACCGAGATTATACCATGTGGTAAATGGATATTTATTTATGTATTGATAATAATATAAATCCACAAATACGGTATAATCACTGCTTATAAAACATTGAAAATGTTATAGTGTGCCACAGAAATGTGTATATAAATATACACCAAAATACTACGAAATTGCTGTTTTTTTATTAAGTGAACCCTTCATATCAGACGAATGTACCGTAAAAATTCTCTTATTAATAGTTAGGAAAACAACAAAGAAATAATTGAGAAATGTTCCTTATTTCTTCCCAAAGTGAATCGCTTACAACAAACGGGACCCGGCATGGCCAAGCGTGTTAAGGCGTTCGACTCGTAATCCGAGGGTCGCGAGTTCGAATCCCGGTCGCACCAAACATGCTCGTCCTTTCAGCCGTGGGAGCGTTATAACGTTACGGTCAATCCCACTATTCGTTGGTAAAAAGAGTAGCCCAAGAGTTGGCGGTGGGTGGTGATGACTAGCTGCATTCCCTCTAGTCTCTCACTGCTAAATTAGGGACGGTTAGCGCAGATAGCCCTAGTGTAGCTATCAATACAAACAATACAACAAACGAAAATACTAATGATGTTGTTTGTTAATTAATAGCTGGACATCCCCCCAAAAAAAATAACAAAGTAACAACCCTTAGCCAGATACTGAGAATTGATCCTTCTTTCTTTCCAAAGTAGTCACCTACAACGAACAAAAATATTAGTGAATTAATAGCCATTATTCGCAAATGGATAACCCAAATATGAAACAACTACTCTGAATGCATTCTTTTCTTCAAAGTGAGTTATTCTAGAATAAACCACCAGTTCGAGAATTAATTTGTTGGATTAGAATAGTATTTGTCTATCTTTTTCTTGAATTTTACACAAAGCCACACGAGAACTATCTGCGCTAGCCGTCCCTAATTTAGCAGTGTAAGACTAGAGGGAAGGCAGCTAGTCATCACCACCCACCACCAACTCTTGGGCTACTCTTTTTGCCAACGAATAGTGGGATTGACCGTCACATTATAACACACCCAAGTCTGACAGGGCGTGCATTTGTGGTATGATGGGGATTGAAACCTGAGACTCTATGATTACCGGTCGAACTCCCTAACCACCATGCTGACCATTAGAACAAGTGAAATTTATTTTCATATACCATACATGGTCCTCATATCATGACTTTAAATCTTATAGTAAATATTATATATAGTGACAATCTCCTGGTGAGTTCAGTTCGCTTATCCATATAAAAAAACAACTGATGTTTCAGATAAGGATATTTAGATATTCTGTAATATCTTAAATCTGTGTGGCGTGTTTTAAACAAAATCGTTTCAAGAATTATTAAGATGGGAAATTGTTAGAGTCGATGGTATGAACTTATAAACCATAATATTAGTATTATGTTTCGTAAACGTGTATGCTGACATCTGAGTTAGTAGATTTTTGGTTGTTTTAATGCAAAGCCACATTTGGCTATTTGCTGAGTCTGTCGCGGAAAATCGAACCTCGGATTTTAGCATTGTAAGTCCGTAAACTTCCGACTATTTAAAGAAATCACTCGTATTGTAAAACAATATTGAATAACATAGTGTATATTCTAAGAGATTTAGAGACATTTGAACAAAGGTAAGTAGTTTTTGTTTGTTTGTTGTTTAGCCCAACAGAGGCTCAGCGGTACGTCTGCGGACTTACAACGCTAGAAAACTGGGTTTCAATACCCGTGGTGGGCAGAGCACAGATACCTCATTGTTTAGCTTTGTGCTTAATTCAAAACAACAACAACTTAACACGAAACTACACGATGGGCTAGCTGTGCAATGCCCACCGAGGATATAGAAAACCCAATTTAGCGTTATAAGCCATTGAAGTACCAATGAGTTCAATAAGTTCTCGCAATGTTTACGGCGAAGATTTTTATGCCCACGGAGACATCAGTGGTGATGTGAAATAAAAATATTGTTTATTATGGACGTGCACAATGTTTGATACCTTTCGCTATGATATACGTTCATTTGATCTCTCTCTAGTTAACATGTGTTCAGGGCGAGTGAAGAGCAGTGGAATTCATCGAAACTAGTATAACCCAATAACGCAGGTTGAAGAAAATAGAGATTAAACTAGAACTGCATTAGATTTAGACTTCAAGACTAAACAATGTTCGGAACTTTAATTTTATTTATTGACGTATAATAAATAGCCCATGTTAGTACGGAACAGTATTTTCAAGTTTATGCGATATATATGGGCTAAACGACCCAAGTCAGACCATAAGTTTCAGAGCTGTTGATCAGAAGGAGAGCAACCAGTCAGCGCCATCTACACTGCTACTTTCATCCGAATAGTGAGATCGACTGCTGGGTTTATAACGTGCTCACAGCTGAATACACTCCATGTGTTCGGTGCTCGAACTTTGACCTTAAATCAGCATCTCGGTACGCCAACCATCAGGCCATTTCCCGCCCATTCACATTTAACGACGAAAAGTAATACGAACCGAGAACACCAGTTTCGAGATGTAACCAAATGTTCACTCTGTAGAAATTTGTACAACAGTTGGTGACAGACGTTTGACATAATATCATCAGTATGGTTCAACTCTCGTTCTTTCAAGCCTCCTGGTTTTGTTGATTGTTATGAGAAACTGTTTAATATATGTATAAAAAAACTACACATAACTTACAATAAAGTTAAGTCTTACCACCACCACCCCTACATTTGTAGGGTTTCTTTTCTTGATGAAATAATTCACGATAGGTATGAACGAATAAAGAGGCCTAACATGACATAAATTATTATTTTTCTATTATGTCCAGAATCTCTTGCTTAATAACGTTTTAGTATTTCGTGTCATACACACGTCTCGTTTCGATTACTGTGCAGGAAGCCGATACAGGTAGCATTTCGTATACATTTAACGTGCTATAGTATAAACAGTGATCTCTGACAATCTGTGGAAACTACGTGTTCGGTAATTGAATATTACATTACGTTTGTTTGTTTGTTTTGGAATTTCGCACAAAGCTACTCGAGGGCTATCTGTGCTAGCCGTCCCTAATTTAGCAGTGTAAGACTAGAGGGAAGGCAGCTAGTCATCACCACCCACCGCCAACTCTGGGGCTACTCTTCTACCAACGAAAAGTGGGATTGACCGTCACATTATATACGCCCCCACGGCTGAGAGGGCGCGAACCCGCGACGCTCAGATTACAAAGCGCACGCCTTAATGCGCTAGGCCATGCCGGGCCCTATGAAAAATAGACGTTATTTTCTTAAAGTTAAACAAACAAATTTCTCATGTCAATTGAACATATTTTAAGAAAAAACTACCACAATGGCACAGCATACTAATAATTTACGTGTTTTGCTTTTTGTAGCATGTTGGCTTAATGACAAATCAAGTAAGAATAAATTGTTTATTTTCCCTATAGACCCAGACTTTCCAGGACACACTGTATAATAATAATAATAAAAAAAATCATTATATTTTAAATACATTATAAATGATTCTATGCCATTTAAAATTGCTCATATTATTGCATAGTTATTAATGTATACTTCTAACTGAAACAAAAATAATAGAAAATGTGTTTTTGTCGTTAGAGCAAAGACATAACGTTGAACAGGTTTGTGCCAAAATAAAAACAAATTTGTCAGTTTCCTCTGTTCATTTTCATGCATAAAACCCTGTATCTTTGTTTTCATACATCAGACTTTGCTTATTGTCATGCATCAAATTTTGACTCTGTTTATTCTCATGCACGAGTCTCAGAAATTAGTTTTCTTGCGTTTATAGAATTTGATTTGGAGAGAACAGCTATGCCTATTTCTCTTTCAACATTCATTAGGTAACAATAATTTTAATAATGTAAAATATTTAAAAAGTAATGTGGGTTTGTATTTCAACGAAACCTGAAGTGTTTGCTATGAACACGTGGTTAAAAGAATCAGCTTTGTTCTTATTCAGGAATACAACAGATCTGATTTTTTTTATTCTTGTACATAACTCTTCATTTTCCCAGAAGATGGCTGAGCTCTTACGACCAATCTGTTCTCGTTTCGGGTACAATTTTCTTTAAATTCGCTCTAAAGTTTCTGTCTTTAACTAATCGCAAACTCGTTTAAATCAGTAAAGTGTCTTTCAATTCATTTTCCATATATTTCATCAAAATGATAATAACAAGCAGTTTATTATTTCGTGTTTTAGTTCTGGAAAGATGATTGCATTTGTATTATTGTATAGCAAAACCATATCAGGATATCTGCTGTGTCCACCGGTGAAGGGTAGAACCAAACCGGTAGTTGTAGTAGGATAAATCTATAGGCAAATCGCTATATCACTGGGAACGTATTAATGAGAAAACACAAATGTTTATTTAATAGCCTGCCATGATAGATCTGAAACTAAATGGCAGAACTGGTCACCAAACGAAACGTTTTTTCAAACTATTGTAAGCCATATGCTAAGAAATGCAAAGGACTATAAATAAACAATTATTTTTAGCTTGCTACCTCAAATCGTTAAAACCTCTGATTGTGCCTATTTAACTTTGCAAAGTTTAAATCTTTTTAATTATATCCCTCTTCTCTTTTCTGCTAGTTATTTCAAACTAGAAGAGTGTAGTAATTAAATTCGAAATCTATTTTCTCCTAAAGACGTTTTGCTGCTTTAGAGAACTGTTGTTAAACACCAAAACGTCATCAGTGAGGTTGGACGTGACGAAATATAAAAGGCTTTTTAACCGGCGTGGCCAGGTGGTTAAGGCATTCGACTTGTAATCTTAGGGTCATGGGTCCAAATCCCAAACATGCTCGTCCTTTAAGCCGTTGGTATGTTATAATATGACGGTCAATCCCACTATTCGTTGGTAAAAGAGTAACCCAAGAGTTGGCGGTGGGTGATGATGACTAGCTGCATTCCCTCTGGTCCCTCACTGCTAAATTCGGCACGGTTAGCGCAGATAGCCCTAGTGTAGCTTTGCACGAAATTAAAAAAAAAAGGTTTATGATATATGTTACTATAAACCAGTATTCAAAGCTGTTTTTAAGACTAAACGTTAACCAACAACGAACCGTTGAATGTTCGCGATTTTCATAAAATCTCTTTAATTACTTTATGATGTTCTGAACTTTATTATTTTTTGAGTAAGAAATACTCTCCATCCCAGTCTATCTACAGGAACCTTTATAGCTCACATATTCTTGATTTGTTTATCCTTCTTTACCTTTGTGATGTTCTGAACTTTATTATTTTTTTAAGTAAGAAATACTCTCCATCCCAGTCTATCTACAGGAACCTTTATAGCTCACATATTCTTGATTTGTTTATCCTTCTTTACCTTTGTGATGTTCTGAACTTTATTATTTTTTTAAGTAAGAAATACTCTCCATCCCATTCTATCTACAGGAACCTTTATAGCTCACATATTCTTGATTTGTTTATCCTTCTTTACCTTTGTGATGTTCTGAACTTTATTATTTTTTTAAGTAAGAAATACTCTCCATCCCAGTCTATCTACAGGAACCTTTATAGCTCACATATTCTTGATTTGTTTATCCTTCTTTACCTTCTCAAGGAATGCATTTAAGTAACTTTTACACAATTTATCTTTTTTGAAGCATGCGAGTTTACATCAATTTTACTTGACAATTTATTCCACGAGCTTTTACTTCCAGAGGTATTATTCATGTCGATAGTAGCTTTAGCAAGACGTTATCTTAACAAACATAGCAATAATCATACAGCCCTAAGCAAGTTATCGTCTGAGATAAAGCTTTCACTTTTATTACGAAGAGCTGAGGATCCCTTCAACATCTTTCATTACTTAATTTCCATCAAAAGTCCGTTTGAGACACATAAGAGTCCAGTCCCTCACAAGAAACTAACGAAAATATATGACAAAGACAGCCAGATGGCGCACCTTTTGGAAAAGTACATAAACCTATCGGTGTTACTTGCATACTTCCAAGTGTCTTACAAGAACAGAATCAATGTAAGAAGAACAGTGCCTTCAAATAAACTGTACATAAGTGTTTCACAATTTATGGAACTTATAGCAGAAACTAATAAATACATGACAAAGACAACTAGATGGCGCACGTTTTGGAAAAGTACGTAAACCTATTGACGTCACTTGTATACTTCCAAGTGTCTTATAAAAACAGAATCAATATATGAAGAATAGTGCCTTTAGTTAAGCTGTACATAAGCGTTCGTCGCTTCAGAAAGAAACACAACCCTAATTAAGACGCTTTGCCTGTTCCAAAAATCTCTGTAAGAAATCTGTGAGAAAATATAAATCATTAATTTTCTATGTTAAATCGTGAACCCCGGCAGTAGCTTCAATTAAATCTAACATTTGTGAAATTTTCGTGTTTTTCCCACATTATATTAAAGACCTGTAGCCAACAAAGAAGTGAACCAATAAATGGTTTGATGCATAAGCAATTAGGAGTTGTTTTTTTCAAAACCAGGTGGCGCCCATATGGAAGCCATCTGTTATGTTAGATTTATAGTACATGGCATACCACTTTCCTTGTTTTATTTCTCTTCCTATATTTAATATAATTGGATATTTTAAAATATAATTATTTTCTTCTTTATCCTGATAATTGAGAGATAAACACCGTTTCATAGTTTTATAATTTACTTTCTTTTATACGTGACGCCATCAACCTACACAACTTTTCACGTTCGTGTTCTACTCAACAAACTGAAAAGAACAAAATAACTTGAAACGTATCTTCAACCTTCTCACAAAGATGTGTGTTGTATGAATCCAAAACTTGTTTACTGTTCAGTAAAGAAAGCTTACCAGCCTGACTTAATGAAACTTTATAATCTCACGAATAATATCTTATTAATTAAAAGTAGACGAGTTCTTTTGTTATATTCAAAGTTTGTTTTCTTTTTAAATTATTCATGCGATGTGATTTGGTTTGATAATATTTAGAGTACTTTCATTTAAAGAACGTACATTGGAACAAATAGTTAATGCAGGCCTACACTGAAGATGTCAAGCCTTGATAAATCAAAGAAATATTTTCGAATGACTGTCATGGAAATACAAAAACTGCATGCATTGTTTCAGCATGCCAAACAACGTATTCAAAATACAAGAACTGAAGTGCACACACCCTTAGGGAAATACAAAGTCTGACCACCTTAAAAAATTTGACATAAGGTTTAGTTAACTTCTAAATGACCCTTCATGAAGTTAAACGATCTCTGTATATCATTTGTAAACCTATCTGTCGACAGTCTCGCCTAATACTAGTTAATATCTGTTGAGAAGATTCCTTAGGTTCTAAACAAAACAACAACAATAATTCTTTGGAGTGGAAACACTTCATTCATTTACTATATAACTGTCTCTAAAGCGAAGAGAGACCAATGTCTCTACTATGTTGCACTTAAATAGACTCAAGGTTTGAAATATTATTCTTTTTTATATAAGGAACATTTAAGTCACTTAGCAACATACACGTCAATATCCTGAATACCTTATTAACTTACCTTCCACGCTACACATTTTACAAAATCCCGAGCACTAGTGGTGATAAGAGGAAGACAAGTGTAATGGTTCGTTTAATTAGATTTATACGTAAATTCAGTCTGACAGTAAAAGATTCTTATCGTATTCGCCCAAAAAAACGTACAACTCATCATTCTCTGTAAAATATATATATATATATATATTAAGCGCTTTATTTATGTTGAATATCATTTTTAGCAACTGCTGAACTTTTCTCGCAAACTTTTATAAACTTTTTGATTCTTGTAAAATATTTTAACAACTTCTGATAAACTGTTTTTGAACTCTGAGGCACTACCTTAAGAGAGATGACAAGGACTTGATTTGTTAAGAATTTTCTTTTCTTCCAAATATTATGTTGATAAAATAACAACACCCCTCGAGGAATATACCAGAATTTATATAAAAATACTGACACGGATGCAAAAACACACGTTTCAACACATACATTATGCTAAACATTTTAATTATGGTAACTGTTAAATCAGTGACGCAAGTTGTTATAAACGTTTAATTGATCTAAAGACTGTTCGCAAGTGGCGTGTGCTTTCTTTTAACAAAGCCACATGAGGTTATCTGCTGAGCCCACCGAGCGGACTCGAACCCCTGATTTTCGCGTTGTAAGTCTCTAAACTGTACTAGCAGGGGGGACTTGGCAATGGGTCGATTGCTCTCACACATTTTAATAAACGTTTCAGTTGTCGTACAGAACTGCTGGATTTATCTAGCTTATTATAATAAACGTTTTAGTTGTTGTACAGAACTGCTGGATTTATCTAGTTTATTATAATAAACGTTTTAGTTGTTGTACAGAACTGCTGGATTTATCTAGCTTATTATAATAAACGTTTTAGTTGTCGTACAGAACTGCTGGATTTATCTAGCTTATTATAATAAACGTTTTAGTTGTCGTACAGAACTGCTGGATTTATCTAGCTTATTATAATAAACGTTTTAGTTGTTGTACAGAACTGCTGGATTTATCTAGTTTATTATAATAAACGTTTTAGTTGTCGTACAGAACTGCTGGACTGCTGGTTGTTACAGAACTGCTGGATTTATCTAGCTTATTATAATAAACGTTTTAGTTGTTGTACAGAACTGCTGGATTTATCTAGCTTATTATAATAAAAGTTTTAGTTGTTGTACAGAACTGCTGAATATATCTAGTTTATTATAATAAACGTTTTAGTTGTTGTACAGAACTGCTGGATTTATCTAGCTTATTATAATAAACGTTTTAATTGTTGTACAGAACTACTGGATTTATTTAGTTTATTATAATAAACGTTTTAGTTGTTGTACAGAACTGCTGGATTTATCTAGCTTATTATAATAAACGTTTTAGTTGTTGTACAGAACTGCTGGATTTATCTAGCTTATTATAATAAACGTTTTAGTTGTACAGAACTGCTGGATTTATCTAGCTTATTATAATAAACGTTTTAGTTGTACAGAACTGCTGGATTTATCTAGCTTATTATAATAAACGTTTTAGTTGTACAGAACTGCTGGATTTCTCTAGTTTATTATAATAAACGTTTTAGTTGTCGTACAGAACTGCTGGATTTATCTAGCTTACTATAATAAACGTTTTAGTTGTTGTACAGAACTGCTGGATTTATCTAGTTTATTATAATAAACGTTTTAGTTGTTGTACAGAACTGCTGGATTTATCTAGCTTATTATAATAAACGTTTTAGTTGTTGTACAGAACTGCTGGATTTATCTAGCTTATTATAATAAACGTTTTAGTTGTACAGAACTGCTGGATTTATCTAGCTTATTATAATAAACGTTTTAGTTGTTGTACAGAACTGCTGGATTTCTCTAGTTTATTATAATAAACGTTTTAGTTGTCGTACAGAACTGCTGGATTTATCTAGTTTATTATAATAAACGTTTTAGTTGTTGTACAGAACTGCTGGATTTATCTAGTTTATTATAATAAACGTTTTAGTTGTTGTACAGAACTGCTGGATTTATCTAGCTTATTATAATAAACGTTTTAGTTGTTGTACAGAACTACTGGATTTATTTAGTTTATTATAATAAACGTTTTAGTTGTTGTACAGAACTGCTGGATTTATCTAGTTTATTATAATAAACGTTTTAGTTGTTGTACAGAACTGCTGGATTTATCTAATTTATTATAATAAACGTTTTAGTTGTTGTACAGAACTGCTGGATTTATCTAGTTTATTATAATAAACGTTTTAGTTGTTGTACAGAACTGCTGAATATATCTAGTTTATTATAATAAATGTATCATTGCTGTAAACGTTTGTAACAACTTCCACATCGACCTCAAACAATTAGCATTGTTGCTCTAAAGCAAAATATTTCAAAGCACGTGCTCATGATTTTGCAGCTTGATAAAAGTTAAAAATAAATTTTAACCATCTCCTCTCGTTGTCCAATTTAAATTGGAAATGTGTTTCACCCATCTTTCAGAAATGCTAAGTAGAAGGTTCATTTGTTTGCTTTAACTCAACGCTACAGAACAGTCTATCTAAGCGTCGGCTGCTACAGGAAACCTAACCTCGAATTTTAACCCAATATTAAATAGAATATGGTGTATTTTTAACGAAGGTTTTGTTAAAGTTAAAATTTGATGGTATAAAAACCTGTAGCTGTTTTTATGTGTAACCATGTCAATATTTTCATTCATTTTTTTTCCTATGTTTAAATATTAGTTAAAAATAACAACATATTTTCTTTGATAGATATTTTTGATATTTTTATTTCAAGGCTGAACAGTAATAACATAATAGGCCTAAATGTAATTGTTATAAGCGTCTCAAACGTCTGATTTAACAGGGGAAAGAAACATTTTATTTTATTCACTGGGTTTTGAAGAATGTTTTACCTTGACTCCTAGTGACAATACATAGAACATATTTTTAAAACAATCACATTGCCGTACGTGTCATGTTCCTGGGACAACCTGCAGTACCATTATCATAAGGTCTTTTAAACCAACGGAAGGTTTCCTCATATTACGATCTCACTTTTGTACTTGTTTAGTTATATCAACAATTACAACAAAAACGTTTATTTTCACTTGCGTCTACCGTCTAGAAGTAATATACGTAGGAGCAAGCCTAACACATGTATACGTATATGTATGTTCAAGTTCAAGACTTATTGCACCTAAATTTTTAGACGATTTACATGTATATTAGTTTGTTTGTTTTTGAACTTTGCTCAAAGATACACGAGGACTATCTGCGCTAATCGTCCCTAATTTTGCAGTGTAAGACTAGAGGGAAGACAACTAGTCATCACCTCCCACCGCCAACTTTTGGGCTACTCTTTTACCAACGAATAGTGGGATTGACCATCACAATATAACGCCCCACGGCTGAAAAGGAGAGCATGTTTGGTGCAACGGGGATGCGAACCCGCGACCCTCGGATTACGAGTTGAGTGCCTCAACCACCTGGCCATACTGGGCCATATATATTAGTAAATGTGAAAGGAAACCAATGAAGAACGATACGAAATGATGAAGAGGAAACATAATAGGCTTAGTGTTAGTGATAAAATCACATGTTTATTAGTGTTAGTAATAAAATCACATGTTTATTAGTGTTAGTGATAAAATCACATAAAACTGCTTTATTAAAACTCCTCTTACTTTTCTGCTAGTTATTTCAAATTAGAAGAGTGTAGTAATTAAATTCGAAATCTATTTTCTCCTGAAGGCATTTTGCTGCTTTAGAGAACTGTTGTTAAACACCAAAACGTCATCAGTGAGGTTGGACGTGACGAAGTAGAAAAGGCCTTTTAAATAACGTCCGGCGTGGCCAGGTGGTTAAGGCATTCGACTTGTAATCTTAGGGTCATGGGTCCAAATCCCAAACATGCTCGCAATTTTAGCCGTGGGGACGTTAAATGTACGGTCAATCCCACTATTCGTTGGTAAAAGAGTAGCCTAAGAGCTGGCGGTGGGTGGTAATGACTAGCTTCCTTCCCTCTAGCCTTACACTGCTAAATTATGAACGGCTAGCGTAGATAGCCCTCTAGTAGCTTTGTGTGAAATTCAAAACAAACAAACAAACCTTCTAAATAAAGTTATGACAAAAATATTATTAGTTTCCATCGTAAAGCTGACAAACTTTGTGGCTCGTTTTCAGTATTAATTTTGAGCTGTTAGATTATAGGAAAGGCAACTAGTTTATAGCAATCCTTATGTTTCTCTTATCTGACAAAACAGTAAGGCTTGACGATCATTCTCAGAGCGCACCCGCATCTACAAAAAACGTAACGCATTTTTACAGTAGCGGGAAGCAACTGTTAATTTTCAGAATCACATTCTAGGCCCACTAACCACAAGATCACACTCAGCTTAAATGTGATCTTGGACATAATACAAAGTGTTATCACAAAAGAAAGGCATCAGCCTAATCTGAAATACACTACAGCTGGTTACTACTACACAGATTTGATCCACTTTGTTTTTGTTTCTAAGTGTCATATGTAATTTATTTATTCGGAAGGTAATCACAACACGTTGTATTTAAATTTCTAAACGAGTTTTATAAAGATTTAACTTAAATGATGTGTATTTATTTCGTTTGTACGAGGTCAAAGTTATTGCTACTTGCAATATATATATATTGCAACTAGTATATATACTTTTTTCATGTTCGTGATAGCGGTTCAAATTAAATCTTCGATGTTTAACAAATTGAAAAGCTAGAAATTCATGCGAGCTATTTTGAAACAAAACAAAAAAGAGATCATTGTACCTGTTTGGTACTTTAAGGCACTTCTGTGTAACTGACAGTTTTGAAGTTACCCTAGACAGCCTTATGACATACCGGCCCGGTGGTTAAGACGTTCGACTCGTAATCTGAGGGTCGCAGGCTCGAATCCCCGTCGCAACAAACATGCTCCCCATTTCAGCCGTGGGAGCGTTATAATAATGTGACGGTCAATCCCATTATTCATTGGTAAAAGAGTATCCCAAGAGTTGGCGGTGGGTGATGACGACTAGCTGCCTTCCCTTTAGTCTTACACTGCGAAATTAGGGACGGCTAGTACAGATAGCTCTCCTGTAGCTTTGTGCGAAATTCAAAAACAAACAAATAGACCTTATGACATAAACGTTGTAGAGATGACTCCTTCTATTGGACTGCTTTAGAAAGAAAGTCAATACAGACTATTTAGGTATTTCACGTAATTTCCCAAATACAAATAATTGGAAATAGGAAAACCTTTCTAAGGAACGTATATTTGACAGCGTCGATTAAACAAAACTACGAAAATACAAATAAAAACAACAACAGCGCCTCGCCTTATCCACATTTAAAATGTTTTCTGACGTCATTTATTGATATATTTTTCTAATTAATAAACACTTCATATTGAAAAAAAATAGGAATAAACAGTTTCATTATCTGACAAACACTGTATTTCTTTATCTCACATAGTATTTGAAAATGATAATTTTATAAAAATACCTTGATAAAGCGTACATAATTCAGAGGTGCGTAAAGTCATATATATGTCTACATACATATATAAATCACAGCGTTTAGTCAAATAAATTTAACAAAATTACCAAATTAGTCTGTCAAACGTTGTGTGTTTTAATTTATCAGATGTTTTATCGAAGTGTTTGTAATTAAACATTTTTTTTAAATGAATACAGCTTATTGTTACTGTATTCTCTTGCTGTCGTTAGAGGTCGTATTTGAGTTGAAAAGTTAAACACTTAAGCTAACTTTATTGAAGCACGGTGGAAATCATAAAGGATCTGCAAATGTTAAAACGTCGTATTGAAATACATTATTTAAAAACATAACGCCAAGCGTACATTTCGTGAAACAACTCGTGAAAATTGAATCGTTATTGGAAGATGGCAAATTTAGTTAACGAATAAAAGTATTTTCGTAAAGATCTTACCAGAATCTAGCGTCAGCAAGAAGTAATAGGATGATAGTTGTGGCTATTGGAAATCCTTTATCTTTACGTAACATCTTCGTTAACAAGGAATTCTCTGACGAGCCAAGAGAAACGTCCTGCTCTCCAGTGGCACAGTGGTATGTCTGCTTACTTACGACGCTAAAAACCGGGTTTCGATACCCGTGATGGGCAGAGCACAGATAGCCCATCGTGTAGCTTTGCGCTTAACGTCAAAACAAACAAACAAGAAACGTCTTGTCCACAATGAGAACAAGGCCAGAGTTATTGTAAGCAACGCTTTACCATCCAATTGGCGAAGTGAACCAACAATACTGCATGTGATCATGGTACTTTAATACAATTTGTTTCAACAAGTAGTGAGGTTCGATCCGCGATTCTTCATGCCGTACTTTAGATAACTTCATCAGGAACTACGAATCATCGAAGCCACAATTGTAAGCATTTCCTGGCTAATCTGGCCTCCACAATGTTTATATATTTATATGGTGTATTTGTACGTGTGTGGTAATCGGAAAGAAAAGGCTAGTTAGTAGCCAGCGATTTAGTGCGGACCTGCAAGGTTCCCATTGGCCAGCTCCAAGCGGGACAACTCAGGTAGGTTGCTCGGCTAACTAATTACCTGCCCTTCCATCGGCTCCCTGTAGCTCGACAGGAACGACATGACGTGTCGGTTTTGAACACTTTTTTTTTACCTTTTTTACAACGCGAAACTAGGGTCATGCTGGTCTAAACATTAGAAGAGGTCAGTTTCTCGACTCACGCTTGTGTCAAACATTCTAACCCTAATCTACACTGGTATTGTATATACGAGAGTGCTTTAGGTTATTGTGTATGTAAGGAAAAGTTTCTAATGTGTAAATAATGCTACAAGTAGCGATTCCTGCACATTCGTTCATTGTGTTCAACAAATATGGGGCTAGAAGAATTATTCTATTATTTAGTGTTTAGAACAGATGCTTTCAGTGAAAGAATGGTTCTATGATTCAATATATGGATGAATTATTCCATCATTTATTATATGAAACAAACGCCTTTGGAGAAATAATTATTTTATCATTCAGTGCTTGGAAAAATCTCCTTTAGTACTGGACTTAATTAAAATTAATCAATAATTACTTGGAACAAAGAACAAACTCCGTTAGTGAAAAAAAATCATTCTATCGTTTAATACCTGGAACAAACTTTTCAGTGAAAGAACTGTTTTATCGTTCATTATATGGAACAAAATACAATACCCAGCTGGAAATAGTATTCTGTCTCTCATATAAATGTCCATTATTGACCAGTGGATTGCGATTATTTTTTTTTATTCGTTCACTTAAAAGCGAAACGAAAATAATATTTATCTTACATTAAAGGAAAATAGATGTTACAAAAATATAATCAAAGACTTTGTTTTCCTTCATCGGCGCCCGCGTCGCGCTAAACATGCTCGCCCTCCCAGCCGTGGGGGTGTATAATGTGACGGTCAATCCCACTATTCGTTGGTAAAAGAGTAGCCCAAGAGTTGGCGGTGGGTAGTGATGACTAGCTGCCTTCCCTCTAGTCTTACACTGCTAAATTAGGGACGGCTAGCACAGATAGCCCTCGAGTAGCTTTGTGCGAAATTCCAAAACAAACAAACAAACAAACAAATCCTTCATCGGAATAAATTAGCTGTTCGTACTTTTTAAAATCTATAGTCTTAGAGCTGATGGAAACGTAGTTATGTATGATAATAATTAAAACAAGCAACAGAGGTCATTGAACTCAGATGACACGTTTTAGTTTATTTATTTTTATTAAAGCCGAATAAACGTGACACTTATGTGACGGGACTTGAGTTGCAGGGCCACAAACACTCAGTATGTATGTTTTAAGATTCCTGAACATTTTTTAACCAGTTTATTAGATATTATTATTTATTTACTGTTTCGTTTTATTTTTGTCTGGAGACGTGTTATAGCATGTCTCCCAGGTTTTGTTTATAGTTTTAACTGGAGTGGTTGACTGGAGAAGTAGAATTTTTATTTTACACCATGTAACACAAATTATGTTCCTGGATAGTATGTGTTATTTCTTCTATGTAACACATATTCTGTTCCTGGATAGTATGTGTTATTTCTTCTATGTAACACAAATTTTGTTCCTGGATAGTATGTGTTATTTCTTCTATGTAACACAAATTTTGTTCCTGGATAGTATGTGTTATTTCGTCTATGTAACACAAATTTTGTTCCTGGATGGTATGTGTTATTTCTTCTATGTAACATAAATTTTGTTTCTGGATAGTATGTGTTATTTCTTCTATATAACACAAATTTTGTTTCTGGATAGTATGTGTTATTTCTTAATTGCTTATGATGTAAAAGTACAGAAAATGGCCATTATTCCCTTCAAATGTTTATTTTGTGACCTGGATAATGAAATTTAGAAATTAACCTATTTTCTACGTAAAAACGGGCAAATTTGCACACTTTCATTTACATAAGGTCTGAATAAAACAACATACGAATCAAGATTTACATGTATTGGTATATAAAAATGAACAAAAATGTTTAGAACTGAATAGTTTTTCGAGATTTGCGACTGTAATGTCAAGCACTTTCATGTATCAGTCCCCAAATTTTGTCTCCCATAATGTTTTTGTTATGTGCTCCCAGGTCACAAAAGCAAAGTTTGAAGAGAAAAATAGGTCTTTTCCATTTACTTTAGGCATAAGCAATTGGGAAATAACACTTTCTGTCCACGAAGAAGAAAAAGTAAACATGGTGTCTATAAAGTATGGAATCAATGGAAACGCATCTTATTTTAAGACGTGATTAAAATATCTGTTTAAAATTCAAAATGGCCACTGTCAAGCTTGAAATACGTTTGTAAACAATACAGCATGCTTCTGTGAATATTTTTAACATGTTAACATTTGATAGATGCAAACTTTCTGTGGGATTGTATCTTTAAGATGATACAATTTTCTATTTTTTTTATATAGAATGAGCTTTCGGCTTTAAATAACCATATATAGTTCAATCTATAGGATTGTTTAGTATGGATAAAACAAACCTTCAATAAAAGTGTTTCATATAAAATAAGTTCATATTAATTCCAGACTTTATGGACACACTGTGCGTTACCTAACCTCAGCGGCCATGTTTTTCCCTAAAATATGGCAAGAGAAAAAATTGATTAATTTTTACTACCAACCCAGGATAAGAAACACAACTCCTTCCACGTGAAACTAACAAAACGTACCTTATCATTATACAATAAATATAACACAACCTTGTTTTGTGACGCAGCTAAAACGAGAAAAACACATACAAATTTTAATTTGTTCATAAGTTTAGTGCGCTGTTCTTGGACAAAACAAACGCCACCTTGCAGTCACTGCTGATGTAAGTTAGTATAGTTAGTTATCCCCCAATAGATAGATGGATTTCCATTAGGACATTTTAATTTTTTGTCCAACTTGTATGACTATTGTTGATAGGATAAATCATGTAATTTACATTCGGCACGCACATCCTGGGCGTAACATAATGTGAAACTTCAACAATAACACAGTAATTAAAATCACTGAAACAATTCATTCGTTGGTTAATCATGAAAAAGGTAAAGGAACTTAAATAAAAGGTCATGTTATTATAAGTTTTATCGTTGATTTTAATTGTGAATTAGAAATATAGTAAAAACAGCATTTCTTTTGATGCACAGTTGTTTTACACTTGACAGTTTTGTTTATTAACATGAAATAGAAGTAATGAAAGTCTTGGCGTGTTTTGTTCAAAGTCGTAACAGGTGTTTAAGTGAATGGTTAAATTTCTAATTTTTTTGCCTGTTTTCCAACCAGTAAATTAATACGTATTTGCATTTTGCATGTAAGACAAAAATCCCTGTAAGAACTCAGTGACAAAATAGAAAGAAATAATTAGTTTTTATATGTTAAATGCATATGGGACCTCAGCAGTAGCTTTAATTAACAGCAATATTTGTGATGTTTTTATGTGTGCCCCATAGGATACTAGAGTCTCTGTTACCAACAAAGACGTGAACCAATAAACGATATAGTACACAAGTAATTATTAAGGGAATCTGTCATTGTCCATAATTTTAAGCTACTGACCAGAGTGGAGGTATCCAACAGAATCATCCCACTCTTCCACTCACGCTGGGAGATTTAGCATGACTCTTATAATACACTCACAGCTTCAATTGTAGGAAATATAAAGGTGATATTCGATGGATTCGAACTCTAATCGCTATCCTCAGCTCCAGGGTTCCATCACAAGGGTGCGTCCTCTGAAATTCTTAACGTTAATGTGTAAACACATGAGTTCTCCATCCAGTTTACGACACTTTCAAAAAGAATGAGAGGTTTTGTGAAGGCCTTAAAATGCAAGTTTTCTGTTCTTCTCCGAATCTTTAAGTTGTAATCACACTATGTTAATGAACCCACCATTTACTGTCGTTATCGATTTGATTACCCAAATATTTCTCTTTTAACAGTGGACGAAAGCAAAACGTTCACCACCTGGCGACAAGCCCTGCCAACTTTATATAAGATTAAACATCGCACAGATAATGCGATATTAAGAATTAAATTGTAGTTTTTGTAACTTGTTGCTCAAACTGACAATAGACATATGGCGAATAATAGAAGAAAAGTGGGTATCCAGTTTTAAGGTGTGCATTTACAGGAAACCATTGGTAGAAATGCAAATAAAAATAATTTTATAAATAATAATTTCAATGAGCTGTCCAGATGTCTTCCTTGTAGGCAAAGCTGTTTGATTTTCCTCTAATGATATTGTGTTATTTTCTAAAATATAAATAATGATTTCACAAAGTATCCAAAGTGTCCGACCTCTGGCGTGGTTACGTTGTACATGCTTTTCAAGGTCAGTTTCTTTGTAATCATAGTTATCTAAATAAAACCATTTACAAAAATACACCGACGAGTTGATTTTATGTGCTATGGACTCTGTTCAAATGAAGGTTATCACAGCTACAAGAAGATTCAACAGTCCAGTATGACAGTTATTGTTTTTTGTTTGTAATTCAGCACAAAGCTACACAAAGGACTACCCGTGCTCTGCCCACTACAGGTATCGAAACCCGGTTTTAGCGTTGCAAGTCCGCTGTACCACTAGAGGGCTAGTATGACAGAACTTAGCAGTGTAGTTACTGTTTCAGCCCAAAGCTATATAATACATTATAGGAGCTTTTCTCACCAAAGGGAATCGAGCTCTGGATTTTAGTATTTTAAGTCCGTAAGTTTATTTTAGACTCACTGAGAAATGCCTTAAAGAATAACAAATATAAGTAATACGTTCATTAATTTAACCAATTCAAAATTCGTTCTTTTGAGTTTTATGAGAAATCTTCAAAAACCCGCGTGAAATATATTTAATTTGTTGACTTTTGTCGTTGAAAAGACACAATGGTTGTCGGTTTTGTTGTTGTTGTTGTTGTTACAGTCAGGGGCGAGGAGGAAGGGGTATGTGACTAAAATAATTAGTTTCATTTCCCGAGGGCGTAGTTAAAAGGCTTTCCAAAATCAGACGATGGATGAGATTAGAGGCTTCAAATCAGACATGAAATGTGACAAGAAGCAACTGTCAAATGTCTTTAAGCGACATTCTTGAAATAATCCTACAAGGAATCAGGAATGTAAGAAGAAAAAAAAAACATACAAACTTTTTTAAACAAGCCAAAACTCTGAAGTTGTTCTTTTGATTAAAAATACCAAGTGAAAGGTGAAAATACGCTTATCAATACTGGTGTTAAGTGAAAACAACTCGTACTTTATTTTTATAATTATAAGAAAACAACAACAACACATAAATGTCCTAATATCGCCTGCAGCTTTGTTACACCTTTATTACAGTTGTTCATTTCACGTGTTCATGTTTGTTTTTATCTATTCTTCTCTGTCTCAGCTACGCGTTATCTCAGACAGTCACCTCTTAGTGGCTTAGCGGTAAATCTGAAGATTTATAACACTAAAAATTTGGTTTATTAACTTCAAAACTTGAGGTATAAATAATACTTTTAAAATTTAACGAATTGCTTGGCATGAGCCACGACAGTGCTTTATAATAGGGATAGCAAGGAGTTACACAAAACCCTAATTGAACCTTCGGACAAAAATCACCTTAACAGTAAAGATTCTGTTTAAATATTATATTCGAAATAGGCTTAACACAGATAGCCTATTGTGTCGCTTTGTGCTTAATAAGAAACATACACACAGCTAGACAATCATCTCATTTACCCACGATTTCAAACAAACACTTTAGTTACACAAACTCTGACATCACTTGACAGAGTTCTCTCTCTTTTTTTTCCTGATACAGCTTATTTTGGAATTCATTATGCAGTTAAGATTACAATGGTTAATATCAAATATTAAATAAACTAGATACATTCTATCAAAATACTATAACACTGACGTAATATGATGCACCTTTGAAATAAATCCGATGATTGAGTCTTTCTAACGATAAAATGCAGACAAACCGAAATCCTTTTAGTTTATAAACCAAACTCGAATTAGAGACAGTGATTTATGTGTTGTAAAAATTTTCACCTTTCTTCACCTTGTGTGTAAGAAATGTTGCACGTGAGCTAGTGACCATCGAGCCAATCCACGTATCGGAAAATCTATGGTTAGAGATTCGATACCACTAAACACACTCGGCACCTATCAGCTGCGGGCGTATTGTAAAACTGTCAGATAACCCCGTTATTCAGTTGAAGAAGTCAGACACAGTTTTTTAGGGCGGCAGGTGTTACTCACTGGTTGTCCTCCTTCTGGTTATTAATCAGGGATAGCTATACCTGGACCCTGGGGGTCTCTGATTAGATCATTTAGCCAATTTGAACACAAGCTGTGATTCTGATTGAAAGCGCTAACTGGCAAGTGTTGAAAGGACAACCATTTTATTCGTACTAAAAAATAGGATTTTGAATGTGAATTACTGAGTAAAATTTAGTGTTATAGGTTTTTTTCTGAGAATCTAGGACGTATAATTGTCTTTTTTACTACCATAAACGTTTAGACATTCTGAATGTTGTAAAACGTTTCTGAACACCAACACTATGTATACCGCGCATGCGTGTGACTATCGACTTATCACCATTCCTAAAACAATATTTTATCATACTGTAATTTCTACCGTGTAAAATAATTTTTTTATTTTTTATAAATTCCTTTAACTTTGAAAAAAAAACTGAAACTAGTCATCTACTTAAAGTGTAATTTAGAAACACAGGTATGAAAAAACTGTAACAATTTGATCTATTCTTGGATAGATTGTTCAGGCACAGTATTCATGATGAAACTTTGTAGAATGAACGGCAACTGCCTGTTGTGGAGACATATGTGTAGAGGACGACATTTCGAAAGACCTACAACACCTATACACACACTGACCTAAAGACGAAAGGCGGAAGACTTTCGGAACGTCTTCCTCTACACCTGTGAAGACACAAATGTAGAGGCCGTTGTCGTCCATTCTACAACTCGAAGCATCCTTAAAACACAATAGTATTTAATAATATATTTCATCAGCTACTGGCAGAGTGCATAAAATCGAAATGAGCTTGTGGTCGTTTCAGTTGAGCCATGTGCTATTTGTGCTCAATCCACCACGAAGAATCGAATCCTGTATTTGAGCTTTTAAAGTCCATAAACTTACCACTATCCAAATGTTCTAACTCATATCTAATACATACGTTTTAGATAGCCTATGTCTTAATCCTTTGCGTTATAATAAAAATATAAAAAGGATAGTTCCCTTTCAACTGGTTTTATTTTTTACCAGACTTTTGTATCTCGATTTTAATTGGTGGAGCACTTTTTAGTGGGCACTGATTCCTCTTTTCCTTTGATGCTATCTCTCAGTTAATTGGCTACAATGATTTTCTCTTGTAAATAATTAATGACTATCCTGGAATGTAGCAGCTGCATTAAAAAGCAACAGAACAAGTTGGCGTGTTCACCATGCTCAAACTTGCTCTTTGGATATCCATACGATTTAAAAATTAGTTCTAGTTTTTTTTTCTTCTGAATGACGTAGCTCATCAGAAATTGAAGCAAATATTATTTGTAATAGTTTGCGAGAATCCTGTAAGTTTTCAACGAAATATGCAACTTAATGCACTGCTTCGCAGTAAAAAGTTGAGTTTGTTCTGTTATTATTGCAATTGACTGTGGCTTCGCGACTGTTTTTGCCATTTAGGTACTTTGATCAAGTTTATACCAGCCATATACATCTTTTTCCAACCCTGCGATAAAAGTGGAAAATATTAAAAATTATGACAAATCGTTTTTTTCTCTCTAATAGATAAATATTGTATCGAAAGACATTTATAAATTAAAATAACACTTATTTATATATTTTTTGCATTCATTTTGGCTCAGTATAAATATATAAGAAACATTTGTTTGAAGTTCACAAAGCTACACAATGGGCTAGCTCTCATCTGTCCACGACGGGAATCAAAACCCGGTTTCTAGGTTTTTAAGTTGGCAGATATTTCGCTGTGTCACTGAGGAAGGCGTTAAACGTATAATAAATTTACATTGCTATATTATTTTATTCATTGTTTGCAGTTAAGCACAAAACTACACAGTGTGCTCCCTGTACTTTTCTCACCACGGGTGTCGAATCATGTTGATTTTCAGATTCCAATGAACTACACAACCAATAGTAAAGGCGCTACATTTTCAGATTCCAATGCACTACACAACCTATAGTAAAGGTGCTACATTTTCAGATTCCCATGCACTACACAACCTATAGGAAAGATGCTTGATTTTCAGATTTCAATGCACTACACAGCCTTACAGTAAAGGTGCTACATTTTCAGATTCCAATAAACTACACAACTTACAGTAAAGGTGCTACATTTTCAGATTTCAATGCACTTCACAACCTATAGTAAAGATGCTTCATTTTCAGATTCCCATGCACTACACAACCTATAGGAAAGATGCTTGATTTTCAGATTTCAATGCACTACACAGCCTTACAGTAAAAGTGCTACATTTTCAGATTCCAATAAACTACACAACTTACAGTAAAGGTGCTACATTTTCAGATTTCAATGCACTTCACAACCTATAGTAAAGATGCTTCATTTTCAGATTCCCATGCACTACACAACCTATAGGAAAGATGCTTGATTTTCAGATTTCAATGCACTACACAGCCTTACAGTAAAGGTGCTTCAGTTTCAGATTCCAATAAACTACACGACCTATAGTAAAGGTGTTTTGTTTTTTGTTCACGAGTTATTTTTTGTGCAGAGCTCCAGCCTGAGCGTAACTCACTGAAATGCAGTCCTGATAAGTGGAATTGATATGTGTCACTTTTGCAAAACTATTGGACAGTAAATAAAAATGCTTTCACAACAAACTCTGTTCATATTTTACGTAGGAAAGTTGTTCCATAGAACATCACCGTCGCGACAAGGTCACATTTTGAGATGTTTTGACAGCAAACTCACGGTACGTGAACTTAAATGAAACATTAAGTATTTCTGTCGATTTGGTTTTGGTTTCTTTTGAATTTCGCGCAAAGCTACACGAAGGCTATTTCCACAAGCAGTCCCTAATTTAGCAGTGAAGACTAGAGGGAAGGCAGCTAGTCATCACCGTCTACCGCCAACTCTTGGGCTACTCTTTTACTAACGAATAGTGGGATTTACCGTGACTTTATAACGCCCCAAGGCTGAAAGGGCGAGTATGTTTGGGGTTTATTATTTATGTGAAAAATCGTCTTCAGGTGTGAATCACATTACACCTCTTTCAGTTCGATAAACACCAGATTAAAAAGGGCAAATGAACAGATAAACATAGAATTTTCTTAGAAATATCTCTTATAAATGAACTAACATTCGCCATTGGTGCAAGAGGTAAATCCGTACCGCACGACCTACTCTATTGTTTTTCTTTTTGCTCTGTTACACCAAAAGTGCAGTGGGTTGTAATTGTAGTCCACGACTACAGTACGGTATAGCCAGCTGATTAGTTTTGCAATATTAATAATGGATAAAACATTGGAAGATGTCTTACGATAAGAAAACATAGTTTTTTAAGTATCACTAGTGACTAAACACTAGTCTTAATTTTCGATTTTTGTTTTGGCAGTTTTATTTTTAGTTTTTTAATAGCTAAACAACACTGGTAGAGATACATTATTTGTTGGTAATTTTTAACTGTTCTGGTAATGGTATATTGTATTCTCTTACACCTTTTCATGGGGGCTCGAGCACTGCTTTCGTGAGTATTTCCCCGTCGCGCCAAACATGCTCGCCCTTTCAGCCGTGGGGGCGTTATAATGTTACGGTCAATCCCACTATTCGAGTAGCTTTGTGCGAAAGTCAGAAACAAACAAACAATCGTAAGTGTTTTGCAGGGTATTCTCTACCTAAATCATTTGTTCATAATTAAATAATAAGTTTTTAACTCTAATCTCGCTTCTTAAAATTGAATTTCGTGCTGTAATGAATTAGAAACTAATAAAGAATCACTGACCTGTGACCTATCCAAAACGTTAATAACACTATTATCAACAACCTAAAGTGGTACTTAAGTGTCTTATAGAACTTAACGTGGTGAAGTTGGACACTGTTGATACTGAACTGTAACACTTGAGTTTGTAGTTTTGTATTTATTGCAAAACTACTCAGGTAATCTGCTGACGTCCTTAATTTTCAATTACTGACCAGAGAAAAGGAAACCAGTCACCAGTATCCTACTGCCCACCATCCACGTTAAGGAAGTGACTGTCATTTCTATAACGTACACACAGCTTTAAATGCACGGAATATTATGTGGTGTCGCACGGATTTGAATCTGGTTCGCCAGGTCCAAAATCCAGAGCTCTATATCGCAGAGCTAGACCACGCCCACGCTCCAGTTGATGGTATTGTAATCTTGCTGATAATTATACGGTATGAATAAACCTGTTATGTGGTATTTAGATACAAGTTCTATTCTTATTTTACTGGCCAGGTGGGTTAAGGGCATTCGACTAGTAATCTGAGAGTCACGGGTTCGAATCCCCATCGCACCAAACATGCTCGCCCTTTTAGCTGTGGGGGCTTTATAATGTGACAGTCAATCCATTATTCGTATTTAAAAGGGTAGCCCAAGAGTTGGCAGTGAGTAGTGATGACTAGTTGTCTTCCATCTAGTCTTACACTGCTAAATTAGGGATGGCTAGTGCAGATAGCCCTCGTGTAGCTTTGCGCGAAATTAAAAAAACAACAACAACAAACAAAACAATCTTATTTTACTGGCTACACGTTATTCTTTACAATATAAAGTAACAAAAACAGAAACCCTGTGATGAAATGTACAAATTTAATTGGTCTTTCTACGCCAGCTCTTCTTAATTAATAAATTACAAGAAGTTATGTATAACATAAGTATGTATCATTATTATTGGTAGTGTAATCTATTGTGTAACAAAATCCCACCAGTGTCTCAACGAAAATTCATGAGCTCACAACAACGGTAAAAATTAAGTTTCGATACAGACGGTAGGTAAAGTACACATATTCCATTGTGTAGTAGTTTCGCGCTATACAAAACATAAACAAACAAATTGAAATCAAAGAAATCCTAGTGCTAGCCAGAGGCATTACAAGTTAGAAAACAAAACCGTCTACACGCTAAGTATTTTGTTATGAATCTAAAACCTGTCCTGGTATCGAAAATAAGAAAACAAAAACCTTTTAGGAGCGATTCAATCATTAGAAACAATGATAATAATATCAAACTGTTTTACTCCAAGTCATCTTAATATCTTTCCATCGGAAACTTATGTTTTTGTGTGCTTATGATGTTCATTTTACGACTCGTGTTCGGCTAATTTATGAATTTTTCTTTTTAAATCGCATACAGTTTATTTAATCTGTAATGCACGTTTCTATATGTATTTTTCATGCTCTCTAATCTTAGAACTCACTACACATGACCCGGCATGGTCAGCTGGTTAAGGCACGCGACTCCTAATCTGAGGGTCGCAGGTTCGAATCCCTGTCGCATCAAACATGCTTGCCCTTTCAGCCGTGGGGGCGTTATAATGTGATGATCAATCCCACTATTCGTTGGTAAAAGAGTAACCCAAGAGTTGGCGGTGGGTAGTGATGACTAGCTGCCTTCCCTCTAGTCTTACAGTCCTAAATTACGGACGGCAAGCATAGATAGCCCTCGAGTAGCTTTGTGCGAAATTCAAAAACAAATAAACAAACTCACTGCACTGTAAAATACGATCAAGACGAATTGAGCGTTTAGTTTTATAGAAGAACCAATGAGAATCATTGTTGCAGTGTGTTTTTTGTCACTGCTGTCTTTGGGCTGGTTGTGTTCAATGACTTAGAGGCAATGATGTAAAGACGAATGAACACACGTAACAATAACGAAATCAGTTTATCTATCTGTTAACGCTTCATTCACACAAGTTGTGACAGTGCTGTAGCTAGGATTTCGGTTCAGAGGAAGGGATTTGCTGAGAGAAAATATCCCCCCCCCTAAAATTTCTTTACCACTCCCAGCACTCATTTCAGTTTATACACGACATTTACTCTTTCTGGAATAATGGTCTCTGATTGGTCAATAGTTTCGATCCACATTTAAAAAAAAAACAACTTCAAAATATAATACAGTATAATATAAAAATAAAAAATATTTGTGAAATATCAAATATATATATAATACACATGTATATAATATTAGAAGAGGACGCTTTAGCAAAAACAAAAATGTTTGCTTCTTTCTCGATCCTTCCATCTCTCTATTTTTTATATCCGGATGTAAAAAAAAATGTTGATGGAGGAGCTTGCTTAACCCTTTTGGTTACGTCCCTGAGCTACAGTTATAAGTTAACCAATAACCTTTCCTAGTTAATGACACCAAGGTGAAAGAACAGATAAAAACGTACTTTTACGATATCACGATTAATCGATTGAATTACTGAGCATACGCAATATTTAACACTGATATGAATGTTTCACTAACTTCATATTAAATAATTCACGAAACTCTCAGTCATCGAACGAAACTCGAGTTTTACTATTTTCGTATTCTCATGTTTCTTCTTTCTAAATATTTTGTTAACTATCTCGATCATTAACATTCTAGATATTCTAAGGACTACTTCTAAAGCTTTCTAAAACTGTTGTCACAACCATGCTAGCAGCTCCATCTACCAATCAGCTACAACAAACATTGAAAATACAGTTTAAACAGTAATATTGGATCCGAGGTTCAAGACAATAATATGTTATCGGAACCTGTTCGTTGACCAACACAAATGTTTGTCTATTGATACTAATAAATCCTAAAGAAGTATTATATTACATTAATTAAATAGACTTCTTACACAATAGCAATGTAAAATTAAAATGGCTGTAACAACGTAAAAAGGTCCGGCATGGCCTGGTGAGTTAAGGCATTCGACTCGTAATCTGAGAGCCGCAGGTGCGAATCCCCGTCGCACACAACATGCTCGTCCTTTCAGCAGTAGGGGCGTTATAATTTTACGGTCAATTCCACTATTCGTTGGTAAAAGAGTAGCCTAAGAGTTGGCGGTGGGTGGTGATGGCTAGCTACTTTCCCTCTAGTCTTACACCACTAAATTAGGGACAGCTAGCGCAGATAGCACTCGTCTAGCTTTGCGCGAAATTCAAACACAAACACACAAACAACCTAACACCTAACTCACTACAAGTTACTCCTATCTTTTGTTGTTTGTTTGATAAATGGTTTTCACTGATCATATTTTAGTCTTTGTTTTGTAATTTGTTGTTCCTTGAAGTTGGTTAGTCATTGTACACAATAACTCTGTTTAATTAACATAAGCCACGAATTATTTGGTAGAATTTCACACAAAATAATGACATAAAAGTGTCATAGATAATTCTAGAGATTTTTTACGGGCTAGAGTCACCTAGAAACGGATTCATAGACGTTTTGAGCTCCTTGTCCAATAATAACAGCAAAGCTCGAAAGTAATCCAAAACTCTTCAGCAGGAAGTTATGTTCTATACAATATCCATACGTTTAGCCAAACCGATATTGATCCACTACTATGAGAAGAACAACAACATGTTAACTGTTACATGAAGTCTAATTTACTTCGTGTTTATAAACAGAAAAATAAAGCACTATGAAACCGTTTTTGTTTTCCAGTTTGTGACTTAAGCCTTATTTAGTGCTTTCTGGTCTTTCTCGTCACTTGTTTGGGATTGTTACAGCACCTAATTTATGACGTCACAAAATGCACGGTAGTGGCGTGTAGCGATGGTATAGATAACCATAAAGGGCTTAGCCTAGATCAAGTTGAGGAGGTAGGGGTAGGTAGGGGGGTGGAAGAAGTACCCAACAAGTGATCAATATTCTTCTCGTTAACGTAAGCGCGTGTCAGGTGAGGGTTTCCTGTTAATTTTGACTCAGTTTCTTTGTTCTTTGGTGTATCAGGTGAGGGTTTCCTGTTAATTTTGACTCAGTTTCTTTGTTCTTTGGTGTATCAGGTGAGGGTTTCCTGTTAATTTTGACTCAGTTTCTTTTGTTCTTCGGTGTGTCAGATGAGGGTTTCCCGTTAATTTTGACTCAGTTTCTTTGTTCTTCGGTGTGTCAGGTGAGAGTTTCCTGTTCATTTTTACTCAGTTTCTTTGTTCTTCGGTGGGAGCGGAGTTAGTGGTAGGAGTGAAACCGAAACGAAAAACCTCTGGTACATGGAAAAGGAATAGACAGAAGAGCTACGTTTCGTTTAAAATATATCCAAAACAACGTGATAACAACTCACAGTTCAATTCCTTTGTTGTTGTTTTATCTAAACAGTAACGGTAACGTTCTATTCCATTAAATATATTGGAAATTACAAATTAAAATAAATATTATATATTTATAAAAGCAGCAGTGTGTAAACATCTAAAAACAAAACCATTAGCGTTCATAGCGCATTAGCGCGTAAAAGAAATAGGTGAGATTTAATTATTAATTTTCTGAGAAACCGAGTGCTTTCAGGCACAAACATCTCTATATCTCTGCGAGCAAGTGGGCTCTGGAACGTACTTTATGTGGTGTCTAATAACACACGCATCTGGGAGTACGGAAAATGTTTTGCCCACTGGAACTATAAATAACATTGTAAGCCTTTATCACGTCCTCCAGGTTTCCTGTTTCATGGTTGGGTGTGCGAAAAGAATGGGTGTGGAACTGCTCTGAATGTTTAACTCTTGCACATATCAACGTAATAAGCCACGTGGTTTGCTGCGTCGGTTCACTAGTACCGAGGGCCCGGCATGGCCAGGTGGGTTAAGACGTGCAACTCGTAATCCGAGGGTCGCGGGTTCGCATCCCCGTCGCGCCAAACGTGCTCGCCCTTTCAGCCGTGGGGGGTTATAATGTTACAGTCAATCCCACTATTCGTTGGTAAAAGAGTAGCCCAAGAGTTGGCAGTGGGTGGTGATGACTAGCTGCCTTCCCTCTAGTCTTACACTACTAAATTAGGAACGGCTAGCACAGATAGCCCTCTAGTAGCTTTGTGCGAAATTCAAAAACAAACAAACATACACGAGTACCGAGCTTTCAAAATTAACAATAATATTATCAAATGTTTTAATTTATATTTCTCGTGTTTAACACCAATCTTCAAAATTATGAGGGAACGTCCATCATGCATTCTCGAAGTAATATTCAATTCTTCACTGTTCGGTGTTGTTGTTTGTTATTAAGCACAAAGCTACACAAAAGGCTGTCTGTGCTCTACCCGCCAAATCCGCAGACATGCCGCTATGCTATTTGGATGTCTGCAGACTCACATCGTTAGAAAACGGACTTCGATACCCGTGGTGGGCAGAGCACCGGTTTTGTACCTTTGTGCTTAATTCTGAATAAATCAATCAATAAATAAACCTATATACATTTACCTGCAGTTCAGCCGTCGTACAGATAAACATAAAAATAAATACGCAATCATTCTTTTATAAATAATCTCATCTGTTCCCACGCCATTGATTTATTGAGTTGGCTTTCTCAAAGTGTTGTTGTTGTTTTTTTTTAATTTCGCGCAAAGCTACACAAGCAGTGTAAGACTAGAGAGAAGGCAGCTAGTCATCACCACCCACCGCCAACTCTTGGGCTACTCTTTTATTAACAAATAGTGGGATTGACCGTAACTTTATAACGCCCCCACGGCTGAAAGGGCGAGCATGTTTGGCGCGACGGGGTGCGAACCCGCGACCCTCGGATTACGAGTCGCACGCCTTAATGCGCTTGGCCATGCCGGGCCGCCACAAGGTAGGAATGGACGGGATAATGTTTTAACATTTGGTGATTATCGACACGATAAAATCTCAAAATGGTGTAGCAATCGTCTGCTCATTTCTGATTTTGTTGTTGTTGTTGTTGTTTCGAATCTTGAAGTAATTGTAGACTTCAATGGAGCTTTACCAGTTGCTAATCCTTTCTAAATATCCAACAACTTTTAAAAGCAGCTGTTTTGATACAATTATTTTGAGCCACTCCTTACCCTTCCTACCTTGTTTCCTTATTTACTGTCACTTCTGTTTCTACTCCCTACTTTTTTCTATTTATATTTATAGTTGTTTATAGCAGTCTGCATAAATAAATATACACGTGTGTGGTCTCACATGTTTACAAGAACGTTACTAAAGTCATTCATGAATGATTTATAACGGGAATGAATCAGTTACACGAAGAACCAAATGGTTAACCAACATATGAATGGAAACAAAGGATTTTATCTGGATGATGAAATATTAATTATTACTAAGAATAAATAGTCCCCGTGTTATTTCAACCAGTTCTGGAAACAGAATACAGTGGAGTTTCATGAAAAGATAATAGCAACAAACACACACACACACACTATGTCTGAAGGAAAATACTGCTTTATTTCATGTTGTTGTTTTTTTGTAAGAGCAAAGGAAGTTGGATGAAAGTGAAATATTTATGAGCTGATGGATTTATTAATCGTAAGTAAAACTGATGGACAGTATCTTAGATATCAACTCAAATGTAAATTTTATTCACTCAATGCTTTATTTGGTTGTAATGAGAACATTTTTAGTCATGCATCTTGAAATGTTTTATAAACGCGCAGTTTTCTAAATATTTTCTTAACGCTGTTTTGTTACAAAAAACAGTCTTAATGCAGGCTGCGAGAGTACGGTCAGAAGCAGAAAGTTTGACAAACCAAACTGGTTGTAAACTGGTAACTGGAAGTAGGTCTCCAAGGGAAGAAAACATAAATAATAGTAAATTATTATGGTCAAAAGTGAGGGTCAGTGTTATCCTTGTCTTCCAACCAGTTTTATCGTCTATGTGTGCTCGTTTTCGTGCTGAACCTGAAACTTACGTGATAACCAGACGATAATCGAAATAACACGAATACGTTAACTGTTTTCCAGCAGGAGTGACAAGGATGTCACTGCTGCAGGTACTGATGATATAGAGACCTGTTTAATCCTTGAGAGCTGAATGGTTCACAGGTGTTAGGGATATATCTTCCAAGGATTATACAGGGTACGTGTATATGTGAAGCCCATATAAATGTAAGTTGACTAAAGTATTGTTTTAACACTCTGACGTTAATTAGATGTGACATTAGAGCAGATCTTAGTTGTAACCGGAACGTTACAACCCTCTGTGCAACCTACAAACGTGGAAGACATAATAAACAATTGGAACTCTCCTGATATTAGGTTTTTAACTTGAAATGTTCTCTGTTTAAGATGAAAATATTGACCTTTTCAGCCATTTTGTTTTGAACCTTAGCTAATGTTGTTTTTTTTCGTTCCTCTTTGCCAAATATTTACTTAAGAATACTCCACTACATAATGAAACCACCAATGAAGACTGGTACATCAAGGACTTTCTTTTTAGTGAAAAATTGGAATACGTAGCTAATTCTTGAACTGCTGGTGTTCGCCAGACATTTACTTTAGACTAAAATGCACTGTTTGCCATCAACTGAGACATGTACAAGCTTAATACACTTTTAACTGAGTTGACTTTGAGGTCTCTTGGGGCTAGGCAGCCCCATGAGTCCTCTGCCAAATGCCCCAGTGACGTATAGTCTAGTCAACTCTGTAGGAATAAGACCTCTATATAGTAGGACAGAAAACGCCATCATTACAAGTGACTCTTAGTCAGTCTATTTAAGTAAACAACAGCAAAGTCCACTTTTTAGGTATTATGTTACAGAGTAATATAGCAGGACAGCAAACGCCATCATTACAAGTGACTCTTAGTCAATCTATTTAAGTAAACAACAGCAAGGTCCACTTTTTAGGTATTCTGTTACAGAGTAATATAGTAAGACAGCAAACGCCATCATTACAAGTGACTCTTAGTCAGTCCCTTTAAGTAAACAACAGCAAGGTCCACTTTTTAGGTATTCTGTTACAGAGTACAAAGAATTTTTATTTATTTAAAAAGAAAAAAAAGTTGATACAAACTGGCACTTTAATAGTTTATATGAAATCACGGTATTTGTTAAACTCTGATATAAGAAACAAGACTGGAATTATTATTTTTACTGTTATTAATAATATTTACGTTACGATAAACACGTAAATAAATAGAATGATAACACAATCAGGTTGGACATGGTCTTGTAGTCAGCGAACCAACTGCAGACACCGCGACATTCCGCTAAGTACTCTAAAAGCTTTCAACTTCTTAGTAAAAATGACTCTTCATTGTCATAAAAGTAACTGTCAGTCACTATAAAACTAATTGAACATTATTATAAAAGTGACCGTTCATTGTTATAAAAGTGACTGTAACAATACAGTGTATGACTGGTTTAGAAATAGTTAACTTTTAAACCTCAACAGTCAGAGACAATCAGAACTTTGCATTATATATATATATATGTGTGTGTGTGTGTGTTATGGATAATTAATTATAACGACTTGAACACAAACATCTAATCAGTTTATTTAAAAAAAAAACACTTTTCTTTTGAAGTAACAAACAAACTCCTTGACTCTAGTTCCCGTTAGTACAGCGGTAAGTCTACGGATTTACAATCATAAGATCAACGGTTCGATTCCTGTCGGTAAAGTCAGTAAATAGCTCCCTGTAGCTTTCTTAAAAGAAAACACACATCTTGTGTTCTCCAATCTTAGAGAAATAATTGAAAATAAAGAGAGTTAATTTAACTTGCTTGTTGAAAGTTGACGAGATGTTTCAAATTCTCTGTATTAATAGAGAAAAGTTGTGTTTTTTTACATGTGTTCAACTGATGTTGAACACTCTTTTATAAACGAATAGTGGGATTGACCGTCACTTTATAACGCCCCCACGGCTGAAAGGGCGAGCATGTTTGGCGCGACCGAGATGCGAACCCGCAACCCTCAGATTACGAGTCACACACCTTAACACGCTTGGCCATGCCGGGCCAATAAAGCCATTTATACTTTAAAATACCACGCATTTTTTTCTGATTTTGAAAAATCAGAGTGCAGCGTCACTCGAACATCGCAAACGAGCAAAGTCTACTAATGTTTTCCAAAGAAAATTAAACAAACTGAGGCGAAATATGTAAACCCTATCTTGATGGTGCAAATAAAAATATGTAAGCCCTATCTTGATGGTGCAAATAAAAATATGTAAACCCTATCTTGATGTTGCAAATAAAAATATGTAAGCCCTATCTTGATGTTGCAAATAAAAATATGTAAACCCTATCTTGATGTTGCAAATAAAAATATGTAAGCCCTATCTTGATGGTGCAAATAAAAATATGTAAGCCCTATCTTGATGGTGCAAATAAAAATATGTAAACCCTATCTTGATGGTGCAAATAAAAATATGTAAGCCCTATCTTGATGTTGCAAATGAAAATATGTAAACCCTATCTTGATGGTGCAAATGAAAATATGTAAGCCCTATCTTGATGGTGCAAATAAAAATATGTAAGCCCTATCTTGATGGTGCAAATAAAAATATGTAAACCTTATCTTGATGGTGAAAATAAAAATATGTAAACCCTATCTTGATGGTGCAAATGAAAATATGTAAACCCTATCTTGATGGTGCAAATGAAAATATCAAATACGTTAAAAATTGACGAGAATGTTTTTTACTGAGAAGTTTTTTATTTGATCGTTAAATGAATTCTAGTTACACAGACAGAAGGAACATTGGAAGAAAGGCTTTTCCTGAGATGTTACTTATGGTCCAAGTTAATATGATCTGTTTACAGGCAGCTGCGAGGCCTCGGACGGATGGGTCATCAATCAGATAAAACCGTTCACTAATAGGCTGCATGCGAGAATGGAGTTCAGGGGATAAATGTTCCTCAAAACAGATGATTCCTGTTGTTTTAAAGGAATGAATAACTTTGATAGCAAAAAGTATTTGTTTGAAATAGTTCTATGATTTAAACGGTCACTTATCTTGCATTCGTGTCCGGGATTGTCGTTTTAATAAACCTCTCCATATGAAGAAATGTTTACAATTTACATTGTACAACTTGGAGCTCGGTGGCTTGTCGTTAAGTCCGAGGGTTTACTACAGTGAATATTTGGTTTTCACGTCCGCAGTAAAAAAAAACATTGTGTAACTTTGTGTTGAACATAAAAAAAAGGAACTTGGGAAAACAGCAATTTAAAATCAAACGTTTTTCTCCTCAGTTATTTTGATAGAGTTATACTGAGTTTAGTTAAAACATCATTGTATCCTTCCATAATGTTATTTTCAGTTCGAGAAATCAAAAGGCATTCCTTAGTTTTATATTATTTTTTATCTACAAGGAAATGCTAATCACTGGTTCCAAAGAAAAAACTTCGAGCTACACTTAAAGTGACACCAGATTATATTATGGTTTAGATTTGATGTAATGTATAATTTCGATACATTACATTTATACTCCGTAATGATGCATATATATTTAATATGCCCACCCTAGTCATTACGATTGCTATCATTTCTACTACCCGCTCGTTGTTTACCGTGTAACTCCCTACCTGTTGGTGAATTATACCTTCTCATAGTCAAACTTAATTTCTAGCTTTATGTTCAACTTCTATACAACTAGTGCTATTATTACCAACGAATTACACCTTCAGATCTGCTCCGAGAGGGACTCGTGTCTTCTGGGTCTGACAGAAGAAATTCTAGAGGCGTGCTTATTTCTCTAATGAAGAACAAATTAGTATATAGCAGAAAATGATTAGTGAAAATTACATCCTTATCCTACTATCCAACTTTAAAAAAAAGCTTGTGAAAAGAGGGGAGGTAGGGGTTAAAATCTGATATTGTTTTTGGTTCCTAAACATTGAATCTTCCTCTACAGACGATAACACGAACACACACTAGTATGGTTAAAACATCTATTCGTTTGGACTGTTATCCATGAGTATTGTGAGAAAAAATCTGTTTTCTCAATTCCACTTTTTTAGAGCCTTTTATTAAAATACTGAATGTGTACATCAGGAAAAAACTATGGGAAGAAAAATTATAAAAATTATACCGTCTTAGAAATGACATATGAAGCATTTTTATGGTTTTGTCATTTTAATACATTATCCTGGCAACACACAAAAAGTAACAGTTGGATACAGCATTGACAGAACAGTGCATTCCTGAAATATAACAATAACGAAATAATGTACATTTGAAATAAAGCAATAACAAAGCAATGTGTTTCTGAAAGATAAGAATATTGGGATAATGTTTTACAAAGTCCATAAAAAAACTGATACACAATGTGTTTCTGAAAGATAAGAATATTGGGATAATGTTTTACAAAGTCCAGAAAAAACTGATACACAATGTGTTTCTGAAAGATAAGAATATTGGGATAATGTCTTACAAAGTCCAGAAAAAAACTGATAGACAATGTGTTTCTGAAAGATAAGAATATTGGGATAATGTCTTACAAAGTCCAGAAAAAACTGATAGACAATGTGTTTCTGAAAGATAAGAATATTGGGATAATGTTTTACAAAGTCCAGAAAAACTGATACACAATGTGTTTCTGAAAGATAAGAATATTGGGATAATGTTTTACAAAGTCCAGAAAAACTGATACACAATGTGTTTCTTTACAAAGTCCAGAAAAAAACTGATAGACAATGTGTTTCTGAAAGATAAAAATATTGGGATAATGTTTTACAAAGTCCAAAAAAAAACTGATAGACAATGTGTTTCTAAAAGATAAAAATATTGGGATAATGTTTTACAAAGTCCAGAAAAAAACTGATACACAATGTGTTTCTGAAAGATTAGAATATTGGGATAATGTTTTACAAAGTCCAGAAAAAACTGATAGACAATGTGTTTCTGAAAGATAAGAATATTGTGATAATGTTTTACAAAGTCCAGAAAAAACTGATAGACAATGTGTTTCTGAAAGATTAGAATATTGTGATAATGTTTTACAAAGTTCAGAAAAAACTGATAGACAATGTGTTTCTGAAAGATAAGAATATTGTGATAATGTTTTACAAAGTCCAGAAAAAACTGATAGACAATGTGTTTATAAAAGATAAAAAAATTAAGCGATTGTTTCAGTAAGTCAATGTTCTAAAGTTATTTTAAAAAAGGGAACAATATTGGAATGTTATATTTTTGAAAAACAATCAGTTAGAAACGTTTGCTGTCTGATCTTTATCGAAAAACAAAACTGACTGTTGCTTTTACAACGCGTCACCTGAATAGTGGTGCTTTTTCAACAGCAGTCGCGGATCAAACCTTGGCCCTCAACGCGATGTTCGGTCTATAACGAGTTAGGCAAGTTTATACAGAGTTTCAGAAAATCAAAATATAGATTTATTAGAATGTTTTTGGTTTTAAATTGTCTATAAGTTAAGCCAACTAAACGCAGCTAATTTTGTTCTAAGACCCCATGCGCAGCCTTTTATTAATTTGTTGATAAATGTGACATTAATAACAGTTTTAATTTTTAATGTATCCTTTGTAAAAAAAAAACATACATATATCTTACACACAAAAAACTGAGAGCTAGGTTCTTTAATTAACTAAGTTCTTGAGTAATGGTGTACAATATACTATTTACATATTGGTTCAATTCTACACGTATGTATGACTTTAATCATGTATGCATCCCAGATAGCTAAACGATTTTTCATTATTCAAGGTGCGTTCAAGTGAACTTCACGAACTTTTCACTAAGGAATAAGCTAATAACGTAATATTTAAACAGCCCAACACTTACATATTAATGATACTGTAACTGTTCGTCTACTCGGAGCGAGTTTTAAAAGAATGCGGAGCAACTTATTGAAAAAAAAAATGCGATAAATTATTTTTATCGCCAACTGTATTACATAAAGGCTTAGTTAAAAGCTTCTACAATGTTTTAAATACAACTACCCTTTTCAGATGTCTCGGCGGTATATTTGATGGGTTATAATACTAAATTTGGAGTTCGACTGCTTCCGCAAGCACTGCGCAGATAACCTATTACGTAGGTTTCCACTTAAAACAAACAAACGTAACTTGCTAATAAATCGTTTACTTTGTATTTTATACACAGAATATATTGCTGTTAAGAACAAAAACATGCAGTTATTTCATCCTTTGCGTGTGGACGAATGTTTTCATAAGCAATTAATTCTACTCAAAAATCATGACGCATAGCGAAAGGAGGCGACAAACAAATATGTTTATTTCTTTCTACGTAACGCAGGTTATAATTCTACGTTATTCTTTAACAGGGTCACTGGAAAGATTTTATGTTGTCTTGTTAATGAGGTTAATCGAAACGTTCAAAAAACGAAGTCAGATCAAAGCAAGAGCGCTTTACATCTTATAACGACACGCTGGGAATAGGACCAGATAGTTTTCAACATTTAAAAACCATAATGCTCTTCTGAGGGGCATATTTAAGCAACTTTTTACGTATACTTGATAAACCTTGTTACTCTAAAAAATCAAATACAAACGATTTGAAACACGCGACTGGTTTTGGCCATATACATACATACATATATATATATATATATATACATATACACCAGTCTCATGTGTCATTTAACTAGTTGCATTGTTGGGAGACCCGGCATGGCCAGGTGGGCTAAGGCGTTCGACTCGTAATCCGAGGATTGCGGGTTCGAACCCCCTTCGCACGAAACATGCTCGCCCTTTCAGCCGTAGAGGCGTTATATGGTAATGGTCAATCCCACAATTCGTTGGTAAAAGAGTAGCCCAAGAGTTGGCAGTGGGTGGTGATGACTAGTTGCCTTCCCTCTAGTCTAGCTTTGCGCGAAATTTAAAGTTGTTTTTTAATATTTTATTTGGCAATCTTCTATTTTGTTTTTAGGGTAATAAAGTTTATTTTCAAAAGTTGTTTGAAAATACGTTTTTTCCTTGTGTTATACTCTGTTCTATTGATTAAACAATACAAATCGTGTTCTTCCTCTGCTATGCTCTATTGATCAACCGATACAAATCGTGTTCTTCCTCTGCTCTGTTGATCAAACAATACAAATCGTGTTCTTCCTCTGCTATGCTCTATTGATCAAACAATACAAATCGTGTTCTTCTTCTGCTCTGCTCTATTGATTAAACAATACAAATCGTGTTCTTCCTCTGCTCTGTTGATCAAACAATACAAATCGTGTTCTTCCTCTGCTGTGCTCTATTGATCAAACGATACAAATCGTGTTCTTTCTCTGCTATGCTCTATTGATCAAACGATACAAATCGTGTTCTTCCTCTGCTCTGTTGATCAAAAAATACAAATCGTGTTCTTCCTCTGCTCTATTGATCAAACAATACAAATCGTGTTCTTCCTCTGCTATGCTCCATTGATCAAACAATACAAATCGTGTTCTTCCTCTGCTCTGTTGATCAAACAATACAAATCGTGTTCTTCCTCTGCTATGCTCTATTGATCAAACAATACAAATCGTGTTCTTCTTCTGCTCTGCTCTATTGATTAAACAATACAAATCGTGTTCTTCCTCTGCTCTGTTGATCAAACAATACAAATCGTGTTCTTCCTCTGCTGTGCTCTATTGATCAAACGATACAAATCGTGTTCTTCCTCTGCTATGCTCTATTGATCAAACGATACAAATCGTGTTCTTCCTCTGCTCTGTTGATCAAAAAATACAAATCGTGTTCTTCCTCTGCTCTATTGATCAAACAATACAAATCGTGTTCTTCCTCTGCTATGCTCCATTGATCAAACAATACAAATCGTGTTCTTCCTCTGCTCTGTTGATCAAACAATACAAATCGTGTTCTTCCTCTGCTATGCTCCATTGATCAAACAATACAAATCGTGTTCTTCCTCTGCTCTGTTGATCAAACAATACAAATCGTGTTCTTCCTCTGCTCTGTTGATCAAACAATACAAATCGTGTTCTTCCTCTGCTGTGCTCTATTGATCAAACGATACAAATCGTGTTCTTCCTCTCTATGCTCTATTGATCAAACGATACAAATCGTGTTCTTCCTCTGCTCTGTTGATCAAAAATACAAATCGTGTTCTTCCTCTGCTCTATTGATCAAACAATACAAATCGTGTTCTTCCTCTGCTATGCTCCATTGATCAAACAATACAAATCGTGTTCTTCCTCTGCTCTGTTGATCAAACAATACAAATCGTGTTCTTCCTCTGCTATGCTCCATTGATCAAACAATACAAATCGTGTTCTTCCTCTGCTCTGTTGATTAAACAATACAAATCGTGTTCTTCTTCTGCTCTGCTCTATTGATCAAACAATACAAATCGTGTTCTTCCTCTGCTCTGTTGATCAAACAATACAAATCGTGTTCTTCCTCTGCTCTGTTGATCAAACAATACAAATCGTGTTCTTCCTCTGCTCTCTATTGATCAAACAATACAAATCGTGTTCTTCCTCTGATCAAACAATACAAATGCTCTGCTCTATTGATCAAACGATACAAATCGTGTTCTTCCTCTGCTCTATTGATCAAACAATACAAATCGTGTTCTTCCTCTGCTCTGCTCTATTGATCAAACAATACAAATCGTGTTCTTCCTCTGCTCTGCTCTATTGATCAAACAATACAAATCGTGCTCTGCTCTATTGATCAAACAATACAAATCGTGTTCTTCCTCTGCTCTGCTCTATTGATCAAACGATACAAATCGTGTTCTTCTTCTGCTCTGCTCTATTGATCAAAATGCTCTATTGATTAAACGATACAAATCGTGTTCTTCCTCTGCCTGTTCTTCGTGCTTTTTTCTATAACACAGTTTATTTCTTTACATATTATAAACGAGATCCTTAAAGTCACCCACGATATAAACTATACGTCACTCGTATTTTATTTCCTTATTTAAATGTGTTAACACAAAATTGTTAAATCGCTACTTACGCTGAGGCCTTCAAGGAATTGAACTCCGAATTTTGAGTTCACCATTTAGCCACCAAAGGATTCTATAGTTGTTCCTCGATAGACTTACCACACTAAAAACTGCGGTTTGATTCCACGTTGTGGACACAATAAATTCTTCAATGCTTTCGAATAACAAATTTAAAGAGTTACTTAATGTCTTGGTTAAAAATAAAATAAAACACCTGATACGGATGTATTTTGGGTAAATAATTGAAAATATACTGGAAGAAAAAAGTTTTTTTAAATATTAACACACTGATAGAGTTAACTTTCTTCTGTTGTTATTTTGTGCTGTTTATAAGTACACTTAACTTCAATATCTAATTTTAAATTATTTTCTTTTTTGACGAGTATAATTTATTGCAACGCCATCTGTCGGATAAATGTTCTAAAATAAAATAATCACTACAATTAATCCCTTCAACAATCATGATTGTGTTTAGTTTTGATGAACAGTGTTTGTTTTTGTTTACATGCTTGATTGTTGTTGTTTCATCAGACTTAAGATGTATTAATTTCATTATATGTTATTTTATACTGTTTTAGCAGTGCAAAAAACGAATATAAATTTTTATACAACTAATATTTGTTCGTAGATTGATAATGAATCGGAATATCTTGTTATTTTGTTTGTCCTAATGTTCTACACAAATTTAAACGATGCAGTATCTAAGATGTGCTCACTTTAAAGGTGTAATTCCAATTTTAATCACGAGAAGGACTTAGAGAAATTAAACCAAAATGCTAAAAATAAACCTAAGAAAGTGATATGTTTTTCTGTTAGCGAAACTGTTTATTAACTGCAAAAAGAATAATCAAGTTTTAAAAATTATTAGTCATTTATTTGTTATTTCATCTCAGCTAATTATCTTCCTAATAAATTCATTAGTCTTAAGCCTAACCTCATGGGCAGGTTGTTAGGGCGCCGGACTCGTAATCTGAGGGTCGGGGGTTCGAATCCCAGTTACACCAAACATGCTCGCCCTTTCAGTTGTGGGAGCGTTATAGTGTGACGGCCAATCCCACTATTCGTTGGTAAAAGAGTAGCCCAAGAGTTGGCGGTGGGTGGTGATGACTAGCTGGCTTCTTTCTAGTCTTACACTACTAAATTAGGGACGGCCAGCGCAGATAGCCCTCGTGTAGCTTTGCGAAAAATTCTAACACAAACAATATGCCTGACTTTTAAAACCTGTGTTCGAAATAAGCGTAGCACGTAAATTGTTTTAATATTTTATTTCAAATTAAGATAAACAAATATAATCGTTATATAAAAGTACCAAATTAGTATAATAGTAGAGGGCGTATTAGCCTTACGAAGTCTAAAGTCCCCCAAAAAATTTACAGATTTGCAATGTTAAAATCCGCGAATTCATTTCCGCGCAGCGAAGAGATCGCAGTTAGTACCCTGTGTGATTTTGTTTCTAAAATAAACCATCTATTTCTGAATACAGCAGCCAAACATTGTATTTTTAATTTAGAAAACTTAATAAACATTGATGATTTCACATGTTGCTATGTCATTTTCTCTCCTAAACCACTTATCTCAGCGAAGTTTATTTTGGGCCAAGGGAGCAGGAAATAAAAATAAACACATCTTTCGCAAATTTTGTGCATCGATAGCCATGATCAAGGGAAGTGGTAAATTTAAACGTGAATAAAAGGATTTAGGTGACAAAACAATTCGGACATTTAGTTGTTCTTCTGGGTGTTTTGGCTTAAGTTACTGAGCAATATATTTTACTTTATATATCATACCTTGTGTTTGTTATTTATTCTATACAATGCCATTATTTTCGTGTCCAGTAAGCAATTTTAAGAGTTGAAATTACATTACATTTATTTGTTTTATATCTGTTGGCTATCTGATGTGTCCACTTCGGAGAATGGAACCCTTGATACTATGTTGGACACGACAAATACCACAGATTTGATTTTTCAGCAAAACTAGGTCATTGATTGAAAAAGAAACAACCGCTTACTGTTAAAAAACAACAACAGAAAAACGCGAGACTAGTTTAGTTTGAAAGGTCCCCTTTGTCTGCCCTTCAAAACTGGGGTGTTCGGAATATTGTGTTCCCTTCAACTTCGCACGAGAAATTTTATTGTCTTATCAAAATTGGTTTTAAGATATGACGGTGGAAATGAATAGTAGCTACAGAGTGGCTAGCAAGCCGTGAAGGAACGTAGGATAAGGCGAGCGAAGTGTTTTCTTGTCCAGCGACGGTTGAGTCGGTGAATTCGAAGGATGGAGTGGACGAGACAGGAAGATCCCTATCTGTGTGCCATATATTAAGTTTTGATTGGAATTATTATCGTGATTGGAAAGGAGTGAATTTTAATAGTAATTTAAATTAAGTTTCAAATGTTTTCCAAGTATTATTTATAATATGTTTCTTATCATATGTTTGTTCGGATTGCTTTTGGAGTTTAGAACAAAGCTACACAATTAGCTATCTGTGCTCTGTCCACCACCGGTATCGAAATTCAGTTTCTAGCAGTGTGAATCCACAGACATTCCGCTGTGACACGGAGGGATATTCTTGTCGTTTCTTTTATATTGGAACGGGCTAACGACCTTTAACAGAGGGGTGAGGGTCGAATCTCCGATGCCGGGTTGAATTTAGATGTGTTTAAAAAAACAGATTTAATAATGTACTCAGAACTTGTTACTTCTCTTCGTTTTGTAGTTATAACTGTGTTTTTTTACCTTGTAGATTTGAGTTTAAAATTTTCTTTCCATATTAATGTTAAACAAGTTTCTCTTATTCTATTGTCACGATTCATAAAGCTTAAGGACGAATAACAAATACAGTATCCGCTAATTTATATTTCTCACGTTCTAGCATTACTTGATAGTAAAGTCTAGGAATAAACTCCCCTTTAGCTCTAAGCGCTTTTAAATTGTTTTTGAATTTCGCACAAAGCTACTCGAGGGCTATCTGTGCTAGCCGTCCCTACTTTACTTAATTGTAAAGTAGACAATTAAGTCTACTTTATTTGACTTAGTGGAATATTATGAATATTCACTCATCACCACCCACCGCCTACTCTTGGGCTACTCTTTTGCCAACGAATAGTGGGATTGACCGTCACATTATAACACGCCTACGGCTGAAAGGGCGAGCATGTTTGGCGTAACACGCCTTAACACGCTTGGCCATGCAGGGCCTCGCGCTTTTAAAACAATACATACATTTCATCATAAACCTTCACATATAAGTATGTTTGCGTTTTCCTATAACAAAGCCACGTCGGGCTATCTGCTGAGCTCACCGAGGAGAGTCGAACCCCTGATTTTAGCTTTGTAAATTCATAGATATACTGCTGTACTAGCGGGGGGCGCGTAAAACAGACTGTGTTAGAATTTCGATCTCTTACAAAATCTAAACGTTGTGTCTTTACAGTATGATTTTGTCTTATGATATATGTATAATTTGATATTTTTCTTAAGTAATGGATTCGTCACACTAATAATATCAATGTAAATGATAAATAATATATATATATATTTAAATCCATTATCAAATATAATCAACCGCTGTAAAATAACAGTTTCTTGAACGATATTCATTCTTGTCTATCAATTTTTGGCCCCAAACGATCAATGGTAAATATTTTAGGCTTACGACACTAAAATGCAGGATTTGAAACCTGTGATGGGTAGAATACAATAGACCTTTGGATATCTTTGAGCATAACAACAATCAAACTGTTAATGGTTTGCCAACATATTTGAGTCTTAATCCTCAATGGGCTATCTTTGCTCAATCTCAAATAAAATGTAATAAGTTGTATTTACAGATTAATGAAATGCAAAAAAAATAAAATTCTGACGAGTGTACGAGAAGCTGGCAAAAATGTTTCGTGTACCTAAATCTAATATTACTCATAAAGTGGAAGATAATCCTAAATATCTCTGAATTAGGAAATCAGATCTTATTATTATTATTATATATATAGTAAAGGTACAAGTACTGCACGCACTTAAACTAATTTTAAGGACATTGCCCTCAAATTCAAGGTTCAAAGTCCGTGTCGTTTCTCTGTCCGTATAAGGTACCACACGAATTACTAACCCTAATTTTAGCTGTAATTGGTTTACATTTAGGCTGAGATGCAGAGGTTAGTGTCACAAATTGATACTGCGCAAAACTTGTTTCTTGCATCAATTTAAAATTCACAGAATAATTTCTGTTAAAATGAGTCTCCTAGTTCATTATGTTCTAATAGCGCCATCTAGTAACAATACAGTACTTTGTGACTCGGTTTCGCTTTACATGTAACGTCACAATACCTGAATTGTTTGCGTTCTGTAATTTTCCTCAAAGCCAAAGTGCGATCAGTGAGTGTTCAAATAATAATGTAATTTTACATAAGGTTCACAATTAAATCAGATAAGATATATAAATAAATATTAATATATGAAAAATAAATTTATGAAAAATAAATATTTATATAAGAAACGACTTGAACATGTAGTAGGTACAGTGCTTCTGTTTTCACACACCTTTGTTGTACAGACAACAAACAGCAGCTTCATAAATAAAAATTTTAGTTCGTGGTGTACTTTCTTGTGAATCTATTATCAAGTATAATCAACCATTGTAAAAATATCACTTTCTTTTGAATCTATTATCAAATATAATCAACCATTGTAAAAATATCACATTTTGTAAATCTGTTATCAAATATAATCAACCATTGTAAAAATAACACTTTCTTGTGAATCTGTTATCAAATATAATCAACCATTGTAAAAATAACACTTTCTTGTGAATCTGTTATCAAATATAATCAACCATTGTAAAAATAACACTTTCTTGTGAATCTGTTATCAAATATAATCAGCCATTGTAAAAATAACACTTTCTTATGAATCTGTTATCAAATATAATCAACCATTGTAAAAATAACACTTTCTTATGAATCTGTTATCAAATATAATCAGCCATTGTAAAAATAATACTTTCTTGTAAATCTGTTATCAAACATAATCAACCATTGTAAAAAATAACACTTTTTTGTAAATCTGTTATCAAATATAATCAACCATTGTAAAAATAACACTTTCTTGTGAATCTGTTATCAAATATAATCAACCATTGTAAAAATAACACTTTCTTATGAATCTGTTATCAAATATAATCAACCATTGTAAAATAACATGAATCTGTTATCAAATATAATCAGCCATTGTAAAAATAATACTTTCTTGTAAATCTGTTATCAAACATAATCAACCATTGTAAAAAATAACACTTTCTTGTAAATCTGTTATTAAACATAATCAAACATTGTAAAAACAACACATTCTTGTGAATCTATTATCAAATATAATCGACCATTGTAAAAATAACACTTTCTTTTGCCATTTATCATCAAATATAATGAAGTTAAGAAAAACTAAACAAAATTCATATTATCGTGTAAAAATCTTAATCTCATTTCATGTATCGTGCTAAGAGCTGTCTCATTTCATGTATCGTGCTAAGAGCTGTCTCATTTCATGTATCGTGCTAAGAACTGTCTCATTTCATGTATCGTGCTAAGAGCTGTCTCATTTCATGTATCGTGCTAAGAACTGTCTCATTTCATGTATCGTGCTAAGAGCTGTCTCATTTCATGTATCGTGCTAAGAACTGTCTCATTTCATGTATCGTGCTAAGAACTGTCTCATTTCATGTATCGTGCTAAGAGCTGTCTCATTTCATGTATCGTGCTAAGAACTGTCTCATTTCATGTATCGTGCTAAGAACTGTCTCATTTCATGCATTGTGCTAAGAACTGTCTCATTTCATGTATCGTGCTAAGAACTGTCTCATTTCATGTATCGTGCTAAGAGCTGTCTCATTTCATGTATCGTGCTAAGAGCTATCTAATTTCATGTATTGTGCTAAGAGCTGTCTCATACCTTGAGCTTCGATCATTTTTATCTGGAAAACACAAGAATTCAAAGATCTTTATGAGTTTGTGTTGTTTCATAATTTAAGTCATAGCTACTTACGAGGTCTAACTCCACATATCCTTCACGTTTTGCTAACCCACAGACGAGAAAAGACGGCAATTGGCCGACAACACCCACTGCTAGCTGTTCGTTTATTCTTTTTTGATCGAATAATTGGATTTCCCAGTCTTTTCTAATGCGTTTCTACGCTCCCTAAAATACGGAACGTGTTTATGTGGTAATGGATCGCAAGCCATGTAATCCACTCACTTTCTGGGCGTGCTAACTACTGAACCACTTCCGGCTCGATTTTTAAGAGAGAGATCCAACACTGCTTGGTTCGTTATCGTGAAATGTGAAGTAATTAACTCCGATAACAATCAACAATAACTTTCCATATTATTTTATAGATGAAATCTGATAACGCATCACCAAGTGTAATATATTACTCTGAAGGCCTTTTTAGGCACAAGCTACTGCTGGGGAACCTCGCGCTTTTGGCGGCCTAGTTCTGCTGGTTTAAAAATTAACAGTTGAAATTAAGATGTGTTTCTTACCTTGAGGCGCCCGGCATGGCCAGGTGGGTTAAGGCGTTCGACTCGTAATCTGGAGGTCGCCGGTTCGAATCCCTTTTGCACCAAACATGCTCGCCCTTTCAGCCGTAGAGGCGTTATAGTGTGATTTTTATCCTACTATTCTTTTGTAAAAGAGTAGTCCAAGAGTTGGCATGGGTTGTGATGACCAGCTGCCTTCCCTTTGGCCCGGCATGGCCAAGCGTGTTAAGGCGTGCGACTCGTAATCTGAGGGTCGCGGGTTTGCATCCCCGTCGCGCCAAACATGCTCGCTCTCCCAGGCGTGGGGGCGTTATAATGTGACGGTCAATCCCACTATTCGTTGGTAAAAGAGTAGCCCAAGAGTTGGCGGTGGGTGGTGATGATTAGTTGCCTTCCCTCTAGTCTTACACTGCTAAATTAGGGACGGGTAGCACAGATAGTCCTCGAGTAGCTTTGTGCGAAATTCAAAAACAAACAAACAAGCCTTCCCTTTAGTCTTACACTGCTAACGCTAGCGCAAGTAGCCCTCATGTGGCTTTGAGTGAAATTCAAAACAAGCCAAACTTAAGATGTTTTAAGTTTTTTTTATTGTTATTGTTATAAAAGAAGTGCTTCTGTATGAAACTCAGAATCTTTACAGTTTTGTTTAAAATTATAAAATGTCGACATTCGATATCGAAATAACAGTTGTGCACGACTAATTTTTCGAATTGCGTAAATGTTAGATTGGAGTTGTCAAGTAGTAAAGCTGACAAAGAAAGAAAATTTTTGTTACACAAATTACACTTCAGTAGATAAAACATCTCTGAAGTCATACTTACAAATGAATATTTTACAAGTTGGTTTGTTGTTAAAGTTAAAGCTACACAATGAGTTGCGCCCACCACAAGTATCGAAACCCGGTTTTTAGAGGTCTGAGTCCTTAGACTTACTGGGGTGGCCTTACAAATAAAACCATCACAGTTCCATTTTGGGCTGATTCAGTGTCAGTTAAGAATACACTTATGTGTACAAAATAGAGAAATAGTACTTATGTTTCTTATATTATATAATATTATATTATTTATTATATTTACTTAAAACAGAATATTCACAGTTCACATTATAGATCAAGTGTCCATTTTCAGTTTCCAGCCATTAATTTTACTTATGATTTCTAGTATTAAACCATCTTTTCTATCTTCTAATTAAGGGTGTTACCAGTTGAATATGTTCCACTGCAGAACAGTTATCAGCTACTTTAATCTGTTTAAGTAGATCTCTTAATACGTTCTCTTGGAGAGCTGCTAGCAGTAAACACACTTTTATCTGTTTAAGTATATCCCTTAATATATTCTCTTGGAGAGCTGCTAGCAGTAAACCCACTTTTATCTGTTTAAGTAGATTTGTTAATAAGGTTTCTTGGAGATCTGCTAGCAATAAACCCGCTATTATCTGTTTAAGTAGATCCCTTAATATATTCTCTTGGAGAGCTGCTAGCAGTAAACCCACTTTTATCTCTTCAAGTATATCCTCCCCTCGGTGTGGATTCCTGTACGTGGTGAAGGGACCTCCCAGAGAAGGTTCTGTTTTGTCTGATTACCTTCTCTGGGATCTAAACATCCACCCACGTGTTTGCCGTGTGTGGTGACCCGTGAAGGGGAGGAGAGGATCCTGGTGGTTGAGGGGTCCAACCCTAACACACCACTTTGGCCTTGAAATCCTGTAGACGAGCGGCCTTTGGGTGGCTCCCCTTGAGTCAATCGGCTGGTCCACTTGGGCTAGAGTCAACCAAGTACCAGTGTTGGAAGTTCTTAACGGGTGTTGTGGACATTGTGCCTGATGCTGGTGTTTGGGTATAGTGCTCACGAAACCCTGGCGTTGCTGCATTGTCCTTGCATGACATTGTAGTGCATCCCCTCGTAGGACTCCATGGTGGGTGGGGTCAGTGGGTACCGAAATTTTCCCTTTTTCCTATGGATCCTCCAATAAAAAATTTAAATAAAATAGTGAAAAAACAGTCAATAGGTAAACGACCACGTCTAGAAGACTGAGCAGCAATCTTCAACATCTGTAACACACGTATTCCATTTTCTTATATTACATTCTCTTTCAGAAAAACCTTTAGGGCAAATGTCCCCCTTTTTTATTCAAAAGGGACTAGAGGGTCTTGCTGGCTCTCCAAAGTCAGTAAAGAAGCTTCTATCTGTAAATATATCAGTTGAAACATCCACAACCCAACACAGTGAACTTCTCTTGAATTCAACGGCAATTGGGGATGTACTTATTGAGGTTACCCCTCATGCTACCTTGAATTCATCACAAGGAGTTATTGTTGAGAGGGATTTGAAGAACGTCCCCGAGTCAGAGATTCTTGCTGGTCTCTCCACTCAAGGAGTTTCTGCAGTGAGGCGCATCTCCACTCGCAAAGATGGAGTTACACTGCCAACAAATACCCTTGTTTTGACATTTACATCATCATGTGCACCTGCCACCATCCAGGCAGGTTATCTAATTTGCAGGGTACGGCCATACATTCCAAACCCTCTCTGATGTTTCCAATGTCAGAGGTTCGGCCACTTGAAGACGTCATATCGTGGTTCCCTGACATGTGCTCGTTGTGGTGGCAAGCACCACGATGCGTATGAATGTGACATGGACCCACATTTCGTCAACTGCAATGGTTCTCACCCTTCCTACTTTCGTTCTTGCCCAAAATGGTTGGAGGAAAAAAGAGGTGCGGCGTTTAAAAACGACTCATAACATTAGTTATTCTGAGGCTCGGAAATTGCTGCCCGCCACACCATCTCGGACATATGCTGCTGCACTTCGTTCCACAACTACAGTGAGAGTGCAGACAGATCTCTCTGTGCTTCCAAGAAAATCGTTTTCTGAACAAATGAAAAGCCTTTTGACCTCCATGGTTAAAAAGGTTGATGAATCGACTTCCACACCCATCTCTGTTCCTCCCATACATTCCAACAAACCTCAAGATCCACATCCTTCAGTTTCAAATACAGGCATTTCTTCTGATACATCTTTTTCTCCCACCCCAAGAGGCAAAACAATCATTCGTTTGCGTCCTTAGTCACTGGAATCCCCCCTTCCAATAACAAAGACCTGCCCAATCGACCCAGGGCAGGATCCATGGAGGTTGATAGATCTCCTCCGACTAAGGACAGTAAGGAAAAAAGACGTGGTCGTGAATAGAAGGGTTCTCCAGCCACTTCGCCTACCCGTCATTAAACATGGCCACCTTGATACAATGGAACTGTCGAGGTTTACGTTCTAATCTGGATGATATCAAAACGCTGATTGCTTCCTACCATCCTGTTTGTCTTTCTTTACAAGAAACATTTATAAAACCTGCTGATACAGTCACCATTTGGCAGTTTTCTCTGTACAGAAATGGCAGGCTGTGTGATGGACGAGTACATGGAGGGTGGCACTGTTGGTTGATCAGCATGTGCCCACCCTGTCTTTGTCACTCAACACACCCTTGGAGGCTGTAGCCGTCCATGTTTCCTTGGGTCATACCATTACTGTTTGTTCTCTCTACCTGTCCCCTGAGAGACATATGATCAATCAGACCTTGATGCTTTCGTTGAACAGTTGCCGTCTCCCTTTCTGCTCCTGGGGGACTTTAATGGACATCATCCCCTCTGGGGAAGTGCTGTTATTGATGAGAGGGGTCGCTCTGTAGAGCATATGCTATCTGATCACAACCTTTCTTTTATCTGGAACTGATGCACCAGTGTGTAGTTTGTGTAACACTCAGGTCACAATAAGCCACATTTTACTTTCTTGCCATCGTTACGACTCTCAACGACGGCACTATTTTAAACATGTTCTGTCCCAGGGTTTGTCTGTCACATTGGACAGTGTTATTGGTGATGGTGACACTGTCCACCTGGATAAAATTTTTAGTTTTTTAATGGTCATTAATCTTTTAATCTCATTTAAGTGTTGGATATTTATTCATTATACCTTTTAAATTGTGGTTCCCTTTTAAGGGTCTCAATCTCTCTAGTTCAATTTGAAATTGGAAAATGGCCAGAACATTAAATAACTCGACACCAGGACTGGAAAGGCCAACTTCAGGTGACTAACGCTGCTGTTTGAAATAGCCGTTAGTCGTCCTGGCGAGTTGTTATTACACTTTTGCTGCATGTTTTTTAAACTTTTATTACTTTACCCTTTGGTACTGGCCATAATGACACATAACCCGGAACCAGGACTGGAAGGACCAACTTCAGGTGACTGACGGTGGTTCTTGAACGTACCTGTTAGTCTTCCTGGAGGGTTATGATCATTACCATTTTGCTCGAGAAAGTTCTTTACAACTTCTCTTACTCTGCTTTCTCTCTTAACATTGTAAACAAGGTGTCAACATTGGTTTTATGATTTTTCTGTTTTTCAATGATGTTTTGTTTTCATTTCCTTTTCTGTATTTTACTACATTTAATTTGTTTTTACCTTTTTACTGGACGTTTGGCCCAGATAGCCTAGCTGCTTTGTGCCATTGAACACTAAATCAATCAATCAATCAATTAAGTATATCCCTTAATTTTTTCTCTTGGAGAGCTGCTAGCAGTAAACCCACTTTTATCTGTTTAAGTAGATACCTTAATATATTCTCTTGGAGAGGTGCTAGCAGTAAACCCACTTTTATCTGTTTAAGTAGATACCTTAATATATTCTCTTGCAGAGCTGCTAGCAGTAAAGCCACTTTTATCTGTTTAAGTAGATTTGTTATTATATTCTACCGTAGTGTTCTTAGTAATGAACCCACTTTTATCTGTTTAAGTAGATCTGTTAATATGTTCCACTATAAAGCTATTAGCAGAAAATACACTTTTTCATACTTAAAAAAAATGTTTTAATATGTTTTGCTGTAAAAGGTATTAACAATAGTTGCTCGATATACGAAGCTAAAATACGGAGTTCAATTTCTCATGGTGGATGCAGCATGTAATCCAAACTGACTTGCTCTAAACACAAACAGACAAACTCTTAGCAGTAAACCACTTTGTCTATTTCATTGGTTTTATGTCAACTCTCCATGTCTGGTAAACACATAATTATCTTATTTGTAAGATACAAAGATAAACTGCTGAGACATTGGTCGATATTTATAGTTTTTGTCTTAAATTGCGTTTCGTATTTACTGGTACAGAACAGGTAAATAGACGGTTAGATGTAAAGATAAATGTATTGTTAGGCACTTATAATTGGATTCTTTTTTAATTAATGTCACTATTTATTTATATTATGAACATTTTCTACATGTGTTTTCAGCCTGAAAGAAGTCTGATGCAATGGATACACTAAGCGGTTAAGTTAGCGATCCCAAATTTCAGGTATGGCCACCCTACAGCCTTATACAAATTAAATGAAACAAGACGGAAAATTACGATTTTTTTCAATTTTTTTGCGTTTTATTTCTGAGAATCCAAAAATTACTCACAAATTAACACATGATATGACCGCCTTTATTTTTCAGAAGATCTTTAAACCGCTTTGTCATCGAGTCCACGAGCTGCAATCTTTACTAATTCTTGGATCGCGGTACCACACCTCAATTATGGCCTCAATTAGCTTATCTTTCGTAGTACAGTCTTTTCCTCGAAGTCTTTCTTCACAAATCGTTCAAAGATTTTCAATAGGATTTAAGTCCGGAGAGTTTCCAGGCCAGTCCAGCACCTTTATTTGCGTTATAGTCATAAAATTCTTCACTAGTTTCGATGTGTAGCACGGAGCCAGATCTTGCTGAAAAATGCCAGATCCATCTGGAAATCTCTTTTTTAATTCTGGAACTACTCTTCTCTGCAAAACTTCGATGTACTGTGGTCCTCGCATCATACCTTCTACGATATGTAAGCCTCCGACGCCATAGTAGCTGAAAAAGCCCCAAAACATCTTCTTCAAGGGATGTTTTACAAACTGATTGATGTGAGATTCTCGAAGTTTCTCACCTGGAGATCTGCGAACTTGCAGACTTCTTTGACCCTGTACGAAAAAATGAGTCTTGTCACTGAATAACACCTTTCTCCATTGTTATTGCGTCCAGTTCTTGTATTTCAGACCCAATTGATACCGTTTTTTCTTCATTGAGTTGGTAAGAAGTTGTTTTTTGACTGGTCTCCTTGCCCTTCTAATGCAATTTCGAATGACGTAATATTCCTCAAAATTTCGTCATATATCCCAAAAATAAATCGATCGTACTGCAAAACACAGCTAATGACGCCGTCTAGGTGAAAAAACGACTATTAAAGGAAATCAGCGAGTCTAGCGAGCCTACACCAGCCGCCATGCTGAAAATATTGTAAAATGATCATTTATTTCAATTAATTTGCACAAGGATGTAATTTAAAACAGGTGGCTAGAAGGACGTCAACCAGTTAGCACTAACCGCAACTAACAAAACTGTTATGGGATTTAGTAATGCAGTTATAACACCTGTACAGGCGAAAGTATATATCGTGACTCGAACCTTGGACCTTTATATTCACATTCCGACAAACTAACCCGCTATGTGAATTTACACCAGTGTGATATTAATATCGCGACTTGTTTGCTATCTGTTTATATCAAAAGGCACAGCATTAACTCTGAAGACTTATAACGATAAAAGCATGGTGTCGATACCCTTGGTGGGCAGAACGCAAATAGCCAATTATGTAGTCTTGTACTGTTTTTGAATTTCGTGCAAAGCTACGACAGGGCTATCTGCGCTAACCGTTCCTAATTTAGCAGTGTAAGACTAGGGTGAAAGCAACTAGTCATCACCATCCACCGCCAACTGTTGGGCTACACTTTTACCAACGGATAGTGGGACTGCCCGCACTTTATAACGCCCTCGCGACTTAAAGGACGACCATGTTTGGTGTGACGGGGATTCGAACACGCGACCCTCAGATTGCGAGTCAAGCGCCCTAACCACTTAGGCCTTTTGTATCTTTGTGTATAAGAACAAACAAGCTATTTATCATCATTTGCCCCCCCCCCTCGCTAGTGCAGTGGTACGTCTACGGATTTACAACGCTAAAATCAGGGGTTCGATTCCTCTCGGTGGGCTCAGCAGATAGTCCGATGTGGCTTGGCTATAAACACACACATTATCACCATTTATAACTTACACTTTTTCCCTGTATTGGTGTTTGAAATGTACACTTATATATTGAAATTTCTTTCACTTTGAATATTTAACACGTGTATTCAGTGTTTGTCTCTTTCATTATGAGGAGGGGTAATTTTGATATTTGGAAAATATATGTTTAAACTATAATTTGCTAGCACCGCTAGCTTATAACATATAAACCTCACTACAATTACCATATCTAGCACCGCTAGCTTATAACATATAAACCTCACTACAATTACCATATCTAGCACCGCTAGCTTATAATATATAAACCTCACTACAATTACCATATCTAGCACCGCTAGCTTATAATATATAAACCTCACTACAATTACCTATATGTAGCACCGCTAGCTTATAATATATAAACCTCACTACATTACCGTATATGTAGCACCGCTAGCTTATAATATATAAACTTCACTACAATTACCTATATGTAGCACCGCTAGCTTATAATATATAAACTTCACTACAATTACCACATCTAGCACCGCTAGCTTATAATATATAAACCTCACTCACTACAATTTGCCATATCATAGCAACCGATAGCTTATAATATATAAACCTCACTACAATTATATATCTAGCACCGCTAGCTTATAATATATAAACTTCACTACAATTACCATATCTAGCACCGCTAGCTTATAATATATAAACCTCTAGCTTATAATATATAAACCTCACTACAATTACCACATCTAGCACCGCTACCTTATAATATATAAACCACACTACAATTACCATATTTAGCACCGCTAGCTTATAATATATAAACTTCACTACAATTATCACATCTCGCACCGCTAGCTTATAATATATAAACTTCACTACAATTACCATATGTAGCACCGCTAGCTTATAATATATAAACCTCACTACAATTACCACATCTAGCACCGCTACCTTATATATATATAAACCTCACTACAATTACTATATCTAGCACCGCTAGCTTATAATATATAAACTTCACTACAATTACCATATCTAGCACCGCTAGCTTATAATATATAAACTTCACTACAATTACCACATCTAGCACCGCTAGCTTATAATATATAAACCTCACTACAATTACCATATCTAGCACAGCTAGCTTATAATATATAAACTTCACTACAATTACCATATCTAGCACCGCTAGCTTATAATATATAAACTTCACTACAATTATCACATCTAGCACCGCTAGCTTATAATATATAAACCACACTACAATTACCATATCTAGCACCGCTACCTTATAATATATAAACCTCACTACAATTACCATATCTAGCACAGCTAGCTTATAATATATAAACTTCACTACAATTACCATATCTAGCACCGCTAGCTTATAATATATAAACTTCACTACAATTACCATATCTAGCACCGCTAGCTTATAATATAAACCTCACTGCAATTACCACATCTAACACCGCTAGCTTATAATATATAAACCTCACTACAATTACCACATCTAGCACCGCTAGCTTATAATATATAAACTTCACTACAATTACCACATCTAGCACCACTAGCTTATAATATAAACCTCACTGCAATTACCATATCTAGCACCGATAGCTCATAATATAAAAACCTCACTACAATTACCATATCTAGCACCGCTAGCTTATAATATATAAACCTTACTACAATTACCACATCTAGCATGGAATTCGACAGATATGATGCCATGTAAACTTACATCTACTGTTTGTAATTTTTACTGGAAAAAGTATTATTACTAACCAAATCAGTTAAAACTCCATTTATAAAGTCGCCAAGATAGGCTTAAGATATATTATACCGTTTAAAGGAAAAATTAAAACCAAAAGCACGTACAGGATCACAGTTCCAGATTACATCCCATAGAAATTAAGTACTGCACGCCCTATAAGAACAGCTTCGAGTGAACAAGTATTTTTTATGTATTATTTATAAACTGTTTTTTTAATTTAAATAAAAAATATTCAGCCTATTTTTTGCATCAACGTTTCTATTAAGTACCACATTTACGTTGCTTTGTTAAACCTTTTCTTGTCTCATCAAGTATTGAACTTATGATAATTTTATTTGAACAGGCTTTTTTCTTTCTTTTAGTTGGGTATTTACTTCGTAGATTTGGTTTAGAACACAAACATATTGAATTATCTACTATGTCCATCACGTGGGATTAGACCCCGTATTTTAGCATTAAAAAGTCCTTAAACTTATCACTGTTACATCAAGGAGAATTTGTTCAAGCGATATTATAACTATCGCAAGAAAAATTCGTCTATAAAACAACAAAACTTATCAAAGGACTTAATTTGGTCCTATGGCGTTTAAAAATCGAATTAAACTCATTTATAAACTGTTTAAAATTATGAATGTTAAATAGGTTTTCAGTGTATTACTTTATACATTTATTTGATGAATATCTTAAAACTTACTTCGCGTGTCAACAGATGGCGATGTGGGATTCTAACGTGTTTGGGATATTGCGATTATACAATAGTCCCTAAGACGTGACCCCGGATACGGTTAGTTACAAACTATCTTTATTAACTTGAAGATGTCCTAAGAAGGTCAAAACGTTGTTACTAAAAGTTTTAATACCTTTCCAATCCGTCTTGAAGTACATTAATACCTTTGCAATCCGTCTTGAGTACGTTTAGAATATTTGTTTAAAATTATAAATTGTATGATATTTATTTATTTGTATTTATACAGTATGACAATAAATCTAATGTAATTCAAACATCGAAATAATTTACACTTTTGTGAGAAAGTAATACTAGACAACTTCGACCATGAAGTCAATACATATACATATTGACGTATGAGAATAAATAAGTACACTCGATGGAGAAAAATATGATCGTGTTTTAATTACAGCAAAGCCACATGGGGCTATATGCTGTGTCCACCGAAGAAAATCGAACCTCTGGTTTTAGTGTTGTAAATCCGAAGACATACTGCTGTCCCAGTGGAGGACCTGTTGGAGAAAATGAAAGATTTTCAAAATATTTCTCTGTGTGTGTGTTTTTCTTATAACAAAGCAACATCGGGCTATCTACTGAGCCCACCGAGGAGAATCGAACCACTGATTTTAGCGTTATAAATCCGTAGATAGACTTACCGCTGTACTCTGGTATAGAACGAATTTACTAAATTACAATAATACGCATTTTTTTAAAAAACAAAAGCCGGTTTGTCTGATAAAACACGAGTAAATGAAAATAATAATACGTTTCAGCATTAGTTTTATAATGATGTCGGTAAAGTTTGAAATTCGAAGTTTGATATGTATATTAGGTACAGAACAGATGGCTCGTTAAGCATTTAATGTCAAATGTGTCAAATGCTATATTTACAGTACAGCCACAACATACGAGTTTTTTTGTGCGTGTTTTTTTTCATAACAGAAGCTGGCCCGACATGACCAGATGGTTAAGGCACTCGACTTATAATCCGATGATTGCGAGTTCGAATCCTCATCACACCAATCATGCTCGCCCTTTCAGCCGTGGTGGCGTCATAATGTTACGATCAATCCCCTTATTCTTTGGTGAAAGAGTAGCCCAAGAGTTGGCAGTGAGTGGTGATGACTAGCTGCCTTCCCTCTAGTCTTGTCCCTCGCTGGTACAGCAGTAATTATACAGATTTACAACGCAAAAATCAGGAGTTCGATTCCCGTCGGTAAGCTCAGCAGATGACCCAGATGCTAAATGCTAAATTAGGTACGGCTAGCGCAGATAACACTCGTGTAGAATTTGTGCTGGAATTCGTTCATGAATTTTACTCAGTATCATGTATGTTGTTAAAACCGATAACAGAGCCTAGAATTCAATACAAGTGTGTTATTTTGATTGTGTAGTAAATTCGTTCACATCTTTATCACAATCTTAAAAAGACGGTTAAAATCGCCCTCTTTTGTTTTGTTTTTGTGAATTAATTTCCAGCGGTAAGAAAATACTTAAAACATTTTTATCAGAAACAAAGCTTTCAATTTTTTTACAACATAAGTTTATATAATCAATAAACACGGTATTTACAGTGTGCATTACTCCTATGGGTTATTAAATAAGGATGCCTTATTTTATTTTTCATATGTGAAGAAATAAGTCAGACCTGGTTACCACATAGCTGAGCGTGAAACTGAAATTAATAACACTATGTAACACAATTGTTTTACTTTTTCTTGTTCCTAGACAGAAAGTGTTATTTCCCAAATGCTTATGCCTAAAGTAAATGGAAAAGACCTATTTTTCTCTTCAAACTTTGCTTTTGTGACCTGGGAGCGTATAACGAAAACATGATGGGAAACTATATTTTGGGGCTGATGCGTGAAAGTGATTTAAATTACAGTCGCAAATTTCAAAAAACTATTCACTTCTAAACATTTTTGTATAACTTTATTATAAACACATTTAAATATTGATTCATATGTTGTTTTATTCAGACCTTATGTAAATGAAAATGTGTAAATTTGCCCGTTTTTACATAGGAAATTGGTTAATTTCTAAATTTCACTATCCAGATCACAAAAGCAAAGTTTGAAGGGAATAATGGCCATTTTCTGTACTTTTACAACATAAGCAATTAAGAAATAACAAGTACTGTCCAGGAACAAAATTTATGTTACATAGAAGAAATAACACATACTATCCAGAAACAAAATTTGTGTTACATAGAAGAAATAACACATACTATCTGGGAACAAAATTTGTGTTACATAGAAGAAATAACACATACTATCTGGGAACAAAATTTGTGTTACATAGAAGAAATAACACATACTATCCAGGAGCAAAATATATGTTACATAGAAGAAATAACACATACTATCTAGGAACAAAATTTGTGTTACATAGAAGAAATAACACATACTATCCAGGAACAAGATTTGTGTTACATAGAAGAAATAACACATACTATCCAGAAACAAAATTTGTGTTACATAGAAGAAATAACACATACTATCCAGGAACAAAATTTGTGTTACATAGACGAAATAACACATACTATCTATGAACAAAATTTGTGTTACATAGACGAAATAACACATACTATCTATGAACAAAATTTGTGTTACATAGACGAAATAACACATACCATCCAGGAACATAATTTGTGTTACATAGACGAAATAACACATCCTATCTAGGAACAAAATATATGTTACATAGAAGAAATAACACATACTATCCAGGAACATAATTTGTGTTACATAGAAGAAATAACACATACTATCTGGGAACAAAATTTGTGTTACATAGAAGAAATAACACATACTATCCAGGAACATAATTTGTGTTACATAGAAGAAATAACACATACTATCCAGGAACATAATTTGTGTTACATAGAAGAAATAACACATACTATCCAGGAACATAATTTGTGTTACATAGAAGAAATAACACATACTATCCAGGAACATAATTTGTGTTACATAGAAGAAATAACACATACTATCTAGGAACATAATTTGTGTTACATAGTGTAATTTGTCGATTCAAAGTTTGATCATCTACAGTAGCTGCTCCTACTTGAGAACTTAAACATTACAAAATCAATCATTAAAAGTTGTCATCGTATCATTATTTATCCAAGGTGTTTCTCTTATATCTACATCGCCATGATAAATATAAACAAAATAATATTAATATAATATGAGTTAATTGATAAATTAATCAAAATGCTTGAAGTTTCGCTTTTTTAATTAATATTAGTCTTAGTAAGAAACGATTTAGTTTAACTAAACAAAATGTGATCGTTCTTCGAGTTATTTCTTTTAAAAATGTTAATTTGTTTTCTTTTAAATCAGAACATGATTAATTTGTTGGTCCTTAAAATAAAAATTTATGTTCGTGATCTACATAATGAAAACTTGCCACGTGTATTTTAAAAGCGTTTTTATCAGTTGCTGATTAACAAAGGTTTGTTCGTTTAGAATTAAACACAAAACTACACTATGAATCATCTGTGCTCTGTCCTCCAAGGGTGTCAGAACCGGGGTCACACTTTTAGAATATTATGGATTATCGCGAGAAAGAAACTACCCCAGAACTACGAAATCAGATTATTAACTTCAGTAGCCTTATAATTAGATAAATAAACTTATTAAAAAGAACATAAAACATTTGTAAACCATTAATTCACACTTATAGAATCTTTGATTAATAGTTACCTCCAATAGTTAATGTATGGATATCACCTTTGCCAGATAAACATGAGAATAATGCACACTTTTTGAGGAAAATTATAGAAACAAAGGAAAAAAAATACTGGAAAGATAAAAATTAATTAATTTTTAAATTGAATTCGACGAAAAGTTAAATAATTCTAATTTCTTGTCACAATTTTAATTATGGATACCGCTTATTTTTCATTGAATCCAAACACAAAATTAAATATTTATTTATATTTCTAATAATTTGTTTCCACTTATATTGAGGCCCCCTAGTGGCTCAGAGGTATGTCTGTGGACTTACAACGCTATAAACCGGGTTTCGAGACCCGTAGTGGACAGAGTAGAGCTAGCCCATTGTTCAGCCAATTTGTGCTTAATTCAAAACAACAACAACTTATATTGAGAACGTGAAGACCGATTTTCATACACCTCGAAGACTGAATAGATCTAAGTGCAAGTTTAACTTTCTAAGAGTTATTAATTCAAAAGCAATATGAAGGGAAGATATTATAATGTAGCTTTACCTTTAAATTATAATTATTATCAGAATGTACGACTGGGAACCTTGCAACTGCATTTCTAGAATAAATGTTTAAAACGTTCCTTAGCTAATTAACTTCAAGTTGTTGTTAGATATCTAATTAATAAATTGTGGAAAATAAAGATTAATTTTCATTACAATAGCTAGTAACAGTTCTTCAGTTATTACAGTAAAGTTCTGTGTGTGTGTTTTCTTAGAGCAAAGCCACATCGAGCTATCTGCTGAGCCCACTGATGGGAATCGAACTCCTGAGCTTAGCGTTGTAAATCCGAAAACTTACCGTTGTACTAGCGGGTGGGAGGTAAAGTCAAATATTTAATGTACTTTTAACTATCTTTCTATTGATTTAACTAAATCGTTAAACTATAAGTATCAATTACACATTTCGAAATATAAGCCTTAAATAATATTAAAATATTTATTCTATTTAATATAAATATATATTAATTTTATTAAAATATTAATGGAATAAAATTTGTACAATGTTTAGAACTGTTAAAATTATTTTTAAAATCATTAAATATTAAAATAACAAAAACTAATTTTTACCTTGTAATTCTTTGCTAAGCCTCGTTTATCATTCAACAAAAGTTGTTTCGAAATACGACTTTACGCTAATTCGGTCAATATTTTTTTCAATAATTTGTATTGGTTTTAAACACAACCAAAAATATGCATATTAATGTATGACATAAATTCAGGCCATAATACACTGATGAAATGTTAAACACTTTATTTTCATATAGCAGTTAATCTAAACACTGAAAATATTTTATAAAAAACGTCAAGGTTTGTAACATACAAGACAGTGCTATTTGTTTAGCAGTGAAACTTTGTACTTCGAGGCCAATTTGTTTTTATACTTGTAACAATTTCTCTATGAACTATGGTTCTAATAACAGCTCATTTCTGCACAGTTTATAAACTTTAGTTCTTGGTATTTTTAACATCGGAAGCCTGAGAATTACATTCTTCAATAGGCACTTTAGATTATTGAATTCACTTTGAGAATGCTATGGATTATCGCTAGAAAGAAGCTACCCCAGAACTACGAGATCAGATTACTAACACACATTGGATATCTAAAAACTTCAGTAGCCTCATAATTAGATAAATAAACTTATTAAAAAGAACATAAAACATTAACTGGAATCATACCTCTCTAAAAAAAAAATCACGGATAGTTTTTCTATTTATGATGTACACAGAATGTTGTGTTTATAGTAAAATAAATAGTATATGATTAAACGTGTTAGTAGATGCGATTATAAGTTGTAAACGTCTCCTACACGTGAAACGAACCACGCAAATTAAAAAAGAAACCAGAAAATAAAATTCACGTTAGTATTTAAGATTTATAATAAAAGTTATTTCGTGAAATTTTACCTTTTCTTGGGGAGGATACATTTTTTTTTATCATTTTGGAGAAATATTTGTTTCTCCTCACTGCTACTTCGAAACCTGTAATTGTTTTATTATACGAAATACAATTATCACCTGTACCACATTATAAAGTTTTTATAATTAGGAAATAAAAGAATAGAAAATAATTTAAATCCAATTGTGAAGAAAAACAAACAACATATTTTAATCTTTTAAACAATCAAACACACAATAAAAAAAAACAGTCCGAAGTTAGAATTTCTGTTCATGTATTTGATATCCCTGATGTACAGAACTTCGTACAATATCTTAGATATTCGACCATATCAGTCTTTATTATACATATTTATCGAATTTTTGTATTAACAACTATGAATACTTGTTGACATAGTCTTTATTTATCTATTAAAGAATGCAGATGATATTCTGTTATATTATTTCTTTAAGTTGGAATGCTGCTAAAGTAATCAAAACTTGACAGTTTCTTACCCCAAACAATCTGTTTAAAAAGTATCATAAGAAGTCATTCTTTGTGCTAAGCAACTAGCCAAACATTCTAATGGAATTATGTTGTTGAAAAAGAAACATGAAGAATCGTTTCTCATTCAGTTATTAAAGAACACTGAATTATTCTAGTTTATGTATTGCTCAAAGGTACAGTATCACAAATGCAATAATGCCATATATGGCTATTGTTGATACAGACATCCATACACACAAACCGCTATATACACTTATTGTTAACATAAATTGTTATATACAATTATTATTAATACAAACTGTCTTGTATAATTATTGTTAATACAAACTGTCTTGTATAATTATTATTAATACAAACTGTCTTGTACAGTTATTGTTAACACAACTGTCTTGTACAGTTATTGTTAACACAAATTATCATGTACGGTTATTGTAAACACAAACTGTCATGTACAAGTATTATTAACACAAACTGTCTTGTACAGTTATTGTTAATTCAAAACTAATTAGCTTCAATTTGTCCAACGTTTTCAATTAGAATTTATAACAAATATAATTTTAATAGTTTTGTATTCAGGTTAGCATGTTTCTCTATATAGCTGACCATTAGAAGCATATTCAATCACGAAATTGTATTTTTCTTAAAGAAAAACATAAATATTGAAGACATAGAACCTAATCAGTAGAACCATTAACTATAGTCACAGTTAGGATTAATTGAGTTGAAAGACTAGTAATCTTTCAACACTTAGTTTTGAACTGGAACTTTATTAACTCCAAGAATCCGATTTTAATTAACAAATGCCAAGAACCAGAATAATGTTTAAGTTACTCCTCCTGAACATATGATACCGAGACTATTGAGCTAATAGTGGATTCTTAGGAGACGATAATAGGAGTTATTAACTTTTTCTCCAAGATAAGCAAGATAGAACTACTACACTATCTTCGCCTGTTGCTAAGGCTTCACAAGTTGCATTCTGATTAGATGTAACGATATCTTCAGAATAAGCTGATACATCAGATTATTAAATTATATAGCTTAGGTATACAGACAATTATCTAGGCCTCCTATGATCATGAATATGTAGTCTTCCACTCATTGTAACTAAAGCATTTTAAGCATACAGTAATTAACGTTATCTTTAAACAAGATGAATTGTCAGAGTCTCTGTAAAGGTTCAATAATTATTTATTTATCAGCCAATCCTGTTCATAATTATTTAGCAAGACTTTGTGGTCATCTCTGTCCATAATAATTTAGCAAGACTTTGTGGCCATCTCTGTTTACAATTATTTAGCCAGACTTTGAGGTCATCTCTGTCCATAATTATTTAGCAAGACTTTGTGGTCATCTCTGTCCATAATTATTTAGCAAGACTTTGTGGCCATCTCTGTCCATAATTATTTAGCAAGACTTTGTGGTCATCTCTGTCCATAATTATTTAGCCAGACATTGTTATTATCTCTGTTCATAATTATTTAGCAAGACTTTGTGGCCATCTCTGTCCATAATTATTTAGCAAGATTTTGTGGCCATCTCTTTTCATAATTATTTAGCCAGACTTTGTGGTCATCTCTGTCCATAATTATTTAGCCAGACTTTGTGGTTATCTCTGTTCATAATTATTTAGCAAGACTTTGTGGCCATCTCTGTTCATAATTATTTAGCCAGACTTTGTGGTCATCTCTGTTCATAATTATTTAGCAAGACTTTGTGGCCATCTCTGTCCATAATTATTTAGCAAGACTTTGTGGCCATCTCTTTTCATAATTATTTAGCCAGACTTTGTGGTCATCTCTGTCCATAATTATTTAGCCAGACTTTGTTATTATCTCTGTTCATAATTATTTAGCAAGACTTTGTGGCCATCTCTTTTCATAATTATTTAGCCAGACTTTGTGGTCATCTCTGTCCATAATTATTTAGCCAGACTTTGTGGTTATCTCTGTTCATAATTATTTAGCAAGACTTTGTGGCCATCTCTGTTCATAATTATTTAGCCAGACTTTGTGGTCATCTCTGTCCATAATTATTTAGCAAGACTTTGTGGCCATCTCTTTTCATAATTATTTAGCAAGACTTTGTGGTCATCTCTGTCTATAATTATTTAGCCAGACTTTGTGGTCATCTGTGTCCATAATTATTTAGCAAGACTTTGTGGTCATCTCTGTCAATAGTTATTTAGCAAGACTTTGTGGTCATCTCCGTCAATAGTTATTTAGCAAGACTTTGTGGTCATCTCTGTCCATTGCTATTTAGCCAGTTATATTCACCTTCTTCAACCTTAACAATTTAATAATGATGTTCAGTTTTGATTTACCAACCAGTAATCTGTAACATACTTACACTTATTTACCCAGTCTTACCAACTAGTTGTTTTACACTTACTCAGTCTTTCCAACTAGTTGTTTTACACTTATTTACCCAGCTAACCAACTAGTTCTTTTACATTGATTTACAATCTCTTACTAACAAGTTGTTTTACACTTATTTACCCAGCTAACAAACTAGTTCTTTTACACTTATTTACCCAGTCTTACCAACTAGTTCTTTTACACTTATTTACCCAGCCTTACCAAGTAGTTCTTTTACATTGATTTACCAACTCTTATTAACTAGTTGTTTCACACTTATTTACTCAGTCTTCCCAACTAGTTGTTTTACACTTACTTACTCAGTCTTACCAACTAGTTGTTTTACACTTATTTACCCAGCCTTACCAAGTAGTTCTTTTACACTTATTTACCCAGTCTTACCAACTAGTTGTTTTACACTTATTTACCCAGTCTTACCAACTAGTTGTTTTACACTTATGTACCCAGACTTACCAACTAGTTCTTTTACACTTATTTACCCAGTCTTACCAACTAGTTCTTTTACACTTATTTACCCAGTCTTACCAACTAGTTCTTTTACACTTATTTACCCAGTCTTACCAACTAGTTGTTTCACACTTATTTACTCAGTCTTACCAACTAGTTGTTTCACACTTATTTACTCAGTCTTACCAACTAGTTGTTTTACACTTACTTACTCAGTCTTACCAACTAGTTGTTTTACACTTATTTACCCAGCCTTACCAACTTATTAAGAATGAGTTAGACAGTACTTTAGACTGCATATACAGTGGTTTTCACTATCTTTTAAGCTATCTCTAATTACAATGACTTACCCAGTATTCTGTCATCCCGTTACATACTATCCATATCACCTGGTCAGTATTATTAACTAACCGTTTTCACGGTTGTTTCAACAATCTATTTGACAACCTTAACAACTATTTAATCAGTAGTACTGACTTCTTATCTTGATACGATTTAACCAGTTTGTATTCAGTCTTTTAACCTATATATATTTTTTTAAATATCAGTTATAGTTACTTAGCGAATTACGCTAATAACTGATTACTCAGTCATCTTGACTCTAGTATCCACATAACTCCAATGTTTGTTCTTCTCTCTCGTTTTCATGGTTATTAAATGTCTTGATTATCTAGATACTCCAAGAATATCTGGAACATGACCATTAGATGGATTATCCTTCCTTATCCGCAGATAGTTATTGAAAAACATTCCCAACCATCCGAAACCAGTGTCATTCAGCTTAAATTCAATAACGTAAATTACAGAGTATGTTCAGCTAGTAAGGTCACGATAACTTGGATGCAGTGACATGAGGCACCTGACCTGTCACCTCGATAACATAAATGTTCTGTAGAAGCTTAAATCATCTTGACAGTTACGTTACTCATTACTGAATCTGCTAAGGGGCTTTAAATTAAATATTGTTTTATCATTGGCTACTGAATTATTTAGAAATAAAAGTGTCGAGTTATCTATTGTCAGAACGTTAAACTCTGCCTGGCCAATTTCTAAACTTCAGGTGCTCATATTAAAGTTGTTTACTGCTGAATCTGCCCATAGTTAGAGTTTAGTACATTATAACACTAAGTAATTTTATTAACGAAATATATTGGAAAAGTTTAGACAGAAGGCATATATTGGATATACAGTTGTGACGTAGCAAAAAATGTGAGCACTGAAAAAGTTCTGAAAAGATGTTCCGACCGTTTTCGTGGGTTACACACTTTCTCGCAAATCTCGTAGTCGATTAAGTGGGTGGTCTGTTTCTGTTGATGTCGTAAAGTCACGTTTGTGTTACTTACACGTGTGTAGGTCAATGAGTTTAACGCACGTTTTGCACTCCACATAGCAACACCAATGAAATTTGCATTTGCACCTTTCCTTTACTAAAGTCTTGAACGAGTTATACCCTCGTCCACAGCACAACAAGTTACAACCATCGGTAGAGGGCGAAGTTCGATTACACACACGGCTTTGTGTGCCGAACGAGCCAGTAAGTTCATTAGCCACACAGTAATCCGGTGATTGATCCAGGTACACAAGGTCTCTGCTGGTTGGGAGAGTAAATCTTGGGTTTTTTATTTGTAGCTTCCCTCTCCGATTTATTTTAACTTCGGTGGCGCCATCGTACTTGTCTTTGAGATGATCTCCGATTTCTCGAAACGATGCTAGCTGCTGCCAGCACGTGATCAGTGAGCACGAGCCAGAAACTCCATGGCACTTGCACGTGACGCGAGTTTTGTGAATGACAGCCTGAACGAAAATAGATAAAATATTGTTAAAACAGTGAGCCTTACGGTCGTTTAATTAACATTTTAAAATTATAGATTAAATAAAAATATAATTATACATGAAACTGTACATTCCCTAATATGAATTAAATATAACGCTCCACTGATCAAACAGATAACCATTAAGATTCGAAAATGTGCAACCAACAAAATGTGACAGCATAATAATAATATGAAACTTTCTGCTCGTAATTGTACACATTCGTTTATTTTCTACACATTGATACTTAGAAAGTAAAAAGGTTCAATAGGCATGGCCACGTGGTTATGGCGCTCGACTCATAATCCGAGGGTCGCAGGTTCGAATCACCGTCACGCAAAAGATGCTCGCCCTATCAGCCGTGGGAGCGTTATAATGTTACGATCAAACCACCAATTTATTGGTAAAAGAGTAGCCATAGAATTGGCGGTGGGTGGTGATGACTAGGTGCCTTCCATCTAGCCTTACACTGCTAAATTAAAGGTGGCTAGCGCACATAGCCCTCGTGTAGCTTTGCGCGAAATTCAAAACAAACTCGAACTTTTCAATATAGTTTCACTACATTTGAACTAAAGAAGAACCCAGATGAGGATCCAGAAAACTCTGAAGGGGACAATAAATTAAAAACTAAAATTCATCTATTTTTTTAATAAAACAGTCAAAAAACAATCAAATCAATTGTTATAAAGTTTGTAGAAGTTTTACTTTTTATTTAATGATAGAAAACGATTTTGTTATATGAACACAAAAAGGAAATTATATACGATCAATATACCCAGATTTTTCAGGGGGCCAAGTCCCCCTTGGTTATAACCATGAATTTATAGGTTAACTCGAGTTCATACCCATTAATTACATACGTAACTATATCCTTTGAACTATATATCTTTTTCAATAATAATCAAGTATTATTTTAATACAAATAGAAATGTAATTATTTTTAATTAAAATAGAAACCTAGTGAATCTACACACTATTGGCAGCGAAATACAAGATTATTTATGCCATGACGATAAAACTCTGAAATCCTGAACGCAATTATTTTGAAGTCATTTTCTGTTGTTGCTCTGTTGTTGAATCTTTATCCTGTATAAAGTTGTCCAAATGCTTGAAAAAGTGGTAGTCAGTGGGTAACAGATCTGGGGAATAAGGAAGATGAGGCAATGTTTGGCAGCCCAATTTGTTGAGCTTCTGGAGCGTCAATTGGACAACGTGTGGTTGAGCAGTATTCATGAAGCAAGATTGGTCTTCTCATATTGACTGGTGTCGGCGACTGTTCACGCAACTTTCTGGGCATTTCTTCTAATTCTTGACAGTAACCTCCGCAGTCATATTCTGACCCTGGTTGAGCAAGTTGTAATGGATAATACCGGCAACAGACCACCATACAGTGACCGTAATTTTCTGTTGGTGCAAGTTAGAGTTTTGGACCCTGGTCACTCTTAAGCCATTGCTCGGATAACTTTTTGTTGTTTTAAAAGATTCACTTTTCTTCGCAGGTGACAATTCGACCAGAAGTCATTCATTTCTGTTGTACAAAATCAGCTGATAGCAAAGTTCAAAATGGATGATTTTTCTCATGTTCACTGAGTTCGTGTGGAACCCATTTCTCGAATTTTTCACTTCTATAATTTCCTCGAGATGGTCTGAAATTGTGGAAATGTCAGCATTCTCTTCTTGTGCCACTCATTGACCAGTTTCACGCGGGTTTCTTTCCACTAATACTTCAAGTTGGTCCTCTTCACTAGCAGAACGACGTCCCCTATCCTCCTTGTCTTCGAGGCTCACAACCCCATTAAGAAATTTTTAGAACCAACACTGTACTGTGCGTTCGAAGGTGGTTCCTTCGCCCCTTGCTTAGTTAATATTGTAAGCTGTTTGTGATGTATCATGATCAAGTCAAATAAGAAACTAGGTTGTATACTTACAAGCAACGTATTGCAAAAAAACAACTAGGGTGTATACTTACAATCAACGTATTACAAATAACAAACTAGGATGTATACTTACAATCAACGTATTACAAATAAGAAACTAGGGTGTATACTTACAATCAACGTATTACAAATAAGAAACTAGGGTGTATACTTACAATCAACGTATTACAAATAACAAACTAGGGTGTGTACTTACAATCAACGTATTACACATAACAAACTAGGGTGTATACTTATCATAAACGTATTACAAATAACAAACTAGGGTGTGTACTTACAATCAACGAATTACAAATAAAAAACTAGGGTGCGTACTTACTATCAACGAATTACAAATAAGAAACTGGGGTGTGTACTTACTATCAACGAATTACAAATAAGAAACTAGGGTGGGTAATTACAATCAACGTATTACAAATAACAAACTAGGGTGTATACTTACAATCAACGTATTACAAATAACAAACTAGGGTGTATACTTATCATAAACGTATTACAAAAAACAAATTAGGGTATGTACTTACAATCAACGTATTACAAATAAAAAACTGGTGTGTGTACTTACTATCAACGAATGACAAATAACAAACTAGGGTGTATACTTACAAGCAACGCATTACAAATAACAAACTATAGTGTGTAGTTACAATCAACGTATTACAAATAAGAAACTAGGGTGTATACTTACAATCAACGTAATACAAATAACAAACTACGGTGTATACTTACAATCAACGTAATACAAATAACAAACTAGGATGTATACATACAATCAACGTAATACAAATAACAAACTAGGGTGAATACTTACAATCAACGTATTACAAATAAAAAAACTAGGGTGTCTACTTACAATCAACGTATTACAAATAACAAACTAGGGTGTCTACTTACAATCAACTTATTGCAAATAAGAAACTAGGGTGTGTACTTACCATAAACGTATTACAAATAACAAACTAGGGTGTGTACTTACTATCAACGAATTACAAATAAAAAACTAGGGTGCGTACTTACTATCAACGAATTACAAATAAGAAACTGGGGTGTGTACTTACTATCAACGAATTACAAATAAGAAACTAGGGTGGGTAATTACAATCAACGTATTACAAATAACAAACTAGGGTGTATACTTACAATCAACGTATTACAAATAACAAACTAGGGTGTATACTTATCATAAACGTATTACAAAAAACAAATTAGGGTATGTACTTACAATCAACGTATTACAAATAAGAAACTGGGTGTGTACTTACTATCAACGAATGACAAATAACAAACTAGGGTGTATACTTACAAGCAACGTATTACAAATAACAAACTAGGGTGTGTAGTTACAATCAACGTATTACAAATAAGAAACTAGGGTGTATACTTACAATCAACGTAATACAAATAACAAACTACGGTGTATACTTACAATCAACGTAATACAAATAACAAACTAGGATGTATACTTACAATCAACGTAATACAAATAACAAACTAGGGTAAATACTTACAATCAACGTATTACAAATAAAAAAACTAGGGTGTCTACTTACAATCAACGTATTACAAATAACAAACTAGGGTGTCTACTTACAATCAACGTATTACAAATAAGAAACTAGGGTGTGTACTTACAATCAACGTATTACAAATAACAAACTAGGGTGTGTACTTACAATCAACGTATTACAAATAACAAACTAGGGTGTGTACTTACAATCAACGAATTACAAATAAGAAACTGGGGTGTGTACTTACTATCAACGAATTACAAATAAGAAACTAGGGTGTGTACTTACAATCAACGTATTACAAATAACAAACTAGGGTGTATACTTACAATCAACGTATTACAAATAACAAACTAGTGTGTATACTTTTGATAAACGTATTACAAAAAACAAACTAGGGTGTGTACTTACAATCAACGTATTACAAATAAGAAACTAGGGTGTGTACTTACAATCAACGAATTACAAATAACAAACTAGGGTGTATACTTACAATCAACGTATTACAAATAACAAACTAGGGTGTGTACTTACAATCAACGTATTACAAATAAGAAACTAGGGTGTATACTTACAATCAACGTATTACAAATAACAAACTAGGGTGTATACTTACAATCAACGTAATACAAATAACAAACTAGGGTGTATACTTACAATCAACGTATTACAAATAACAAACTAGGGTGAATACTTACAATCAACGTATTACAAATAACAAACTAGGGTGTCTACTTACAATCAACGTATTACAAATAACAAACTAGGGTGTCTACTTACAATCAACGTATTACAAATAAGAAACTAGGGTGTGTACTTACAATAAACGTATTACAAATAACAAACTAGGGTGTGTACTTACAATCAACGTATTACAAATAACAAACTAGGGTGTGTACTTACAATCAACGTATTACAAATAAGAAACTAGGGTGTGTACTTACAATCAACGTATTACAAATAAGAAACTAGGGTGTGTACTTACAATCAACGTATTACAAATAACAAACTAGGGTGTATACTTATCATAAACGTATTACAAAAAACAAACTAGGGTGTGTACTTACAATCAACGTATTACAAATAAGAAACTGGGGTGTGTACTTACTATCAACGAATTACAAATAACAAACTAGGGTGTATACTTACAATCAACGTATTACAAATAACAAACTAGGGTGTGTACTTACAATCAACGTATTACAAATAAGAAACTAGGGTGTATACTTACAATCAACGTATTACAAATAACAAACTAGGGTGTATACTTACAATCAACGTAATACAAATAACAAACTAGGATGTATACTTACAATCAACGTAATACAAATAACAAACTAGGGTGAATACTTACAATCAACGTATTACAAATAACAAACTAGGGTGTCTACTTACAATCAACGTATTACAAATAACAAACTAGGGTGTGTACTTACAATCAACGTATTACAAATAACAAACTAGGGTGTATACTTATCATAAACGTATTACAAATAACAAACTAGGGTGTGTACTTACAATCAACGTATTACAAATAACAAACTAGGGTGTGTACTTACAATCAACGTATTACAAATAACAAACTAGGGTGTGTACTTACAATCAACGTATTACAAATAACAAACTAGGGTGTATACTTACAATCAACGTATTACAAATAACAAACTAGGGTGTATACTTACAATCAACGTATTACAAATAACAAACTAGGGTGTGTACTTACAATCAACGTATTACAAATAAGAAACTAGGGTGTGTACTTACAATCAACGTATTACAAATAAACAAACTAGGGTGTCTACTTACTGTCAACGTATTACAAATAACAAACTAGGGTGTCTACTTACAATCAACGTATTACAAATAACAAACTAGGGTGTCTACTTACAATCAACGTATTACAAATAACAAACTAGGGTGTGTACTTACAATCAACGTATTACAAATAACAAACTAGGGTGTATACTTATCATAAACGTATTACAAATAACAAACTAGGGTGTGTACTTACAATCAACGTATTACAAATAACAAACTAGGGTGTGTACTTACAATCAACGTATTACAAATAACAAACTAGGGTGTCTACTTACAATCAACGTATTACAAATAAGAAACTAGAGTGTATACTTACAATCAACGTATTACAAATAACAAACTAGGGTGTGTACTTACAATCAACGTATTACAAATAACAAACTAGGGTGTATACTTATCATAAACGTATTACAAATAACAAACTAGGGTGTGTACTTACAATCAACGTATTACAAATAAGAAACTAGGGTGTGTACTTACAATCAACGTATTACAAATAACAAACTAGGGTGTATACTTACAATCAACGCATTACAAATAACAAACAAGGTCGTATTCTTATCATAAACGAATTACAAAAAACAAACTGGGTGTGTACTTACAATCAACGTATTACAAATAAGAAACTAGGGTGTGTACTTACAATCAACGTATTACAAATAACAAACTAGGGTGTGTACTTACAATCAACGTATTACAAATAACAAACTAGGGTGTGTACTTACAATCAACGTATTACAAATAACAAACTAGGGTGTGTACTTACAATCAACGTATTACAAATAACAAACTAGGGTGTATACTTACAATCAACGTATTACAAATAACAAACTAGGGTGTGTACTTACAATCAACGTATTACAAATAACAAACTAGGGTGTATACTTACAATCAACGTAATACAAATAACAAACTAGGATGTATACTTACAATCAACGTAATACAAATAACAAACTAGGGTAAATACTTACAATCAACGTATTACAAATAAAAAAACTAGGGTGTCTACTTACAATCAACGTATTACAAATAACAAACTAGGGTGTCTACTTACAATCAACTTATTGCAAATAAGAAACTAGGGTGTGTACTTACAATCAACGTATTACACATAACAAACTAGGGTGTATACTTACAATCAACGTATTACAAATAACAAACTAGGGTGTATTACAATCAACGTATTACAAATAACAAACTAGGGTGTGTACTTACAATCAACGTATTACAAATAACAAACTAGGATGTGTACTTACAATCAACGTATTACAAATAACAAACTAGGGTGTATACTTACAATCAACGTATTACAAATAACAAACTAGGGTGTATACTTACAATCAACGTATTACAAATAACAAACTAGGGTGTGTACTTACAATCAACGTATTACAAATAACAAACTAGGGTGTATACTACAAATAACAATAAACGTATTACAAATAACAAACTAGGGTGTGTACTTACAATCAACGTATTACAAATAAGAAACTAGGGTGTGTACTTACAATCAACGTATTACAAATAACAAACTAGGGTGTATACTTACAATCAACGTATTACAAATAACAAACTAGGGTGTATACTTACAATCAACGTATTACAAATAACAAACTAGGGTGTGTACTTACAATCAACGTATTACAAATAACAAACTAGGGTGTGTACTTACAATCAACGTATTACAAATAAGAAACTAGGGTGTCTACTTACAATCAACGTATTACAAATAACAAACTAGAGTGTATACTTACAATCAACGTATTACAAATAACAAACTAGGGTGTGTACTTACAATCAACGTATTACAAATAACAAACTAGGGTGTCTACTTACTGTCAACGAATTACAAATAACAAACTAGGATGTATACTTACAATCAACGTAATACAAATAACAAACTAGGGTGAATACTTACAATCAACGTATTACAAATAACAAACTAGGGTGTCTACTTACAATCAACGTATTACAAATAACAAACTAGGGTGTGTACTTACAATCAACGTATTACACATAACAAACTAGGGTGTATACTTATCATAAACGTATTACAAATAACAAACTAGGGTGTGTACTTACAATCAGCATATTAGAAATAACAAACTAGGGTGTGTACTTACAAATCAACGTATTACAAATAAGAAACTAGGGTGTCTACTTACAATCAACGTATTACAAATAACAAACTAGAGTGTATACTTACAATCAACGTATTACAAATAACAAACTAGGGTGTGTACTTACAATCAACGTATTACAAATAACAAACTAGGGTGTATACTTACAATCAACGTATTACAAATAACAAACTAGGGTGTGTACTTACAATCAACAACGTGTACTTACAATACGTTACAAATAACAAACTAGGGTGTGTACTTACAATCAACGTATTACAAATAACAAACTAGGGTGTATACTTACAATCAACGTATTACAAATAACAAACTAGGGTGTATACTTACAATCAACGTATTACAAATAACAAACTAGGGTGTGTACTTACAATCAACGTATTACAAATAACAAACTAGGGTGTGTACTTACAATCAACGTATTACAAATAACAAACTAGGGTGTGTACTTACAATCAACGTATTACAAATAACAAACTAGGGTGTGTACTTACAATCAACGTATTACAAATAACAAACTAGGGTGTGTACTTACAATCAACGTATTACAAATAACAAACTAGGGTGTGTACTTACAATCAACGTATTACAAATAACAAACTAGGGTGTGTACTTACAATCAACGTATTACAAATAACAAACTAGGGTGTATTACAAATAACAAACTTACAATCAACGTATTACAAATAACAAACTAGGGTGTATACTTACAATCAACGTATTACAAATAACAAACTAGGGTGTATACTTACAATCAACGTATTACAAATAACAAACTAGGGTGTATACTTACAATCAACGTATTACAAATAACAAACTAGGGTGTATACTTACAATCAACGTATTACAAATAACAAACTAGGGTGTATACTTACAATCAACGTATTACAAATAACAAACTAGGGTGTATACTTACAATCAACGTATTACAAATAACAAACTAGGGTGTATACTTACAATCAACGTATTACAAATAACAAACTAGGGTGTATACTTACAATCAACGTATTACAAATAACAAACTAGGGTGTGTACTTACAATCAACGTATTACAAATAACAAACTAGGGTGTATACTTACAATCAACGTATTACAAATAACAAACTAGGGTGTGTACTTACAATCAACGTATTACAAATAACAAACTAGGGTGTGTACTTACAATCAACGTATTACAAATAACAAACTAGGGTGTATACTTACAATCAACGTATTACAAATAACAAACTAGGGTGTGTACTTACAATCAACGTATTACAAATAACAAACTAGGGTGTGTACTTACAATCAACGTATTACAAATAACAAACTAGGGTGTGTACTTACAATCAACGTATTACAAATAACAAACTAGGGTGTACTTACAATCAACGTATTACTTACAATCAACGTATTACAAATAACAAACTAGGGTGTATACTTACAATCAACGTATTACAAATAACAAACTAGGGTGTATACTTACAATCAACGTATTACAAATAACAAACTAGGGTGTATACTTACAATCAACGTATTACAAATAACAAACTAGGGTGTATACTTACAATCAACGTATTACAAATAACAAACTAGGGTGTGTACTTACAATCAACGTATTACAAATAACAAACTAGGGTGTATACTTACAATCAACGTATTACAAATAACAAACTAGGGTGTACTTACAATCAACGTATTACAAATAACAAACTAGGGTGTGTACTTACAATCAACGTATTACAAATAACAAACTAGGGTGTGTACTTACAATCAACGTATTACAAATAACAAACTAGGGTGTGTACTTACAATCAACGTATTACAAATAACAAACTAGGGTGTATACTTACAATCAACGTATTACAAATAACAAACTAGGGTGTATACTTACAATCAACGTATTACAAATAACAAACTAGGGTGTGTACTTACAATCAACGTATTACAAATAACAAACTAGGGTGTATACTTACAATCAACGTATTACAAATAACAAACTAGGGTGTGTACTTACAATCAACGTATTACAAATAACAAACTAGGGTGTGTACTTACAATCAACGTATTACAAATAACAAACTAGGGTGTGTACTTACAATCAACGTATTACAAATAACAAACTAGGGTGTATACTTACAATCAACGTATTACAAATAACAAACTAGGGTGTATACTTACAATCAACGTATTACAAATAACAAACTAGGGTGTATACTTACAATCAACGTATTACAAATAACAAACTAGGGTGTGTACTTACAATCAACGTATTACAAATAACAAACTAGGGTGTGTACTTACAATCAACGTATTACAAATAACAAACTAGGGTGTGTACTTACAATCAACGTATTACAAATAACAAACTAGGGTGTGTACTTACAATCAACGTACAAATAACAAACTAGGGTGTATACTTACAATCAACAATTACAAATAACAAACTAGGGTGTGTACTTACAATCAACGTATTACAAATAACAAACTAGGGTGTATACTTACAATCAACGTATTACAAATAACAAACTAGGGTGTATACTTACAATCAACGTATTACAAATAACAAACTAGGGTGTATACTTACAATCAACGTATTACAAATAACAAACTAGGGTGTATACTTACAATCAACGTATTACAAATAACAAACTAGGGTGTATACTTACAATCAACGTATTACAAATAACAAACTAGGGTGTATACTTACAATCAACGTATTACAAATAACAAACTAGGGTGTGTACTTACAATCAACGTATTACAAATAACAAACTAGGGTGTATACTTACAATCAACGTATTACAAATAACAAACTAGGGTGTATACTTACAATCAACGTATTACAAATAACAAACTAGGGTGTATACTTACAATCAACGTATTACAAATAACAAATAACAAAACTAGGGTGTATACTTACAATCAACGTATTACAAATAACAAACTAGGGTGTGTACTTACAATCAACGTATTACAAATAACAAACTAGGGTGTGTACTTACAATCAACGTATTACAAATAACAAACTAGGGTGTATACTTACAATCAACGTATTACAAATAACAAACTAGGGTGTATACTTACAATCAACGTATTACAAATAACAAACTAGGGTGTACAATACTTACAATCAACGTATTACAAATAACAAACTAGGGTGTATACTTACAATCAACGTATTACAAATAACAAACTAGGGTGTATACTTACAATCAACGTATTACAAATAACAAACTAGGGTGTGTACTTACAATCAACGTATTACAAATAACAAACTAGGGTGTATACTTACAATCAACGTATTACAAATAACAAACTAGGGTGTGTACTTACAATCAACGTATTACAAATAACAAACTAGGGTGTATACTTACAATCAACGTATTACAAATAACAAACTAGGGTGTACTTACAATCAACGTATTACAAATAACAAACTAGGGTGTGTACTTACAATCAACGTATTACAAATAACAAACTAGGGTGTATACTTACAATCAACGTATTACAAATAACAAACTAGGGTGTATACTTACAATCAACGTATTACAAATAACAAACTAGGGTGTATACTTACAATCAACGTATTACAAATAACAAACTAGGGTGTATACTTACAATCAACGTATTACAAATAACAAACTAGGGTGTATACTTACAATCAACGTATTACAAATAACAAACTAGGGTGTATACTTACAATCAACGTATTACAAATAACAAACTAGGGTGTGTACTTACAATCAACGTATTACAAATAACAAACTAGGGTGTGTACTTACAATCAACGTATTACAAATAACAAACTAGGGTGTGTACTTACAATCAACGTATTACAAATAACAAACTAGGGTGTGTACTTACAATCAACGTATTACAAATAACAAACTAGGGTGTGTACTTACAATCAACGTATTACAAATAACAAACTAGGGTGTGTACTTACAATCAACGTATTACAAATAACAAACTAGGGTGTGTACTTACAATCAACGTATTACAAATAACAAACTAGGGTGTATACTTACAATCAACGTATTACAAATAACAAACTAGGGTGTGTACTTACAATCAACGTATTACAAATAACAAACTAGGGTGTATACTTACAATCAACGTATTACAAATAACAAACTAGGGTGTATACTTACAATCAACGTATTACAAATAACAAACTAGGGTGTATACTTACAATCAACGTATTACAAATAACAAACTAGGGTGTATACTTACAATCAACGTATTACAAATAACAAACTAGGGTGTATACTTACAATCAACGTATTACAAATAACAAACTAGGGTGTATACTTACAATCAACGTATTACAAATAACAAACTAGGGTGTATACTTACAATCAACGTATTACAAATAACAAACTAGGGTGTGTACTTACAATCAACGTATTACAAATAACAAACTAGGGTGTATACTTACAATCAACGTATTACAAATAACAAACTACTTACAATCAACGTATTACAAATAACAAACTAGGGTGTATACTTACAATCAACGTATTACAAATAACAAACTAGGGTGTATACTTACAATCAACGTATTACAAATAACAAACTAGGGTGTGTACTTACAATCAACGTATTACAAATAACAAACTAGGGTGTGTACTTACAATCAACGTATTACAAATAACAAACTAGGGTGTATACTTACAATCAACGTATTACAAATAACAAACTAGGGTGTATACTTACAATCAACGTATTACAAATAACAAACTAGGGTGTATACTTACAATCAACGTATTACAAATAACAAACTAGGGTGTATACTTACAATCAACGTACTTACAAATTACAAATAACAAACTAGGGTGTGTACTTACAATCAACGTATTACAAATAACAAACTAGGGTGTATACTTACAATCAACGTATTACAAATAACAAACTAGGGTGTATACTTACAATCAACGTATTACAAATAACAAACTAGGGTGTGTACTTACAATCAACGTATTACAAATAACAAACTAGGGTGTATACTTACAATCAACGTATTACAAATAACAAACTAGGGTGTATACTTACAATCAACGTATTACAAATAACAAACTAGGGGTATACTTACAATCAACGTATTACAAATAACAAACTAGGGTGTATACTTACAATCAACGTATTACAAATAACAAACTAGGGTGTATACTTACAATACGTATTACAAATACAATCAACGTATTACAAATAACAAACTAGGGTGTATACTTACAATCAACGTATTACAAATAACAAACTAGGGTGTATACTTACAATCAACGTATTACAAATAACAAACTAGGGTGTATACTTACAATCAACGTATTACAAATAACAAACTAGGGTGTATACTTACAATCAACGTATTACAAATAACAAACTAGGGTGTACTTACAATCAACGTATTACAAATAACAAACAATCAACGTATTACAAATAACAAACTAGGGTGTGTACTTACAATCAACGTATTACAAATAACAAACTAGGGTGTATACTTACAATCAACGTATTACAAATAACAAACTAGGGTGTACAATACTTACAATCAACGTATTACAAATAACAAACTAGGGTGTGTACTTACAATCAACGTATTACAAATAACAAACTAGGGTGTATACTTACAATCAACGTATTACAAATAACAAACTAGGGTGTATACTTACAATCAACGTATTACAAATAACAAACTAGGGTGTATACTTACAATCAACGTATTACAAATAACAAACTAGGGTGTATACTTACAATCAACGTATTACAAATAACAAACTAGGGTGTACTTACAATCAACGTATTACAAATAACAAACTAGGGTGTGTACTTACAATCAACGTATTACAAATAACAAACTAGGGTGTATACTTACAATCAACGTATTACAAATAACAAACTAGGGTGTATACTTACAATCAACGTATTACAAATAACAAACTAGGGTGTATACTTACAATCAACGTATTACAAATAACAAACTAGGGTGTATACTTACAATCAACGTATTACAAATAACAAACTAGGGTGTATACTTACAATCAACGTATTACAAATAACAAACTAGGGTGTATACTTACAATCAACGTATTACAAATAACAAACTAGGGTGTATACTTACAATCAACGTATTACAAATAACAAACTAGGGTGTATACTTACAATCAACGTATTACAAATAACAAACTAGGGTGTATACTTACAATCAACGTATTACAAATAACAAACTAGGGTGTATACTTACAATCAACGTATTACAAATAACAAACTAGGGTGTGTACTTACAATCAACGTATTACAAATAACAAACTAGGGTGTATACTTACAATCAACGTATTACAAATAACAAACTAGGGTGTATACTTACAATCAACGTATTACAAATAACAAACTAGGGTGTGTACTTACAATCAACGTATTACAAATAACAAACTAGGGTGTATACTTACAATCAACGTATTACAAATAACAAACTAGGGTGTATACTTACAATCAACGTATTACAAATAACAAACTAGGGTGTATACTTACAATCAACGTATTACAAATAACAAACTAGGGTGTATACTTACAATCAACGTATTACAAATAACAAACTAGGGTGTGTACTTACAATCAACGTATTACAAATAACAAACTAGGGTGTATACTTACAATCAACGTATTACAAATAACAAACTAGGGTGTATACTTACAATCAACGTATTACAAATAACAAACTAGGGTGTATACTTACAATCAACGTATTACAAATAACAAACTAGGGTGTGTACTTACAATCAACGTATTACAAATAACAAACTAGGGTGTGTACTTACATCAATATTACAAATAACAAACTAGGGTGTATACTTACAATCAACGTATTACAAATAACAAACTAGGGTGTGTACTTACAATCAACGTATTACAAATAACAAACTAGGGTGTGTACTTACAATCAACGTATTACAAATAACAAACTAGGGTGTATACTTACAATCAACGTATTACAAATAACAAACTAGGGTTACTTACAATCAACGTATTACAAATAACAAACTAGGGTGTGTACCTACAATCAACGTATTACAAATAACAAACTAGGGTGTGTACTTACAATCAACGTATTACAAATAACAAACTAGGGTGTGTACTTACAATCAACGTATTACAAATAACAAACTAGGGTGTACAATACTTACAATCAACGTATTACAAATAACAAACTAGGGTGTGTACTTACAATCAACGTATTACAAATAACAAACTAGGGTGTGTACTTACAATCAACGTATTACAAATAACAAACTAGGGTGTATACTTACAATCAACGTATTACAAATAACAAACTAGGGTGTATACTTACAATCAACGTATTACAAATAACAAACTAGGGTGTGTACTTACAATCAACGTATTACAAATAACAAACTAGGGTGTGTACTTACAATCAACGTATTACAAATAACAAACTAGGGTGTATACTTACAATCAACGTATTACAAATAACAAACTAGGGTGTATACTTACAATCAACGTATTACAAATAACAAACTAGGGTGTGTACTTACAATCAACTAACAAACTAGGGTGTATACTTACAATCAACGTATTACAAATAACAAACTAGGGTGTATACTTACAATCAACGTATTACAAATAACAAACTAGGGTGTATACTTACAATCAACGTATTACAAATAACAAACTAGGGTGTATACTTACAATCAACGTATTACAAATAACAAACTAGGGTGTATACTTACAATCAACGTATTACAAATAACAAACTAGGGTGTGTACTTACAATCAACGTATTACAAATAACAAACTAGGGTGTATACTTACAATCAACGTATTACAAATAACAAACTAGGGTGTATACTTACAATCAACGTATTACAAATAACAAACTAGGGTGTATACTTACAATCAACGTATTACAAATAACAAACTAGGGTGTGTACTTACAATCAACGTATTACAAATAACAAACTAGGGTGTATACTTACAATCAACGTATTACAAATAACAAACTAGGGTGTATACTTACAATCAACGTATTACAAATAACAAACTAGGGTGTGTACTTACAATCAACGTATTACAAATAACAAACTAGGGTGTGTACTTACAATCAACGTATTACAAATAACAAACTAGGGTGTGTACTTACAATCAACGTATTACAAATAACAAACTAGGGTGTGTACTTACAATCAACTTACAAATCAACGTATTACAAATAACAAACTAGGGTGTATACTTACAATCAACGTATTACAAATAACAAACTAGGGTGTATACTTACAATCAACGTATTACAAATAACAAACTAGGGTGTATACTTACAATCAACGTATTACAAATAACAAACTAGGGTGTATACTTACAATCAACGTATTACAAATAACAAACTAGGGTGTATACTTACAATCAACGTATTACAAATAACAAACTAGGGTGTGTACTTACAATCAACGTATTACAAATAACAAACTAGGGTGTACAATACTTACAATCAACGTATTACAAATAACAAACTAGGGTGTATACTTACAATCAACGTATTACAAATAACAAACTAGGGTGTGTACTTACAATCAACGTATTACAAATAACAAACTAGGGTGTGTACTTACAATCAACGTATTACAAATAACAAACTAGGGTGTGTACTTACAATCAACGTATTACAAATAACAAACTAGGGTGTGTACTTACAATCAACGTATTACAAATAACAAACTAGGGTGTGTACTTACAATCAACGTATTACAAATAACAAACTAGGGTGTGTACTTACAATCAACGTATTACAAATAACAAACTAGGGTGTGTACTTACAATCAACGTATTACAAATAACAAACTAGGGTGTATACTTACAATCAACGTATTACAAATAACAAACTAGGGTGTATACTTACAATCAACGTATTACAAATAACAAACTAGGGTGTATACTTACAATCAACGTATTACAAATAACAAACTAGGGTGTGTACTTACAATCAACGTATTACAAATAACAAACTAGGGTGTATACTTACAATCAACGTATTACAAATAACAAACTAGGGTGTATACTTACAATCAACGTATTACAAATAACAAACTAGGGTGTATACTTACAATCAACGTATTACAAATAACAAACTAGGGTGTGTACTTACAATCAACGTATTACAAATAACAAACTAGGGTGTATACTTACAATCAACGTATTACAAATAACAAACTAGGGTGTATTACAAATACTTACAATCAACGTATTACAAATAACAAACTAGGGTGTGTACTTACAATCAACGTATTACAAATAACAAACTAGGGTGTATACTTACAATCAACGTATTACAAATAACAAACTAGGGTGTATACTTACAATCAACGTATTACAAATAACAAACTAGGGTGTATACTTACAATCAACGTATTACAAATAACAAACTAGGGTGTATACTTACAATCAACGTATTACAAATAACAAACTAGGGTGTATACTTACAATCAACGTATTACAAATAACAAACTAGGGTGTGTACTTACAATCAACGTATTACAAATAACAAACTAGGGTGTATACTTACAATCAACGTATTACAAATAACAAACTAGGGTGTATACTTACAATCAACGTATTACAAATAACAAACTAGGGTGTATACTTACAATCAACGTATTACAAATAACAAACTAGGGTGTATACTTACAATCAACGTATTACAAATAACAAACTAGGGTGTGTACTTACAATCAACGTATTACAAATAACAAACTAGGGTGTACTTACTTACAATCAACGTATTACAAATAACAAACTAGGGTGTGTACTTACAATCAACGTATTACAAATAACAAACTAGGGTGTGTACTTACAATCAACGTATTACAAATAACAAACTAGGGTGTATACTTACAATCAACGTATTACAAATAACAAACTAGGGTGTGTACTTACAATCAACGTATTACAAATAACAAACTAGGGTGTATACTTACAATCAACGTATTACAAATAACAAACTAGGGTGTATACTTACAATCAACGTATTACAAATAACAAACTAGGGTGTATACTTACAATCAACGTATTACAAATAACAAACTAGGGTGTATACTTACAATCAACGTATTACAAATAACAAACTAGGGTGTATACTTACAATCAACGTATTACAAATAACAAACTAGGGTGTATACTTACAATCAACGTATTACAAATAACAAACTAGGGTGTATACTTACAATCAACGTATTACAAATAACAAACTAGGGTGTATACTTACAATCAACGTATTACAAATAACAAACTAGGGTGTGTACTTACAATCAACGTATTACAAATAACAAACTAGGGTGTGTACTTACAATCAACGTATTACAAATAACAAACTAGGGTGTGTACTTACAATCAACGTATTACAAATAACAAACTAGGGTGTGTACTTACAATCAACGTATTACAAATAACAAACTAGGGTGTATACTTACAATCAACGTATTACAAATAACAAACTAGGGTGTATACTTACAATCAACGTATTACAAATAACAAACTGTGTATACTTACAATCAACGTATTACAAATAACAAACTAGGGTGTATACTTACAATCAACGTATTACAAATAACAAACTAGGGTGTGTACTTACAATCAACGTATTACAAATAACAAACTAGGGTGTACTTACAATCAACGTATTACAAATAACAAACTAGGGTGTATACTTACAATCAACGTATTACAAATAACAAACTAGGGTGTATACTTACAATCAACGTATTACAAATAACAAACTAGGGTGTATACTTACAATCAACGTATTACAAATAACAAACTAGGGTGTGTACTTACAATCAACGTATTACAAATAACAAACTAGGGTGTATACTTACAATCAACGTATTACAAATAACAAACTAGGGTGTATACTTACAATCAACGTATTACAAATAACAAACTAGGGTGTGTACTTACAATCAACGTATTACAAATAACAAACTAGGGTGTGTACTTACAATCAACGTATTACAAATAACAAACTAGGGTGTATACTTACAATCAACGTATTACAAATAACAAACTAGGGTGTGTACTTACAATCAACGTATTACAAATAACAAACTAGGGTGTGTACTTACAATCAACGTATTACAAATAACAAACTAGGGTGTATACTTACAATCAACGTATTACAAATAACAAACTAGGGTGTATACTTACAATCAACGTATTACAAATAACAAACTAGGGTGTGTACTTACAATCAACGTATTACAAATAACAAACTAGGGTGTATACTTACAATCAACGTATTACAAATAACAAACTAGGGTGTATACTTACAATCAACGTATTACAAATAACAAACTAGGGTGTACTTACAATCAACGTATTACAAATAACAAACTAGGGTGTACAATACTTACAATCAACGTATTACAAATAACAAACTAGGGTGTATACTTACAATCAACGTATTACAAATAACAAACTAGGGTGTGTACTTACAATCAACGTATTACAAATAACAAACTAGGGTGTATAACAAACTACTTACAATCAACGTATTACAAATAACAAACTAGGGTGTATACTTACAATCAACGTATTACAAATAACAAACTAGGGTGTATACTTACAATCAACGTATTACAAATAACAAACTAGGGTGTATACTTACAATCAACGTATTACAAATAACAAACTAGGGTGTATACTTACAATCAACGTATTACAAATAACAAACTAGGGTGTGTACTTACAATCAACGTATTACAAATAACAAACTAGGGTGTATACTTACAATCAAATCAACGTATTACAAATAACAAACTAGGGTGTATACTTACAATCAACGTATTACAAATAACAAACTAGGGTGTATACTTACAATCAACGTATTACAAATAACAAACTAGGGTGTATACTTACAATCAACGTATTACAAATAACAAACTAGGGTGTATACTTACAATCAACGTATTACAAATAACAAACTAGGGTGTGTACTTACAATCAACGTATTACAAATAACAAACTAGGGTGTATACTTACAATCAACGTATTACAAATAACAAACTAGGGTGTATACTTACAATCAACGTATTACAAATAACAAACTAGGGTGTGTACTTACAATCAACGTATTACAAATAACAAACTAGGGTGTATACTTACAATCAACGTATTACAAACAATCAACGTATTACAAATAACAAACTAGGGTGTGTACTTACAATCAACGTATTACAAATAACAAACTAGGGTGTATACTTACAATCAACGTATTACAAATAACAAACTAGGGTGTATACTTACAATCAACGTATTACAAATAACAAACTAGGGTGTATACTTACAATCAACGTATTACAAATAACAAACTAGGGTGTATACTTACAATCAACGTATTACAAATAACAAACTAGGGTGTATACTTACAATCAACGTATTACAAATAACAAACTAGGGTGTATACTTACAATCAACGTATTACAAATAACAAACTAGGGTGTATACTTACAATCAACGTACTTACAAATAACAAACTAGGGTACAAATAACAAACTAGGGTACTTACAATCAACGTATTACAAATAACAAACTAGGGTGTATACTTACAATCAACGTATTACAAATAACAAACTAGGGTGTATACTTACAATCAACGTATTACAAATAACAAACTAGGGTGTGTACTTACAATCAACGTATTACAAATAACAAACTAGGGTGTATACTTACAATCAACGTATTACAAATAACAAACTAGGGTGTATACTTACAATCAACGTATTACAAATAACAAACTAGGGTGTGTACTTACAATCAACGTATTACAAATAACAAACTAGGGTGTATACTTACAATCAACGTATTACAAATAACAAACTAGGGTGTATACTTACAATCAACGTATTACAAATAACAAACTAGGGTGTATACTTACAATCAACGTATTACAAATAACAAACTAGGGTGTGTACTTACAATCAACGTATTACAAATAACAAACTAGGGTGTGTACTTACAATCAACGTATTACAAATAACAAACTAGGGTGTATACTTACAATCAACGTATTACAAATAACAAACTAGGGTGTGTACTTACAATCAACGTATTACAAATAACAAACTAGGGTGTATACTTACAATCAACGTATTACAAATAACAAACTAGGGTGTATACTTACAATCAACGTATTACAAATAACAAACTAGGGTGTATACTTACAATCAACGTATTACAAATAACAAACTAGGGTGTATACTTACAATCAACGTATTACAAATAACAAACTAGGGTGTGTACTTACAATCAACGTATTACAAATAACAAACTAGGGTGTATACTTACAATCAACGTATTACAAATAACAAACTAGGGTGTGTACTTACAATCAACGTATTACAAATAACAAACTAGGGTGTATACTTACAATCAACGTATTACAAATAACAAACTAGGGTGTGTACTTACAATCAACGTATTACAAATAACAAACTAGGGTGTATACTTACAATCAACGTATTACAAATAACAAACTAGGGTGTATACTTACAATCAACGTATTACAAATAACAAACTAGGGTGTATACTTACAATCAACGTACGTTACAAATAACAAACTAGGGTGTATACTTACAATCAACGTATTACAAATAACAAACTAGGGTGTATACTTACAATCAACGTATTACAAATAACAAACTAGGGTGTATACTTACAATCAACGTATTACAAATAACAAACTAGGGTGTATACTTACAATCAACGTATTACAAATAACAAACTAGGGTGTATACTTACAATCAACGTATTACAAATAACAAACTAGGGTGTATACTTACAATCAACGTATTACAAATAACAAACTAGGGTGTGTACTTACAATCAACGTATTACAAATAACAAACTAGGGTGTGTACTTACAATCAACGTATTACAAATAACAAACTAGGGTGTACAAATACTTACAATCAACGTATTACAAATAACAAACTAGGGTGTGTACTTACAATCAACGTATTACAAATAACAAACTAGGGTGTATACTTACAATCAACGTATTACAAATAACAAACTAGGGTGTGTACTTACAATCAACGTATTACAAATAACAAACTAGGGTGTATACTTACAATCAACGTATTACAAATAACAAACTAGGGTGTGTACTTACAATCAACGTATTACAAATAACAAACTAGGGTGTATACTTACAATCAACGTATTACAAATAACAAACTAGGGTGTATACTTACAATCAACGTATTACAAATAACAAACTAGGGTGTATACTTACAATCAACGTATTACAAATAACAAACTAGGGTGTGTACTTACAATCAACGTATTACAAATAACAAACTAGGGTGTGTACTTACAATCAACGTATTACAAATAACAAACTAGGGTGTGTACTTACAATCAACGTATTACAAATAACAAACTAGGGTGTGTACTTACAATCAACGTATTACAAATAACAAACTAGGGTGTATACTTACAATCAACGTATTACAAATAACAAACTAGGGTGTATACTTACAATCAACGTATTACAAATAACAAACTAGGGTGTATACTTACAATCAACGTATTACAAATAACAAACTAGGGTGTGTACTTACAATCAACGTATTACAAATAACAAACTAGGGTGTATACTTACAATCAACGTATTACAAATAACAAACTAGGGTGTATACTTACAATCAACGTATTACAAATAACAAACTAGGGTGTATACTTACAATCAACGTATTACAAATAACAAACTAGGGTGTATACTTACAATCAACGTATTACAAATAACAAACTAGGGTGTGTAGTTACAATCAACGTATTACAAATAACAAACTAGGGTGTATACTTACAATCAACGTATTACAAATAACAAACTAGGGTGTATACTTACAATCAACGTATTACAAATAACAAACTAGGGTGTGTACTTACAATCAACGTATTACAAATCAAACGTATTACAAATAACAAATAACAAACTAGGGTGTGTACTTACAATCAACGTATTACAAATAACAAACTAGGGTGTATACTTACAATCAACGTATTACAAATAACAAACTAGGGTGTGTACTTACAATCAACGTATTACAAATAACAAACTAGGGTGTACAATACTTACAATCAACGTATTACAATCAACGTATTACAAATAACAAACTAGGGTGTGTACTTACAATCAACGTATTACAAATAACAAACTAGGGTGTATACTTACAATCAACGTATTACAAATAACAAACTAGGGTGTATACTTACAATCAACGTATTACAAATAACAAACTAGGGTGTATACTTACAATCAACGTATTACAAATAACAAACTAGGGTGTATACTTACAATCAACGTATTACAAATAACAAACTAGGGTGTATACTTACAATCAACGTATTACAAATAACAAACTAGGGTGTATACTTACAATCAACGTATTACAAATAACAAACTAGGGTGTATACTTACAATCAACGTATTACAAATAACAAACTAGGGTGTATACTTACAATCAACGTATTACAAATAACAAACTAGGGTGTGTACTTACAATCAACGTATTACAAATAACAAACTAGGGGTGTACAATACTTACAATAACAAACGTATTACAAATAACAAACTAGGGTGTATACTTACAATCAACGTATTACAAATAACAAACTAGGGTGTGTACTTACAATCAACGTATTACAAATAACAAACTAGGGTGTATACTTACAATCAACGTATTACAAATAACAAACTAGGGTGTATACTTACAATCAACGTATTACAAATAACAAACTAGGGTGTATACTTACAATCAACGTATTACAAATAACAAACTAGGGTGTATACTTACAATCAACGTATTACAAATAACAAACTAGGGTGTATACTTACAATCAACGTATTACAAATAACAAACTAGGGTGTATACTTACAATCAACGTATTACAAATAACAAACTAGGGTGTATACTTACAATCAACGTATTACAAATAACAAACTAGGGTGTATACTTACAATCAACGTATTACAAATAACAAACTAGGGTGTATACTTACAATCAACGTATTACAAATAACAAACTAGGGTGTACAATACTTACAATCAACGTATTACAAATAACAAACTAGGGTGTGTACTTACAATCAACGTATTACAAATAACAAACTGTACTTACAATCAACGTATTACAAATAACAAACTGGGGTGTGTACTTACAATCAACGTATTACAAATAAGAAACTAGGGTGTGTACTTACAATCAACGTATTACAAATAACAAACTAGGGTGTGTACTTACAATCAACGTATTACAAATAACAAACTAGGGTGTATACTTACAATCAACGTATTACAAATAACAAACTAGGGTGTGTACTTACAATCAACGTATTACAAATAACAAACTAGGGTGTATACTTACAATCAACGTATTACAAATAACAAACTAGGGTGTGTACTTACAATCAACGTATTACAAATAACAAACTAGGGTGTGTACTTACAATCAACGTATTACAAATAACAAACTAGGGTGTATACTTACAATCAACGTATTACAAATAACAAACTAGGGTGTATACTTACAATCAACGTATTACAAATAACAAACTAGGGTGTGTACTTACAATCAACGTATTACAAATAACAAACTAGGGTGTGTACTTACAATCAACGTATTACAAATAACAAAACAATCAACGTATTACAAATAACAAACTAGGGTGTGTACTTACAATCAACGTATTACAAATAACAAACTAGGGTGTGTACTTACAATCAACGTATTACAAATAACAAACTAGGGTGTATACTTACAATCAACGTATTACAAATAACAAACTAGGGTGTATACTTACAATCAACGTATTACAAATAACAAACTAGGGTGTGTACTTACAATCAACGTATTACAAATAACAAACTAGGGTGTATACTTACAATCAACGTATTACAAATAACAAACTAGGGTGTATACTTACAATCAACGTATTACAAATAACAAACTAGGGTGTATACTTACAATCAACGTATTACAAATAACAAACTAGGGTGTATACTTACAATCAACGTATTACAAATAACAAACTAGGGTGTATACTTACAATCAACGTATTACAAATAACAAACTAGGGTGTGTACTTACAATCAACGTATTACAAATAACAAACTAGGGTGTATACTTACAATCAACGTATTACAAATAACAAACTAGGGTGTGTACTTACAATCAACGTATTACAAATAACAAACTAGGGTGTGTACTTACAATCAACGTATTACAAATAACAAACTAGGGTGTATACTTACAATCAACGTATTACAAATAACAAACTAGGGTGTATACTTACAATCAACGTAATACAAATAACAAACTAGGGTGTATACTTACAATCAACGTATTACAAATAACAAACTAGGGTGTATACTTACAATCAACGTATTACAAATAACAAACTAGGGTGTATACTTACAATCAACGTATTACAAATAACAAACTAGGGTGTATACTTACAATCAACGTATTACAAATAACAAACTAGGGTGTATACTTACAATCAACGTATTACAAATAACAAACTAGGGTGTATACTTACAATCAACGTATTACAAATAACAAACTAGGTGTGTACAATACGTATTACAATCAAACGTCAATTACAAATAACAAACTAGGGTGTACTTACTTACAATCAAACGTACTTACAAATATAACAAACTAGGGTGTGTACTTACAATCAACGTATTACAAATAACAAACTAGGGTGTGTACTTACAATCAACGTATTACAAATAACAAACTAGGGTGTATACTTACAATCAACGTATTACAAATAACAAACTAGGGTGTGTACTTACAATCAACGTATTACAAATAACAAACTAGGGTGTATACTTACAATCAACGTATTACAAATAACAAACTAGGGTGTACTTACAATCAACGTATTACAAATCAAACGTACTTACATCAACGTATTACAAAACAAACTAGGGTGTATACTTACAATCAACGTATTACAAATAACAAACTAGGGTGTATACTTACAATCAACGTATTACAAATAACAAACTAGGGTGTATACTTACAATCAACGTATTACAAATAACAAACTAGGGTGTATACTTACAATCAACGTATTACAAATAACAAACTAGGGTGTGTACTTACAATCAACGTATTACAAATAACAAACTAGGGTGTATACTTACAATCAACGTATTACAAATAACAAACTAGGGTGTGTACTTACAATCAACGTATTACAAATAACAAACTAGGGTGTGTACTTACAATCAACGTATTACAAATAACAAACTAGGGTGTGTACTTACAATCAACGTATTACAAATAACAAACTAGGGTGTATACTTACAATCAACGTATTACAAATAACAAACTAGGGTGTATACTTACAATCAACGTATTACAAATAACAAACTAGGGTGTATACTTACAATCAACGTATTACAAATAACAAACTAGGGTGTATACTTACAATCAACGTATTACAAATAACAAACTAGGGTGTATACTTACAATCAACGTATTACAAATAACAAACATACTTACAATCAACGTATTACAAATAACAAACTAGGGTGTGTACTTACAATCAACGTATTACAAATAACAAACTAGGGTGTGTACTTACAATCAACGTATTACAAATAACAAACTAGGGTGTATACTTACAATCAACGTATTACAAATAACAAACTAGGGTGTATACTTACAATCAACGTATTACAAATAACAAACTAGGGTGTATACTTACAATCAACGTATTACAAATAACAAACTAGGGTGTATACTTACAATCAACGTATTACAAATAACAAACTAGGGTGTATACTTACAATCAACGTATTACAAATAACAAACTAGGGTGTATACTTACAATCAACGTATTACAAATAACAAACTAGGGTGTATACTTACAATCAACGTATTACAAATAACAAACTAGGGTGTATACTTACAATCAACGTATTACAAATAACAAACTAGGGTGTATACTTACAATCAACGTATTACAAATAACAAACTAGGGTGTATACTTACAATCAACGTATTACAAATAACAAACTAGGGTGTGTACTTACAATCAACGTATTACAAATAACAAACTAGGGTGTGTACTTACAATCAACGTATTACAAATAACAAACTAGGGTGTATACTTACAATCAACGTATTACAAATAACAAACTAGGGTGTGTACTTACAATCAACGTATTACAAATAACAAACTAGGGTGTATACTTACAATCAACGTATTACAAATAACAAACTAGGGTGTATACTTACAATCAACGTATTACAAATAACAAACTAGGGTGTATACTTACAATCAACGTATTACAAATAACAAACTAGGGTGTATACTTACAATCAACGTATTACAAATAACAAACTAGGGTGTATACTTACAATTATTACAAATAACAAACTAGGGTGTATACTTACAATCAACGTATTACAAATAACAAACTAGGGTGTATACTTACAATCAACGTATTACAAATAACAAACTAGGGTGTGTACTTACAATCAACGTATTACAAATAACAAACTAGGGTGTGTACTTACAATCAACGTATTACAAATAACAAACTAGGGTGTGTACTTACAATCAACGTATTACAAATAACAAACTAGGGTGTATACTTACAATCAACGTATTACAAATAACAAACTAGGTGTGTACTTACAATCAACGTATTACAAATAACAAACTAGGGTGTGTACTTACAATCAACGTATTACAAATAACAAACTAGGTGTGTACAAATACTTACAATCAACGTATTACAAATAACAAACTAGGGTGTATACTTACAATCAACGTATTACAAATAACAAACTAGGGTGTATACTTACAATCAACGTATTACAAATAACAAACTAGGGTGTATACTTACAATCAACGTATTACAAATAACAAACTAGGGTGTATACTTACAATCAACGTATTACAAATAACAAACTAGGGTGTATACTTACAATCAACGTATTACAAATAACAAACTAGGGTGTATACTTACAATCAACGTATTACAAATAACAAACTAGGGTGTATACTTACAATCAACGTATTACAAATAACAAACTAGGGTGTGTACTTACAATCAACGTATTACAAATAACAAACTAGGGTGTATACTTACAATCAACGTATTACAAATAACAAACTAGGGTGTGTACTTACAATCAACGTATTACAAATAACAAACTAGGGTGTACTTACAATCAACGTATTACAAATAACAAACTAGGGTGTATACTTACAATCAACGTATTACAAATAACAAACTAGGGTGTATACTTACAATCAACGTATTACAAATAACAAACTAGGGTGTATACTTACAATCAACGTATTACAAATAACAAACTAGGGTGTATACTTACAATCAACGTATTACAAATAACAAACTAGGGTGTGTACTTACAATCAACGTATTACAAATAACAAACTAGGGTGTATACTTACAATCAACGTATTACAAATAACAAACTAGGGTGTGTAGTTACAATCAACGTATTACAAATAACAAACTAGGGTGTATACTTACAATCAACGTATTACAAATAACAAACTAGGGTGTATACTTACAATCAACGTATTACAAATAACAAACTAGGGTGTGTACTTACAATCAACGTATTACAAATAACAAACTAGGGTGTATACTTACAATCAACGTATTACAAATAACAAACTAGGGTGTATACTTACAATCAACGTATTACAAATAACAAACTAGGGTGTACAAATACTTACTTACAATCAACGTATTACAAATAACAAACTAGGGTGTATACTTACAATCAACGTATTACAAATAACAAACTAGGGTGTGTACTTACAATCAACGTATTACAAATAACAAACTAGGGTGTGTACTTACAATCAACGTATTACAAATAACAAACTAGGGTGTATACTTACAATCAACGTATTACAAATAACAAACTAGGGTGTATACTTACAATCAACGTATTACAAATAACAAACTAGGGTGTGTACTTACAATCAACGTATTACAAATAACAAACTAGGGTGTGTACTTACAATCAACGTATTACAAATAACAAACTAGGGTGTGTACTTACAATCAACGTATTACAAATAACAAACTAGGGTGTGTACTTACAATCAACGTATTACAAATAACAAACTAGGGTGTATACTTACAATCAACGTATTACAAATAACAAACTAGGGTGTATACTTACAATCAACGTATTACAAATAACAAACTAGGGTGTATACTTACAATCAACGTATTACAAATAACAAACTAGGGTGTGTACTTACAATCAACGTATTACAAATAACAAACTAGGGTGTGTACTTACAATCAACGTATTACAAATAACAAACTAGGGTGTATACTTACAATCAACGTATTACAAATAACAAACTAGGGTGTATACTTACAATCAACGTATTACAAATAACAAACTAGGGTGTGTACTTACAATCAACGTATTACAAATAACAAACTAGGGTGTATACTTACAATCAACGTATTACAAATAACAAACTAGGGTGTATACTTACAATCAACGTATTACAAATAACAAACTAGGGTGTGTACTTACAATCAACGTATTACAAATAACAAACTAGGGTGTATACTTACAATCAACGTATTACAAATAACAAACTAGGGTGTATACTTACAATCAACGTATTACAAATAACAAACTAGGGTGTATACTTACAATCAACGTATTACAAATAACAAACTAGGGTGTATACTTACAATCAACGTATTACAAATGTATACTTACAATCAACGTATTACAAATAACAAACTAGGGTGTGTACTTACAATCAACGTATTACAAATAACAAACTAGGGTGTATACTTACAATCAACGTATTACAAATAACAAACTAGGGTGTATACTTACAATCAACGTATTACAAATAACAAACTAGGGTGTGTACTTACAATCAACGTATTACAAATAACAAACTAGGGTGTATACTTACAATCAACGTATTACAAATAACAAACTAGGGTGTATACTTACAATCAACGTATTACAAATAACAAACTAGGGTGTATACTTACAATCAACGTATTACAAATAACAAACTAGGGGTGTATACTTACAATCAACGTATTACAAATAACAAACTAGGGTGTGTACTTACAATCAACGTATTACAAATAACAAACTAGGGTGTATACTTACAATCAACGTATTACAAATAACAAACTAGGGTGTGTACTTACAATCAACGTATTACAAATAACAAACTAGGGTGTATACTTACAATCAACGTATTACAAATAACAAACTAGGGTGTATACTTACAATCAACGTATTACAAATAACAAACTAGGGTGTATACTTACAATCAACGTATTACAAATAACAAACTAGGGTGTATACTTACAATCAACGTATTACAAATAACAAACTAGGGTGTATACTTACAATCAACGTATTACAAATAACAAACTAGGGTGTATACTTACAATCAACGTATTACAAATAACAAACTAGGTGTATACTTACAATCAACGTATTACAAATAACAAACTAGGGTGTACTTACAAATAACAAACTAGGGTGTATACTTACAATCAACGTATTACAAATAACAAACTAGGGTGTGTACTTACAATCAACGTATTACAAATAACAAACTAGGGTGTGTACTTACAATCAACGTATTACAAATAACAAACTAGGGTGTATACTTACAATCAACGTATTACAAATAACAAACTAGGGTGTGTACTTACAATCAACGTATTACAAATAACAAACTAGGGTGTGTACTTACAATCAACGTATTACAAATAACAAACTAGGGTGTGTACTTACAATCAACGTATTACAAATAACAAACTAGGGTGTATACTTACAATCAACGTATTACAAATAACAAACTAGGGTGTATACTTACAATCAACGTATTACAAATAACAAACTAGGGTGTATACTTACAATCAACGTATTACAAATAACAAACTAGGGTGTGTACTTACAATCAACGTATTACAAATAACAAACTAGGGTGTGTACTTACAATCAACGTATTACAAATAACAAACTAGGGTGTATACTTACAATCAACGTATTACAAATAACAAACTAGGGTGTATACTTACAATCAACGAATTACAAATAACAAACTAGGGTGTGTACTTACTATCAACGAATTACAAATAACAAACTAGGGTGTATACTTACAATCAACGTATTACAAATAACAAACTAGGGTGTATACTTACAATCAACGTATTACAAATAACAAACTAGGGTGTATACTTACAATCAACGTATTACAAATAACAAACTAGGGTGTGTACTTACAATCAACGTATTACAAATAAGAAACTAGGGTGTGTACTTACAATCAACGTATTACAAATAACAAACTAGGGTGTATACTTACAATCAACGTATTACAAATAACAAACTAGGGTGTATACTTATCATAAACGTATTACAAAAAAACAAACTAGGGTGTGTACTTACAATCAACGTATTACAAATAAGAAACTGGGGTGTGTACTTACAATCAACGTATTACAAATAAGAAACTAGGGTGTGTACTTACAATCAACGTATTACAAATAACAAACTAGGGTGTATACTTACAATCAACGTATTACAAATAACAAACTAGGGTGTATACTTATCAATCAACGTATTACAAAAAAACAAACTAGGGTGTGTACTTACAATCAACGTATTACAAATAACAAACTAGGGTGTATACTTACAATCAACGTATTACAAATAACAAACTAGGGTGTATACTTACAATCAACGTATTACAAATAAACAAACTAGGGTGTGTACTTACAATCAACGTATTACAAATAACAAACTAGGGTGTATACTTACAATCAACGTAATACAAATAACAAACTAGGGTGTATACTTACAATCAACGTATTACAAATAACAAACTAGGGTGTATACTTACAATCAACGTATTACAAATAACAAACTAGGGTGTATACTTATCATAAACGTATTACAAATAACAAACTAGGGTGTGTACTTACAATCAACGTATTACAAATAACAAACTAGGGTGTGTACTTACAATCAACGTATTACAAATAACAAACTAGGGTGTGTACTTACAATCAACGTATTACAAATAACAAACTAGGGTGTATACTTACAATCAACGTATTACAAATAACAAACTAGGGTGTATACTTATCATAAACGTATTACAAAAAAACAAACTAGGGTGTGTACTTACTATCAACGAATTACAAATGACAAACTAGGGTGTATACTTACAAGCAACGTATTACAAATAAGAAACTAGGGTGTATACTTACAATCAACGTAATACAAATAAAAAACTACGGTGTGTACTTACAATCAACGTAATACAAATATCAAACTGGGGTGTGTACTTACAATCAACGAATTACAAATAACAAACTAGGGTGTATACTTACAATCAACGTATTACAAATAACAAACTAGGGTGTGTAGTTACAATCAACGTATTACAAATAAGAAACTAGGGTGTATACTTACAATCAACGTATTACAAATAACAAACTAGGGTGTGTACTTACAATCAACGTATTACAAATAACAAACTAGGGTGTATACTTACAATCAACGTATTACAAATAACAAACTAGGGTGTATACTTACAATCAACGTAATACAAATAACAAACTAGGGTGTATACTTACAATCAACGTATTACAAATAACAAACTAGGGTGTCTACTTACAATCAACGTATTACAAATAACAAACTAGGGTGTATACTTACAATCAACGTATTACAAATAACAAACTAGGGTGTATACTTATGATAAACGTATTACAAATAACAAACTAGGGTGTGTACTTACAATCAACGTATTACAAATAACAAACTAGGGTGTGTACTTACAATCAACGTATTACAAATAAGAAACTAGGGTGTGTACTTACTATCAACGAATTACAAATAACAAACTAGGGTGTATACTTACAATCAACGTATTACAAATAACAAACTAGGGTGTATACTTACAATCAACGTATTACAAATAACAAACTAGGGTGTGTACTTACAATCAACGTATTACAAATAAGAAACTAGGGTGTGTACTTACAATCAACGTATTACAAATAACAAACTAGGTGTGTATACTTACAATCAACGTATTACAAATAACAAACTAGGGTGTGTACTTACAATCAACGTATTACAAATAACAAACTAGGGTGTATACTTACAATCAACGTATTACAAATAACAAACTAGGGTGTGTACTTACAATCAACGTATTACAAATAACAAACTAGGGTGTGTACTTACAATCAACGTATTACAAATAAGAAACTAGGGTGTATACTTACAATCAACGTATTACAAATAACAAACTAGGGTGTGTACTTACAATCAACGTAATACAAATAACAAACTACGGTGTATACTTACAATCAACGTAATACAAATAACAAACTAGGGTGTATATTTACAATCAACGTATTACAAATAAGAAACTAGGGTGTGTACTTACAATCAACGTATTACATATAACAAACTAGGGTGTACACTTATAAAATTGCTGCGTCAATAAAATATTTTTCTTGAATCTATCTATCTGTATCTAAGTATTTTAAGTTAACTTCGCAGTTAATGCGTTAATAACAATCCATTTTTTAAAAATACGTTTGACTGTTTGCTTACATATGTATATAACTCATGAACCATTAAAATGAAGATCAAATAAACAAAAAAATTCACTTTGAACCCGGTTTTTATTGATTTTTTTTAAAGGAACAACTAAAACCAAAATCTCAGCTTGTACTTCCGTTTTGTTTGTTTTCGAATTTCGAGCAAAGCTACATGAGGGCTATCTTCGCTAGCCGTCCCTAATTTTGCAGTGTAAGACTAGAGGAAAGGCAGTTAGTCACTACTACACACTGCCAACCCTTTGGATACTCTTTCACTAACGAATAGTGTGATTGTTCGACACATTACAATGCCCCTTGTTTGGCGGGTATGTTTGGTGCGACCGGGATTCGAATCCGCGACTCTCATATTACGACTCGAGTGTTTTATACACCTGGCCATGCTGGGACTTACTCTTGCATTACCAAGCACAGTAGTACACTTGATCAGCTAGTATCTAGCTGTAGCTGTAACAAACAGATAACTTATCAGGAGATCACTTTTATATTATTACATCACCAGTGAAAGTACCAGTAACGGGAAAAGTCTAAGTTAATCTAGAGAAAAGTACCAATTATAGGAAAAGACCATGTTAATCTACCCGTTTGTATTATTTCATTTGTGTTTCACTCTAGGTTTCACAGAGAACCAGTGTTCTGAACTACCTGTACTACCTACTGTGAAAAGTAATTGTTGAACAGTTCAGTCATACTACGATTCATTCAGCAACAATATATCTATCTACATTTTTATTATTTAAGTTACATCACATTTTATAATGTTAATAATAATGTGGTTAATCCTTACCAGTTTAATGTAGAATATCCTGATTGTGAAATATAATTTAACATCAATATTATTTATGTCTGTTGTACCGACATTTCAGTTGAGCTTTGACTGCGTGCACAGCTTTTCAAACTGGAGACAGACGAACGCTCAGACAGGCACCAGGGTTCACAATGTACATAAAATTATTGTACTATAACACAACAGTTATCTAGCTGTAATTCTTATACAAGATAACTGATTAAACTATTTGCTTTAATGGCTGTGTTATTACACTATAACACAGCCAGCCTACATCGACATTAAAATATCCATGTTTCGGTTCTCTTTACGTTGTCAATACGTTGAGATATTAAGTACATAATTAACCGTTTATACGCATAATGAATTGATTTATTTATAATGCCTAAAACAAACTGCTGACCTAATGGGAGGGAAACAAATTCATAAATAAACGTATTTTGCCAATTCATATCGTATTCACTAGATGGCGCGGTGGACGATTACTGGTGTGTTCGGTGACAACATACTTTGTTAGATAAAGCAGTATGACACCTACTTTTTAATACGTTCTGTATCTCATTAAGGTTATTAAATTTAGGATTCTACGAAATGCAAGTTGTTTAGCAGATTGTACATTTTCAAGAAAAGTAACATGTTAAGGGACCATTTATTGAGTTTTTTTCTGGTGTTTTTTTGTATGTGCGTTGTGTCTGTGTTTTTGAGAAATGTTTGTTTGTTTGTTTTGGAATTTCGCACAAAGCTACTCGAGGGCTATCTGTGCTAGCCGTCCCTAATTTAGCAGTGTAAGACTAGAGGGAAGGAAGCTAGTAATCACCACCCACCGCCAACTCTTGGGCTACTCTGTTACCAACGAATAGTGGGATTGACCGTCACATTATAATGCCCCCACGGCTTGGAGGGCGAGCATATTTGGCGCGATTCGGGCGCGAACCCGCGACCCTCAGATTACGAAGCGCACGCCTTAACGCGCTAGGCCATGCCGGGCCGTTTTGAGAAATGAATAAAATATTCCACTATGTCATAATAACAAAAAAGGTTATAGTTCATTTGTAAATTTGTATAAATTAGACGAGAGAAGAAAAATATATTTCTCTCTTGACAAAACATATTAGACAGACCAAAAGTAACACGTTTTTGTTTTTTTTTATTACAGTTTTCGCGTTACTTTGCCCAACAAGACCTGCGTTATAGATTACACCCTCTGGGTACAAGGTAAGCTTTAAAACAAACAAAAAAATAAATGTAACATTACCCTAAAGGATTGCTTGTTTGTTTTGGAATTTCGCACAAAGCTACTCGAGGGCTATCTGTGCTAGCCGTCCCTAATTTTGCAGTGTAAGACTAGAGGGAAGGCAACTAGTCATCACCACCCACCGCCAACTCTTGAGCTACTCTTTTACCAACGAACAGTGGGATTGACCGTAACATTATAACGCCCTCACGGCTGAAAGGGCAAGCATGTTTGGTGCGACGGAGATTTGAGCCCGCGACCCTCGGATTACCTTAACCCACCAGGCCATGCCAGGCCTACCCTGAAGGAAGTAAATATGATGTATACCTTAACCCACCAGGCCATGCCAGGTCTACCCTGAAGGAAGTTAAATATGATGTAAAACAAATTATTTCTGTTAAAATAAACAACCTGACAAAATGTTTCACGTCAAGATTTTTATCGATGGCTTTGTTTGTTTTTCAAGAAGTTTCTCGATAGGTCGGCGGTAAGTTTAGGGACTTAAAATGAAAAAGTACGGGGCTCGATTCCCCCTGATGGAAAGAGCAGTATGATGCCCTCTGTAGTATTGCGTTTGGCCTGGCATGGCCAAGCGCGTAAGGTGTGCGACTCGTAGTCCGAGGGTCCCGGGTTCGCGCCCGCGTCGCGCTAAACATGCTCGCCCTCCCAGCCGTGGGGGCGTATAATGTGACGGTCAATCCCACTATTCGTTGGTAAAAGAGTAGCCCAAGAGTTGGCGGTGAATGGTGATAACTAGCTGCCTTCCCTCTAGTCTTACACTGCAAAATTAGGGACGGCTAGCACAGATAGCCCTCGAGTAGCTTTGTGCGAAATTCCAAAACAAACAAACAAAGAAACAAAGGATTGCGTTTAGAAAGAAAAACTTTAGAGTGACTCCTAGCGGAGACAAAGGAGAAGATTGAAATACCGTTTCTCTTAGTATTCTTAGAATAGCCACGATTTATGTAAGCTATGCGGTGAAATACATTTTAATTATCTAAAAATATAGAAATATTTACTGAAATATACATCTTTTGGGTTTAGCTTGGGAATATGTTTCTATGCCCAGTAAACTTTCCACCTCCCGCTAGTACAGCGGTATGTCTGCGGACTTACAACGCTAAAAACCGGGTTTCGATACCCGTGGTGGGCAGAGCACACATAGCCCATTGTGTAGCATTGTGCTTAATTCAAAACAACAACAACAACATTACGTTCGCAGCACGTATGAGTTGTTTAATATATGTGCGTCGAATCCTACAAAAAAATACTCATACGAAAACTGAAATTCGCTAATGCACTTTATACTAACAGTAACAGGCATCTCCTGGCGGCTCTGTATGGGTCTCAGTTCTTTATCTAGTTTGTTCAACTCAAGCCAATGAGAAGCGAAAAATAAAACCCGAAACCGTGCAACAATTAATAGCCTAGAAAAATGTTTCTAATGTGACAAATAATTCAGACAAGATATACAGATGAAAAAAATCAAATCACACAAAAACATCACGTTAACATAATCCAAATGTTTCCATTAAATCAGTTCATTAAAGGTCACCAAACCAGAGGACTCGTGGACAAACCCCCGGAGCCGTTATGTTCACCAAACTTGTTTTCTGTTCAAAGTTCCCGTCAGTAGTTTAAGAAAAAAGGACTTTAGAAACACATAAAAAAATACCCCTATGTATGCGGGGAGTGGTGAATGTAATCCATCAAAATGCAAGAACTGAAAAATTGTAGGTGTTTCATTTTCTACGCGTCATATTATCCTCGATGTGTGACGTTTAACAGTTAAAGGAATCTGTTTACGTCGATTATTAAACGTAAATTATGAGATTGTGTTTGTTTCACCATTTCGCTCAAAGCCGCACCCGGGTTTGGTATCTTCGAATAGCCGCCCCTAATTTTGAAATGATAAAACTGTATGAAAGACACTCAGTCACACATGCACCCAACGCCAACTTTTAGGCTTCTGTAACCGAATAGTTGGACATTTATCGTCACCCACAGCTCAAAAGTGCGTTGTGCCTTCTTGCTACTTCAAGAATTATTGTTCATTAAAACGCGCCCTGGTGGTGAGATTAGGACTCCTTAAAATTGCCTTTTGTGACTGGTACTTTTTCAAGTATGAAGCTTTAATTCGACAGTTTTGAAAGTATTCTAACACCCATAACGAGTTAACAATTTTCAAAGTGGTGACGTAATTGTTTAGGTTGTAACGCGAGGTAATTGTAGCGAATTCTGAATAAAAAATGATAAACAAAACACAGCTACAGTCTACAAATTCGCCATCTAGTGGCGATAAACGCATAATTTGTTCTAAGCAATAATAATCATTTATCTTTCTTTTGTTTCAGAAACAGTTAAGGTTTTTGACTGTATAAAGATGTAAAGAATGACCACACTGCGAATATTACAAATCGAACAGTAAGCACTGCTTATTGTTACTGTGTCTGTGTTTGTATTTCTCGAATGTGAGTTTATTTTAACGCTCAGCTCAACAATGAGCTAACTGTTTATGCTGTACCTACCAATGAGATATGTTCCAAATTTCTTGAATAACACTGATTTTGTTATTTGTTTCTGAGTTTGAAGTTATCACGTGTTCAATGTTTTATGTCGTTGTTTTTTAAGACTACAAAATGTCGAGAAGAGAAGACGAAAAACTCGTCTTGAAACGTGGAAAGAATACGAAATTAAAGAACGAAAAATCTGAGGAGAAAAAATAAAAATAAATAAACGAATAAAAAAAACTCGAAAATCAAATAAAAACAGAACACGACACTTATGATGAGCAGTAAAAAGAAGATAGATATGAAAACGAAAGAAAATTTAAGATAAGCGATAATGAACGTCAAAGGAGAAGACCACGGATATAGAAAACGTCTGAGAGATGCTACTTGTAACATCTATACCAAGGAAGTGTTTGTTCCTTTTAGAAGGAGAAAACGTTTGTGTGTCCCGCTAACCCCTTCTTTTATTACGTCGAACTATCTCTAAGGCACAGACTGGCCTTCTCTGAGCATAATTACTTGTTATATTCAATGGAAGGAACCACTTGTAGTCGTTCTTCGAAGTGACATGTCGAGGACTGCTTTCCGGGATGGGCAACAAAGAAATACCGACCGCCTGCGACCTAGAGCACGACAAATTGCTAGTTTGGACAATGTCTGTGTTGTATAATGTGTCCCAGCTCTCACCGCAGGGCTGTGTAACCAAAGCCTTCTTTCTAGTCTTTGGCTTGTGGTACGACACATGTTGATTTCACAGAGCCGTGTCCAACGACGTCTCGGCCGTCAGCTTCAACTGTGTCCTATGATGGCCTCTGGCACAAAGAACTGAATATGAATAAATCTGTGGGGGTTTGTCTGTAGGGGTGGAAAACGTTCTGGCTGGTAGAATCCAAAACTAAAGAGTACAACATGGTGCTTGGCAGTTAGAAATATAAACCAAAGTATTATAATGATGAAGTACCAGTGGATATACTTAAAACAATGTGGTGGATAAAGAAAAGAGGAAACAGTATGGACGGTTTTCTATTTCTGGTTGAAGTTACAACCAGGACTACATTTTCAAGGAAATTAATTTGTAACTTGATGTATTCTAGAAATAACTTATGTAATAAATGTTCTAATTATTACCAATCGCTATGTCTATTATATACAAATAATAATATATATGGATTCACATAAACGTACTCAGTACGGAAAAAGTTCTGTAAAAATGTTATTACAGGTCACTACAAAATGTACCTCACTATACATTCAGTAAAATACCATAGATATTATTACAGGTCACTACAAAATGTACCTTACTATACATTCAGTAAAATACTATAGATATTATTACAGGTCACTACAAAATGTACCTTACTATACATTCAGTAAAATACCATAGATATTATTACAGGTCACTACAAAATGTACCTTACTATACATTCAGTAAAATACTATAAATATTATTACAGGTCACTACAAAATGTACCTCACTATACATTCAGTAAAATACTATAGATATTATTACAGGTCACTACAAAATGTACCTCACTATACATTCAGTAAAATACCATAGATATTATTACAGGTCACTACAAAATGTACCTTACTATACATTCAGTAAAATACCATAGATATTATTACAGGTCACTACAAAATGTACCTCACTATACATTCAGTAAAATACCATAGATATTATTACAGGTCACTACAAAATGTACCTCACTATACATTCAGTAAAATACCATAGATATTATTACAGGTCACTACAAAATGTACCTCACTATACATTCAGTAAAATACCATAGATATTATTACAGGTCACTACAAAATGTACCTCACTATACATTCAGTAAAATACCATAGATATTATTACAGGTCACTACAAAATGTACCTCACTATACATTCAGGAAAATACTATAGATATTATTACAGGTCACTACAAAATGTACCTCACTATACATTCAGTAAAATACTATAGATATTATTACAGGTCACTACAAAATGTACCTCACTATACATTCAGTAAAATACTATAGATATTATTACAGGTCACTACAAAATGTACCTCACTATACATTCAGTAAAATACCATAGATATTATTACAGGTCACTACAAAATGTACCTCACTATACATTCAGTAAAATACCATAGATATTATTACAGGTCACTACAAAATGTACCTCACTATACATTCAGTAAAATACCATAGATATTATTACAGGTCACTACAAAATGTACCTTACTATACATTCAGTAAAATACCATAGATATTATTACAGGTCACTACAAAATGTACCTCACTATACATTCAGTAAAATACCATAGATATTATTACAGGTCACTACAAAATGTACCTTACTATACATTCAGTAAAATACCATAGATATTATTACAGGTCACTACAAAATGTACCTCACTATACATTCAGTAAAATACCATAGATATTATTACAGGTCACTACAAAATGTACCTCACTATACATTCAGTAAAATACCATAGATATTATTACAGGTCACTACAAAATGTACCTCACTATACATTCAGTAAAATACCATAGATATTATTACAGGTCACTACAAAATGTACCTTACTATACATTCAGTAAAATACCATAGATATTATTACAGGTCACTACAAAATGTACCTCACTATACATTCAGTAAAATACCATAGATATTATTACAGGTCACTACAAAATGTACCTTACTATACATTCAGTAAAATACTATAGATATTATTACAGGTCACTACAAAATGTACCTTACTATACATTCAGTAAAATACCATAGATATTATTACAGGTCACTACAAAATGTACCTTACTATACATTCAGTAAAATACTATAAATATTATTACAGGTCACTACAAAATGTACCTCACTATACATTCAGTAAAATACTATAGATATTATTACAGGTCACTACAAAATGTACCTCACTATACATTCAGTAAAATACCATAGATATTATTACAGGTCACTACAAAATGTACCTCACTATACATTCAGGAAAATACTATAGATATTATTACAGGTCACTACAAAATGTACCTCACTATACATTCAGTAAAATACTATAGATATTATTACAGGTCACTACAAAATGTACCTCACTATACATTCAGTAAAATACTATAGATATTATTACAGGTCACTACAAAATGTACCTCACTATACATTCAGTAAAATACCATAGATATTATTACAGGTCACTACAAAATGTACCTCACTATACATTCAGTAAAATACCATAGATATTATTACAGGTCACTACAAAATGTACCTTACTATACATTCAGTAAAATACTATAGATATTATTACAGGTCACTACAAAATGTACCTTACTATACATTCAGTAAAATACCATAGATATTATTACAGGTCACTACAAAATGTACCTCACTATACATTCAGTAAAATACCATAGATATTATTACAGGTCACTACAAAATGTACCTCACTATACATTCAGTAAAATACCATAGATATTATTACAGGTCACTACAAAATGTACCTTACTATACATTCAGTAAAATACCATAGATATTATTACAGGTCACTACAAAATGTACCTCACTATACATTCAGTAAAATACCATAGATATTATTACAGGTCACTACAAAATGTACCTTACTATACATTCAGTAAAATACTATAGATATTATTACAGGTCACTACAAAATGTACCTTACTATACATTCAGTAAAATACCATAGATATTATTACAGGTCACTACAAAATGTACCTTACTATACATTCAGTAAAATACTATAAATATTATTACAGGTCACTACAAAATGTACCTCACTATACATTCAGTAAAATACTATAGATATTATTACAGGTCACTACAAAATGTACCTCACTATACATTCAGTAAAATACCATAGATATTATTACAGGTCACTACAAAATGTACCTCACTATACATTCAGTAAAATACTATAGATATTATTACAGGTCACTACAAAATGTACCTTATGTTACTGAACATTACCATATATTCAGTAAAATACTTTATATATTATCACATAATGTGCCTTAAATAAATAATTGGTTATTTTCTTATCGTGTTTCTTACTGTATGTTTAATTCAACGCACGAGCACTATTGAAACTAGTCTTATCACTTCTGAAATTCATGGCTCTACCGCAGGCTAAATATTTGAACAGAACTCCGTTAACTGCTTTAGCTCGAAATGGCGTTGGTGTTTCAGTGTTCAGATAGGATTGGCAAAAATGTTACAGTGCTCGAATCGAAGCGGTCAACGAGTTACAATACTCGGATCGAAGTGGTCACGGTTTTAAAGTTCTCAGATCGAAGTGGCCAAAGTGTTGCAATTCACGGAAACTAACGTGAAAATTCGTTGTTTGCGACCCTTTGTAGCAAAATAGCGCTGCACTTTTGGTGACATGAGTGGCTTGCAACAGTGGTAGTCAAACACCACTAAAATATCTAGTTGTGGATGGTGTTGATGGGTCAATGATAAAAAAAATCAGTCATTCGTTTACATTAAGTGTTAGTAAGAAAAATAAACACACCTAATGTAAAGTTTTACAGTTTTGTTCAGTTTATTTGATGTAGACATTTGCACGGACTTCTAATTCAAACAAGCTCATCCTACGAAAGGTGAAGTTAAATTGTTATATTAGAAAACCTACTAATCAAAATATATATATCATATTGTTTAAAACTGACTTTGCCCCGCATGGCCAGGTGGTTAAGCCACTCGACTCATAATCCGCGGGTCACAGGTTCGAATCCCCGTCCTACCAAACATACTTGCCCTTCAGCCATGTGGGCGTTATAATCTTACGCCCAAAACTACTATTATTTGGTAAAAGAGTAGCTCAAGAGTTGACTGTGGGTGGTGATAACTAGCTGTTTCACACTGCTAAATTAGGGACGGCTAGCGCAGATAGCCCTTGTGTAGCTTTGCGCGAAATACTCAACAAACCAAATCATACTAGAGGTATAAGTTTATGTTGGAAAGAGATATACAAAAAAACTGGTCGTTTAACAAAAAAATGCGTTCTTTTTAAGTTTCATAAAATACGAAATTTATCAACATTACTTGTAGGTAAGTTATTCCGAAGTATATATAATATATTACGTAACTGCTTCTGCATTGTCAATTAACAGAACTGTCCTTATTTGACAGAAACGATTCGTGATATCAAGGCCCGGCATGGCCAAGCGTGTTAAGGCGTGCGACTCGTAATCTGAGGGTCGCGGGTTCGAATCCCCGTCGCGCCAAACATGCTCGCCCTTTCAGCCGTGGGTGCGTTATAATGTGACGGTCAATCCCACTATTCGATGGTAAGAGTAGCGGTGGATGGTGATGACTAGTTGCCTTCTCTCTAATCTTACACTGCTAAATTAGGGACGGCTAGCACAGCCCTTGAGTAGCTTTGTGTGAAATTCAAAAAAACAAAACAAACAATCGTGATATCAAATAAATAGGCTTTAGTCCTAAGTTTATTTGCGTGTTAAGAAGGCTGCGGAATTGACTGTTTTATGATTAAACTAAAAAGTGTAATTTTTTACGATATATAATTTATGTTGATTTGTTTGTTTCTGTTTATTACCTTTCTCTATATCATCGTTATGTTAATTAAATAATTATCTTGACACGTTTTATTTTGTTCTTCTTGTGTACCTTTGATTTCGCAAAAGAGCTTCGCAGAAATTCTTTAAAACAATAAAACTAACCTCTTACAGACAAGCATATGACTTCTTATCTTCTCATTTCGAGCTGCACCCGAGAGTAAATTAAATATAGATAAAACCTCAGACGTTGCATTCACGAGCGTTTTCAATTACTATCATGGTAAAGTGCTTTAAAAATTAGTTTTAAAACGTTTTTAATGATGTACGTATAACGTACAGACTTTACTTATAGATAGTTTAAAAAACCGAAAACAAAAAAATGTCTGCGTGACAAGAATGACAGTCAAGAGAACAAAAATTTAAAACACGTCTTAACGACTTAAAAAACACCTCTATCAGATTGTTTTTTTTTATTTCGCGCAAAGCAATACGAAGGCTAATTGCGCTAGCAGTCCCTAATTTAGTAGTGTAAGACGAGAGAGAAAGCAGCTAGTCATCACCACCTAGCGTCAACTCTTGGGTTACCCCTTTTACCAGCGAATAGTGGGATTGACCGTCACATAATAACACCCCCACGGTTGATAGGGCGAGTATGTTTGGTACGACGGGGGTTCGAACCCGAGACCCTTGGATTACGAGTCAAACGCCTTAACCCATCTGACCACGCCGGACCTGCCGCATAGTTTACTCGTCTAGTTTTATTTTGCCCCCCGCTAGTACAGCGGTATGTCTCCGGATTTACAACGCTAAAATCAGGGGTTCGATTCCCCTCGGTGGGCTGAGCAGATAGCTCTTTGTGGCTTTGCTATAAGAAAAACACACACTAGTTTTATTTTGCTATTTGATATGTGCAGAAGGAGCTGTTAATGATCTATTCGCTATTTTATTAAAGCATATATGTTTACATATGACTATCAACATGCTACTGAACAATATCTTCAACATCTGACAACCGAAAATCACTGTTTCAAGCATTGTGGGCATGAAAACCCAAAACCAATATTATGACTAGCTCCTTCATCTCTTTAAATAGCTATAGTTCAAAGAATAAGACCCCCCCTCCCGCTAGTACAGCGGTAAGTCTACGGATTTACAACGCTTAAATGAGGAGTTCGATTCCCCTCGGTGGGCTTAGCAGATAGCGCGATGTGGCTTTGCTATAAGAAAAGAAACACATACAAGATGTACTATCTTAAGACATAAAAACGTGTTTTTATAATAATATGCAATACGAGCAAAATGTATATTACTTTTGGAATTCGAAGTGAAGTGAAAATTACACGTTTAATTGAAATGGTTCTTTGATAAATTATTCTTAAAAATTAAGTTATAAATTTGATCGTAGCAGAAGTCTCTCAAATTCAACATATCCTACTGTATCGTAAAACGTTCTTTTACGAGCTCCAAAAATCAGTGGCCCGTCATGACAAGGAAGTTAAGGCACGCAACTTGTAATTTGAGGGTCAAGGGTTCGAATCCCCGTCGCACCAAAAATGCTCGCTCTTTCAGCCGTGGGAATGTTATAATTGACGGTCAATCCCAGTATTCTTTTGTAAAGAATGCCCTCCTGTGTCACAGCGGTACATGGACCAACACCGCTAAAAACTGGGTTTCGATACCCGTACTGGGCAGAGCCCAGCTAACCCTTGTGTAGCTTTGTTCTTAATTCCGTACAAACAAGACCCACGCTGGTACAGCGGTTTGTCTAGGGATTTACAGTGCTACAATCAGGGATTCGATTCCTCACGGTGGATACACCAAATAGCCAGAGGTGGCTTTGCTATAAGAAAAACACATATTCACGCACACTACACAAACAAACAATATACAGAAAGACGAAGCTCGACATGGTCAGGTGGGTAAGGCACTCGGCTCGTAATCTGAGGGTCCCAGATTCGAATCCGCGTCACACCAAACATATTCGCCCTTTCAGCCGTAGGGACATTATAATGTGCCGGTCAATCCCACTATTCGGTGGCAAAGAGTAGCCCAAGAGTTGGTGGTGGGTGGTAATGACTAGCTGCCTTCCCGCTAGTCTTATACTGCAAAATTAGCGCAGTCAGCCCTGGTGTAACTTTGCAAATTTCAAAACAAACCAAACCAGAAAGACGCCTATCGGTGAAGTTTTAATCAAGAAAGTTAACCTTATGTGACCAATATTTGGTTTTATTTTGTGCTTGAGTACGCGATGAACTGTATTTAGAAACGAGATCTCGCGAAAGATGGTAATAGTACAGCAAAACTGCATGATCTTTGATATATCCAAATGCTTCAATAAATTGTAGTAACATAGTGTTTGCGGATTTAAACAGGTTTTGCGACGCACTTTATATTGTCTGTGCATCCCATTATTAGCTTAAGAAGTGTTTTAGATTTTTCGCGTAAAATGCATTAAAATATAATCGCTCGTCTATAATTTTGAAATGACAGACAAGAGGAAAGACAGCCAACGTCACCCACTGTCAATGCTTTGGACTATTCTTCTGTGACCAAATAGTAGAATTTGACTGTCACTCCTATAGCGCACTGTACTAGGCATCAAAGTGAAAAGTACAATTTTACACCAGCAACGGGTCGAAAACAAGAAATCCTTACGTTCATAGTCCTAACGGCCAGGTGGTTAGAACGCTTGACTCGTAATGTGAGGGTCGAGGGTTCGAATCAACCCTCACACCAAACATGCTCGCCCTTTCAGTCGTGGAGGCGTTATAATGTTACTGTCAATCCCCATATCCGTTAGTAAACAAAATAGCCCAAGAGTTGGCGGTGGGTGGTGATGACTAGCTGCCTTCCCTCTCGTCTTACACTGCAAAACTAGGGACCGCTAGCGCAGATAGTCCTCGTGTAGTTTTGGGCGAATTTCGAAAACAAACAAACAAAATCCTAATATGTTGACGACTAGACCACATACTACAAGACTTACTTATTTTCCCATAGTAGTAAACGAGCGACTATATTCGGAGGTATAATACATAAACATTTCTTTGCCCGACGTTTTCACTCCGCTTGATTTTTTTTTTTAATTGAGGGAAAGAAAAACAAGAAAGTGTAACATAAGAATACTAATGAATCATGGAAAGAGTTGAGAAATTGTCTTCCAGTGTTTATATTCCTGTCAAATTTCCTGAAAGAACTACACTTCAGTTAAATGACATTTTCAGCAAGTGACTTAGATTGATTGAAAACAGCTTCAGTGCGACGTAACTCTAAATATTACCTCAACCACACGACCCACGACAATCATTAGTTATAAATTTTTCATCTGATTGCCGAATTGACGAGAGTTTATTTATTTTACTTTCAAGTCTTTCTTGTAGAAAAAAAAAAATGAAGTGCTGACTTAGTCGTCTACGCTTACTTAATAATTCTTAATTGAAAACAAAACTCTGGCACATACTCACTGAGAGGTGCGTGTAAGTCACGTGATGTTCTCGATCTCGCGATTTCTCACGATATTTGTTCTTTCCTTCCACAGGAATATCACTATATTTGTATATTTTGTTTTACAGAAAGCATAAAGCTAAACAATGGGCTATCGATGCTCTACCCACCAGAAGTATCGAAACACGGTTTCTTGCGTTGTAGCTCCGAAAATATACCGCTGTGCCACTGGGGGACTTATCACAATATAATCATGCTACTGGGTGGTTGTATAATGAGAAAAAACGAATATTGACCAGTGACACTTGTTCTTCACCTGTCAAGTTTTTTTCTCATTATGATTATAGCGCGTTCACACCAACTGTATGTTTGGTTAGTTGAAGAGTATTCTTCTCTGTGCTTACTTGAGATTAAAGGTTATAGAGTATAAGGTCCTTTGTAGATGAAATAATGATTTGCAAAACTTTATGGTGGCAATAGTAATTATGATTTTAAACGTTATCGCATATATTAATGTAGAGTCTGGGAAAAAATAACGTTTTATTAAGAGTATTCCTGCTATTAATAATGTAATGTAACATATCCAGCAGCATCCAACTTGAAGAATGATACAACTGATAGACAGCCATCTTGACGCTCCAAGTAAGAAACAATACGTGACAAATAGACGAGCCAACTTGACATTCCAATAATAGACAATACGTGACTGGTAGACAAAGTAACTTGGCATTCCAATAATAAACGTGATGCGATTGGTAGACAAGTCAGTTTGATGTTCCAAAAAGAAGATTATGTGTCTGATAAACAAGTCGACTTGGTGTTCCAATAACTCACACAGTGTATCTAGTGGACAATCGACCTTACGTTCCAATAATAAACATGATTATACTAGAAGACAAGCCAGCTTAGATTACCAGTAACAAACATGATGCTACTGATAAACAAGATTTTTAAAGTTCCAAAAACAAACATGATGTTACTGATAGAGAAGCCATCTTAAAGTTCCAATAATAAACATGATTCTACTGATAGACAAGTCAACTTAAAATTTCAATAACAAACATGATTCTACTGATAGACAAGTCAACTTAAAATTTCAATAACAAACATGATGCCACCGATAGAAAGTCATCTGAAAGTTACAATAACACACATGATGCTATTTGTAGATAAGCTATCTTAAATTCCTAGTAACAAACATGACGCTACTGATAGGCAAACCAACTTAACGTTCCAATATCAAACAATACGTGACTGGTAGACAATCCAACTTGATGTTCCAATATCAAACAATACGTGACTAGTAGACAATCCAACTTGATGTTCCAATATCAAACAATACGTGACTGGTAGACAATCCAACTTGATGTTCCAGTAAGAGACGTGATGTTATTGGTAGACAATCCAACTTGATGTTCCAATATCAAACAATACAAACTGGTAGACAATCCAACTTGATGTTCCAATATCAAACAATACAAACTGGTAGACAATCCAACTTGATGTTCCAATATCAAACAATACGTGACTGGTAGACAATCCAACTTGATGTTCCAATATCAAACAATACGTGACTGGTAGACAATCCAACTTGATGTTTCAATATCAAACAATACGTGACTGGTAGACAATCCAACTTGATGTTCCAATATCAAACAATACAAACTGGTAGACAATCCAACTTGATGTTCCAATATCAAACAATACGTGACTGGTAGACAATCCAACTTGATGTTCCAATATCAAACAATACGTGACTGGTAGACAATCCAACTTGATGTTTCAATATCAAACAATACGTGACTGGTAGACAATCCAACTTGATGTTCCAATATCAAACAATACAAACTGGTAGACAATCCAACTTGATGTTCCAATATCAAACAATACGTGACTGGTAGACAACCCAACTTGATGTTCCAATATCAAACAATACAAACTGGTAGACAATCCAACTTGATGTTCCAATATCAAACAATACGTGACTGGTAGACAATCCAACTTGATGTTCCAATATCAAACAATACGTGACTGGTAGACAATCCAACTTGATGTTCCAATATCAAACAATACGTGACTGGTAGACAATCCAACTTGATGTTCCAATATCAAACAATACGTGACTGGTAGACAATCCAACTTGATGTTCCAGTAAGAGACGTGATGTTATTGGTAGACAATCCAACTTGATGTTCCAATATCAAACAATACAAACTGGTAGACAATCCAACTTGATGTTCCAATATCAAACAATACGTGACTGGTAGACAATCCAACTTGATGTTCCAATATCAAACAATACGTGACTGGTAGACAATCCAACTTGATGTTCCAATATCAAACAATACGTGACTGGTAGACAATCCAACTTGATGTTCCAATATCAAACAATACGTGACTGGTAGACAATCCAACTTAACGTTCCAGTAATAAAACGATGTGCCTGGTAAACAAGTCGACTTGACGTTTCATAACAAACACGATGCCACAAGTAGACAGTCAACATAACGTTTCAATATGAAAGTGATTCTATTGGGATACAAGCCTACTCGGCCTATTCTACTGGGAGGCAAGCCAATTTAATATTACAATAAAAAACATCACCCGAATAGTATACTAACCGACTTGACGTTTCAATAACAAACAAGATACGACTAGTAGACAATATGGCTAATCGGTAAGAAATATGTTGTTATTGTTAGAAAAGTTGATTCGATGTTAAACAGATTTTGTGCACTACTGGACAATCTGGTTTAACGTTAAGAAGTATGCTGCTAATGCTGGACAATCTGATTTAACGTTAAGAAATATGCTGCTAATGCTGGACAATCTGATTTAACGTTAAGAAGTATGCTGCTTATGCTGGACAATCTGATTTAACGTTAAGAAGGATGCTGCTAATGCTGGACAATCTGATCTAACGTTAAAAAGTATGCTGCTAATGTTGGACAATCTGGTTTAACTTTAAGAAGTATGCTGCTAATGTTGGACAATCTGGTTTAACGTTAAGAAGTATGCTGCTAATGTTGGACAACCTGGTTTAACGTTAAGAAGTATGCTGCTAATGCTGAACAATCTGGTTTAACGTTAAGAAGTATGCTGCTAATGCTGGACAATCTTGTTTAACGTTAAGAAGTATGCTGCTAATGTTGGACAATCTTGTTTAACGTTAAGAAGTATGCTGCTAATGTTGGACAATCTGGTTTAACGTTAAGAAGTATGCTGCTAATGTTGGACAATCTGGTTTAACGTTAAGAAGTATGCTGCTAATGCTGGACAATCTTGTTTAACGTTAAGAAGTATGCTGCTAATGTTGGACAATCTTGTTTAACGTTAAGAAGTATGCTGCTAATGTTGGACAATCTGGTTTAACGTTAAGAAGTATGCTGCTAATGCTGGACAATCTTGTTTAACGTTAAGAAGTATGCTGCTAATGTTGGACAATCTGGTTTAACGTTAAGAAGTATGCTGCTAATGCTGGACAATCTGGTTTAACGTTAAGAAGTATGCTGCTAATGTTGGACAATCTGGTTTAACGTTAAGAAGTATGCTGCTAATGTTGGACAATCTGGTTTAACGTTAAGAAGTATGCTGCTAATGTTGGACAATCTGGTTTAACGTTAAGAAGTATGCTGCTAATGTTGGACAATCTGGTTTAACGTTAAGAAGTATGCTGCTAATGTTGGACAATCTGGTTTAACGTTAAGAAGTATGCTGCTAATGTTGGACAATCTGGTTTAACGTTAAGAAGTATGCTGCTAATGTTGGACAATCTGGTTTAACGTTAAGAAGTATGCTGTTAATGTTGGACAATCTGGTTTAACGTTAAGAAGTATGCTGCTAATGTTGGACAATCTGGTTTAACGTTAAGAAGTATGCTGTTAATGTTGGACAATCTGGTTTAACGTTAAGAAGTATGCTGCTAATGTTGGACAATCTGGTTTAACGTTAAGAAGTATGCTGCTAATGTTGGACAATCTGGTTTAACGTTAAGAAGTATGCTGCTAATGTTGGACAACCTGATTTAACGTTAAGAAGTATGCTGCTAATGTTGGACAATCTGGTTTAACGTTAAGAAGTATGCTGCTAATGTTGGACAACCTGGTTTAACGTTAAGAAGTATGCTGCTAATGTTGGACAACCTGGTTTAACGTTAAGAAGTATGCTGCTAATGTTGGACAATCTGGTTTAACGTTAAGAAGTATGCTGCTAATGTTGGACAACCTGATTTAACGTTAAGAAGTATGCTGCTAATGCTGGACAATCTGGTTTAACGTTAAGAAGTATGCTGCTAATGCTGGACAATCTGGTTTAACGTTAAGAAGTATGCTGCTAATGTTGGACAATCTGGTTTAACGTTACGAAGTATGTTTCTAGCATTTGACATTTAGGAAAAAAGTGATGTTAATAAATAAGCCGAGTGGACATAGTACAACACAGCTGTTGTCCAAGTCAACGCTTCGTTCTACTGAGAACAAAACTGATAAATCAACTTATTATCTGCTAGAACACTGCTGTTAATCTGCAGGTTTGAAGTTCTAAGACCAACCAACCTGATGATGTATTGAGGAGCTTACTGCTACTGATGTTCAGTTTGATTAATACAATTATATTACTGGAATTATATTAGTACAATTATATTACTGGAATTATATTAGTACAATTATATTACTGGAATTATATTAGTACAATTATATTACTGGAATTATATTAGTACAATTATATTACTGGAATTATATTAGTAAAATTATATTACTGGAATTATATTAGTACAATTATATTACTGGAATTATATTAGTACAATTATATTACTGGAATTATATTAGTACAATTATATTACTGGAATTATATTAGTACAATTATATTACTGAAATTATATTAGTACAATTAAATTAGTGCAATTACATCAGTACAATTATATTAGTGCATTTATATTAGTAGAATTACATTAGTGCAGTTATATGAGTACAATTATATTTGTGCAATTACATTGGTGTAATTATATTAGTACAATTATGTTAATGGAATTATATCAGCACAATTAGATTAGTGAAATCATATTAGTAGAATTATATTAGTGCATTTACATTAGTACAATTATATTAGTAAATTTATATTAGTATAATTATATTAGTGCAATTATATTAGTACAATGCAAATGTAAAATATTTTGTCCTTAATAGTGGTTTGGGTTGAAAATAAGAAATTCTGTAGTCAGCATATAAGTGATAACACCATGTAACACAAAGTACTTACATTTATAACACCATGTAACACTAATTTTGTTCCTGGTTAGTGTGTGTTACTTCTTAATTGCTTATGTTGTAAAAGTACAGAAAAATGGCCATTATTCCCTTCAAACTTTGCTTTTGTGGCCTGGATGAGAAAAATTATAAAGTAACCTATTTTCTATGTAAAAACGGGCAAATTTGTACTTTTCATTTACATAAGGTCTGAATAAAACAACGTACGAATCAAGATTTACATATATTTATACTAAAGTTATACAAAAATGTTTAAAAGTGAGTAGCTTTTCGAGATTTGTGACTGTAATGTAAATCACTTTCTACGTATCAGCCCACAAGTATAGTCTCCCGTCATGTTTTCGTTATACGCTCCTTGGTAGCAGCGTTCAAAGTCCAGTATACCTTGGTGGAAGCGCTCGTCTTGCTCTACTGAGTATGCTCCCATGTTCTTCTTGAATTTATCAAGATGAGCGTCAAGGATATGGACTTTCAGGATCATCCTGCAGCCCATTTTGCCGTAATTTTTCACCAGAGCTTCAACCAATTCCACATAATTTTCGGCCTTGTGATTGCCCAAGAATCCCCGAACCACTGAGACAATGCCTTCCTGCAACAATGCTTTCCTCAAGCTTGTTTTTTCCTTCCTACTGAGCTGCTTGGGGCATTCTGTACACTCCAGGATCTTCTTTATTTGTGGTCCAAGAAAGACACCAGCTTTGCCTCAGACAGCTTAGGGAAGAAGTCTCGAACGTACTTGAAGGCTGCAGACTCCTTATCAAGAGCTGTGACAAATTGTTTCATAAGACCCTTGACATTGTGCCTCCCAAGAGAGAATCGCACCGTTGTGGCCAGTGTTACCTGTTCGAGTGCGCTGCGGCGTCCCTGCTGTCCCAAAGGCAAATATAACAGATAAACTTGGTAAAATCTTCTTTGGAGACCCATCAGGAATGCCACCATTTTGAAGTATCCATAAACTCCAAGCCATACTTATCATACTTCAAGGCTTCTAGCAAAGTCTTGAAGCTGTTGTACTCCTCTTTGAGGTGCAACGAATGATCCAGGGGAAGAGATGGATATTTATTCGCGTTCTGTAGCAACACAGCTTTGAGGCTTCTACAACATTCTAGAAAGTTCTTGTACATTCGAGGAAATTCTCTATCAGCTACTCAGAACTGAATCTACCTGGAATGTTCTGGAAAATGGGTAAATCTGAAAATTTTATTACTCAGGTCACAAAATCAAAGTTTGAAGAGAAAAATAGGTATTTTCCATTTACTTTAGGCCTAAGCAATTGAGAAATAACACTTTCTATCCACGAACAAGAAAAAGTAAAAAATTTTGTTACAGAGTGTAATGAACAGTCTAACCTAAAAATAAATGAAATGTATATGCACCAGAGGGCGCATCAGGGAATCACTGTAATAGAGCTCACTAGCTCCATCACTCAGGTGAAATTATATTGCCCTAAGGGCGTATAAAATATACATGTGTACATACATATAAATTATAAGTATCTATAAATGAAAGCAACGAAAACTATGTTCCTATACAACAGCCACATTACACGTGCGGTATCTATTGCCGCTCGTACCTTTCGACAACTACCAGGGCTCATGATGTCATCTTGGATGCAAGATGGTTGTATTAGGCGCTATTTATATCATCAGTTTCCATGAACAACAACTAATATGGTGTGAACCAAATTAAGTAAGTAAAGTATAATTATTATGGGCATGATTTAGAGATCAAAATGTGGAATTAATAACCCAATATTAATTCAATAGCAATTATTTATTTATAATATCGAAATGAAACACAGTTGTGGTTGTCAGTTGCTACGATTGGCTGCTCAGTTTTTCTCTTCGTTTCTGAGGTAGGGTGGGTGTAACTATACAAGTTACAGCTCTCGTTATAGTTGAATGTGATTTGGACCGTCACATACAATCCATTATACACTTATACTGTTTAACAATGACAATAAAGTGCGAATATAACCAACAATCTCAAGTAATGCCTATCAACAATCGTTTAAGGGTCTTTATGGCTTCAGACTCTTCTATAAGCCTGAAGTTTCTTTTAATTTTCTGAGTTGGCCCGGCACGGCTAGGTGGGTTAAGGCGTTCGACTCCTAATCCGAGGGTCGTGGATTCGAATCCCGATCGCATCAAACATGCTCGCCCTTTCAGCCGTAAAGGCGTTATAAGGTGACGGTCAATCCCACCATTTGTTCGTAAAAGAGTAGCCTAAGAGTTGGCGGTGGGTGGTGATGAGTAGCTGCCTTCCCTGTAGTCTCTAGTCTGCTAAATTAGGGACGGCTAGCGCAGATAGCCCTCGAGTAGCTTTGCGCGAAATTCAAAAACAAACAAACAATTTTCTGAGGCTTGAATTCTAAAAATATAAAAATCTTATAGATAAATATTTGTGTGGTATGTTGACATATAAATAAAAATTGCACAACCTATTCATGATTTTAATAAATCGAGGCCATAATTTAAATTTGAAGGTTGTTTCACCATAAGCTAAAAACAAATAAAAACCCTGTGTTATATATCTACAGTTTGTTTTACCATACTTCTACAAATTATAAAGTTGTTAACTTTAACCACTAGATGAGACTTTAAACTTATTGAAATATATATGTGTGTGTGTGAGTGTTTCTTTATGAATATTTATCTATTTAAGAAGAAGCGGATAAACACTGCTAATAGCGTAACCAGTCCAGATAATCACAGACCAGCGTCAAAGGAAAAAAAAAGTTTCAAATGAAACGAAAAATTTAGAATAACAAGATAACGTAACTAATGAGTTGAAAGTTCCACCACGTTGAAATCACTGTATATTTAATCACTGAAACACAAAATGTAACTTGAAACTCGGTAATTACAAGTTTTAGTTGCAAATCTCTAATTAGAAACATACACGACGTTAACACATGAAGGAAAACGTTTGAAATGTGTTTTTATTCTTACATACATAATGTTTATGACACGGTCTTACAAGCTTTTGTTCCCTAAAGCCGTTTAATGAAACGCAGTGATGTTGTTTTCTCAAATTAAGAAGTTCACGACTAAATGTTCCGATATTTTATTAAAAGCCTTGAAATTATCCCAGCGTATTTGAATAAACAGAGAAGGTAAAATTTGCCCAAACAAGCAGCTGTATGTAGGGTTGCAAAACGAAGAATTTCTCCTAAGTTTACAGCTCATAATGAGCTGTTCTTGTAAATAATTTGCAAAGTGTATGAACTAAAAATAGCATTTTTCAACATAACTTTGTTTTGGTCTAATATACAGAAACGTACACCAGGTGTTTCTCACGTGACAATGCGGAAATTTAGCGTTTCTAATTTTGTCACCAGAAAAACATAGATTGGAACTGCGATAAACCAGTCGGTCGGTGGTTTGCCTTGAATTTCGCGCAAAACTATACTATCTTATCTGCGCTAACCGTCCCTAATTTAGCAATGATAGACTAAACATCACCCAACTTTAACTCTCGGTCTACTCTTTTACCAACGAAAGTAGAATTTGGAGTTAAATTATAATTCCCATCCATAGATGCAAAGGCAAACATTTTCGGGGGGGATTCGAACACTCCACCATCAGATTGCCAATCGAGCTCCCTAAACATCAGGCCAAAACCGCTTGCTATCGGTGATATGTGCAACTAATTAAAACTCAAATGAATTATTTTTCTATTTTGTTACTTTTATTTATTATTTTAATTGTTACTTCCAGCGAACTCTCAAGTCACAATTGACATATAGCTTCCGACTGACGAAGTACACCTTATTGGGAATAATTCACAAGCTCTTGGATAAAGAAAATAACCTTGTTTTGTACTTTGCATACTCATGTGTATTTTGTTTTTGTTCTTTCCAGAGCGGTATCATACAAGCTATGCTATGGAGCAATGCGTTGATTTTAACGTGTTCAAATATTTACAAGCTGTGAAGGCAGAGTCGAGGATTTAATGTGTTTAAATATTTACAACGTGTAAGATAGAGTCGCGAACTTAATGTGTTTAATATTTACGAGGTGTGGGGTAGAGTCGCGAACTTAATGTGTTTAATATTTACAAGGTGTGGGGTAGAGTCGCGAACTTAATGTGTTTTAATATTTACGAGGTGTGGGGTAGAGTCGCGAACTTAATGTGTTTAATATTTACAAGGTGTGGGGTAGAGTCGCGAACTTAATGTGTTTTAATATTTACGAGGTGTGGGGTAGAGTCGCGAACTTAATGTGTTTAATATTTACAAGGTGAGGGGAAGAGTCGCGAACTTAATGTGTTTAATATTTACAAGGTGTGGGGTAGAGTCGCGAACTTAATGTGTTTTAATATTTACGAGGTGTGGGGTAGAGTCGCGAACTTAATGTGTTTAATATTTACAAGGTGTGGGGTAGAGTCGCGAACTTAATGTGTTTAATATTTACAAGGTGAGGGGAAGAGTCGCGAACTTAATGTGTTTAATATTTACAAGGTGTGGGGTAGAGTCGCGAACTTAATGTGTTTTAATATTTACGAGGTGTGGGGTAGAGTCGCGAACTTAATGTGTTTAATATTTACTAGGTGTGGGGTAGAGTCGCGAACTTAATGTGTTTAATATTTACAAGGTGTGGGGTAGAGTCGCGAACTTAATGTGTTTAATATTTACAAGGTGAGGGGAAGAGTCGCGAACTTAATGCGTTTAAATATTTACAAGGTGTGGGGTAGAGTCGCGAACTTAATGTGTTTAATATTTACAAGGTGTGGGGTAGAGTCGCGAACTTAATGTGTTTAATATTTACAAGGTGAGGGGAAGAGTCGCGAACTTAATGTGTTTAATATTTACAAGGTGTGGGGTAGAGTCGCGAACTTAAGGTGTTTTAATATTTACGAGGTGTGGGGTAGAGTCGCGAACTTAATGTGTTTAATATTTACAAGGTGTGGGGTAGAGTCGCGAACTTAATGTGTTTTATTATTTACAAGGTGTGGGGTAGAGTCGCGAATTTAATGTGTTTAATATTTACAAGGTGTGGGGTAGAGTCGCGAATTTAATGTGTTTAATATTTACAAGGTGTGGGGTAGAGTCGCGAACTTAATGTGTTTAATATTTACAAGGTGAGGGGTAGAGTCGCGAACTTAATGTGTTTAATATTTACAAGGTGTGGGGTAGAGTCGCGAACTTAATGTGTTTTATTATTTACAAGCTGCGAGGTAGGGCCGCGAATTTAACATGTTTACAATAAACAGAAAGCTCATCTAAACCGCAAAAGATAATGTACTGAATCTATCACTCGTTTTTCTGCTTCGCAAGCTTCAGTTCAGAAACGAAACATCTGTAGTCATCCAATCAGACACATCCAGCATTTCGACAGCAAATATATCTAGAGAGTTTGAATAAATGTGTGAAACTGAACATCATTTCTACCAATATAATATAATATAATACAAATAGATTAGGAGAGGAGTGGACTCTGAACATTGGCAGTTGGAAATAAAAACGGGTGGCCGTGATGAATAAGTTTGAAAATCCTATTTTCATGAAGTATGTTGAGTCCATATTTTTTAAGGCGATTCGACGCCATCAAATTATCTATAAAACAAGTTTTTGGTCTCGAACGTTGGTCAGTATTAACGCTTGTCACGATTTCGTCCTCTGTTCGTTTTATAATTCCTGTTACACTGGAGGCCACATAAGAAAATTCTTACCTTTATCTCATTATCTTGTCTTGTTTAAAATGGTGGTCTATTTCCCAAACATGTGATTAATTTTTTTGCTTGTTTTGATGTTGAGATTCGGAGGACAAAACTACAACACGATGCTACTGAGTTTCCTATTTGTATTTATTTTTCTGTCGTAGTTTTCCGCTACTCATTTCAAAAACGTAACGATCGTTCCCGCATTCCTGACCAGATACTAAATGTTTTGTGTGACTCAACAAACGGGTTGACCACAGTAGTCGAATATAACACAAAAAGTCTATGAACCATTCACGTTTATAAATCTCGAGCAGAACTGTGCACGATTTTCCTTGGTTTGGAACGAGAGATTTTATTGTCAGCTAACCACGTGTTAAGACTCGTGCAAGGTATAACATAAACATTTTAGAACCATTAAAGTTTATGAAACTCGAGCAGAACCGCACACGATTTTCCTTGGTTTGGAACAAGAGCATTTTATTGTAAGATAATCACGTGTTAAGACTTTTTAACTATTTAATGAAAGGACTAACGTGCGTCACGAAAATCCATCTTTAATACGTAGTTTACTGCATGAGTGAAACTAAACTGTATCCAATGTATGACGCAAAATTTTTAGAAAGCTGTTCTTAGTCACAGTCTCGTCTGTGGCTCAGCAGTAAGCTCGCAGGCTGACAGTGGCAAAAATTCGAGTTTAGAAGCCGTTGGTGGGAAGAGCACAAATCGCCCATTGTGTAGCTTCGTGTTTAACAACCACCTATCCTATTCGCAACAAAATGGATCGTATAAAGTGCAATTGCTGTTTGTTTGTTTTTTCATACAGATACTCTTTTAGTTTCAGTCATGTAGTTTTCATAAATATTCGTTAATAAAACTAAAACATGATATACTAAAAAACACAATCTTCTTTACTTAACCTAATCATAATACTTATGAATGAAGACGAGGTCTTCTCATGCGTACTGTTACTGACCATAAATAGTTTTCAAGAACGCAAGTAAACTGTGATTTTTCCGTTTCAAAATGTTTGCGCATAGTTATCACTAGTTCTGAGATGATAAATCAGATAGAATTCATCTAGTCGCTATCGCCAACTGCCAACTCTGAAAAACTTTTGTTTAATCAAATAATAGGATTTTACTGTCACTTTTATGCCTTCCCCTCTCCCTGTGGCAACGGAGAGCGAACCACAAATCCTCGAATTTACAACCGGGACACACTAATTACGCAAACTATTAAACGCAGTAGAGAAACTCGCGTGCAATGTTATATCTCACATTGTTCAGTAGCCCCGGCCGGCATGGCCAAGTGTGTTAAGGCGTTCGACTCGTAATCTGAGGGTCGCGGCTTCGAATCCCGGTCGTACCAAACATGCTCGCCCTTTCAGCCGTGGGGGCGTTATAATGTGCGGTCAGTCCCACTATTGGCGGTGGATGGTGATGAGAAGCTGCCTTCCCTCTAGTCTTACACTGCTAAATTAGGGACTGCTAGCGCAGATAGCCCTCGAGTAGCTTTGTGCGAAATTCAAAAAACAAACAATCGTTCTCTCGGTTTGAATTATGCAAAATATTAGCAGAAACCGTGCCAGTGAAAGACAGTGTTAGTGTTATTAACTCATAGAAACTTGAATATATTTCAAACTTCCATTTCAGAATTAAACTTCTGATCGACCCCATATTTCTAAATAGAACTATTAATTATTTTACTTCGTGTTTCTAATATTTACTGTATTTATTTTACCCCTTTTCACATACATGTATTTCATAAGAATGTTAAACTTCCCCACGTGAGTGAAAATGACATTACGTTTCACAAAGCACTCCAGTGGATCTATCCTCCGTGAAGTCTTCCAGTGGCTCGTTAGTAAACCTGAGGGCTTATAAGACTGAAAAATAGGTTTCGATATCCGAGGTGATCACAGCACAGATAAGTCAATGTGTAGCTTTGTGCTTAACAATAAATAAAACATGTATTATTTTCATTTCATTTTATTATATGCATGACAGTTTTTGTTTTGTTTTTGTCGAGACATCCTTGTTTTACTGGACATATGAAATTATTAACTGCTTACGCCAACAACTCAGTTATCACACTATGTGACTTACCATAGTGATACCAACAACGTATTACTTCATATTCGACAAACAATTTCTTTGTTTTCACGTAGGGTTATAAAATTTAAATTCATGTGCATATAAAATAATATCTAGGTTATAATTCTATGCAATTATTCTTTGGGAGGGGAGTTTGCACCGAATAAAAAAAAAACAGTTCGATATTGAATTTCGATAAAGAAAACCAATAAGCGGATTTACATTTAATTAGCGTCAGATTTTATTAGTTTCAGAGTTTAATTAGCTACGTCGAGGCAGAAGTTTGTTCGTCTGATGAACAGCGTCTCGTCATCAGCACTGAGGATTAATCCGAAGTCTAATTAACGAACCCAAAGCCACAAGATACATTTTGCTGAGCTGGTATTTCTTTATGAATAGAAAAATAATTAACTCTCACGGTTCATAATTTCGTTCTCATTGATTTCTCTGTATTTCTTCACATTGGTTGATTTTCTTACTTTCTACTGATTACGTTTTCTATCACGATTATGATTTATTTTTGTCTTAATAATAAGGGAGCATTCCATCTGACTTAATTTGCAATAAAAATCACTTTTATTCAATAGTTGTATTTCATCTGTTATGAGAAAATTAGTAAAAGTAAATTTAAAAATGAAGATTTAATGTTAGGACCCGGCATGGCCAGGTGATTAAGGAGTTCGACTCGTAATCTGAGGGTCGCGGGTTCGAGTCCCAGTCGCACCAGACATGCTCGTCCTTTCAGCCGTGAGGGCGTTCTAATGTGACGGTTAATCCCACTATTTGTTGTTAAAAGAGTAGTCCAAGAGTTGGCGGTGGATAATGATGACTAGCTGCCTTCCCTGTAGTCTTACGCTGCTAAATTAGGGATGGCTAGCGTAAATAGCCCTCGAATAGCTTTGCGCAAAATTAAAAAAAAAAACCTTTAACGGAGAAATATTCATAGTTTTCGTATGATTTACGAAAAACTTCAAAAACAACAATAAAGTATTTTTCTCTAGGATAATAAAATATATAAATTCCTTTAAAATACTGCTCGTTATAGAAGAATCGAATGTTTTTTCAGCTCGCGTATAAACACATCCAAGCAAATTGGCTGATGTATGAACCACCACAACAGGGGCACTTATTGTAAAAATGAATAAATAAAAACTTTTAAAGCTACCTATTTCAGACGGAAGTCATTATTTGGAAAGAAACCCATCAAAAGCCACTCCTCTGTAATGTTTCGTTATTAGTAGAGGTCTTCAGAAAATAAATCCATAGTTCGTTTTAGGCGTGACCAACACGTAACCTCATACAGCACGGGTCAGAAGTTTGAATGGCAGTTTATCAACATGATTAAACCATATTTATGGGTGGATCATTTTTCTAATTTTTCTTACTTTACTTTATTCTCCATTGGTGGAAAAGCTGGTCTGAATTAATTAGATACATCCTGTGGCTTCTATGCGTTTGCGTAATCATTGACCAATTTACCAGGTCCACTATGACAGAGAACATTTTCTTCCTTAGTACGTACCGGGCTCTATGACGTCACAGTATTTGAACTAGAGAACTCATGAATGTGAATATATCTGTTTTGAATACTGAACGGCGACCTGGCACTTCGTGAGTTCCCTTTAGTAAAATGAGTAATTACCTGGACAGCCACTTTAAGCACTTCTTTATGAATTTAACAAATCGTCACAAATGATGTAAAAAAATGCTAAAATAGTAAAGAAAGAAAAACAAGCAAACAAAACAAACGCCCATATGCACAACAGTTCACGATCGTGACGAAGGCAACGCCTGCTGTTATAAATCACCACCAGAGGTCTTATCGACATGCTCGTTGCTGATAGATTTATGGGTGTTATACAGAATGGAAATAATAACATCAGCAGGGTGAAGGAGTGAAATAAACCCATCTCATATTTCACATCTGAATTCAGGACTTGTTATGTATCTGACGTATTGTGTCAGTTAAAATGAACTGTTCTGATTCGTTGTTAACAGCAGTTTAAGTTCACCATGGCATAAACCATTAGACTGAAACTTGAACAAATAAAATGACAGTTCTATAAATAGTATCAGACAGTTTATTGAGAAACCAGTATTGTTGTTGGCAGTTCCATAAATAGTAAGAAGCAGACTATAAGAAACCAGTATTGTTGTTGACAATTCTATAAATGGCATCAGGCAAACCATAAGAAATCAGTATTGTTGTTGGCAGTTCTATAAATGGTATCAGACATACTATAAGGAATCAGTATTGTTGTTGGCAGTTCTATAAATGGTATCAGGCAAACCATGATAAATCAGTATTGTTGTTGGCAGTTCTATAAATGGTATCAGACATACTATAAGAAATCAGTATTGTTGTTGGTAGTTCTATAAATGGTATCAGGCAAATCATAAGAAATCATTATTGTTGTTGGCAGTTCTATAAATGGTATCAGACATACTATAAGAAACCAGTATTGTTGTTGACAATTCTATAAATGGCATCAGGCAAACCATAAGAAATCAGTATTGTTGTTGGCAGTTCTATAAATGGTATCAGACATACTATAAGGAATCAGTATTGTTGTTGGCAGTTCTATAAATGGTATCAGGCAAACCATGAGAAATCAGTATTGTTGTTGGCAGTTCTGTAAATGGTATCAGACATACTATAAGAAATCAGTATTGTTGTTGGTAGTTCTATAAATGGTATCAGGCAAATCATAAGAAATCATTATTGTTGTTGGCAGTTCTATAAATGGTATCAGACATACTATAGGAAATCAGTATTGTTGTTGGCAGTTCTATAAATGGTATCAGACATACTATAAGAAATCAGTATTGTTGTTGGCAGTTCTATAAATGGTATCAGACATACTATAAGAAATCAGTATTGTTGTTGGTGGTTCTATAAATGGTATCAGGCAAATCATAAGAAATCATTATTGTTGTTGGCAGTTCTATAAATGGTATCAGACATACTATAGGAAATCAGTATTGTTGTTGGCAGTTCTATAAATGGTATCAGACATACTATAAGAAATCAGTATTGTTGTTGGCAGTTCTATAAATGGTATCAGACATACTATAAGAAATCAGTATTGTTGTTGGTAGTTCTATAAATGGTATCAGGCAAATCATAAGAAATCAGTATTGTTGTTGGCAGTTCTATAAATGGTATCAGACATACTATAAGAAATCAGTATTGTTGTTGGCAGTTCTATAAATGGTATCAGGCAAACCATAAGAAATCATTATTGTTGTTGGCAGTTCTATAAATGGTATCAGACATACTATAAGAAATCAGTATTGTTGTTGGCAGTTCTATAAATGGTATCAGACATACTATAAGAAATCAGTATTGTTGTTGGCAGTTCTATAAATGGTATCAGACATACTATAGGAAATCAGTATTGTTGTTGGCAGTTCTATAAATGGTATCAGACATACTATAAGAAATCAGTATTGTTGTTGGCAGTTCTATAAATGGTATCAGACATACTATAAGAAATCAGTATTGTTGTTGGCAGTTCTATAAATGGTATCAGACATACTATAGGAAATCAGTATTGTTGTTGGCAGTTCTATAAATGGTATCAGACATACTATAAGAAATCAGTATTGTTGTTGGCAGTTCTATAAATGGTATCAGACATACTATAAGAAATCAGTATTGTTGTTGGCAGTTCTATAAATGGTATCAGACATACTATAAGAAATCATTATTGTTGTTGGCAGTTCTATAAATGGTATCAGACATACTATAGGAAATCAGTATTGTTGTTGGCAGTTCTATAAATGGTATCAGACATACTATAAGAAATCAGTATTGTTGTTGGCAGTTCTATAAATGGTATCAGGCATACTATAAGAAATCAGTATTGTTGTTGGCAGTTCTATAAATGGTATCAGAGAAACTAGTATTATTCTTTACGTGAAATGTCAGTGTAAATGTATAATATTCATATTCTGTTGTCCCAGACTCTTTCTCCGAATTGTTAGTGATATAGCGTGAGTGCTTTTTTTTTCTTTATTTGGTTTCGAATTTTACCCATAGCTACACAGGGGTTATCTAGGTTATTTTACCCATAGCTACACAAGGGTTATCTAGGCTAGATTTTCCCAGTTTTGAAGTGGTAGACAAATTGAAAAGCAGCTAACGACAACACTACCTCCCCTCGCAATTCTTTGGCTACTATTTTACCAACGCAAAGCAGGATTGACCATGACACTACATCGCTCCTACTGCTGGAAGGGCGATTATGTTCGATGAGAAAATCTGAGCTCGCGACCCGCAGCAACGCCACCTGCCGGCCGAGCGTCCTTACCGTCAGTCATGTCAGGCTCTTGTGTGAGAGAAACCGTTCGAACAACCCGTTGAACCTCACTAAACTCATATGTTAGTAAACTAATACATGCATCTTTACCGAATAAGTATTGATACAATAACCTTCGATGAGAAGAGTTTTCCGCTAAAGTAGATTTTTAGGGCAAGCTTTAGAACGATACACACATTAAGTCTTAACTATGTGTTCTTCATTTTTCCCACCGACGAACCAAAGTTAAAAATTAGGACGAGCTAAAAAAAACGTTATATTCAAGACGTCAAAAAAACACGCAGGTTAATAACAAGCCTTGATACAAAATAATGAAAACGCTTAGTGTATAGTGTTTTCATTATTTTGTAATAAATGTTAGAGATATATTTAGAACGTTGTTAGGTCAATAATCTAGAAAAAAAACTTTATCAAAGAAATTAAAAAAGTATAATTATGAAATTATTATGTAATTATGAAAAAAAACTATGATGTGTTTTATATGAGTAAAATTTTACCTAATACTTGTCACTGTTTATTATACTTATAACAAGTTACTTATGTAATTTGTCATTCCTGTTTGTGTGTTTTATATGAGTAAAATTTTACCTAATACTTGTCACTGTTTATTATACTTATAACAAGTTACTTATGTAATTTGTCATTCCTGTTTGTGTGTTTTATATGAGTAAAATTTTACCTAATACTTGTCACTGTTTATTATACTTATAACAAGTTACTTATGTAATTTGTCATTACTGTTTGTGTATTTTATATGAGTAAAATTTTACCTAATACTTGTCACTGTTTATTATACTTATAACAAGTTACTTATGTAATTTGTTATTCCTGTTTGTGTGTTTTATATGAGTAAAATTTTACCTAATACTTGTCACTGTTTATTATACTTATAACAAGTTACTTATGTAATTTGTCATTACTGTTTGTGTGTTTTATATGAGTAAAATTTTACCTAATGCTTGTCACTGTTTATTATACTTATAACAAGTTACTTATGTAATTTGTCATTCCTGTTCAGTTTTATCAAATTCATTCATTTTCATCAGAATTCAATTCAATCAAATAATATTTTATTATCGGTTTTGCCCCCTTGTTCCATGGCCCGGCATGGCTAGGTAGGTTAAGGCGTTGGACACGTAATCGGAGGGTTACGGATTCGAATCCCGGTCGCACTATACATGCTCGCCGTTTAAGCCGTATGGGGCGTTATAATGTGACGGTCAATCCCACTATTTGTCGGTAAAAGAGTAGCCCAAGAGTTGGCGGTGGGTGGTGATAAGTAGCTGCCTTCCCTCTAGTCTTACACTGCTAAATTAGGGATGGCTAGCGCAGATAGCCCTCGAGCAGCTTTGCGCGAAATCCAAAACAAACAAACATGTAACTTGTAGAGTGATACTTACAATCAGTACATAACGCCACATAGAAATATTCATTGTTATATAATGTGTGTGTGTATCTGTTCTTCTTACTGTTATATGAAACGTCCCAGTACATCCATTGTTAAAAATCTCTTAATATTTATTAAACACAGGTTTAAACCTAAAACAGCGAAATAAATTAATTACACTGCCACCTGTTGTTTGTATTTTGTTGTTGTTATTTTTTTACTTATTTAAATTGTTTTAACTGTTGCATGGTTATTTGAATCCTACACTGGATTGTATGAGCTAACCATTGTTAAGACGTGGATTGAGAATAACCGACCATATGTATTACTTATTCAAGTATTTCCTCATCTGCTTGGTTCATTATTTCATTACTTTGCTTACAAAGTTCAGTAGTAACTTGAATAATATTAAAATACATGAACCTTTTCAGACTTTATGAAAGCGTTTTCATTTGACATGTTTTTAGGGAAATAAATACAACAACAGAAATTCGACTAGAAACAAGTACGGCATGCTAATATATTATTACAGTTAGGGAAATAAATAAAACAACAGAAATTCGACTAGAAACAAGTACGGCATGCTAATATATTATTACAGTTAGGAAAATAAATACAACAACAGAAATTCGACTACAAACAAGTACGGCATGCTAATATATTATTACAGTCAGGGAAATAAATACAACAACAGAAATTCGACTAGAAACAAGTACGGCATGCTAATATATTATTACAGTCAGGGAAATAAATACAACAACAGAAATTCGACTAGAAACAAGTACGGCATGCTAATATATTATTACAGTCAGGGAAATAAATACAACAACAGAAATCTGACTGGAAACAAGTACGGCATGCTAATATATTATTACAGTTAGGGAAATAAATACAACAACAGAAATTGACTAGAAACAAGTACGGCATGCTAATATATTATTACAGTTAGGGAAATAAATACAACAACAGAAATTCGACTAGAAACAAGTACGGCATGCTAATATATTATTACAGTTAGGGAAATAAATACAACAACAGAAATTCGACTGGAAACAAGTACGGCATGCTAATATATTATTACAGTTAGGGAAATAAATACAACAACAGAAATTCGACTAGAAACAAGTACGGCATGCTAATATATTATTACAGTCAGGGAAATAAATACAACAACAGAAATTCGACTAGAAACAAGTACGGCATGCTAATATATTATTACAGTCAGGGAAATAAATACAACAACAGAAATTCGACTGGAAACAAGTACGGCATGCTAATATATTATTACAGTTAGGGAAATAAATACAACAACAGAAATTCGACTAGAAACAAGTACGGCATGCTAATATATTATTACAGTTAGGGAAATAAATACAACAACAGAAATTCGACTAGAAACAAGTACGGCATGCTAATATATTATTACAGTTAGGGAAATAAATACAACAACAGAAATTGACTGGAAACAAGTAACGGTATGCTAATATATTATTACAGTTAGGGAAATAAATACAACAACAGAAATCTGACTGGAAACAAGTAATGGCATGCTAATATATTATTACAGTTAGGGAAATAAATACAACAACAGAAATCTGACTAGAAACAAGTACGGCATGCTAATATATTATTACAGTCAGGGAAATAAATACAACAACAGAAATTCGACTAGAAACAAGTACGGCATGCTAATATATTATTACAGTCAGGGAAATAAATACAACAACAGAAATTCGACTGGAAACAAGTACGGCATGCTAATATATTATTACAGTTAGGGAAATAAATACAACAACAGAAATTGACTAGAAACAAGTACGGCATGCTAATATATTATTACAGTTAGGGAAATAAATACAACAACAGAAATTCGACTAGAAACAAGTACGGCATGCTAATATATTATTACAGTTAGGGAAATAAATACAACAACAGAAATTCGACTGGAAACAAGTACGGTATGCTAATATATTATTACAGTTAGGGAAATAAATACAACAACAGAAATTCGACTGGAAACAAGTACAGCATGCTAATATATTATTACAGTTAGGGAAATAAATACAACAACAGAAATTCGACTGGAAACAAGTACGGCATGCTAATATATTATTACAGTTAGGGAAATAAATACAACAACAGAAATTCGACTGGAAACAAGTACGGCATGCTAATATATTATTACAGTTAGGGAAATAAATACAACAACAGAAATTCGACTAGAAACAAGTACGGCATGCTAATATATTATTACAGTGGTTTTCAACCTTTTTTGTGCCCCGCACCCCTAAAAAATTTTAATATGTTCTCGCACCCCTGACAGTAATTATGTATTTAAGAATAAAGGTGAAGGTGGCCAAAACAAATTTTATAATGTTATCTCGCACCCCTGGTTGGCAACCATGTATTATTAGATTATAAATGCCCTCTAAGGATGTGAGGCATATTTACACATCATAAAAGATTGTTTGTTTGTTTGTTTTTAATTTCGCGCAAAGCTACTCGAGGGCTATCTGCGCTAGCCGCCTCTAATTTTGCAGTGTGAGACTAGAGGGAAGGCAGCCAGTCATGACCACCCACCGCCAACTCTTGGTCCACTCTTTTACCAACAAATAGTGGGATTGACCGTCAAATTATAACACCCTCACGGCTGAAAAGGTGAGCATGTTTGGTGCGACGGGGATTCGCGTCATAAAAGAATACCAAACAACGTGGACAAATACCCTTAAGGGTCAAGTATATGTGTTCTTTATTTTGAACTACTGACCACCAGAAAGGAAGCTAGCCAGTAGCTGTCGCCTTCCCAAGAGTTTTGTCCGACTTTTGCAACAGCATAATAGAAGTGACTGTCACTTTTGTTACTTTTTTATGCCATGAAGAATGCTCGAAAGCTTAAGTTTGATATATTATATATTGTTTCATGACACATCTACATATTAAAGTGTGGGCCCGACGTGACCACAGCTTAACCCTGTTCAGCAGCAGAATGTATTGAAGGCTGAACTCTTCTAACCACAGCTGACACGTAAACATCTAGGTCACCCCAGGCTCGCTCATATTATGGGCATTATATCTCCGTATATCGTAATGCATATTTCACTGAGAGAGACACCTTCAACTAGCGATGTCATTTTCAACATGTTTTGATTGTTCTAAGGTTCAGTTGAGCTAGCCCTTAAAAGGATGTCAGAATCGCGTAATGGGTTGACTGCACTATCACACACCACACCCCGTCTTCACGAAATGTGGTTCGTACAGAACCCATACGTATGTGAATAGCTGTCAAACCCTGGTTTCCCTGTAGTTGCTATACATCTGTTTAAACATAAAGAAAGATACAATAATAACAGAGGATTAGACTCACTCGTCTCCCAGCTTCGTTATTATGAAGGTTCATCAGTTTGCGGCCCTGTTCTCTAGAACCTCTTCTGTAATTATTTTCTCTCTCGCGAACGTCAACGAAACCCTCCGTGAAACGATACCCGTACTCTGTATTATCTCCACAGCCACCCCAAATCCAGTCACGATGGAGTTTCTGCGGTCTGTTGGCTCGACTGCAGCCGCAACTTCCGAGCTGTCCATCCCGACATCCGCGAGCAATGCTGTGGACAACACCAGCAGCTGTGATAGCATGGATGAAGGCCGTTTCTCTGCTCGCTACAAAAAGAAAAAAAAAGGCTTTAAAATAAAGAGACCCTAATATCAGAAATGAGTGTAATTGATTGAACAGAAACTGATAACAAATTATCGGTGAACAACATGGTTATTTTGTATATTCAATCATAGAAGTCGTAACAGCGAGACCTTGACTGAAATAGATGTTGTTTACTATTATCATACTCTCCTGCTGGTAGAGCGGTAAGTCTGCGGATTTACAATGCTAAAATCAGGGGTTCGAATCCCCTTCGGTAGACACAGCAGAGAGCCCGATGAGGCTTTGCTATAATAAAACACACATTATTATTATTATATGGAGAGAAAAGTGTGGTTTTTCTGGTTTTATTGAATTCTTTCAGTATGCACTAGAAATTCTGAAAAACAACAAAATTTACAAAATATTTATTTTCTCCCAAAAACTGAAAAGAATTAAGTCCACAAATAAACCAGCTGGCCGATGTAGTCTTTCTTACACGTCAGTCCACTTAAGACAACTATTGGGTTTGCACATATCCATGCGATTCGTTCTATTTTGTTTAATATCTAGTGTTACTGTTATGAAAGATAAGAACCTTAAAATTCCTGCTATAGAGGGCCAATAAAATTACTGTGTAGCTGTATTGGTAAACACAGATTGATTTGCACTGCTTGAAAATGTAACAGTTGGCCAAAAAAAAAAAACTAATTTTTTTTATTACGTTCGACAAAAACCAGTCGTTGTTTTTTATGTAACATAATCACTAGTTATCCCTACACGTACATAATACACCTATAACTCAACTCGCAGTCAGCGTCAACCCTAGCGAATGTTTCTTGACATGAATATCCTTAAAAAGTAAATATAATTAGTTTACTCATGCGCTATTTCTTTCACACCTCAGGAAGGAGGTAGTTAGAACACCCATCTAAGGAAAAGAATTGAAGGGTGGTAAAACAGCCCTATAACCTCTTGTTCCCCACAATGCTTAGTACGGAGTGTTAACATGTGCAGTTGCTAAGCCATACTCTTTTTAATAATTACATATATAGTTCATGAAATGTGTTGGCATTTTAAACGCTAAATCGTGCAGCACTCCGTCTCAATGCATATAAATATATCTTTGTATGAAGTCATTTTGGTACTTGATTATATGTTTTAACACCACGGGTGTTAGTTTTACATCTCAGAATTCTAGCACACTGAGACTCATCTGAAAAACATTAAAAAAAATTGATCGTTGGCTGGGGTTTGTACACGCTAGACATGTCGAAAGATATCGTTGTAGGTAGGGAGAGAGAATATTACAAAAGAATTATAAACTGTCGCACGAGGAGTGTTTTAAACCGTGTTATACAGGTTTACATTACAAGAACATATATAATGCTTCTTGTTATTTGGTTGCTCTAAAATCACGATGGATACTTTGAAAGTTTTGAAAGCCTGTTGACGTGCTTGTAATTTCGAGGCCCTTTTCTACGAATATTGTTTAGAATTATACACATTTGTTGCATTTAAAAAAAAAAAAAACTTTTCATTAAATTGCAAAACGTGTTGTGAAACACAATCAATTTCACTTTTTCTTCTATAAAACACCAACAATCTTTGAACTGTTAGCAGAAGTAATTCACTTTTCTGTTTCCCTTTGAAGCCTTGTCACCACGTTATTTGCATAAGTAAAAAGTGATTGACTTATACTTGGTGCACTGATCCTTCCCACTTGTTTGTATTCATGTTATTAAAAACAACAAGGCATGGCATAGGCATAGAAACAGATCATTTTTGTTGCCAATGCTTGTGACAATCCACGTATTGTTTTGGTGTTTTTTTTTCCTCAAAAAGTATACGATAAATACAGAAGTTTGATATGGTGAATTTTCATGTGTTGTGTAACATAAACACACTTCATATCACGATAGATGTTCGAAACAAAGTTATGTTTAAACTGACAGTAATCTTGCACTGAATGTGAATCTTCACGTGCAGACAAAATCCTTTAAAAACAAAGAGTACAGGCTTTAGTTTCATTACGAAGTCTTTGATGAAAACAGTTCTCAAAGCGTAAACATATGAGTGATACACAAAAGAACATTTTGAATGATTTTAAATGGAAAATTGCAATAAACATTTGACTTTAAATTTACTAAAACTTGGCAGTGTTGTGGACCTGCGGTTGTTAGACTGGTTTGTTTTGAGCTTCGCGCAAAGCTACACGAGGACTATCTGCGCTAGCCTTCCCTAATTTAGTAGTGTAAGGCTAGAGGGAAGACAGCTATTCACCACCACCCACTGCTAACTCTTGGGCTACTCTTTTACAAACGAATAGTGGGATTGCCCGTCACATTATTACGCCCCAATGGCTGAAAGGGCAAGCATGTTTGGTGTGACGGGGATTCGAACCCGTGATCCGCAGATTACGAGTCGAGTACTCTAACCATCAGGTCATGCCGGGCACCATTATCGGTCTAATCATACATACGTTCACCACATAAAGACATTTTTTTTTCTAAATTATTTACGTAGCACGTTAGCCCCACACCCAATGTAAACAGAGAAACGAAGCTCTTATTGCTTCTATGCTATGGTATACCTTTTACACAAAAAACGAGTGATTTCGTCCAATTCTTTACATAGACAATCATACCATTAGTGAATACGAATGCAGTATGTAGATCCTACCAATGATGAACTTTATAAACCGAGTTTGTAATCTGAGGTCCAAAACTTATCAACGAATTCTCATGATTTATAATGACAGTTCATGCTGTATTGTACGATAGTGTAATATGTACCTACATATAAATAATATTTCATATACTTTGTATATATGTTTCTTATAGCAAAGCCACATCGGGCTATTTACTGTATCCGCCGAGACAAATCGAACCGCTAATTTTAGGTTTGTAAGTCCGGAGACATACTGCTGTTCCACGGGGGATTTCTTGATGTTTATATTAGAGTCTAAATTACGACAATCTTTCAAGTGTTAACAAAGATAACTTGGAAACATATTATTTGAGATAATGTAAAATTAAATATGTAATATTGATTTAATATTTTACGATCTTATTGGATGTATTTTTACATAAAGCGACCCACCATGGCCAGGTGGATTAAGGATTTCAACTAGTAATCTGAGGGTCGCGGGTTCGAATCCCCGTCGCACCAAACAGGCTCGCCTTTTCAGCCGTGGGGGCGTTATAATTTGACGGTCAATCCCACCATTCGTTGGTAAAAAAAGTAGCCCAAGAGTTGGCGGTGGGTGATGATGACTAGCTGCCTTCCCTCTAGTCTTACACTGCTAAATTAGGGACGGCTAGCACAGATAGCCCTTCTGTAGCTTTGCGCGAAATTCAAAACAAACCAAGCCAAACTTGACACAAAGCAACACGCATTCATAAAAACACTAAGGAATTTGAGAACCTTAAATGTGTAAAAATATATAAATTTGTTAAATGAGTCCAAAACCGCTAACTCTGTCACGTGATTTTATAAGAGCAATCATAACTCTGCACATGACAACAAAAATTAGTATAACCATTTTACAGGGCTGTAACAACCACGTGCACCTGTAACGACAAGCTCTAGTGTTATGTGAAAGTGAACCTCGGTATTTGTTATCGCAAACATGGTGCGGTTTATATAACGTATTATACTCTGCTTTGCTTTCTCTCATAATAATGTTTTAGAATTACTAATGTAGGTTTTTATCATTGTCGCTGTGATTGCTTGACCCACACTGGAAGCAAAAAAACATAGCTTGCTCGTTCACCAGATCTTGTGATCGATGGCATAATTAATTCAAATAAAATAATAATTTATAAATAAATAAATATTCGGTCCTAAAGTGAAAATAAAGTAAATAAGGTTGTGTTGTTAATTTTTACCCCAAAAATCTAATTTGTAAATTACATAAATAAAATTATTATTGATTGTAATTCACTTTTGTAATCGGCGTAACACCATAACAGTTAACGTCAATGATAAATGGCAACATATATAAAGCACTTAGCACAATCTTCCACTATACGAGTGCTATCTTTGTCTCACTCAAAAAAAGAAACACAACAAACGTGATCTCCAACAAGCAGTTACCACTCAAATTCAAAATAAATGTAGATTATTCATATGAAATACAATACTTCAACTGTCAATAAACGTAACACAATTGGAGAATTCTGCTGAGGACATTACGAGAACCCCATCTCTTTTCTTTTAAAACTTATAATCTATCAATTTGACACAAAAGTGAAAGATTCTGGTGGTGGAGCTGGCTCATGTTATCAGTTTGGAAGACTGTATTGATGGAATTAGTGTAACACAAAATACTTTATTCTAATGTGCTATAAAATCCATACTGAGAAATCAAATAAGTTTACATTTCCGAATATACTATTAAAACTATCCTACGTTTCCAATGGAAAAGGCCACATAAAGCAAATTCTTTATGTACAGATCTGGAGAAGGACTATCGAAAGTTACGTTGACACAAGATAATAAACAGCCGGTTTGGAAGGATACACAACAAACTGTGTGTACACACTTACAACGAGACATGTATGTACATATAAGGATCACCGTAAAAGAAAAAGTCATTTAACTTACCAATTTTAAGAACATTATTAAAAGTGCTGTTGTCCGCTAGAGTCGAACAATTCCACCTCCTATGTCTGAACTGCCAATGGCATTCTCTCATACCCAGATTGGCTCCTCTGGCAATATAGTGGATGTGGTCATAATAGAGAAGACAGAGTTTAAATTGGCCCTTGGACAATCCAGTGAATTGTGCACATAGCGGCTGAGTACCCACCAAGTACACTTGGGGGTTCTGAATAATATCTAGACCCTGCAACCCCAGAGACCTATACGTAATATAAAAACACACACATTAGAAATTACTAACCTATATCCAAGAATGTAATATTGCTTATATTATAAGTTAGAAACCTTAAAAACCACTATATACTTATATCACAATATTATTCACAAAAACATGACATTCTTATAGCCTAGAACCCTACAAAGAAATATCTTCATACAAATTATGTTGTTAGAGCTTAAAACCTTAAACAAAAACATAACCTTGGTTATAATCTAAAAATCTACACAACAAACTTTCATACAAATTATGTTGTTAGAACGTAAAAAGTTATAAAGAAACATAACATTGCTTATAATCTAGAAATCCACACAACACACTTTCATACAAATTATGTTGTTAGAACTTAAAAAGTTATACAGAAACATAACATTGGTTATAATCTAGAAATCCACACAACACACTTTCATACAAATTATGTTGTTAGAACTTAAAAAGCTATACAGAAACATAACATTGGTTATAATCTAGAAATCTACCTAACACTGTTTCATACAAATTATGTTATCAGAACTTAAAAAAAGTTATACAGAGGCGTAACATTGCTTATAATCTAGAAATCTACATATTATATAAATTCCTAAAAATCTTCTCATGAAGTGAATTTTACTATTTCCTGTGTTACCATGTGACTGGAAACAAATTAAACGAACACTATTTATTATATAAAAAAAATCTAAACTAATGCTTTAAGGGTTTTTTTCCAAAAATGTAGAAATATCTTACAAAGTGGCGCGAAATAGCGCTGTAGTATAACTCTGGATGTCGAAGTTGACAACCCGAATTATAATTCGTGTGATACCATAAAATATTAATAGCATTTTAAACTAAGATACGTTAAAAGCAAAACAATCAACTCCTTAACATGTACGGTGGATGATGCATTGTTACTCCTTAATATGTACGGTGGATGATGCATTGTTACTCCTTAATATGTACGGTGGATGATGCATTGCTACTCCTTAACATGTACGGTGGATGATGCATTGCTACTCCTTAACATGTACGGTGGATGGTGCATTGCTACTCCTTAACATGTAAGGTGGATGATGCATTGAAACTCCTTCACAGGTACGGTGGATGATGCATGCTACCCTTAACATGTACGGTGGATGATGCATGCTACTCCTTAACATGTACGATGGATGGTGCATTGTTACTCCTTAATATGTACGGTGGATGATGCATTGTTACTCCTTAACATGTACGGTGGATGATGCATTGCTACTCCTTAACATGTACGGTGGATGATGCATTGAAACTCCTTAACATGTACGGTGGATGGTGCATTGTTACTCCTTAACATGTACGGTGGATGATGCATTGTTACTCCTTAATATGTACGGTGGATGGTGCATTGTTACTCCTTAACATGTATGGTGAATGGTGCATTGTTACTCCTTAACATGTACGGTGGATGGTGCATTGTTACTCCTTGATATGTACGGTGGATGGTGCATTGCTTCTGATTATCTGTCTTTTCTTTTGTTATTAATTTACAATTAGGAACGGTAGTACATAACCTCAGTAGAATTACCATAAATACAATATATATAAACAAGAATGTAACAGTTAAAAACATTTATCGAAATTGTTAATGATTTCACTTGAAAACGTATTTGGTCTCGTGTTTTACTAAAGAAAACGATATATATTTTATTTGAGTACAATGTAGAAGCTTTCATATTAAAAACACGTCACAATAAATTTGTAATGTTCTCAATAAATGACGCAAAATATGCTTATAACTTTATAACACAAGAAACTTAAAATCAGGGTTTCTCATCAAAAGTACATTATGTGTGTATCTACACCTTAAGATCCATTACGTCAGAACGTAACACCGTATCTACAAAAAAAGATCATGATGGACATTGATAGCAACTGTGAAAATCTACATAAGGGACACTTTTGTTTCAACTCCACATAAGAAACAGTCGTGTTTCAAATCTGCACAAGGGACAGTTGTGTTCCAACGTCACACTAGGAACAGTTTTAATTTAATTTTACATAAGGGACAGTTTTAATTTAAATTTACACCAGGGACAGTTTTGTTCCAACGTCACACTAGGGACAGTTTTAATTTCATTTTACATAAGGGACAGTTCTGTCCCAACGTCACACAAGGGACAGTTTTAATTTAATTTTACACCAGGGACAGTTTTGTTCCAACGTCACACTAGGGACAGTTTTAATTTAATTTTACATAAGGGACAGTTTTGTCCCAACGTCACACAAGGGACAGTTTTAATTTAATTTTACACCAGGGACAGTTTTGTTCCAACGTCACACTAGGGACAGTTTTAATTTAATTTTACATAAGGGACAGTTTTGTCCCAACGTCACTAAGGGACAGTTTTAATTTAATTTTACACCAGGGACAGTTTTGTTCTAACGTCACACTAGGGACAGTTTTAATTTAATTTTACATAAGGGACACTTTTGTTTCAACTTTAATTCATGCCTAAATTTCTTAGTCGAGAAAAGATAAGAAAATCTCTTTTTCCACCATTTCAAATAGCGGAAAATGGCGAAGTTTATGAATTCTAAATGTGTAACTTTTATTAATATATTAATTTTTCGGTTTTCGATTTTGTTAGAAACTGACTAACCTGCTAATTAAGGACGAAAAACAGAAAACTACCGAATCTGATGTTACCCACAAATAAAGAAATCTTTTTATGAAAATTACTTCCAGATGTGACTCTATAAACTGTAGCGTCAAAGGAAAAATCCAAGGTCTTTTTACAAATCGGATTAAGGTTTAATTGGTGCGGTTTTGTTCGGCTGTACTTCGTTTCGCATTCTTCACAAGTCATCTTCAGCGTGACCTGGTATGTCTTACACTCGTTTTATGAAGCCGTCAGTAATTACATAGTCAGTACTGCAAGAAAGGTGTTACTGTTTACAGTTCCAGTGGTATTTGACTACCAAAATACAAACGAGACTCGCGAAAACGTGTTATTAATTTTGGTGTTGATCGGTTGGACCACGCCAGCAAGAGGATGAATCGTCTTTTTTTCTTTCACTCACGTCTTATTGCGTGACTCGCCATACTTCTAATGAAGTTCGTATAAAAATCATTTCGTATGTCTTGAGTTAGCTCGAAAACATTCTAATGTCACTAAATATCATCTACAATACATGTAGAAAAAAATCAAAGGAACGCTATTAGCGTAGGCCTTCATTTAATACCAAATTACACAATCACTTCTAAAGGAAAACACACACAGCGCATGAGTGCAACAAACAGTTTATCGTCAATTACGTTTGATGGCGTGCCATGATATTCTGGTTAAAGACAAAAAAAAACTCTTTTTTTGTATTAATCTTGCTATATTTAAAATAAGTAAAAAATTAACAAGGCATAGTAAAAATAACTAAGTGTCGTTAATGTATCAATAGAAGGTACCCTCATGTTCGAGTGTTTTTTGTGTGTTTTTTTGCTTTCCACTTAAATGGTTTATTTTTAGTAGCTAATATAAACAGCGCGAAGATCATGGGAAAAATATTAACAATTAGTAAACCGTTTCTTCATCTCACCAATAGGGGTGATAAGAATACATGTTAGTTTTTCATATCACCAACAGGGGGTGACAAGAATGCATGTTAGTTTTTTATCTCACAAACGGGATGACAAGAATACATGTTAGTTTTTCATCTCACCAACAGGGGTGATAAAAATACATATTAGTTTTTCATCTCACCAATAGGGGTGATAAGAATACATGTTAGTTTAATGTTATTTTTCCATGTGTTAGGAAACAGAAACTTTACTGACAACTTTCCACTGAAAACTTTTTCTTAAAATTATTATATGATCATAAAACCGTAACTCCTTAGCACAGTTCTTATATCTAGAGACGTGTTGGCTATTTTAATTCACTGATTGTCATCCATTCAACTGTAACAATACTGTGAAGTTTATTGCACGAGAACTAGTACTTCAACTGTGTTATTGGAATTAAGACCACAAACATCGACAACAGAGAGGGTACCTAACTGTAACGAATCTTTAGTTTCTTATTATTCCATACGTTATGTTCTGTTATATAGAATTAATTATCTTATTTATTCTTAATCCTGAGTAACGTATTAGTTGTTGTTTCTTTTTTTATCAGAGTTGTTGAAAATACTCTAATACTTACTGTAATTGAATATTGTTATCATCTCTCTCACTGAGATGCTTATATCGTATACGTGTGTCTATTTACATCAATAAGTGTTATACGTATGTAGACATTAACAATGTTAGGTAAAGAAACATTAAAATGGACACAAAATTTTCCATTTCGCGTGTTTGTGCCTTCTATTATCTTCATGTTACCAGAAAACAGATTTTTTTCCCTTAAAGTGACACTTTATATTTACGGAATAATGTCAAATTTTGTTCAGCCTGTGTTCACTAGCTAATAGACTAATATATGCATTTCACCTGCAGTTGGTAGATTTCAGGTATCGGGTTCAATACGAGAACAACAATCCTCCCTTTCAGGGAAACCAGCCACATGTTATTTAGCTAAATGATCTCCACAGGGAGTACAGCTCTGATGTCACTCGCTATGCCTGAACTTTGTTTCGTAACAGATTACTGTCATACTTATGATGGGACGTTAGCTAACTACCAGTGTCTGAGAAATGTTTCTGAGCACGTGTGACTTTCCCTCGTCAAGCTCATAAATGCCAACAGTTACATATCATAAGTAGTCCCGTGAAAATACGGGTAAGTCGGTCAGTTAAGCAAAATTCGTGCGTTCATCCATGTAACACGGTGTGAGTCTAGTCTGTCATGCTTAAAACACTCATTCGGTTTTCTTTTTAAATTAACAATGAAATCAGAAATGGTTCTCAACAAACGCCTTCTCTTCTCGTGCGTTGATCAGGACGCTTCACTAATGGGCGAACAATCTCCATGTAATGTCCGATGTAAGTTAAGGAATTTCCGAGTTGGGCAAAGCTTTATTCAAGGTTTTTAAATTTATTTTCAATTAATCAATTTATAAATATATGCTTCGCTTAAGACTTCCTTCTGAAACAATCTTTACGTTTCTTGTTTGTTTCTTTATGGAACATTTCAAAATTAAGGTATCATTACTTCTGTAGGTTATTTATTTACCTCCACCCCATTACTGAGTTTATTAAAAATATTTTACGTTGGAAACTATTACTCATCACAGTTGAGGTAAAGTAAATAATAATATTAAAAAGCAGGATGATAATAGTAGTGTCCTGTAGCGAAATGAACTTAAAATACAGATACGGTTCAAGCGAGAAAGATTACGCTGTGGCGTGCAGACACGAAGTACAGAATTCGGTTTAGGACGAAAAAGGTAACGTTGTGACGTGTAGAACATGAAAGACAGAAATCGGTTTATGGCAAGAACTTAAAAACATTGTGGTGTGTGGGACATAAAGTACATTGCATATAGAAAACGAAGAATTCGTTCGAGACAAGAAGTTAACATTGTGGCGTGTAGAACATGAAGTACACATATACATAAAAACGGCTCGTTTGGGTTGAGAAAATATTTTACGTAGAGGAGCGAACAACGTTTCGACCTTCTTCGGTCATCGTCAGGTTCACAAAGAAAGAAAAACGTCACTGACCGGAAGCTGACCACATGTTTGAAAGGGGTTGTGTAACTGAGTGTCGGAATGTAGAAGGCGGTATTAGATGTTTGAATATATAATTTTATATTATTTATTTTATTATTTTTAATATAGGTATAAAGGTGTTCCATTGTATTGGTTTATTTTGGGTTTAAGTTGTTGTATAAGTAAGGCTTCTTTAATTTTGCGTTTGTTTATGTTTGTTTCTTTATTTAGTATTTGAGTGTTTTCTATGGTTATGTTGTGGTTATTTGACACGTTCAAAAACGTGTGAAGGTGATTTTTTATGTTCTTTGAATCTGGTTTCCATTTTAATACTTGTTTCTTCAATATAGAAGTCGTGGCAGTTATCACATTGTATTTTGTAAATAATGTTGGTGTGGTGTTTGTCAGTGTAGTTTTTACATAGTATAGACCTCAGTTTTGTGCCTGGTTTTTGAATAAATTTGGTATTAACTGGAATGTCATATTTTGTTACTAGTTTTTGCCAAATGTTGGTTATTTGTTTGCTGATGTCAGGAATATATGGTATACAGCAGTATATGGTTTCGTGATTTTTTGATTCGTGAGATATATTTACTTTAGTTGGTTAATTTTGCTTTCTGTCTAGGTGTGTGCGTATAATGTTTTCTACGGTTTGTGGAGGAAACTTATTGATGTTGATGAAGCATTGTTTTATTTTGTCTACTTCATCGTTAATTTTATCTGGGGAGCATAGTTTTATGGCTGTGTTTATCTGGTTTCTTAGTATGTTGAGTTTTTGTTTTGTTTCATATGCTGAGTCCCAAGGAATGTATAGTCCAGTATGGGTGATTTTTCGGTGGATTCCTGTTTTAAATTGTGTGTCGGTTCTTGTAATTTTGAGGTTAAGAAATGATATTTGATTGCTTTCTTCCTGTTCACATGTGAAGTTAATGCTGTAATGTATAGAGTTAATGTGATTGAAAAAATTAAGTGTGTGTTGCATGAAGTACACTGCATATTAAAAACGAAGAATTCGGTCGAGACAAGAAGTTAACATTGTGGCGTGTAGAACACAAAGCTCAGAAGTCGGTTCAAGACAGGTAACAAACAGCACTGTTGTTTAAACAACAAGTACAGAAATGAGATTATAACAAGAACATATATTAGTAATCTGCGCATACGTGCAACCACTGAAATTGCATTTTTGTCGCATTTTAATGTCTCGTGACACGACCGGTCATTTTAGTCTCTTAACGTAATGTCTTTTTTTTTTGTCTTCTGTGATACACTTAGCTAAAATTAATAAAGCCAATTGTTACATTCTTAATACTTTGTGAGTGTATGTTCATAATAAATATTAAATATGTTGGCTCAAGAAGCCGTGAATATTAAAACTTTCTTTGTTTCTGGAAATTTCGAACGAAGCTACTCAAGGCTTATCTGTGTTAACCGTCCCTAATTTAATAGTGATAAACTTGAGAGAATGCATCTAGTCTACACCGCCAGGTCTTGAGCTACTCTTTTATAACAAAAAGTGGTATTCACCTTTACGTTATTACGCCCTCGAGGCAAAAAGGGCAAGAATGTTTGTTGAGAGGATTCGAATTCGCGATCCGCAGATTATGAGTCGAGCGCCCTAACCACCAAGACATGTCATTTAGATACGTAAAATATTTTCATTATGTCGCCCCATTATAAAAAGAAAATGCATTTCGTTTTCTGAGATCTTCAATGACCTTAGATGAGTAAAGTCTCTATTATTTACAATCATATTCAGTGTAAATTTGAAGGAACTCTTTATATGAAAGAAATAGTTGCAATATGAGTCAATAGAAAGGCTCGTGACCGCTAGTAATACTTAGCGCATTGGAATGTAAAAAAACAACAACTCATATTTAATGTGATTGTAGACTTCGGTGCTGTAGCAGTAGCTAAAGAATATAAAGGTCACAATAATTATTATAATATAGATAAAAGTTTCGTGAGTTACAATAAAACGCCCCATAAACAAAGTCGCAGGTTAACGAAAAGCGATGGTAAAGTGGCCCATAACCAAAGTTATGAGATAAGAAAAATGACGGTAAAACAACCTATAATCAAAGTCAAAGTCGAATTCATTAGAAACTTTTGAACTCGTTTGAAGTATTTATATTTTTGATAGAAATAACTTTTAATATATTATCTAGACCTTCACAAAATTTGACTAACTTACAGTAAACATTATAAATCTTTTACATACAAAAGAATCAGGTTTATGGTGAGGTATTGTAATAAAGTAAAAAAAAAAAAAAAAAAAAGATTTGTCCGCGAATATATCGAGTATTTTCCTGACTACCGAAATTCAAAGTGACTTTCATGTGAACATTGAAAATAGTTTTCTACACCTCAAAAATTTTAAATTTTATTTGCGTACCCTCTAAAGCCTCTTAAGTACGTTTTAAATGTTTGTTTCTCTAAAACTTTATATTTTATCTGCTATTTTCTCAACCATAACACAATACAAAGTTGGTAAGTTTGACCAACCTCGTAACCACCAAAAAAAATCGAAATACTTCTACTTTTTTTCTTTATAGAATGACTTGAAATTACAACCTGAAACTCCTTTAATTTGTTCTAAGTAGCTTTAAACTTACAACACTATTACATCTATTTATACTTCAAATTTATTTTTATTGTCCTTTGAACTGTGTCTAATTCAGTTCCTCAAATTTAAATCCTCAAAAAGATGTTGGGGCCTGAAAAACAACCAGAGGTGACCAGAAATTTTGCTTCTCCGCTTTCAACTACTATTCACATCATTATAAATTTTCAATCACTTGTGAAACGTGGAGCTCACGAACTACATTACTCAGTGCTGCTCGCGTGCGTGTCTTGTGAAGCATTTTTATTGTAATAATATTTATATTTAGTTTATCTAATCTAACATTAATTAACATAAAAAATCCCTACTTTATAATTTAGTTACGTTTATAAAAATAAAAAAAAACAATAAACGTAAAACCCAGCAATAAAGTAGTTACCTGAACCTCCGGTTTTTCCTATCTACTACCAATGACACTTAACCCTACTTTATTATACATACGTTAGTAATGTACTAAATAACGTGTATTTAATTAAGCAATGTACCAAATAACATAGAATAACAACATGTAAAATCAGACATAAGGATCACAATTGTTCTGGCTTTCTAACGATGCTACAAGAACCGTTACAAATTCAACCAAGCTGATCAATGTTTCCCATTGAAATGAACCTTGTACTAAAAAGTTTGTTTGTTTAGAAATTCTACACATTATAACGCCCCCACGGCTTAAAGGGTAAACATGTTTGGTGTGACGGGGATTCGAACCCGTGACCCTCGGATTACGAGTCGAGTACCTTATCCACCTGGCCGTGCCGGGTCCTACTAAAAAATTTGATTTGACAATTCTCTGTTCAGAAAACAAAACAAAGTAATATAATACCTCATTTGATAGATGAAATCTTAGCTTTCTATTGGTTATAAATAATTTAGAAGTAAACGTAAGAGAGAACTATTAAGAAATCCTGAAAGAGAGGATGTGTCACATGGGTATTATAGGAAGGGTCTGAAAGAGAGGATGTGTCACATGGGTACTATAGGAAGGGTCTGAAAGAGAGGATGTGGCACATGGGTACTATAGAAAGGGTCTGAAAGAGAGGATGTGTCACATGGGTACTATAGGAAGGGTCTGAAAGAGAGGATGTGTCACATGGGTACTATAGAAAGGGTCTGAAAGAGAGGATGTGTCACATGGGTACTATAGGAAGGGTCTGAAAGAGAGGATGTGTCACATGGGTACTATAGGAAGGGTCTGAAAGAGAGGATGTGTCACATGGGTACTATAGGAAGGGTCTGAAAGAGAGGATGTGTCACATGGGTACTATAGGAAGGGTCTGAAAGAGAGGATGTGTCACATGGGTACTATAGGAAGGGTCTGAAAGAGAGGATGTGTCACATGGGTACTATAGGAAGGGTCTGAAAGAGAGGATGTGGCACATGGGTACTATAGTTAGGGTCTGAAAGAGAGGATGTGTCACATGGGTACTATAGGAAGGGTCTGAAAGAGAGGATGTGTCACATGGGTACTATAGGAAGGGTCTGAAAGAGAGGATGTGTCACATGGGTACTATAGGAAGGGTCTGAAAGAGAGGATGTGTCACATGGGTACTATAGGAAGGGTCTGAAAGAGAGGATGTGTCACATGGGTACTATAGGAAGGGTCTGAAAGAGAGGATGTGTCACATGGGTACTATAGGAAGGGTCTGAAAGAGAGGATGTGTCACATGGGTACTATAGGAAGGGTCTGATTTTCTATTCGATAGTTCTTAATCAAACAAAATTGAATACTATAAAAACTATGCATTCTGTGAACCGATAACGATTCTATAGTAAGTAACTTACATTAAATTTATTGTAAGAGTGGTGAATAAATTAGAGAACAGAAAATGCCTAAAAAAAAATAATGAGAAAAATTTATCACACTAGGGGAAATCCACTAGGGGGACTCCAAGAGTTTTTAATACTGAGCACTAAACTTAAGAATTTAAAACTTATATACTATTAAAATATGGATAACTAGCTATGAATTTATGTCATAACAATTAGTATAGCATTAAATGTAATTTAATTAAAATTTGAATGTAAGTCACTAAACACATCGCGACCTTCACAATAAAGGATGTCCGCGCACATAGGGTATACACATGTATGTATGTGTTGTGCTGATGACGAGTGTCGAAATCCGAAATATACTATTATAAGCTCTCGTGTTTACTACTGAGCCGTCAGTGAGAGTGTCACAAAGTAAAGTGAGTAAAATGTCAGCGTATTATGGAAGTCATATGACCAAGAAAACCAGTGATAAAACATCTCCTCAATCAAAGTTGAGGTAAAGTGACAGATTATCAGAGTCACCGTATAAGAAAGATACACTAAACTAACTTATAACCATAGTCATAAGGCGAATAATAAAACGATCCATTATCTAAGACAAGAAACTATTAAGATTAACTGTAAATCCACCGAAGATCTCCAAAGCAGACTAGATTTTAAAGCTAGTATGAAAAACCAATGTATTTCTCATCTTTTTTTCTCTGGAAAATATCTATAATCCTGTAGAAAGAATATAACTGACTCCGTGGAGGTTAATATGACTATTTTAACCCTAATAAAATGACTCCGTGGAGGTTAATACGACTATTTTAACCCTATCAAAATGACTTCGTGGAGGTTAATACGACTATTTTAACCCTATCAAAATGACTTCGTGGAGGTTAATACGACTATTTTAACCCTAACAAAATGACTCCGTGGAAGTTAATACGACTATTTTAACCCTACAAAAATGACTCCGTGGAGGTTAATACGACTATTTTAACCCTACCAAAATGACTTCGTGGAGGTTAATACGACTATTTTAACCCTACCAAGATGGAAAAGAAAAACAAAATATCACCAAAAATAATTCATCATTTTAGTTCTGTTTTTTCAAAGGTCACAACCCCTGAATATGAAATCCGCAAACAAGGAAAACTCTTCCCATATATATTGTGGTTTACTGACAAAACTGGTTTGGTTGGAAACAAAAAAAATATAAAACAAAAACAATGTGCCTTGTTCTTACATTTCTTCACGTTTTCCAAGCATTATATATGCTATATAAAAAGTTTATACGAAAAATAAAATGCCGCCAGGGTGAAGCATAAGCCAAACAACCGCCAACTCTGACGTTATTTGTCATGAATATTTACTTATTTTAAAACTCCTATCTTAAACGAGCACAACTTAGGTAGAGTTATATTGGTGTTCATATTTAATTAATTGCACAGAAAGTTATAAAACACTTATATATATATATATATATAAATTTATTATTTTGTTTCAAGTGGCCCGGTATGCCCTAGCGCGTAAGGCGTGCGACTCGTAATCTGAGGGTCGCGGGTTCGCGCTCGTGTCGCGCTAAACATGCTCGCTCTCCCAGCCGTGGGGGTGTATAATGTGACAGTCAATCCCACTATTCGTTAGTAAAGATTAGCCCAAGAGTTGGCGGTGGGTGGTGATGACTAGCTGCCTTCCCTCTAGTCTTACACTGCTAAATTAGGGACGGCTAGCACAGATATCCCTCGAGTAGCTTTGTGCGAAATTTCCAAACAAACAAACAAAATGTTCCAAGTGGAACCAGAAGAAATACATTTTTCGTAATTTTTGAAAGCTATAGAAAATTATTTATTTTGAAATTTCCGTGCAAAGTTTAGCACCGGTTAGCTGCTCGTAGTTACCTCTAATTTTAAAGTAATATATGTTTTTGAAAACAAAGGCAACTGATCAAAAGCACCTTCCGCCAACTCCAGCTTTACACTTGTGCGACCTAAAAGCGCGAAATAGCTCTTGGCTCTTACAGTATAACGAAGACCCCATTTCTATGGTAATGGATCGCAAACCAATAAATCATTGAATTTGCGGATCGAACGTTCTGATCATTGATCTTCGCCCCGCTATAGGAAATAATGAGCAATTTTCAAAACAAATAGTCGAATCATATATTTATACATAGAGCATGACTTACAGAACGCAAGCGTCGTTTATTGAAACAAAGTGTTGTTGTATCCATTTAATTTTTATAATAAAAACCATTTTATCGTCTGTTTAAGTTAAACCAGTAAGAACGACTACACTACAGAATTTTTTTTACGTCATGAGTTCTAGTGAATACCAATCACGCAAAGATCCCATTTAATAAACTGAGCATGTCACGTGCTTCTTAACTGTGTCTGTTTCCAGTTAGAGATTCATAAAAAATCATCCATGTTAAATCTGATCAGTAACTATATAAGTACATAACTTAAATGTATTTCCTTATAAACATAATGATCTTTATATGATATGATATTTTTCATGCATAAAAAACTCCAGTGTTTATTATGTCAGTTCATATTTTGTTCTTTCGTAGAATACTAAAAGACATTTAAAAAAAAGTTCAATTCGCAAAAAATCTCAGAACGTAAGACATGAAAAATTTGACAAATTCTGATCTATTCTCAACAGCCTGAGGTTCACGATGCTGAGAAATCACGAAGACCGGAAACAGGTAATTCACAACACGAGAAACTGTAACCCTGATCGACTTCAGAAGGTATGTCCGCTTCATTCCTAAGGTAGCTTGAGAATATAGTTACGTAAATCGTGATAAAACTTTAGCGGTGTTAGATGAATAGCTTAAATTATTGTACATAAGACGCATTATTACATAAAACCTGACAAAATTCCATGTTAAACTCCCGCACATAAGACACATTAATACATAAATCCTGACAAAACCCCATGTTGAACTCCCGCACATAAGACACATTATTACACAAATCCTGATAAAACTCTAGCCCGTAGTACACCGTGTTAGATGAATATGTCAAACATAGAATAAAATATTAAGTACACTTCAATAAAACTTCGCTACATACGAAGTACGGTCACGTAAATCTCAGTACACCTTTAATGAGTTTGTTATAACTTTACGTGGTGCTGATGTTACGTGGCATGTTCAGTGACACTACAGGTCATGAAAACTAGATACAGATTATTACAATTCTGCTAACAATTGTATTTAAGTTAAACCCACAGATCTTGTCAAGCAGGATCTGCAGATGTGGACTGTGTACTCGAAACTGAACCCTGTTGGAAAGCTAAGAAGAAACATTGAGAACGATATGTAAAGCCAGAAACACAATGACGAGTTCAGCCAATCAGAAGTCACAGAACATCATTAAAGTCATGAACCTATTTAGCCACAGAATTCATATCAGATGTTATAATAGAGTTGTAAGATGGATGCCATGAAAGAGTTGTTAAAGTTGAGCATTGGGACCCACATTGAATACAAACTAGGCTTAAACTCGCACACAGGTGAATAAAGAAATATAAAGCACGGTCCTTAATTCAAAGCATCGAGACTGGTTTTGTCTTCTTCTTCGTTTTAACACTCAATAGCTTAAGACACTGGTCAGAGTTTCTTTGAACTTTAGCACAAATGTTTGCAATAATAGCACGACACACCTTTTAAAACTTTAAATATGCATAGCCTGTAAATTGTATATGACTAAATAGTACTTGCTTATTTTAAGCTTAAATAAATGGTTTGTTTCTTTCGGAAGTTCGCGCAATACTACACAAAAGGTAAAAGCTATCTGACCCCTAGTTTTAACTGGTTAACAGCACTCATCATCAGCTCTTGAGCTGACCTATCCGAATACAGGGATTTCGCCTTTATTCTTAAAACGCACCCGCAGCTTAAATACAGAACTTAGAGTCAACCAATTAGAATTAGTTTGGCTCGTTTAAAAACAACAACACAACACAACACTGGGAGAAATAATTCACCCCAAATTCCTGTTCTTTAATACCAGAAGGCTCTAACTATATAAGGTTTGAGAAAAAAGTATTAATGTTAGGGCTGCATTTATCTATAGGATAAAACACATGGACTGGAATTCTCGAACGTTTGAAAACTTCCACTCACATAAAAGTAGTATTTTGTATAAAACATACTTATGAGCCATCATGCTGAAGATTGACTTATGTCATTTCAGACGTTTTGCAACACAGTTTGTTTTTAAACGGGCGTATTTTTATTGGTCACACTGTAGTGCATTCGATAAACGATTGTTGGCTCTTATAAAAGTCACAAAGCTAGTTCGTTTCCATCTGAGTAACAGGACTGTCCAATCAGATCGACTATCATATTAAGTAAGTAATAAAATTCAAGTTAGTTCGTGTCTGTTTATGGGTGTGTACAATACTGAGTTACGAGGATGGTCAAGTATCGAACTGGATTTATTATAAAATGTAAGAATGGTTTAATGTGTGCTTCCTAAAGTACAAGTGTTCGTTGTTTCTTTTTACTAAAAAATCTCGACAGAGATAACAAAAGTTGGTGGGGAAGCTAATGTTGAGACATAAAAGAAGGGTTTATAGGGCGTAAAAACGTGTTTACTACAATAGAGTTGGGGAGGAACAATAACAATGAAAGGATGAAACGTAATGGTGGGAATGGAGGGCGTTTCTGATTTTCACTTACTTCGATAACAATAGAGCGAAGTTTGGCTGTCATTAGGCTGTTGTTACTTAAGATGCTTCAGACACAGACAGAAAGTTACATTTATACAATGACAAAAAACAATATTTTAAAACACGGTAGAAATATAACAATGATATTTTAAAACACAGTAACAGCTCAATAATGATATCTTAACACAGTAAGAGCTCAACAATGATATTTCAAAACACAATAAGAGTTCAACAATAATATCTTGAAACATGGTAGAAGTTCAATAATGATATTTTAGAACACACTAATAGTTCAACAATGATATTTTTAAACACAGTAGGTGTTCAACAATGATATTTTTAAACACGGTAGGTGTTCAACAATGATATTTTAGAACACACTAATAGTTCAACAATGATATTTTTAAACACGGTAGGTGTTCAACAATGATATTTTAGAACACAATAAGCGTTCAACAATGATATTTTTAAACACGGTAGGTGTTCAACAATGATATTTTAGAACACAGTAAGCGTTCAACAATGATATTTTAAACACAGTAGGTGTTCAACAATGATATTTTAGAACACAGTAAGCGTTCAACAATGATATTTTAGAACACAATAAGCGTTCAACAATGATATTTTTAAACACGGTAGGTGTTCAACAATGATATTTTAGAACACAATAAGCGTTCAACAATGATATTTTTAAACACGGTAGGTGTTCAACAATGATATTTTAGAACACAGTAAGCGTTCAATAATGATATTTTAAAACACAATAAGAGTTCAACAATAATATCTTGAAACATGGTAGAAGTTCAATAATGATATTTTAGAACACACTAATAGTTCAACAATGATATTTTTAAACACGGTAGGTGTTCAACAATGATATTTTAGAACACACTAATAGTTCAACAATGATATTTTTAAACACGGTAGGTGTTCAACAATGATATTTTAGAACACACTAATAGTTCAACAATGATATTTTTAAACACGGTAGGTGTTCAACAATGATATTTTAGAACACAGTAAGCGTTCAACAATGATATTTTAAACACAGTAGGTGTTCAACAATGATATTTTAGAACACAGTAAGCGTTCAACAATGATATTTTAGAACACAATAAGCGTTCAACAATGATATTTTTAAACACGGTAGGTGTTCAACAATGATATTTTAGAACACAATAAGCGTTCAACAATGATATTTTTAAACACGGTAGGTGTTCAACAATGATATTTTAGAACACAGTAAGCGTTCAATAATGATATTTTAAAACATAATAAGAGTTCAACAATAATATCTTGAAACATGGTAGAAGTTCAATAATGATATTTTAGAACACACTAATAGTTCAACAATGATATTTTTAAACACGGTAGGTGTTCAACAATGATATTTTTAAACACGGTAGGTGTTCAACAATGATATTTTAGAACACACTAATAGTTCAACAATGATATTTTTAAACACGGTAGGTGTTCAACAATGATATTTTAGAACACAATAAGCGTTCAACAATGATATTTTTAAACACGGTAGGTGTTCAACAATGATATTTTAGAACACAGTAAGCGTTCAACAATGATATTTTAAACACAGTAGGTGTTCAACAATGATATTTTAGAACACAGTAAGCGTTCAACAATGATATTTTAAAACACAGTAAGAGCTCAACAATGATATTTTAAAACAGTAATAGTTCAACAATGATATCTTAAAACATTAAGAATTTAATAATATCTTAAAACACAGTAGGAGTTCAATAAGGATGTTTTAAAACAGAGTAATAGCTCAAAAATGATATAGTGAACACAGTAAAAGTTCAACAGTGATATCTTAAAACATGGTAAGAGCTGAATATCTTAAAACACAGTAAGAGTTCAACAATAACATCTTAAAATATAGTAGAAATACAGTAATGGTATTTCAAAGCATAGTAGAAGTACAATAATGTCTTACCACTGTGCAGAGCTCAAAACTAATATCTTAACAATATATTAATGGTAATTCTCCATTATTCTGTCCAGCACTCAGTCTTGTTGCTTATCTGTTGCTTTGTTTGGTGAAAATATTCAAATTATATTGTCTGTAGAAATTGCGTTTATAATATAAAAATATGAAAGTAGAATTGCATGTAGCAGCTACTGGACTAGTTTTGAACAACAATAGATATTTATTGTAGTTTTAACAAACACCAAGCGATAGTTACTAAACTAAGACATATTATTGAGAATTAATAAAAAAAATACTGCGATTTAAAACTAACTACTTGTGGGCCCATGACTTTTTTTTTTGTTACAGGATCTCTAATAACACAGAAGTCATATAAACAAATACAATTAGCACCAGTATTGCAATTAATCTGGCTGATTACTTCTCATGACCTGTGTATATTTTACGCAGTAAATGAACTATTTCACGGTATTCATGTTTGCCAATTCTTTATGGCGAGTATTATGAAAGATTAAAACTCTAAAATTACTGGATAAGATGCTTGCTATACATGGACCCGATCGGTGGTAAACCATGTAAAAACAATTCGAAAATTTTAAGGTTAAACTCAAAAGCTAAATGAAATATACTTCACACAATTCTGTCTTTTAAATATAATATATATATACTCTTCAAAAAAAGAAACGCAAAAGGCAAAATATGAGACAAATTATTAACAAATTTATTCCGGGTAGTTCTGTATGACATGTGTGAAACTTTGCACATTCACTGCTGAACATCCAAAGTCTGCAAAGGCGAAGTCCACGCTCACTAGGTGAAGTTTAACATCACTCAACGTCAATAACGAGTATACCCCCCGTGAGCATCAATAACTGCTTGGCAACTCCTGCCCATGCAAGCGATGAAATGGGGAACCACATCCTGTAGAATGGCTGTCCACTCAGCCTGCAAAGCTGCTGCAAGCTGAAGTAGAGTCTGCGGTTGATGTTGTCGCCGTCGCAGACGTCGGTCCAACTCGTCCCAAAGATGTTCAATGGGGTTTAAATCTGGTGATCTGGAGGGCCAGGGAAGAACGTTGATGTTGTGGTGTCACAAGAAGACAGTGGTGAGTCGGGCTTTGTGAGGACGGGCGTTGTCATGTTGAAAAACGTCGTTGACGTTCACCATGATGGGTTGCACATGGGGCCTAAGAATCTCGTCGACGGTTGCGTACGGTCTGATCGAAAATCCTACGCAGCCCTGGTATGGTTGAAGCAGTAGACGTCGCAGTGGTGGTCCTATCCCGAAGGTGACGTAACCGGATGTTGCGATCTTGTGCGGGCGTGGTCATACGAGGTCTGCCAGATCGTGGACGGTCACGAGTTGATCCATGTTGTTGGTGACGATTTCATAGCCTTGTGATGGTGCTTGGGTGGACATTCACAGCTCTGGACACATCTGATCGAGATTCGCCTGCTTCCAAGCGATCAATGGCGTTGTGCTTTAGTCAGTCTTGGCGTAACTGTATTGCGTGTCGGTGGCTTAACACTGAGCTATGGAAACCGAGAACCCGTCACTTTTATAGAAATTTTGCACATGTTGCACTTGCAGAACATCCAGATCTCTCAAACAAATTTATTGGACACGCATGCGTTTTGGCGAAAAATCCGATGTTTCCTCCGTTTTCAAAGTGCACAGCTTTTATTGTCATTTTGGTCTGACAATTAGTACCTTAACACGTGTAACATCACATACTCTGAGCTTGTAACGTTATTACATATATTTCTCTTTAAAATAACAAAAATATCCCTTTTGCGTTTCTTGTTTTGAAGAGTTTATTAAATAGTCTATAGAATGATCTAATTCAAGCATAATATTCAGTTTTGAAGAAGGAACTGCAGTTTAAAAAAAAAAAATAATAAACAACGTGAGGATAAAAACGATTTATTTTTACCTATCTTGAAGGCTATAGGGGACTCACTATACAACGCCAAAGCTCAACAATATGTTAAAATAAAGGGGACTCACTATACAACGTCAAAGCTCAACAATATGTTAAAATAAAGCTATAGGGGACTCACTATACAACGCCAAAGCTCAACAATATGTTAAAATAAGGCTATAGGGGACTCACTATACAACGTCAAAGCTCAACAATATGCTAAAATAAAACGATAGGGGACTCACTATACAACGCCAAAGCTCAATAATATGCTAAAATAAGGCGATAGGGGACTCACTATACAACGTCAAAGCTCAACAATATGCTAAGATAAGGCTATAGGGGACTCACTATACAACGCCAAAGCTCAATAATATGCTAAAATAAGGCGATAGGGGACTCACTATACAACGCCAAAGCTCAACAATATGCTAAAATAAGGCTATAGGGGACTCACTATACAACGCCAAAGCTCAACAATATGTTAAAATAAAGCTATAGGGGACTCACTATACAACGCCAAAGCTCAATAATATGCTAAAATAAGGCGATGGGGACTCACTATACAACGTCAAAGCTCAACAATATGCTAAGATAAGGCTATAGGGGACTCACTATACAACGCCAAAGCTCAATAATATGCTAAAATAAGGCGATGGGGACTCACTATACAACGCCAAAACTCAACAATATGCTAAAATAAGGCTATAGGGGACTCACTATACAACGCCAAAGCTCAACAATATGTTAAAATAAAGCTATAGGGGACTCACTATACAACGCCAAAGCTCAATAATATGCTAAAATAAGGCGATAGGGGACTCACTATACAACGTCAAAGCTCAACAATATGCTAAGATAAGGCTATAGGGGACTCACTATACAACGCCAAAGCTCAATAATATGCTAAAATAAGGCGATAGGGGACTCACTATACAACGCCAAAGCTCAATAATATGCTAAAATAAGGTGATAGGGGACTCACTATACAACGCCAAAGCTCAATAATATGCTAAAATAAGGCGATAGGGGACTCACTATACAACGCCAAAGCTCAACAATATGCTAAAATAAGGCTATAGGGGACTCACTATACAACGCCAAAGCTCAATAATATGCTAAAATAAGGCGATGGGGACTCACTATACAACGCCAAAACTCAACAATATGCTAAAATAAAGCTATAGGGGACTCACTATACAACGTCAAAGCTCAACAATATGCTAAAATAAGGCTATAGGGGACTCACTATACAACGTCAAAGCTCAACAATATGCTAAAAATAAGGCTATAGGGGAATCACTATACAACGCCAAAGCTCAACATTATGCTAAAATAAGGCTATAGGGGACTCACTATACAACGCCAAAGCTCAACAATATGTTAAAATAAAGCTATGGGGACTCACTATACAACGCCAAAGCTCAATAATATGCTAAAATAAGGCGATAGGGGACTCACTATACAACGTCAAAGCTCAACAATATGCTAAGATAAGGCTATAGGGGACTCACTATACAACGCCAAAGCTCAATAATATGCTAAAATAAGGCGATAGGGGACTCACTATACAACGCCAAAACTCAACAATATGCTAAAATAAGGCTATAGGGGACTCACTATACAACGCCAAAGCTCAACAATATGCTAAAATAAGGCTATAGGGGACTCACTATACAACGCCAAAGCTCAACAATATGCTAAAATAAGGCTATAGGGGACTCACTATACAACGCCAAAGCTCAACAATATGCTAAAATAATATACTACTTGATATAAAAATTACTTGGAAAATCAGAATTATCCAAAACCAACCATATAGTTTTGCAATACTAAATCCATACTGACTACACACAAACTTTTAGGTTAATTTCCCTCTTTGTATCAGCAGTAATTTTGCGGAATTTTAACGCTAAAATGCGGGATTCGATTATCTGTGATAGATAGGCTACAGTTAGCCCATAATCTACATAATTAGTTTCAAGGTAAAGTGTTAATAACAGTTATAATCTACATCAACATGTATATGTTCAAGGTAACAACATATACACATCTACATAACTGAATTTAAGGGCTGACAAGAATCTACACTTACTCAACCAGGTTCAAGGTAAAAGAGAAAATAATAGTTAACACTTACAATTAATGAAATAAATCAACAGTTGGAAAACAAACAAGTACATATGGTGTTTAACTTTAATCTGTTTGTTTTTGAATTTCGCGCAAAGCTACTCGAGGACTATCTTCGCTAGTCGTTCCTAATTTAGCAGTGTAAGACTAGAGGGAAGGCAGCTAGTCATCACCACCCACCGTCAACTCTTGAATTACTCTTTTTACCAACGAATAGTGGGATTGATCGTCACATTATAACGCCCCCACGGCTGGGAGGGCGAGCATGTTTGGCGCGACCGGGATTCGAACCCGCGACCCTCGGATTTCGAGTCGAGAGTCGAACGCTTGGCCATGCCGGGCCCTTGAACTTTAATCTAAAAAAAATTTTTTTCTTTATTTAAATTTCAACTTTTTAATTATACAAACCTTCTCCGACTTTTAGTTTTATCTAAGTTTTCCTTATCCAAAGTCCATTTTTACTCCTAAATTTTAAGACTATTTTAAGCTTCTGTTATCCAAAGCTATTTTTAACCCTACAATTCTTCATTGAATATTTTAATTTGAGACTATTTTAAGTTTCCCTTATCTAAATTTGCTGTATTTAACCCTACCAGCTATCGTTCACTGTTCTCATTTTAAGTTAATCTAAGTTTCCCTTATCTAAACTTACTGTATTTAACCCTACCAGCTATCGTTCACTGTTCTCATTTTAAGTTAATCTAAGTTTCCCTTATCTAAACTTACTGTATTTAACCCTACCAGCTATCGTTCACTGTTCTCATTTTAAGTTAATCTAAGTTTCCCTTATCTAAACTTACTGTATTTAACCCTACCAGCTATCGTTCACTGTTCTCATTTTAATTTAATCTAAGTTTCCCTTATCTAAACTTACTGTATTTAACCCTACCAGCTATCGTTCACTGTTCTCATTTTAAGTTAATCTAAGTTTCCCTTATCTAAACTTACTGTATTTAACCCTACCAGCTATCGTTCACTGTTCTCATTTTAAGTTAATCTAAGTTTCCCTTATCTAAACGTACTGTATTTAACCCTACCAGCTATCGTTCACTGTTCTCATTTTAAGTTAATCTAAGTTTCCCTTATCTAAACTTACTGTATTTAACCCTACCAGCTATCGTTCACTGTTCTCATTTTAAGTTAATCTAAGTTTCCCTTATATAAAATTATTTTTCTATCTTATACTAATCGATACGTTACTTTTTAATTTTCACCATTAAACAAGGCTGAAATACTCACTCTTGTCCTATTGTTTTCTTAACACAGTTATATTAAAATACACTTATTAGAAATTATCACATTTGAATATTGTTAATGATAGGAGAACATTTGAGTCTGAACTAATACGTTTAACATAATACGTTTGATACGTTTAATATAATCTGCATTTGCATTAAGAATCGTACTTTATTAATTCATTAACGTTATTCATCGTTGATGTGAACGAATTATTTATATTAATCCAATTCATTATAGATTCGAAAATGTTATGGACAGTCCATCCAACAGTTCATGAAAGACAGCTAGCCATCTGTTGGAAGAACAATATTGAGATCTCTCATTCTCCTTGAACTGAAGATGCATCTCATCGAACGGCGATATAACTGAAGTGCAGTTTCACAGATTGTGAAATGAATTTTAAATTTATGAAAAATAGTGCATATTCTGATTAAAATGTGAATAGCTCCTTGAAACACGATATATCTGTTCAAGTTAAAACAACCATTTTCAGAAGTTATGGAGATCAAGGATATTTATAGTTTGACCCCACAGAGAATTGATGTCAATAAGCAGGACATTGAAAATGATTCAGTCCGAATGCAAACAGCCGTATCTGATTTTGGTTTTTGTATGTTAGAAAACTGTCAAAACTTCAAACAAACAAAGAATAAGATTGTTTTGTTTGTCTGCTTGCTCTGAAGTGCGCACGAAACTGCACGAAGGCTATCTGCCCTAGCCATCCTAATTTAGCAATGTAAGAGAGGAAAGGCTGCTAGTCATCACCACTCACCGTCAACACTTGGGCTACTCTTTTACCAACGAACATTGGGATTGAGAGTCACATTATAACGTCCCCACGGCTGGAAGTACGAGTATGTATGGTATGACGGAGATTCGAACAATGAAGATTGTATTTTTAAACTAATGAAGGATTAAAAAATCGTTTGTATAAAATTCATATCAGTTTGGATGTGTTTCTGTTTTCACAGCATGGATGTCTTTTTTTTTTTTTTGGTGCATATGTTTTAGTGTTCAATGAAATATAGTACATGTGGCGAACAGAAAGAATTTACAATAACGTTTAGTACATGTGACGAACATAAAGGATTTACAAAAACGTTTACTCTTTATAATATCTGAATGAACAGAAGGTCTGGCATTTCACCCTTTTTACTGCACCTTTCATTATTATAAATTTTTCTTAAATACATTTTTTTTTGTTTTACGTATAGTTACAGGATTCACCTACTTATAGATATGCTAACTGAATGTAAACAGTTGCGTAGAAGATGGATACTCGTTGTGAACCTAAGAGGGTTCTGAAACACATAATACCTCAATAATTGACTGGTGGCCCCGGCATAGCCAGGAGGTTAAGGCATTCGACTTGTAATCTTAGGATCACGGGTTCAAATCCCCGTCACACCAAACATACTCGCCCTTTCAGCCGTGGGAGCGTTATAATGTGACGGTCAATCCCACTATTCGTTGGTAAAAGAGTAGCCCAAGAGCTGGAGGTGGCTGGTGATAACTCGCTGCTTTCCCTCTAGTCTTACACTGCTAAATTAAAGATAGTTAGTGCACATAGCCCTCGTGTAGCTGTGCACAAAATAAAATAATCGTTTGTTAGAAGAGCTTTTGTATTTTATTCACATTCTCTACCACTGTTAACAACCATCAGGATTCTAAAGGTCATTCTATACCCACCAATCAGTTATCCAGGTTGTTTGTCACAGTAAGAAACTACCAAACATCTGACGGTCTTTCTGTACCCACCAATCAGTTATCCAGGTAGTTTGTCACAGTAAAAAACTACCAAACATCTGAAGGTCTTTCTGTACCCACCAGTCTGTTATCCAGGTGGTCTGTCACAGTAATTATCAAACGTCTGAAGGTCTCTCTGTATCCACCAATCTGTTATCCAGGTAATTTGTCACAGTAACTATCAAACATCTGAAGGTCTTTCTGTACCCAACAATCTGTTATCCAGGTAATCTGTCACAGTAATTATCAAACATCTGAAGGTCTTTCTGTACCCAACAATCTGTTATCCAGGTAATCTGTCACAGTAATTATCAAACATCTGAAGGTCTTTCTGTACCCAACAATCTGTTATCCAGGTAATCTGTCACAGTAATTATCAAACATCTGAAGGTCTTTCTGTACCCAACAATCTGTTATCCAGGTAATCTGTCACAGTAATTATCAAACATCTGAAGGTCTTTCTGTACCCAACAATCTGTTATCCAGGTAGTCTGTCACAGTGAGCAACGATCAGAGATCAACAGCTCATTTTTATATAAGTAATCAAACATCAGTATTATATCACTCTAATAGATACACAAAATTTATTATGTTAAGCTACAGGAATTTTGAAAGAACCATTTTTAGTTATGAGGTAAATTATCTTAAAATATGTAAGTCTTTAAAAGTGATTGGTTATACAATTTAAAACAATTTCAGTAACCCTACTTTTATAATGTGAAAGCATGTAATCATTAATTATAGCGCAGAGATAGTTACTGTTAAAGTTATTTAATGGAAATACGATTTCTTTGTCTTTAAGACAATATTCCAATCGTGTTGAAAACCGTAAACGCATGAGCTAAATTTGATCGAATTTGTGGAAAGCAAGTTTTTGTTTTTTTTTATACTTTGGTTTCAGTTTCGGTTAAACAATACCTTATTATCTTCATATTTCTTATAATGTTTGAGGTGTGTAAACATAATTCTCAAAACAAGAAACCTGATTCGGAGAACGTCGTATTCAAACCATTGTTAACTTGGCAAACATTATTCTCTGGTCCTTTCTAGCTCAGCGATAAGGTTGAGGTCTTATGGCATTAAAAATTAAGGTTTGTTCCCTGTGGTTCAAAAACACCAATTGGAACTTTATGCTCAGAACCATACATTGTTCTGAGTTTCGTGGTTTTTACATACATATATGAGGCCATACGTGTCTCCCTCAATGCAGTTAAAAACTGTTACATTTGTTTTCCACTTTAGTTTCGTATTTTATTTCTAGGAACTCTAAGAGTCATTTCGAAAATATGACACATGTGTATTTTTAAGCTATTATTTAATCCTACCGCATAATATTGCACATTTCAAGGTTAACACAACATTTCAATTCCTGAACCACTTAACAAGTTTGGCTAGAATTACTTGATATACAGCATGTGTTTCAGAACATCAAAACGTCTATCAGAGTTGCTGTCGATACCCTTTAAACATTAGAATGGTTGAGAAACATAAATACCCAACAAATCACAGCATAGAAAATGTCAACCATCCCTGTGAATATAATACGGCTTGATCGTGTTTTTATTGTTAAACGTTGAGATGATACTGTAAAAATTCACAGAATAAGACGTCCAGGTTCCAGAATGAGAGTTCCAGTTTGTAATTAAAAACTTGTTTTCTCCTACAACCACTCTGAAAACGTAATACAATATCAGAAATTAGATTATCGATTCAATGTATTGACGCAATTACAGTACATTCGCTGTTTAATAAAAAAAAAAACATCCGTGTTTTTCTATCGTTGCTCGGATTTGATAGCAAACTGATAAACAACGATTGGTAACCATAATGCTACATGTTTTGACAGAACTTTGGCAGGCCCTGTATGGGCAGATGGTTAGGCGCTCCACTCGTAATCCGAGAGCGTGGGTTCGAATCTTCGTCACACCAAACATGTTGGACCTTTCAGCCGTAGGAGCGTTATATTGTTACGGTAAATCCCACTATTCGTTGATAAAAGAGTAGCCCAAGAGTTGGAAGTGGATGGTGATGACTAGCTGTCTTCCCTCTAGTCTATTCTGCTAAATTTGGGACGGTTAGGGCAGAAAATTTTCGTGTAGCTGTGCGCAAAATTCAATAATAAATAAAACAAACAGAACATTGTTTTTTCTTCTAATAGTATATTCTCCAAAATAAAACCGTTTCCTTACGCTTATCAATCGCTGTTTATCACTTTGCTGTTACATTGCGTGGACTCGTTTCTATTGGTCACTGCGGCAACCGTTGCTACGATGTGTGATTGGTCTACTTCCAACTAGCCCCTAGTACCCTGCTGTGGAAAGTCTGCATCTCCACACATATTTTAGGCAATTTGCATCTATTGCAAAAAACGAAGAATAATCAAGCAGACATTTGGAACATACAATAACTGCCCTTATGGAAGTCGTGATGAGCACGTGGTTACACAGTCAATGTTGGGAACAGCTATGAGAAACTCTCTCGAACTTACAATAACTGCCCTTATGGAAGTCGTGATGAGCACGTGGTTACACAGTCAATGTTGAGAAACTCTCTCGGCTGTTTTTTTTCTAAAGACGAGATTCACTTCTCATCATTTTGCCAACATGAATAAACTAAGCAAACAATTTCTTCTACGTCACGTGGAGTTCGCGAAATTCCAAACAAACCTAACAACTAAATACAGACTAGATTACTGTTGTGTTAAAATTGTACCAAAAGAACAAGAAAAGCCGTTCTAAAAACCACTGTGTTGATAAAATAATACTTAAACGCAAATAGCCCTAGCCGTCCCTAATTTAGCAGTGTAAGGCTAGAGGGAAAGCAGCTAGTCATCACTTCCCACCGCTAACGAATAGTGGGATTGACCGTTCTATTATAACACTCCCAAGGCTGAAAAGGCGAGCATGTTTGGTGTGATGGGACTGAAACCCTGGACCCTCATATTACGAGTCTCAATAGACATTACGTCTTAATACTTTGCCAAAAGTAATAAAAGTATAATATGTATAAATGAGTTACTGATTAATTAACTGAAATGTATGTAAATAAATAACTTATTAATTAATTATAATGAATATAAATGAATTACTTATTGATTCGACATTTCATCTTTCAACTACTGTTTTATATGCACTTTGCCTGTACGAAATAGAATTATCTATCAGCTTATGCCCTCCCAGTGGTTCAGTAGTAAGTTTACAGGCTTACGGTTGTAAAAAATTGGGTTTCGATACCCGTAGTGGGCGGAGAACAAATGGCCCATTATGTAGCTTTGTGCTGAACAACAAACAACTGTCAGGTTATTCATGTTTGCATTAGTAAGGTAAGTTACTGGACAGATGGATACAAAAGAAAATTTTCGACCATGATAAATTATTCGAAACAATGGGTTATTTGTGACAACTAAAAGGCATTTTTGTATGCAAAAACGGCTCGTTTGGGTTGAGAAAATATTTTACATAGAAGAGCGAACAACGTTTCGACCTTCTATGTAAAATATTTTCTCAACCCAAACGAGCCGTTTTTGCATATAAATTTCTCAACAAGTGGGTTTCTCAACAACTAAAAGGCAGTCTAAAATTTCAGAAACAATTAATATTTATTTAGAAACAATCTGCATAACATTGTATTATATACCCACACCAAAATCAACTCATTAGTGATTATTTATTTTATATATCTTACTCACAGGCCGAATTTAACATGCTTTATACCCCCTCCCCAGTGGCACTGCTACAAACCGGGTTTCGACACCGTGGTGGGCAGACCACAGATAGCCCATTGTGTAACCTTGTGCTTAATTCCAAAACAAACAAAACAATTAATTTATGTCTCTCGCTGGTATAGTGATAAGTCTACGGATTTACAATGCTAAAATCAGGAGTTCGACTCCCCTCGGTGGGCTCGGCAGATAGCCCGCTGTGGCTTTGCTATAAGAAAACATTCACATACAACTTAATTTATAAGCCCTCTACTGGAAATCAGCAGAACCATTCGCTGTCTGTCCTGACATCTATTTGACAAAGGTGCTGAGGTTGGAATTTTTTATTTATTCATTTTTATAAAATCAAACACAAAATAAAATGTTAAATACTCTCGTGCATAAAAAGCACTGGTTCACCTCTTCTCATGAATAAACGCACGAGAATGGAAAAATAAACAAAGTATGTATTACAAAGTTAGGGATATGAGCTAAGATATAGATGTTTAACTATGTTCACTTTAATAGTTGGACTAATAGCTGATAGAAAGATTTAACTTACCGACAGTTTAGCTAAGTCCGCTATCCCTAAATAAGGGCTGCGAACATGAAACTTTACATATTGAAAGTAAACAAGAAATACATTTAAAAAACTAGCAAATTTCACTGGTGAAGACAGTTTTCATATACCTACGTCTCGTCAGTACTTTGTCTGACCGACCTGACAAGTCACATTTGTCTGCTTTAGGCCAGTGTTACGAGTCCCTTGTTTTATAACACTAAACCTTCAGATGGATATTTACAGAGATCATTTTTTTAGCGTTCTATAAACATCGTTAAGGTTCAAAAAATCAGTTTACAATGTGTGTAATGTTTTAACCCCGTTTCCTTCGATGGAGATTAGCATGTTTGTACGATTATAAGATCAAAGGTCAGAATGTAATTAGGATTAAACGTGATCCAAGTGATTAAAAAGATAGCGAGAAACAGGCAAGTCACGAATTCGTTGTAAATATATTTTGATGTCGTGAACATGTCGTTGCTGTTGTTGTTGTTGAATTTAGAATTTTCGCGCAAAGCAACATAAAGATTATTTACACATAATCGTCACAAAAGTTTCACGCCGCCAGTTCTTATGCTATTCTTGTTTGACCTAGTAGTGGGATTTGGCCGTCAGTCTTATGGTGTATCCATGGCCAAAATTGGCGGAGTGCGTTTTTGCGACAAAGGGACGAGAACCATGAACTCCGGAATTCACAACTCGAACATGTTGCTATAACTAAAGTTCACTCATTCTATTGCATACGATATAAACTATAACTTCTTGAACACCTTAACCACACGATTTCTTGCTTTTATCAACTCTTATTAATTAAGTAAGTAATAATCATTGTATGTTTAATAATACAAAAACGAATGAACACTCACATCCAAGATACAAGTCCAGAGTTCGTTGTAATGGCGACAAACAACAGAAACAGTGATGTTTCCACATTAGTCAAGGCTCTTCCCATTGTTATTGTTGCATGTTGTCTAGGACTGAAACACGTTCTACTGTCTTGTCACTGGCCAAAATAGGTGGAGAACCTTCATTCTTTTGTAGAAGCTAGAAACCGACCTCAGCGGTTTAAGTTCAGCGGAGACTTTCGATTCGCAGTCTGTGGGAGGTTACCCGCACAATGTATTGCACTAATTTTTGTATGGTTATTAGAACACCAAAATAGATAAGATTTCAAAATACACCTTAAAACTTCCAATACTACTTCCTTTAAGTTCGTGATTGTCCACTTACAGTTTTACACGGTGATGTTACTTGACTAAAACCAATCTAAAAGTCCAAACTACAGAATACTACATTAAGTGTTGACCTAAGTGAAAAGAGGTAAACGTTGAAGACTGCGATAGGCGCTTACTTTAAGTTCTTAAAAGTAAATCAATGACGGCCATTGGTTTCAGCAAACGATTTAGAAACGTTTTTGTTCCAATTAAAAGCTGTTTATTTCACAGATGTACGACCTAAAATGAAAATGTTTAACAACAGTTCACTATACTAGTGATCATATCGAATTTATAAACGACGTTTATTATTTTCATCTCACAAAATAAGCTAAATCTCGCATCTTGTTTCCACAAATTATTTCTTAATCTTCTCCCATGCTGCTCTTTTAATAGAGTTCTAACTTTCTTTTTTCCTAGAGAATTCTCAGCGCAACGGAATCCCCCCCTTTATTTTTTTCTTACTGTCTTAAAACTGGAAAAGCTAATTTCAGGCAATTCCGTTTCTTGTCAAACTTTTCCACGAACGTTTTAGGTTTTATAAAGTGTCTGATTCTTGCCACAAATAACCGCATTTTTTTAAATCTCCAAACAAATATACTTTATCACAGATACTAGATTATTTTGTAAGTCTTTCGACATGAATTGTTCATTAGAAAATACTTTCTTCTGTAGAGAATGCACGTGCACTACAAGGTGTACGAAGTGATCACAAACGTATTAATGTACGTCTGTCAGGATATTACGTATTTTGCTCAGTGTTTTTATTGTTTCTTAGTAGAAGGACTGTCATTAATTTATTATTTTAAACATTTCTTCCAGCCTCCTGCAGAACTATAATAATAATAATAATAATAAAGAATTTAATAAAGTATTGAAAATGTTACTTTATATATCTGATCTTGGTATTAATTAATTCAAGTTTAGTTAGGCTAATTAGTGGTACTTCTACAATAGAATACACAGTTTAGTTCACTGATATATTAAACCATTGGGTTTTATTAGAAGAGAAATAAGTCTATTATACTTAAAATATGTAAAACCAATGTAATGACGAATTAAAATACACTTCAAGTGTAATACAATTTTAAAACACACAAATAAAGGTTAAAGGTTAGCGAAATATCATGGATATAATAAAGGTCTGTGATTCACTTCTCTCTCAAAATATTTGGCCGTTTTGTATTTCAAAATACAGTCACCAAAATTAGCGTCAAATAATTTCGGATATTTATATATACTTTTAGACTTATTATTTTGTAATGAATCAATGTAAACTTCATTAGTACTTTTATAGCAAAGGATAACAATATTTTTAAATATAACGCTGGTAGAAAAGCACGTGAAAAATCATATATATTACACAATAAATGTACTTTGATTTCAGATTCGTACATATATATATGGATAGCAAGATGCGATTTATTCTATAAATTTAAGTATAAAAGATACGGTCAGACTTACAAGTTACATGTTCAACTGCGCCGTTATTTAAGGTCAATCCTCCGAACAAACAAATCGTTTCGTGGGTACCTCAGTAAAGAACTGATTAATTAGCGGTATTTGCTGTGCTCGCCGTGGGACTGTTCCACACCACGATAGGCGACACGGACTCAGCACGGTAGCGCTACCAAGAAGCTGTGCTTGTACTAACTGACTCGGGCGTTTATCGCGAATAGCAGTAATTTCTTTCTCTGGTAGTGTTGTTTCAGCAGCTATAAAAAAAAACAAACAAACAAGGATGAAAGTCCTGTCATATGCGTAAGAATAGTTCAAACGCTCCCCGCAAGGTTTAAGATGCTATACGAAAGTATCGAGTCTGATATAATTCTGACGTATTTCACTGTATATATTTATAAGTATATACACTCTCAGTCGCCTCTTTGTCTGCATGCCACTAAACAGTCACAACTAGGTTTTCAACACCTCAGACATTCATCATCGCTAACAGCGAATGAGAAAAGTAGCCGAGATAAAAGAAAGGCTCTGATTGGCCAGAGAGTTTTCTTTGATAGGCTGTTAGGAGACATGTAAAATGCTCAATAATTCTAAATGGTTGTTCCATAACGTATGCAGCGTGACATTTGCTTGCCCCAAGAAATAATCCTGCATATTTTACGTGAAGAGTTTTATAAACAGTGAACGAAGTTGCATAAAATTATGTCCGTAGAGTAGATACTTGAGAGCCCATAATGATTCCCATTAAACTTTTCAATAATTCTAAGAATGCATGAGCGAAAGCTAAAAAGAATATGCTATAATATGTCAATCATGTGTCATATCCACCACTAATAAGGCCTTTCGTTCAATACTAAGATTCAGCAGGCCGGCTGAGATGCCACAGACGTAGTAGTGGTCTAGGAGCTTTATATGCCGTTGACTGGATCAATATCATTTGTTCTGGTTTGTTCTAGATTAATTAAGTGATTCATTATCATTATTACCAGTTTGACTTAAGTCATTTTCAAGTCATATGTTTATGGCAAGGAATAATAACACAACATTATTTCATTTGATTAATTATTTTCTATTATTCTATCTAAAGAAAAATAAGATGGAACATAAACAACTCAGAAGAAAGAAAAATCCAAACTCGAACTCACCGATAACCGAAGTTTCAACTCTACTTCTATAATAAGTAAAGAATATTTATATGGTTCAAGACAGCGGCATGTATGTGTGGTTCGGTTTTTAGTTATATATCAATCTTCATGATTTATTACTGAAGTTTTTCACCTTCAAATTGTAGACCTGGCGTCCAGACTAACTTCACCTTCCGGTTTGGGCATCCAGGTTATGTTCTCCTTTAGGTTGTGGCAAAGAGGCTAAGGTTCACCTTCTGTTTATGTAAAATAAGTTTGAGTTTTGATATATCAAAAGGTTCGAGGAAAGATATAAAGTTGAATGATGCGGTTCATCATAAAAAAATAAACTTCCAAACTAAAACGTATAAAACAAAGATAAATTCCATCGAATAAGTGGCAAAATGTATTCAAAGGTATTTCTCACTATATATATATATATCTATTATAAAAAAAAACAATTTTTTACTTAGTTTCAATTTGTTTCTAACGTTTATACACACGTATATATCACGTGTAACTCAGTTTAAAAAGTTGCAAATATTTATTGTTAAAAACAGTAGTTGAAAAGAGAAAATACTTATTCAATGTATGATTTATGTTATGCATTGGAAATTGACTTAGAATTCATAGAAAAATATAACTATGAACAAAATACCCAATATCTAATCATACTGCAATAATAGGTACATTTATTATTACATAAGTCATGCTCTTGGAGACCAGATAGTCTATTTTAGTCCAAATACAAGTTCCAAGGGGGGAAAAAAGTTGATAATTTCGTGATTTCCACCGTTGGTAGGTTAAATATATAAGCCTGAAATAACCTAGTGGTTAGGAGCACTCGACTCGCAATCTGCGGGTCACGGGTTCGAGCCCAGTCATCAAACATACTCGTTATTTAAGCGGTGGAACTTTATAATATTTCGCTCGATGCCATTATTCGTTGACCAAAGAGTATCCCTAAAGTCTGCGGTGGGTGGTTTGTTTGTTTGTTTGTTTTTGAATTTCGCACAAAGCTATCTGTGCTAGCCGTCCCTAATTTAGCAGTGTAAGACTAGAGGGAAGGCAGCTAGTCATCACCACCCGCCGCCAACTCTTGGGCTACTCTTTTACCAACGAATAGTGGGATTGACCGTCACAATATAACGACCCCACGGCTGAAAGGGCGAGCATGTTTGGCGCGACGGGGATGCGAACCCGCGACCCACAGATTACGAGTCGCACGCCTTAACACGCTTGGCCGTGCGGGGCCTGCGGAGGGTGATATTGAGGAGTTGCCTTTTCTCTTATTCTATCACTTTACTATTAGGAAGGATTTGTTTGCGAAATTCAAGTAACAAATATAATGTTCTAGTCTATAAAAATACAGTTTTGAAACTTAAACGTACCAGTCGCTTCGTTGGAGACTGAGGAGGCACATTTTTCTCAGAACATGTTTATTATATTTTGTTGTTGTTAGCAAGTTTACACACAACTTCGATGTCATCATGACAGCACGATGTTTTTATTGTTTTATTATTACTCTAGGGAAGATACAACGTCAAGCAAATCCCAAGAATAGATTATCTTCACATCCAAGCTTACACAATGCATCCAGATGATTGTTCGTGGTCTTGGACACACCCTTTAATAGAAGATAATATACCGCGCGTTTAGCTTAACAAGATACTCTGACAGTTGTACCTTCCGTGATTATATGTTTGAAACCGCGCAACCTTATATAGCCAAAGAACAACAATATACGTAGTCTACATACCAAGATTGCTAAGATAACACAGTATTCTGATATCTTCAAAGTTCGAAATACCTATTATACACATTAACTAAAGTGGATATTAAACATCATTAGCCATAAAGTAAACGAAGCGCGTGCGTGGGATGGATATTCAGTTACGTCTGTGTGTTTGTCACTGGAAATCGAAAAAAATAGAACAGATTGATAAACGTGGTTTTTCTATGTACTGTTTCCTGAGATTGTATGTGTCTTAAAGCTCAAAATTAAGTGATAATTTCTATTGCTAAGGTGTGTTAAGAGAGAATGTGCCTGGAAAGAAAATATAAAATTATGGTAAAATGTGGTTTAAAATGAAAATACGTCTTCGTATCAAGTATCCATATGAATGGAATATAATATTTAATTATACATGTAGAAATATCAATAGAGATTCGTAACACATACGCTTTATTTTTGGTTAGTTCTATATGATTATACTGGTAAAACAGTATAATCAAAGTTACATAACAGACCGTGCTCCTTACGGGTATCGAAACTCGGTTGTTAGTGTTATAAGCCTTCAGAATGAACTACAAGCAACAGGAAGAGTAAAGCAGCCTCAAATAATGTTTTTATTCTTTCTTCTAATAGATCCTTATATTGATATTCCATCGCGTTGTTTGCAGCTCTGTGCTGAACAACAAAAAAACAAACTGCCCTGTAACTATAACTACTTCATATTTCGTTTTTCTTTTCATTTAGGAAAAAAAGTCTTAACACTTATGACGTCAACATTATAACAGTATAACATGAATCTCATCAAAAACTAATGCTTGTATATTTAACAATTACAAACCTTCTACAACTAAGTCCATATTTAACAATTACAAACCTTCTACAACTAAGTCCATATTTAACAATTACAAACCTTCTACAACTAAGTCCATATTTAGCAATTACAAACCTTCTACACCTAAGTCCATATTTAACAATTACAAACCTTCTACACCTAAGTCCATATTTAACAATTACAAACCTTCTACAACTAAGTCCATATTTAACAATTACAAACCTTCTACAACTAAGTCCATATTTAACAATTACAAACCTTCTACAACTAAGTCCATATTTAACAATTACAAACCTTCTACAACTAAGTCCATATTTAACAATTACAAACCTTCTACAACTAAGTCCATATTTAACAATTACAAACCTTCTGCAACTAAGTCCATATTTAACAATTACAAACCTTCTACAACTAAGTCCATATTTAACAATTACAAACCTTCTACAACTAAGTCCATATTTAACAATTACAAACCTTCTACAACTAAGTCCATATTTAACAATTACAAACCTGCTACAACTAAGTCCATATTTAACAATTACAAACCTTCTACAACTAAGTCCATATTTAACAATTACAAACCTTCTACAACTAAGTCCATATTTAGCAATTACAAACCTTCTACAACTAAGTCCATATTTAACAATTACAAACCTTCTACAACTAAGTCCATATTTAACAATTACAAACCTTCTACAACTAAGTCCATATTTAACAATTACAAACCTTCTACAACTAAGTCCATATTTAACAATTACAATTACAACTAAGTCCATATTTCAATTACAAACCTGCTACAACTAAGTCCATATTTAACAATTACAAACCTTCTACAACTAAGTCCATATTTAACAATTACAAACCTTCTACAACTAAGTCCATATTTAACAATTACAAACCTTCTACAACTAAGTCCATATTTCAACCTTCTACAACTAAGTCCCAATTACAAACCTTCTTCAACTAAGTCCATATTTAACAATTACAAACCTTCTACAACTAAGTCCATATTTAACAATTACAAACCTTTTACAACTAAGTCCATTACAAACCTTCTACAAAGTCCATATTTAACAATTACAAACCTTCTACAACTAAGTCCATATTTAACAATTACAAACCTTCTACAACTAAGTCCATATTTAACTATTACAAACCTTCTACAACTAAGTCCATATTTAACAATTACAAACCTTCTACAACTAAGTCTATATTTAACAATTACAAACCTTCTACAACTAAGTCCATATTTAACAATTACAAACCTTCTACAACTAAGTCCATATTTAACAATTACAAACCTTCTACAACTAAGTCCATATTTAACAATTACAAACCTTCTACAACTAAGTCCATATTTAACAATTACAAACCTTCTACAACTAAGTCCATATTTAACAATTACAAACCTTCTACAACTAAGTCCATATTTAGCAATTACAAACCTTCTACAACTAAGTCCATAGTTAACAATTACAAACCTTCTACAACCAAGTCCATATTTAACAATTACAAACCTTCTACAACTAAGTCCATATTTAACAATTACAAACCTTCTACAACTAAGTCCATATTTAACAATTACAAACCTTCTACAACTAAGTCCATATTTAACAATTACAAACCTTCTACAACTAAGTCCATATTTAACAATTACGAACCTTCTGCAACTAAGTCCATATTTAACAATTACAAACCTTCTACAACTAAGTCCATATTTAACAATTACAAACCTTCTACAACTAAGTCCATATTTAACAATCACAAACCTTCTACAACTAAGTCCATCTTCAAAAGAAAAAAATCTATGAATCACATTTATGTACAGATTTTAATAAACTTCTCTCAGTGATGTTTAAAGAGATCCTATTGGACAACTACACGCATTAAGTTAAGTAATTTATAATCAATAAAAACTGGAGTTTTCTATTAGTTTCTCCATGAGTTATTAACTATAATAAACTCACGTAAGCAGACGTTGTTTTAATCAGAGGGTTTAGACCTTATGAACTCTGTATACTATGGCTGTGGATCTACAAATGTTTTACTCACAAGCTGTGGATCGTGGAAAATTACAACGTAATTAAGTATTATTTAGCGTTTTTGATTCAAGTTTACACCATGTTCAGACATCTCTGGCATCTTGCATAAAACTAAGTTAACTTGAACAATGACAGCAAAGACTCATAAATTTGACGTCACACCATCAATTATTTAATTAGTAGACTATCAATAATAAGATAATGCGTTAACATGTTGAGTTTGTATACAAGTTCAACCGTCATGTGACCTACAGAATTTTAAACGTTTCAGAACACAGATTTCAACACAAATAAATAACTAATATAAACATAACATAAATGTACATCATGTAAAATGGCCTAAGTTTAGATTGTTGGCTCTATGAACAATGTGCGTAACTCCAAGAAGTGTTAGAGAACTTCGTAGTCGAACCAAATGATCGTGTTACAACCGTAAAGGAAATAGCACCACCTACAGGAGTCTTGAGGTAATACATTTTATTTAAATATAAATTTTATTTATGTACTAAGTGATGCAAAATATATTATAAATAACTTTAACTACCACAAAATTTGTACATGAAGACAAAAAGAAATGCTTGTATAACATGCATCTCTCTCTAACAATACAAAAACATTTGTTTGTTTATGAGTTTCTCCCAAAGATACTTTCTATGCTAACAGTTCCGTTTTGTGAAGCGATAGAATAGAGGGAAATCAACAAGTTAACGCCGACCTTTACGAAGAAATAGTGGGATTAACCGTTACGTTATAACTCCACCACTTTTGAAAGGGCGAGCATGTTTGATATGAGGGGGATTCGAACCCGCGATCTTCAGAGTTGCGTACCCGAACCATCTGACCATTTGGGCTTCACATCGTTTGTATCTGTTCGATGTTTTATCCATTTCACTCTTTATGATGAGTTCGACACAAATGTAAAAATTAGACACTAACTGATTGTTGTTGTTAAACGGTTTTAATTACCTCTCCGCTCCACCCCATGAAAACACACCAATCAAAAACCTTTCTTGTTTCGAAAGTTCAACGTTGCACAGATGAAAGTATAACCCACTAGTTCTCAATCTTCTGAAGATGACGTACCTATTTTCATACTTAGTACAAATTCTGTTACTAAAACAAAAAAAAATGTTTTATCTTATTTTTTCATCTCATGACCACTGATTATAAGATTCAAACCCACCACCTATAGATTGCGAGTCGAGAGTCCTAACTATCAAGCCATGGGAAAAATACGTTATCAAATGAAAAGGGAAGCATCTATATGTGTACGAAACATTTAAAGTTGTAATCTATTAAATACCACTAATAGACGACATTATAATTTGTGGAAGTACAGAAGGAACTTAATAAATCACGCATTTAACGCATAACTTTGAAATATTTTAATGAATTAATCTGTTGAATTATTGGGCTATCGTTTAAAATATTTTTTACCTGAACATGTGTTATAATTGTTTTTCAGATACGTTTTTTATTGAGTGTTAAAAGTAAAATGACGTTTGTTTGTTTTTTCGACACTCTTTATCAAACATTTCACTGTATTCACAAGTTATGATGATGGTAATTGTATTACTGAAACAACCAATAAATAATTTATATTTTTACTCGAAGTAAATCTAAGTAAATTATTGAAATTTCACCAAATGAATTTGTTTAGTGGTGTATGTAAATTAGGGTTAGTCCTATTTTTAATGGTGCATGTAAATTAGGGTTAGTTCTATTTTTAATGGTGCATGTAAATTAGGGTTAGTCCTATTTTTAATGGTGTATGTAAATTAGGGTTAGTTCTATTTTTAATGGTGTATGTAAATTAGGGTTAGTTCTATTTTTAATGGTGTATGTAAATTAGGGTTAGTTCTATTTTTAATGGTGTATGTAAATTAGGGTTAGTTCTATTTTTAATGGTGTATGTAAATTAAAGTTAGTTCTATTTTTAATGGTGTATGTAAATTAGGGTTAGTTCTATTTTTAATGGTGTATGTAAATTAGGGTTAGTTCTATTTTTAAAGGTGTATGTAAATTAAAATTAGTTCTATTTTTAATGGTGTATGTAAATTAGGGTTAGTTCTATTTTGTATGTAAATTAGGGTTAGTTCTTGTATGATGATCTTGATATAATTGTTATTTCTATACTTAGTGAAGTAAAGTGATTTGTTTGTTTGCTTTGAATTTCGCGTAAAGCTACACAAAGACTACTCGCGCTAGCTGTCCTTAATTTAGCAGTGTAAGATTACAGGAAAGACAGCTAGTCATCACCACCCACCGCCAACTTTTGGATTACTCTTTTACCAACGAATAGTGGGATTCACCGTGAAATAATAATGCCCCTACGGCTAAAAGGACGAGCGTGTTTGGTGTGACGAGGATAAGAAGCCGAGACCCTTAGATTCTAGTCGAGCGCCCTGACCACCAGACATGATGAGCCACATGGTAAATTGAGCTACACTGAGTAACAAATACCAGACTATATTTTGGTCAGATCTAAGACGGATATCGAACTACGTGAAACAGCGCTTTAATGACTTAAGTCAAATACAAAAACTTAAAAACATTAGCTGTTGGTTTTCAATAAGCAGAGCATTAGTGACTTAAAAATTAGCACAAAAACTGTCAAACATGAAGTGCTGGAGTTTTATGTAAGATCCTGTTTTAAGCAGAGTTTTAATGATATAGAACCAGCACAAAGATACCACCAATCTCTCGTTGCTTACACACCAATAGTCAGGATATTTTAATATACCTTCAAATTTAAAAATTATAGCTTTTATTTCAAGATATTAATATGCAAATTAGTTGACTTGCAACGGTTTTATAAGATACTGAACATATTTTGCAGTTTTATACGTGTTTCATCACACAATACTATATAATCTGCATACAAAAGAGTTGTAATAGTATATATCTTGTTAATAATATATATTCCAAAAACCATATTATTTCCGTTGTGTTACCTCATATAAATACAGTAGGGCCTCGATAAACGGGTATCGAACCATTAATGACAGATATTTTCAGTATCTTTCTTGTTTCCACTATTTATACCAAAATAAATCTTACAATAATGGGCATCTTGATAATCCAGATAAAGGGCAGTGTCTGTAATCTCGTTCTATCTTTTGCCACTTGATAAAGCGGTCACTTATATTCGTATGCTTGTATGATATACCAATAAAATCCGAACACCTCAGAAGAATGACCAATATCCCAACGCATGCGATGCTTATTGGATCGGCTCCGAACTATATACAGATTCAAAGTGCAATCTTACTATCATGGGGACCTCTCCTTGCAAACAGTGTAGAATATATAAGTTGGTAAATTCGTCATCGTGTTCTCGGAGCAGGGTTTAAGTCGGTCTATTACTGTGCGCGTGCTTTGTTTCTCTCAAGCGTATTGTATTACAGTGTCACTTAAACAGTCTAATGACAAAAGCGGTGACTTGTTGCTTTGTTTTTAGCGGATTTCTACTTTAGTCCTTGACAGTAAAATAATCACATTAACATAAGTATGGAAGGTTTAGCAATTCAAACTCGTTGAAGTTTTGTGTTAATAACAAAGAAAAGGTCAGGTAATTCAACCCCTGAGACCTCCTGTTGGCCACCCTCCATGTCACGGCAACGTGTAACTCATGAACACCGGTGCACTGCATACCCCAAACAAGAAATGGAGGGGGGTATACAATTAAGAAATTTAAGAAGGTCACAATAGAATCCAACATTGCGAGGTTCTTTAACTAAAGAGGAAATGGCTTATTGTAGAAACTTGCCTTGTTCCTAATTCACATTTAAAAAAAAACATTATGTTTAGTCCTTTATGAATTCATGTTCTTCAAACACACAAGCACTTGAGTTTTTTTTATTTTGCCGTTTTTTTGATAACTTTGTTCCGCAATACTTCATAAGAAGCTGAGTCAAATATCTGACTAAAATTTTGTAATAGTACAGTAAAACCTACATTTCTTCTTAGATGAATATTTTTCAGTGAAGCAACGTAGAATAAAACTATGATAAACTGTTTAATGTTTCTTTCTGTTTCCTGCCTATTCTTATTGTAATTTATCACTTATTTCTGTTTAATCTAAAGTTTACCAATGCTGTGTGAATATTTTCCTCCTTTACATTTAGAACGGACATTCCTCTGTAATTTTACAACAATTGTCAAACCTCAGGTGTTAGAGTTTTATGGAAGTTCTTACTTTAAACAGTGCTCGTTAAACAGTGTTTGATAACTTAAAGGCAATTAGAAATTGTCAACCCTCAAGTGCTAGAGTTTTATGGAAGTTCTTACTTTAAACAGTGCTCGTTAAGCAATGTTTGATAATTTAAAGGCAATTAGAAATTGTCAACCCTCAAGTGCTAGAGATTTATGGAAGTTCTTACTTTAAACAGTGCTCGTTAAGCAATGTTTGATAATTTAAAGGCAATTAGAAATTGTCAACCCTCAAGTGCTAGAGATTTATGGAAGTTCTTACTTTAAATAGTGCTCGTTAAGCAGTGTTTGATAACTTAAAGACAATTAGAAATTGTCAAACCTCAAGTGCTAGAGTTTTATGAAAGTTCTTACTTTAAACAGTGCTGTAGTGGTTTCGCGAGTTGGTAAAAGTTGTAGGTGGTAAAGGTTTATGCTCTAACATGTTTTTGTGGCAGTATCAAACAATAAAAATCTCAATCACCAAGACTTAGTGTTAACTTGGTGATTGTCATCCGGTTTTTAGATAAGGTCAGCACGGGTGTAGTAACGGGTTTAAATATCGTTTATTTTATATAGTTGCTACTCAGTGTAATAGTTCTTCTTTTAAACCTGATTTCAGATTAGTATTGTATCTCTGCTGGGACTACTTAACGTCGAAAAGTTTAATTAATAGAACAGGGTAAAGACAACCTTGTAACTGACATCACTGTCACGTTCACTTAGTCAAGCGTTTACAAGCAACCATTAAGATGAATTAATAGGTACCGAGAAACGTTAACTGGTTGACAACACTCTGATTGAAACGTGTCACAGTTTGCTTTGGTTTCGTGAGCTCTTCGTCTGCACGCAGAAAAACGCTAAAATCAAGATAAATTAGCATATAACAAAGTCTGAAGTTCTGATAATAATTCATCTGATACCCATTGGTTGATTTAAGTACTGATGCAGCGTCTGGAGAGGAGGGATCATTCTCGTAAAATGGGACATTAAATAACCACTTAAATGTCAAGGAATGACGGTCTGATGAACGAATATATTGTTATTTTTATCTGCACTAAACTGATATCTAATGATGAAATATTAATTCTAGTTCAACGTTATCTTTAAATTAGAAACGTAATAAATATTAAATAACTGATCTGAAGGTGATGATAATAGGGGTTAATTTTATAAAAATATTCCAAAACTAACATGAATGATAACAGAAAGACCAATCAGTGTATGGTGTACGTATTAAAATGGCCCGGCATGGCCAAGCGTGTTAAGGCTCTTTCATAATTTGGAACTAATACACTATAGCGAAGGCACCTAGTTAAAAGCACCTGGGCCCAGCATGGTCACGTGGCTTGCAATCTGAGGGTCGCGGGTTCTAATCCTCGTCGCGCCAAACATGCTCGCCCTTTCAGCCATGGGGGCGTTATAATGTGACGGTCAATCCCACTATTCGTTGGTAAAAAAAAAAGTAGCCCAAGAGTTGGCGGTGGGTGGTGATGACTATCTGCCTCCCCTCTAGTCTTACACTGCTAAACTAGGGACAGCTAGCACAGATAGCCCTCGTGTAGCTTTGTGCGAAATTCAAAAACACAACAAAACAAACAAACATATTAATATACGAAGTACCAAACAAACAACAGACGTGTACGCTAGTAGAGAAGGTAAGAAACAAGGTTTGGAAAGTGCGTGCTGGTAGACAAACAAGCTATGTGACGTGGTTGTCAAAAGTGTAAAACAAACCACATCACTCCAGGTTAGTGTTTGTCATTGTCCAAATTTGCAATAATGCGATCATTCGTCGATACTGCATTGAAAATTTGGTATTTTTCTAATTAACATGAATTATTTAGGTATGTCTGACTCGAGTTTGAAACTGTGGATTATTACGGACATCTGAAAACCAGAGCGCATCACATTTATAGCTGTAACTAAATGAATGCTGGAAACCTAGGTGTGTTTCTTTCATTCTACGTGATCTCAATAGAACGGAACGCTTTAGTTTATTTTGAACAAGGGTCATCTGGAGTTTGACACTATGACACTTTCAGTTGCTCCTTGTGGTTAAACACGTCTCACCGGAACACACTAAACTTTCAGTCTCTTTTTCTCTTAAGCAAATACCACGGAAGCCAATTTATGAATGTGCTGTGCCGAAAAAATAAGTGCAAAGCGCACGTGAATAGCCGTTAGGCTTAAAGGTGAAAAAAAGCCTGACAAAAAGAGACTGTTCTCTGAAAAGATTTTATGTCCGCAATAACGTATTGTGACGGGTCATCACTTAGTGATGCTGATGTCATGGTTCAGCCTCGAGCCAACCATCTGAAGGAGAAGTAACAGTAAATGAATGAACACAAACAAGTGTCCGATGTGCGTAGCCTTTTGTCAGAAAATGAAAAAAGTAAAAAAAAAAATCCAGACGTATTTCGTATTTTAACGTTTTCTGCTATAGTTTACTCTAAATGTTTTTTCCCCCATCTGTAAATATTGTTGAGGAAAGAACCTCACTTCTCTTTGACCTTAAGACAACGCGTTAACCCTACTAAGTGTTTTAAAGCACTTGCATTATGATTAGGAGGGCTCGACTGAAATTTTTGGAGACGTTTTATGAAGAGAGACTAAAAACACTTGAGAGGTGACATAAACTGTTTCGTGTCTATAAAACAAATATATTTCGAAATTTTATCACATAAAACGAATTTATAAATTTATTAATAAATAAACAATAAATGTTATTTCTTAAGCATATGATATAAATCAAGTTAAAACTTACCTAAAAATAAAAATTAATTAATTATTTTTTGATTTTTCACGAAAGTTTCATGAACACTTATTTTGGTCTTTCTTCGCTATTTTTACTATTTTACGTGTTAATTTTACGTGACGACTCCATTAAGTGATAACTGAACAAAGTGGATCGCATGTGTCATAAAGACAACGACCACGAATGCGAGGGTTCATGGTTCGCGCTTCACCACTAAAAAAACAAAGTGTCCCGCACATCAGGACAGTGAATGTGAAAACGACAGTCAAATCCAACTCTTCAATCAGAAAGAATGGTCCAAGAGCAGATTGTAGGTGCTATTTGTTTGTGTTGAATTTCGCGCTCAAAGTTACACGAGAGCCACCTACGCTAGTCGTCCCTAATTTAGTAGTGTAAGGCTAGATTGAAAGCAGCTAGTCATCACCACCCACCGCCAACTCTTGGAGTGCTCTTTTACCATCGAATAGTGAGATTGACCGCACATTATCACGCTGCCACGGTTGAAAGGACAACCGTGTTTGGTATGACGAGGATTAGAACCCGAGACCCTCATATTGCAAGCCACCTGGCCATGCCGGGCCCCTGTTTTTAACTAGGTGCCTTCGCTATAGTGTATTAGTTCCCAATTATGAAAGACTATGCATATTAGCCTTTGTGTAACTGTATACTGAGATTCCAAACAAACAAGCAAACTAAATATAACAGACAGTTTTTGAACCACTCACATTATGTCTGAAATAAACGAACACTTTTCAATCGACTGCAATCCCTCACTTGTTGGCGGATTGGTTTGAAACTTGTTAGGATTATATCTTTGTCCAGATTTTTTCATTTTTTATTTTTAGTATTTTTAAGGATTTTATATAGTCAGAGGTTAAATAACCCACAAATGTATAACTTAGGTCCCTGTGCGGTCATATACACAACAGTCGAGATGAAAACTGTCAGAAGTATAATTTTTATGCGCCTAACACCTTGACATAAACTGGAAAATTAGATTCGCTCATTTTGAGCCTTTTTAGTGAGGTCATAAGTCGCACAAAAGAAATTAATTTGGGAAATCTTGGTCAGTTACTCTGCTATATTTTGACCAATTTTCAAAGGATTTGGTACAAAGATACCTTCTTGCATGATGTTAAAACTGGCCACATTTGGATTGCGTGGAGGAGACATATTACAGTGGTCCGAGAATTGTGGCCTTTTTAATTGCTTCAAGTCTTCAATACTGGTGTAACGGATGGACAGCCTTATTAACATCAGTGCTCTTTACAAAGCATTAAAAAGTGAGAAGGAAAAATAGTTGGGAGTTCATGAAACAGAGCTCTTCCAGTTCGACTCTCACGAAATGTAAATGTAAATGGAAGACGGTATCAGTTAAAATGTAAACGTACCAATTTCGTTTGGTGTGATTCCCAGTATTGTTTACTAACATTTCAGGGGTAACCCCCCACAGTGGCTAAGCAATAAGTCTAAAGGCATATAACGCGAAAATCCATGTTACGATACCTTTGGTAGACACAGCATAGACGATCTATTTTGTAGTTTTGTGTTTCACGGCAAACAAATAAGTTATTTAACAACAAATATCCGTGTAACCTCTGGTTATAATACCCAACATGTTAGTACATCTGGGTTTTATAGTTTATCAACATTTCATGTGGTTGATTAGCTGCTTGTTTTGCTTTAATGTGTGTATTTACAAGAAGTTCCACGTATTCTTCTTAAAACGTCTAAATTTAAAGGCTTACAGTCTGTTGTTAACCAGCGATTCCAAAAACAGTTATATGTATATATGTACAGACACACATAGGAATTCAGACGCAAGACTTTTCTCTACCAATATAGAGGAAACATATCGAAAATATTTCATCTACGTATATTAAATGCAAATAATAATCTATGTGTCTGTCTGTTTGTCATTTATCTAACTACTCCTAAGTCGTTGGGTCAGTTTTAGTAAAACTTTTTAAGGTGGTAGTATGGAACAAAAGACATGCTACTAATGGGTTTAGAACCTCCTGCACCCCAATTATTGCTGGTATTAGGTGCTTATTACTCTTTATAGATGACGCTACGTTCTGACACTGTAGACAATTTTTTTAAAATGTTCTATCCACTGGTGGGACAGTGGTAAGTCTTCAGAGTTACAACGCTAAAATTAGGGGTTAGATTTCTCTCTGTGGACACAACAAATAGTTCGAAGTGGCTTTGCTATTAAAAACACGCACATGCATTAAATTTTCTATAACACATCATATTCATCATCTGAGAGAAGACACATAAACGTCTTATACATCTCAGAGAGTGCGCTAGCACTCTCTATAGCGGTTTGCAATAAAACAAATGGCTACCTCTACTACAACAGTAATGCATAAACTGAGATGAAACTTGTACTCCAACAACTATCATAACGCTGATAGGAAGAGCCGTTTCTTGAGTTATATCCACTTCCTACTTTGATCTGTGACCTTTCAACTTTATCCAGTAAGACGCTTCCGCAGTCAGTGACCACCAAATAATTACTGACATGAAACAATGTAAAAAAACCATTAAAAGATGGGTGTTGAAAGTGGATAACAGAAAGCGCTCCTACAGCCACAACTTTTGTCGCTACCTCTTCCTACGAACTCATCCAACCGTCGAGAAACGTGTACCATATTTTAACTATACACATATTGCGTTATTAAGGCTTAAATAAACTTTGATTGAGGTTATAATATATTATTTTGTAAATAAATTGTATGAAAGTTAAAACTTTTGTACTATCTATCAGAGCATCTACCCACACTTTAAAAAAAAACATGTTCATAGCCCGGACAAAAGAAGGGTTCCTCAGTTCGTTTGGCTATAAAACTGTTTTAACACTTACGTAGCAAATTTAAAAAAAAAAAACGTTTCTGGAGTTTTTGTCAATCAAAACTCGAACAACGTCAGATCACATCTGTTTTACAGCTTTGTTAATGATATTATTACAACAAATACGTACAAGTAGAACTTCAGAACATATGCAGTGTATCAATATAGAGCAGAATATTCCTCTTAGATCACTAGGATCTATAACGTGAATCCGTTTCATAAGAGAACGTGAGCTTTTGTTTATTGTTTTTTCATCATATTGATGCCACAAACATATCTGTTGTGGTGTAATTAATTAATTAATTATACTTGTTATAAAACAATAGTTTTGCTTGTTTGAAATTAAGCACAAAGCTACACATAAGCTATCTGTGCTCTGCCCGCAGGTGCTTAAACCCGATTGTTAGTGGTGTCAGTCCTCAGACATACATCTGTGCTATTGAAGATGAAACAATAGCATTCGATTTATTTTATTTTTAATGATACATTCTTTATTGACCCGGCATGACCAGGTTGTTAAGACGCTCGACTCATAATCTGATGGTCACAGGTTTGAATCCCTAAAACATCAAACATTTTGCCCTTTCGGCCAAGGGGACGTTATAATGGGACAGTCAACCCTACTATTCGTTGGTGGTAAAAGAGTAGCCCAAGAGATGGGGATAGGTGGTGATGACTAGCTGCCTTCCCTCTAGTCTTACACTGCTAAATTAGGGACGGCTAGCGCAGATAGCCCTCAGTAGCTTTGCGCAAAATTCAAAACAAACATTCTTTATCTAATACCTTAGGGACTTTAAATTATTAAAAGAGTATAAAATAAGAGTATTGAAACCACATTGTGTTCACAATATCTATTGCCGACAACGCGTTTCACCCAGTCCAGAGCTCATCAGCCCAACAGGGACGCAACAAAAACAACAGTTGTTATGACGTGAACGCCTTTTTCAAGCTGGCAAAACTGTCATAAGGCATTAACATTAAGTATAATATTTACGCATTAATAAAAATATACTTAAACATATCTGCTGGCTTCTTTAAAATTTGGTTTTTGGTCTTCGACAAGATGTTCAGCCAACGACTCTAGCATACTAAGCTTGCATTACTCATGGGAAGTTCTAAGACATTACTTTGAACAGAATGGCTACAGTTTATTTAGAATCTCTCACTGTGTGTCAGAGCATTTGATTGGTTAGATTATACATCATTTTCAACTTGTACTGCGTTTCCTCTGTGTGTGTCAGAGCATTTGATTGGTTAGCTTATACATCATTTCCAACTTGTACTGCGTTTCCTCTGATATGAAATTCTGACGTTGAAGCATTTTTTACGTTCCCTGAATTTCTAGTGAACAATCATAAATTGAACAATTTATGTTACTCTAAAAATGTAAATATTATGCTTGTTTGTTGGTAGATAAACATAAAGCTGCAAAATGGGTTATGTGTGCCCTGCCCACCACAGGTATCGAAACCTTTGGGAGGTAAGCATTGTGAAAACAAGGTGAAAGTTATTGTACAATGAGTATAATTAGGTAACTATATTTTATCTCGTTACTATGGCGATTAATTGTATATACGTGAGTCTTGTCAGAACGTTCTGCAAAAGAACGCCACAAGTTATTATAAAAGTGACGAAACGTGATGGAAACCTTGCTGATTGGTCTTTTAAAGATAGCATCTAAACTTTCCTTTAACTGACTAAAACATTACATTTCAACTGAAAACGTCTGGCGTGGTCTGGTGAATCAAACACTCGGCTACCAATTTAACAGTCGTAAGTTCAAATACCCTTCACCGAACGTGGCCGTCCTTTCAGACATGGGAACTTTATAACGTGACGGTCAATTTATTGATAAAAGAGTAGCCCAACACTTGACAGTAGGCGGTGTTGACTAGCTGCCTTCTTTGTAGTCTATCGCTGCTAAATTAGAGACGGTGAGCGTGGGTAGCCAGCTCTCTTGTTGTTTGTCGCGAAAATTCAAAACAAACCAACCAAATGATGGTGTTACCTTATTTGCTCATTGGTGTTGTTGTATGTCGCGAAAATTCAAAACCAACCAACCAACCAAATGGTGATGTTACTTTATTTGCTCATTGGTGTTGTTGTATGTCGCGAAAATTCAAAACCAACCAACCAACCAAATGGTGATGTTACTTTATTTGCTCATTGGTGTTGTTGTATGTCGCGAAAATTCAAATCCAACCAACCAAATGGTGGTGTTACTTTATTTGCACGTTGGTGTTGTTGTATGTCGCGAAAATTCAAATCCAACCAACCAAATGGTGGTGTTACTTTATTTGCACGTTGGTGTTGTTGTATGTCGCGAAAATTCAAATCCAACCAACTAAATGGTGGTGTTACTTTATTTGCACGTTGGTGTTGTTGTATGTCGCGAAAATTCAAATCCAACCAACCAAATGGTGGTGTTACTTTATTTGCTCATTGGTGTTGTTGTATGTCGCAAAAATTCCAAACAAACCAACCAAATGGTGGTGTTACTTTATTTGCACGTTGGTGTTGTTGTATGTCGCGAAAATTCAAATCCAACGAACCAAATGGTGGTGTTACTTTATTTGGTCATTGGTGTTGTTGTATGTCGCAAAAATTCCAAACAAACCAACCAAATGGTGGTGTTACTTTATTTGGTCATTGGTGTTGTTGTATGTCGCAAAAATTCCAAACAAACCAACCAAATGGTGGTGTTACTTTATTTGGTCATTGGTGTTGTTGTACGTCGCGAAAATTCAAAACCAACCAAATGTGGTGTTACTTTATTTGCTCATTGGTGTTGTTGTATGTCGCGAAAATTCAAATCCAACCAACCAAATGGTGGTGTTACTTTATTTGCACGTTGGTGTTGTTGTATGTCGCGAAAATTCAAATCCAACCAACCAAATGGTGGTGTTACTTTATTTATAGATCGATGTCTTCAAAGTAACATTCACATCTACTTTCTAGACATTTAACACATCTTCACCTCCCTATTGGGAAGTTGGTCTTATAGACCAGCAAGGGTCACATTCAGTTGGACCTGTCTGTACTGTAGTTTTACTTACTGGCAAATGCTTGTGATGATACTACATTAGTGTTGTAGTAAACCGCACTCGCTCCGAACCCTTCCAGGAAAAATGTTCTCATTAGCATTCTTCTGGACAAATGTTCTCATTAGCATTCTTCTGTTCATTTGACATATGGATGAAGAAAGTTTGTTTATTTGAATTTCGCGCGAAACTGCTCTATGGCAACTTAGTTCTATGTGAAGCGACAGAGACATGAATATATGGCAGCCAACTTTTCAATATATAACTTAGCTTTTAACATCGAAGAGTAACACCGATCGTCGACACTATCTTGAACTGAACGTGCAAGCTTGTTCGGCGACGTGTTTCGATCCTACTACCAGTAAACTGAAGTTGAGTGTTATAATCCTCAGGCTGTAACAAACCCATGAGAGAAAACAAATGTAGATTTTGTGGACAAAGGAAGCTTAATAGGATTTTAAAAACTTCTAAAAGTATCTTAAACTGTGTGCAAGTTCACACAGTCTATATAAACAATGGGTTTCTCAATCTTGGGTAAGTTTACACAGTCTACATAAACAATGGGTTTCTCAATCTTGGGTAAGTTTACACAGTCTATATAAACAATGGGTTTCTCAATCTTGGGTAAGTTTACACAGTCTATATAAACAACGGGTTTCTCAATCTTGGGTAAGTTTACACAGTCTATATAAACAATGGGTTTCTCAATCTTGGGTAAGTTCACACAGTCTATATAAACAATGGGTTTCTCAATCTTGGGTAAGTTTACACAGTCCATATAAACAATGGGTTTCTCAACCTCTTGTAAGTTTACACAGTCTATATAAAAGCAATGGGTTTCTCAATTTTGGGTAAGTTTACACAGTCCATATAAACAATGGGTTTCTCAATCTTGGGTAAGTTTACACAGTCCATATAAACAATGGGTTTCTCAACCTCTTGTAAGTTTACACAGTCTATATAAAAGCAATGGGTTTCTCAATTTTGGGCAAGTTTCACACAGTTTATATATAAATAATAGGTTTCTCAATCTTGAGTAAATTTCACACAGTTTATATATAAACAATAGGTTTCTCAATCTTGGGTAAGTTAACACAGTCCATATAAACAATGGGTTTCTCAATCTTGGGTAAGTTCACACAGTCTATATAAACAATGGGTTTCTCAATCTTGGGTAAGTTTACACAGTCTATATAAACAATTGCTTTCTCAATCTTGGGTCAGTTTACACAGTCTACATAAACAATGGGTTTCTCAATCTTGGGTAAGTTTACACAGTCTATATAAACAATGGGTTTCTCAATCTTGGGTAAGTTTACACAGTCTATATAAACAACGGGTTTCTCAATCTTGGGTAAGTTTACACAGTCTATATAAACAATGGGTTTCTCAATCTTGGGTAAGTTCACACAGTCTATATAAACAATGGGTTTCTCAATCTTGGGTAAGTTTACACAGTCCATATAAACAATGGGTTTCTCAACCTCTTGTAAGTTTACACAGAGTATATAAAAGCAATGGGTTTCTCAATTTTGGGTAAGTTTACACAGTCCATATAAACAATGGGTTTCTCAATCTTGGGTAAGTTTACACAGTCCATATAAACAATGGGTTTCTCAACCTCTTGTAAGTTTACACAGTCTATATAAAAGCAATGGGTTTCTCAATTTTGGGCAAGTTTCACACAGTTTATATATAAATAATAGGTTTCTCAATCTTGAGTAAATTTCACACAGTTTATATATAAACAATAGGTTTCTCAATCTTGGGTAAGTTAACACAGTCCATATAAACAATGGGTTTCTCAATCTTGGGTAAGTTCACACAGTCTATATAAACAATGGGTTTCTCAATCTTGGGTAAGTTTACACAGTCTATATAAACAATTGCTTTCTCAATCTTGGGTCAGTTTACACAGTCTACATAAACAATGGGTTTCTCAATCTTGGGTAAGTTTACACAGTCTATATAAACAATGGGTTTCTCAATCTTGGGTATGTTCACACAGTCTATATAAACAATGGGTTTCTCAATCTTGGGTATGTTTACACAGTCTATATAAACAATGGATTTCTCAATCTTGGGTAAGTTAACACAGTCCATATAAACAATGGGTTTCTCAATCTTGGGTAAGTTTACACAGTCTATATAAACAATGGGTTTCTCAATCTTGGGTAAGTTTACACAGTCTACATAAACAATGGGTTTCTCAATCTTGGGTAAGTTTACACAGTCTATATAAACAATTGCTTTCTCAATCTTGGGTCAGTTTACACAGTCTACATAAACAATGGGTTTCTCAATCTTGGGTAAGTTTACACAGTCTATATAAACAATGGGTTTCTCAATCTTGGGTATGTTCACACAGTCTATATAAACAATGGGTTTCTCAATCTTGGGTATGTTTACACAGTCTATATAAACAATGGATTTCTCAATCTTGGGTAAGTTAACACAGTCCATATAAACAATGGGTTTCTCAATCTTGGGTAAGTTTACACAGTCTATATAAACAATGGGTTTCTCAATCTTGGGTCAGTTTACACAGTCTACATAAACAATGGGTTTCTCAATCTTGGGTAAGTTTACACAGTCTATATAAACAATGGGTTTCGCAATCTTGGGTAAGTTTACACAGTCCATATAAACAATGGGTTTCTCAATCTTGGGTAAGTTTACACAGTCCATATAAACAATGGGTTTCTCAATCTTGGGTAAGTTTACACAGTCCATATAAACAATGGGTTACTCAACCTCTTGTAAGTTTACACAGTCCATATAAACAATGGGTTACTCAACCTCTTGTAAGTTTACACAGTCTATATAAAAGCAATGGGTTTCTCAGTTTTGGATAAATTTCACACAGTTTATATATAAATAATAGGTTTCTCAATCTTGAGTAAATTTCACACAGTTTATATATAAACAATAGGTTTCTCAATCTTGGGTAAGTTTACACAGTCTATATAAACAATGGGTTTCTCAATCTTGGTTGAGTTCACACAGTCTATATAAACAATGGTTTTCTCAATCTTGGGTAAGTTTACACAGTCTATATAAACAATGGGTTTCTCAATCTTGGGTAAGTTTACACAGTCCATATAAACAATGGGTTTCTCAATCTTGGGTAAGTTTACACAGTCCATATAAACAATGGGTTTCTCAACCTCTTGTAAGTTTACACAGTCTATATAAAAGCAATGGGTTTCTCAATTTTGGGCAAGTTTCACACAGTTTATATATAAATAATAGGTTTCTCAATCTTGAGTAAATTTCACACAGTTTATATATAAACAATAGGTTTCTCAATCTTGGGTAAGTTAACACAGTCCATATAAACAATGGGTTTCTCAATCTTGGGTAAGTTCACACAGTCTATATAAACAATGGGTTTCTCAATCTTGGGTAAGTTTACACAGTCTATATAAACAATTGCTTTCTCAATCTTGGGTCAGTTTACACAGTCTACATAAACAATGGGTTTCTCAATCTTGGGTAAGTTTACACAGTCTATATAAACAATGGGTTTCTCAATCTTGGGTATGTTCACACAGTCTATATAAACAATGGGTTTCTCAATCTTGGGTATGTTTACACAGTCTATATAAACAATGGATTTCTCAATCTTGGGTAAGTTAACACAGTCCATATAAACAATGGGTTTCTCAATCTTGGGTAAGTTTACACAGTCTATATAAACAATGGGTTTCTCAATCTTGGGTAAGTTTACACAGTCTATATAAACAATTGCTTTCTCAATCTTGGGTCAGTTTACACAGTCTACATAAACAATGGGTTTCTCAATCTTGGGTAAGTTTACACAGTCTATATAAACAATGGGTTTCGCAATCTTGGGTACGTTCACACAGTCTATATAAACAATGGGTTTCTCAATCTTGGGTAAGTTTACACAGTCCATATAAACAATGGGTTTCTCAATCTTGGGTAAGTTTACACAGTCCATATAAACAATGGGTTACTCAACCTCTTGTAAGTTTACACAGTCCATATAAACAATGGGTTACTCAACCTCTTGTAAGTTTACACAGTCTATATAAAAGCAATGGGTTTCTCAGTTTTGGATAAGTTTCACACAGTTTATATATAAATAATAGGTTTCTCAATCTTGAGTAAATTTCACACAGTTTATATATAAACAATAGGTTTCTCAATCTTGGGTAAGTTAACACAGTCCATATAAACAATGGGTTTCTCAATCTTGGGTAAGTTCACACAGTCTATATAAACAATGGGTTTCTCAATCTTGGGTAAGTTTACACAGTCTATATAAACAATTGCTTTCTCAATCTTGGGTCAGTTTACACAGTCTACATAAACAATGGGTTTCTCAATCTTGGGTAAGTTTACACAGTCTATATAAACAATGGGTTTCTCAATCTTGGGTATGTTCACACAGTCTATATAAACAATGGGTTTCTCAATCTTGGGTATGTTTACACAGTCTATATAAACAATGGGTTTCTCAATCTTGGGTATGTTTACACAGTCTATATAAACAATGGATTTCTCAATCTTGGGTAAGTTAACACAGTCCATATAAACAATGGGTTTCTCAATCTTGGGTAAGTTTACACAGTCTATATAAACAATGGGTTTCTCAATCTTGGTTGAGTTCACACAGTCTATATAAATAATGGTTTTCTCAATCTTGGGTAAGTTTACACAGTCTATATAAACAATGGGTTTCTCAATCTTGGGTAAGTTCACACAGTCCATATAAACAATGGGTTTCTCAATCTTGGGTAAGTTTACACAGTCCATATAAACAATGGGTTTCTCAACCTCTTGTAAGTTTACACAGTCTATATAAAAGCAATGGGTTTCTCAATTTTGGGTAAGTTTCACACAGTTTATATATAAATAATAGGTTTCTCAATCTTGAGTAAATTTCACACAATTTATATATAAACAATAGGTTTCTCAATCTTGGGTAAGTTAACACAGTCCATATAAACAATTGGTTTCTCAATCTTGGGTAAGTTCACACAGTCTATATAAACAATGGGTTTCTCAATCTTGGGTAAGTTTACACAGTCTATATAAACAATGGTTTTCTCAATCTTGGGTAAGTTTACACAGTCTATATAAACAATGGGTTTCTCAATCTTGGGTAAGTTGCACACAGTTTATATATAAACAATGATTTTCTCAATCTAAAGGTTATTAACGTGTTTCTCAGTATAAGTTCCTCCCGGTGGACTCAGCAAACAGCCTGATGTGGCTTTGCTATAAGAAATCACACAGACACACTCAATATAAATCTATTAATAGATTTTGTCAAAATAAAGTTACTTTTGTGACGTATTAAAGTATATGCTAGAAACGTTAACCCACGTGCTTCTTTGTGTTTAGTTTTTCGCATGTTGAGAAATTCATTAAACAAGAACACACACATGTAAGGTAAAATATGCAACTGATAGTTAGGAGCAGCTTTCGGAATACAATATATAATAATACAAACAAGCTTTCGGAATACAATATATAATAATACAAACAAGCTTTCGGAATACAATATATAATAGTACATGTAATGTTTTGGAATACAATGTGTAAAAATACACGTAATGTTTTGGAATACATTGTATTGGGTTGAGGAATAATTCGTGAGCGTTTTTTCAAGTAACAAAATATATTCATAAATGAAACACTTTCGCAAAATATTTCATGTCATTTGGTAGATAATTTTTTGCTCTAATAGATGGTGTGTTTGATTTTCATATGTCTTTAATTTTTGCTTTCATTTTCAGCTCATTAAATGGAATGTCAAGTGGACAAAATCGAGCATTTTCGACACCATCTGCTTTTCGCATTTAATTTCTTGCAATTTCGTTTAAAACAATGCATACTATATACCTAGGTATTACATGAAATAAAGTATCATAATAAATGTTTTGGGTGTAATGTGTTCATGCATTGAAGTATTGTATAGTCTTGCATGTAATGCTTGAATGAAATTATTTAAAAACGCTCACGAATTATTCCTCAACCTAATATAATAATACGCGTAATGTTTTGGAATACATTGTATAATAATACGCGTAATGTTTTGGAATACATTGTATAATAATACGCGTAATGTTTTGGAATTCACTAACCATCGTTTAAACCGATATTTCGTTTAAGTAATTACTTTAACTTTAAAGACAATGTTCCGAAAATTCAGCGCTCTTTCGCCATTTATGAATTTGTATGTCCAAGGTGTGACCGTAGCTTCGTGGGCTCTACAGTTTGTCATTTGAGTTAAATGATTAAAGAGCATGCGCAACATACCCCATACAATGAATCAGCTATTATTCAACATGGTTTCCGAGCTTCTGACTATCTTCTTACTACCCAAGATGTCAGCATTCTGGGAAGTGGGCGAATGAAATAATAAATATAAAAAAAACAACAACCGAGAACCAAAGGAACGTTGTAGATTCACAAACACAGCCAACAGCCTGTTTATTACTTTTAATTAGTGCTAATAAATGTGCTTAACGTTCTTTGTATATTCAGCGAGTACAGACGCCTGGAAGTTATTAGAGAAGAGACATCCGAAAATGTATGTCCAGTTTTTAGATGTAGACGATATAGTAATAGACGAACGTCATAGATGTCGGCAAACACAAATGGTTTGGAAATCTTAATGACTTTGATGAGATCACAGAGATATAGAACTAATTCCACCGCATTAGTTTTTCATTTATTAAGACGTGCGGCAACGTGTCGGGTAGTCAAATACAACCTGTAGGACACGTTGTGTGTTGTGTAATAATTTAACGACATTCCACCTTCTGTAGCTCAAAATGTAGCAATCCAAACTATTAAATATTTTTTGTGAATGTGCTACACTGGACTCTTCCTTGACATGTCAAATTTCTAGGCAATCCATTACGAAATACACGAGATATAAAACATCCAGTTTTTATTAAATTATGCACTTTTTTGTCTCTCACTGGAAGAAGAAACGGAAATATACCTGATAGAAACTTTTTATGGTTTTGCTTTATTTTCAGCTTGGCAAACTGTTAGGTCCTTATAAACTACAGTTATGTGTCAAATTTGACCTAAATATAAGTTACACGGGCAAGATTATTCAACAAAGAACCGCTAAATTTCGATCAGAACCTTATGCGCATGCCTGTAGTGTCAGTTTTTTACTTGTTGTTTTATGTTCACAAATCGTCGCGATGTCTAATCAAAAACACCTTAAGTGTTAAAAGAGATAGTGCGACTTATAGAATTAAAATCAAAGTCGGCGACTAAACTGGTAGCTACACTTATAGCGTTGATAAGACATTTATAGCAAACATTTATTCATCAGTTAGCCAGGTCACGTATTTTGTCTTACCCATCCCCAAGTCCCATGCTGAACAACAATGATAAAATATTACGCGGCCTAACTAATAAATGAATATTTACTGTAAAAATTTTATCAATGTTATAAGTGTAGCTGTCAGTTTGGTCACTGATTTTTATTATATTTATTTAATCCTACATTGAATCTCTTTTTGGCCTCTCTATTTTTCACACCTAAGATGTTCATTATTAGATAAGGTTTAACAGTATTGGTTGAAACTTTTTAAAAATGTTTAGATACAAAATAAAAATATTTCATACAAAATAAACCTGTTTGTACGATCATATGAAGGTTTGATACGTAAAACAATCCAGTGGTTATTAGGAGAGAACAGAAACCTTTATGGTGTTTTTTTTGTACACCAAAAACCTTTGTTTTTTTCAGTCATGCAAATATGATAAGTAACAAGAACAGGTTAAGTGGAAGTCATATCTTTAAATATTTTAAGTTTCTGAAAACGATCGGTCTTTGTAAGTCTTAACACTTTATTCAAATACTTAGTCCATTTTTACCTAATAATTAAACTTGTACTAGCATCACGACATTCAAAGTGATTAGTTTTATTTGTTATTAAACCTTTCATCTCCAATACATTTCCAAACAAGTCCAGTTCAATCTGTAACTGAACATATCACCAACTCATTCCCAATGACCAGTTTAGTTCAATCTGTAACTAAACATATCACCAACTCATTCCCAATGACCAGTCCAGTTCAATCTGTAACTGAACATATCACCAAGACATTCCCAATGACCAGTTTAGTATAATCTGTAACTGAACATATCACCAAGACATTCCAAATCACCAACTCAGTATATTCTGTAACTGAACATATCACCAAGACATTCCAAATGACCAGTTTAGTATAATCTGTAACTGAACATATCACCAAGACATTCCCAATGACCAGTTTAGTATAATCTGTAAGTGAACATATCACCAAGACATTCCCAATGACCAGTTTAGTATAATCTGTAAGTGAACATATCACCAAGACATTCCAAATGACCAACCCAGTATATTCTGTAATTAAACCCGTCAATATCAAGGTATTCCCAATCTGCAATCCACTGTAACTTGCAGTTAAGCCTAATATAACCAAAACATTCCCAATGATCAGGGGTGAAAAAGATATGAAAAACTTAAATATTGGGTCGTTCAATAAATAAAAGCTACCTTGAATCAAGGCCTAAATTTTGTTTTGGTTTTATGGCTTACCCTAAGAGTACAAAAACATTTCATAAATTAGATCCCCCTAGTCTTCTAGGAGCACTCCAAATCAAGACGTTATTAACAAATTATGATAAGTATCCCTTGATTAAAGAGAGATCACCAAACTGAAGATTATACAACAGAGTTGATGATAGCATTCTACAAATTGATTAATTTATGAATTATAAATGATTGATAAATGGGCTCTCTGCGCTCTGCCCACCACGGGTTTCGAAAAGTAGTTTTTTTATCGGTGTGAGTCCCGCAGACATATCTCTGTGCCAGCGGGTGGAACATTCTATAAAACTCAGAATAATAATAAATAAGTAAGATCTTACGTTAATCAAGGCTTGATCTGACAGAATTTCTGTCGTATCTAACGATTAATTAGCAAATGTCGCACCGGAAGTCAACGTAAGAAGGATGTGACCACTAAAGCTATAAAATACGACATTCTATTTCATTTTATCAGAAACAAACATGCGAGATGACTTCATGGCAGCACTATACAGGAAGCAGAAATCACATTACGGAAGTAAAAAAAAACAAAACAAACATGCGAGATGACTTCATGGCAGCACTATACAGGGAAGCAGAAATCACATTACGGAAGTAAAAAAAACAAAACAAACATGCGAGATGACTTCATGGCAGCACTATACAGGGAAGCAGAAATCACATTACGGAAGTAAAAAAACAAAACAAACATGCGAGATGACTTCATGGCAGCACTATACAGGAAGCAAAATCACATTACGGAGTAAAAAAACAAAACAAACATGCGAGATGACTTCATGGCAGCACTATACAGGGAAGCAGAAATCACATTACGGAAGTAAAAAAACAAAACAAACATGCGAGATGACTTCATGGCAGCACTATACAGGGAAGCAGAAATCACATTACGGAAGTAAAAAAACAAAACAAACAAAAACAACTTTTTTTTCCAAAAATAAAAAATTTGTACTCAATGTTTTAAGCCATGACACTCAACCCCTCTTAGTCAAAGAATAATTTTGTTAGACTTATTTGAAGTGTAAGTAAAGCACTGCCATCTATAATCAGAAATCGATAAATGTTAGGATTGCCAGCTAACTGTATAGCCCAGCAAGGCCAAGTGGTTAAAGCGCTCGACTCGTAATCCACGGGATCGAATCCCCGTGGCACCAAACATGCTCGTCCTTTCAGCCGTAGGAGCGTGAGAATGTTACGGTCAATCCCACTATTCGTTAGTAAAAAAAGAGTAGCCCTAGAGTTGGTGGTATGTGGTGACGACTAGCTGCCTTACCTCTAGAATTCTTTTTCTTCTTCATGTGTCAAATCTGCGGCAGACATCGACGACCATGTCATGCCAGACTTCTCTGTTGTCAATCCTCCTTATCAACTCGATGTTGCTCATTGAGTTCTTGGTGACATAGTTATTGAGGCTGTCGATATATTTAGTTCTTTGACACCCTCTGCTTTTCCTTACACTGCTAAATTAGAGACAGCTGGCGCAGATAGCCCTCGTTTAGCTTTGTGCGAAATTCAAAAACAAACAAACAAACTGTATATCATATTTCTTGTCTCGAAATGAAAAATACGTTAATTCTAACGGTTATTCATATTGACTGTAGCACATTTCTGAAATCCAAAGATATGTAAAATACTACAAATCCAAGATGGGTTCCGCGCTGGGAGTCCTATGGTCTAACAACGATAGTTCACCCTCTTTACTGTGTAATATTACAGAGTGGTCCAAAATTATTATTCCTATTTTAAACTTTAAAAGTTAAATAACTATAGAAATATTATTAAAATTATTTTTGTTACTGCAAGTAAAAGATTGTTGTATAACCTAGCTCAGAAAATGAATAGCAATTTCCACAACAATGTTAAGCCTATAGTGTTGTCACGGACGTAGATTTTTTACACCCGATGGGGGTGGATGGTTTTTGCAACCACTTATGTGTGCTGTTCAGTTTGCAAATTGGTAATCTGTGATTACGTGAACCTGAAAGCTGTAAACATGCAGTCACAGAGTAATCTTGTTGCTACGATACTTGCATGTATACTTAGGCCTACTGACTGATACTTACGAACTATTGCTTAGATCGAAAAGCTTAGAAGCATGCCTATATTAAAGATATACATTTCGGCTACTGAAAAAGCCTACATCTAGGCCTAATTATGTAATTCGATTGGTAAGAACACGAGAATCACAAGAACAAACACACAATTTGTAGACCTGTGATGCAATAAAACAATTTAACAGAACAAACTGTAGGGGATGATTGTATGCACCATACCCCCCACCTAAAATGAAGGGGGATGTATACCCTCATCCCCCCAGGATCTACGTCCCTGAGTGTTGTTTGTAGTTTTGAAGAAAACAGGCCAAAAGCAGATGGTATGCTGTTTATATTGTTATCAGCTCTGACAAAAGCACAATAACATTGTTTTTATTCAGTTATAATTTTCACTGCGTTTTATTTGACGCTGTAGTGTGTTGTTTTGAAGTCAATATGTGGTTGTATTTTAAGCCCCCCGATGGAGCAACAGTAAGTCTAAGGAGATAAACGCTAAGTTATGAGGCTCGATCCATCTCTGTGGGTGTGGCTTTCCTCCAGAAAAAATAAACCGTATTTTAAAAGCTAAAAACGGCCATATAATGTCGAATTAAATTTTTATTGTCTTAGACAAAGCACCAGTAACTGGCCATTCAACAAAACAATACTAAATAATCGTCTAGGTAACCAGCAGAATGTCACACGCAGAAAACAAAAAATTCCGCCATGCGAAGCGACACACGATTAACAATAAGATTGTTGTGCCATCTATTGGACTAAATATTTATTGAACAAACTATTCGATAAATTATTTATTCAACAAACTGTTGGGTTAGTTATTTCATAAGAAACAACTTCAAAAATCGTTTGGTTAAGCCAATATTTAGTCACAACTCTACAACTAATATTATTAATAAGAATTAAAAGGTAATAACACAACTTGTTTTGTTTTTTTTTGCTGAGTTATTTCTTCTACTGCAAATGAAAGGTTTTTTGTACAGACCATACACTGAATAGTAAATTACGCAGCAATGTTAAGCCTACAGTAAATCTCCCCTCCCTTTCTATATTCTAATCAGTTACTCCTAATACTAACAAGTACTAGCAGTCCTCAGTCTCACAGTTTGAACGCCAGAAGCTGACATAGTATTGGAAATTAATAGACAGAATATTATCAGTAAAACACTAGATGAAATCACCATTGCTGCTCTCTGAAACTGTACCTGTATTTAGTAAAATATCATATATCCATACCATACCACTGACTAGGGACTGAACGAATAAATGTCTATTTTGTGCACAATCACTGCATGGTTAGAAAGAAAACCTGCAAACAGTAGCATGAGATACGGATATGGAAAGTGCAGATATTTAAGCTTTTAGGCCTATAAAAATTAAATGTGCCATAAAGATCTGTTAACAATTATTCTTTCTACTTTTATTAGTTAACATTAACCACGCAGTATGTAAGAAAACAACGATCTTAAAAGCTACTTTAAAACTCCACTATATTTCTACGTTTATTGTCAACAGATGTCGCTTTTTCATTGCATCTGTCATTCCTTCCTAGGGACGGCTAGTGCAGATAGACCTCGAGTAGCTTTGCGTGAAATTAAAAAAAAACAACAACAAGCAGTTCAAGTCGTGAGATGCTACAGGTTCTTCACTTTTTAAATATCTCGCGTCTCCGACTCTTAAAATTAAATTGGATGTGACGATTGACTTTTGAAATGTTTTATTGTAGCAATAGTTACTGACCTTGAACTCCGACATCCACCATCCGGAAAATAATAGCTTTATTTTCATAAGGCGAGAATTTTCCTATAGATGTGGTAAGTCTTAAGGGGAAATATTGATAACATAAACATACGCATATACATACGCTTCACAAAGTTTCTGGGCTTCCTGATGTTTCTAGTGATGTCATCACTATTGTACAGTGTTATGTGCTCTTGTGCTAAAAATATCGATAACACTGCTGTAAAACAGAGTATCTGATATAAAATAAAACAGAATGTCCCGATAGAAAACAAAACAGAATGTCCAGAAAGAAAATAAAACAGAATATCCCGATTTAAATAGCACAGAATGTTCCAATTTAAATAGAACAGAATATTCCGATTTAAATAGAACAGAATATCGTGATAGAAAATAAAACAAAATATTCCGATATAAACAGAACAAAATATCCCGATTTAAATAGAACAAAATATCCCGATTTAAATAGAACAAAATATCGTGATAGAAAATAAAACAGAATATTCCGATATAAATAAAACAGAATATCCCGATTTAAATAAAACAGAATACTGTGATATAAAATGAAACTTAATATTCCGATTTAAATAAAACAGAATACTGTGATATAAAATGAAACTTAATATTCCGATATAAATAAAACAAGTATCTATCGTTTCTGTTTTACTGACTTCAAAAACTCAGTTTCCAGTGAGATGAATTTTGAGGGTTTTTAATTTTTTTTGTCATGTATGTTTTGTCTCATATTTTTGTTATATATGTGTGTGTTACCTTTACCATAACACGGCTGTTATATTCTAGGGCTCGTACACTCAAAGACAGTTCTTGATCTCTAATGATAAACGTAACAAGAATACAATATTTTGATCCTTTGCTTGCTTCTCTACTGAGGCTAACGAAGATAGTTTGACTAAGTTATTTCATAACGGGATTTTTTTAAAAAATCTACCCTACTTTCACTAATAACGGTCTACCCTACTTTCACTAATAATGGTCTACCCTACTTTCACTAATAACGGTCTACCCAACTTTCACTAATAATGATCTACCCTACTTTCACTAATAACGGTCTACCCTATTTTCACTAATAATGGCTAAAGATAAAAGTGTAAAAGTGATAACGAATTATTTTTCTTTTCTTTCTTTTTGTTATAGAAAGTTCTCTGAGAAACGTAGAATAATATGTAGGCAAAAAATAAACTTCAAATTATTGGATAAGCAAAAAATTTTACCCAACAGGAGCATGTCCACCGACGTGGGGAACACACCCCCGATAAAATGTTATGTCCTTCCAACAGTCCTTCCTATCTGAAGTATTGTCCTTTAATTTTTTTTTTATATTCTCTGTGTTTTGACTTCCATAGTCGCAAACGTTTTATTTTTTGCCACGCCCCTAACTAACCCTTTGATCCCTAAAGCTCTCTACTGCCTGAAGCATGGCTGGCTTTCTTTATTTGCAGATACATCTTGTGTAACATTACGAGAAATCCGAAAACAAACAATCAACTCTGTACTATCACTATGGCAATTTATGCAAGAGAACTATCTCAGTTTTAAAATAATAGAGGTCGCTGTGGCTGAATGAATGACACTTTCATTAGAAGGAGAAAACAAAACACTAGATCCTGTTCTTATAGTCACAACTAGTTTTTAGGTCATAAATATATGAACTACCAGAGAAAGTAGTTTTATTTGTATTAATTTCACATTGTTCTCGAGGTTATTGTAGTACCACGAGTATTGGTGCGAACTGATAGTAGGAACAAAAACAGAGTTGATTATTTGAATTTCGCGTAAAGCTACACGAAAGCTATCTGCGTTACCCGTCCCTAATTTAGCAGTGTAACACTAGAGGGAAGACAGCTAGTTATTACCACCAACGCCACTTCTTTGACTACTATTTTTACCAAGGAATAGTGGAATTGACCGTCACTTATAACGCCCCCACGGCTGAAATGGCGAGCACGTTTGCTGTGAAGGGGATTCGAACCCGCGACCCTCAGATTAAGAAGTGAGCGTCCTAACCACCTGACCATGCCGGACCTGACAGAAAGGTAGAAGCAAACCAAACAAGCCCCTTCTCTGAAAGATTTATAGCCTGAAAGACGGCATATCCTTTAATGTATTGTTAAAGGCTATATGCTCACCGCCTTTCAGGTTAAGCATAATGTTACTCTAACATCATTTCAAGAACGTTTCAGCAAAAGCGAAGATATAAAATCAGGTTAGTCTAGCCTGCCATATTCGACACCAGGGTTTATCACATGGGCTTCGTTACAGCGTAGAGAGTTGCAATTTGGTTTATTTTGAAAGACTAAAGAGAAGACAACTAGTCATCACCACCCGCTGCCAGCTTTTGGGTTACTCTTTTATCAAGCAACAGTAGGATTGACCCTCATGTTACAACGCCTCCATGGTTGAAAGGATGAGCACCTTTGGTGGGACGACAACTCAAACCCACGACCTACAGATTGTAAATCAAGTGTCCTAACCACCTGATCATGCGAGTTCTTAGATTAGTGGTTCAGGAGCTACTAATATCGTCCATTTGTTATGGACAACAACTATTATGGTATGGTTACACATTACGTGAGTGAATTGTAATTATTATCGAGTTCATTGAACTTATTTACACGTCAAAACTAGGGTAAAGAAAGAAACACAATATTTTTTATTAATTTATCATTAATATAATTTTATTATTATTCATTTTATTTAAATTAACTTTACTGTCTTGACGAACAACTAAGCTAGCCTTCTAAAATTTGATTTAAAACACTGAAGTTTCTTCAGCGTTGTGTGATGTAAAACTCAAAGTCAAGTAAATATATATACCGCAATATATTTGAGTGTGTGTTTTTCTTATAGCAAAGCCACACCGGACTATCTGCTCAGCCCACCGAGGGGAATCGAACCGTTGATTTTAGCGTTGTAAATCCGGAGACATACCGCAGTAATAGCGGAGAACAAATATATTTCATTTGAATGGAATTAAAAGCTTTCGGACCAGCCATGTTCCAGCAATTTTAATATGTCCAGTTGTGGATAATCTGAAAACCCAGGGTTCGAGCTGCAACACATCACTGAAATGTTCCACACTTTCAACTGTTTATAATAACTGTAATAGTTTATCCTACTAATCGGTTAAATGCTGCTAAATTATGTTCTCCCTTTGGTCAGAAGTTCTAAATCGAGGGCATCTGTGCTTCAATCTTTATAGAGTCTCTAAAGTGACCGTTTAATATCTGGGGCTGTAATTATATTTCAAATCGGTAGGAAGATGGGGTCATGAGCTAAATGTTTGTACTTGAAAAAAAAACCAACCACAAAGCCATTCTATTGGTCACTACAGCTGCTAAATAATCAAATAATGAAACTCTGTGTTAAAACCACGATAATAAAAAATACAGTAAAAAAATGAACTGGAAAGAAAATACAAACATAAAGTATTGTATCTTGATAGCTATTTACTGCATCAGAAATAAATGTACAATTTATATTTCTCACTGAGCTTGGAATACTTGGTCTAATGTCATATTTTCAGATCATATCTTAAAATCATACGTTTTCTAAGTGTTTTGCTTTTAACGTAATCTATTTGACCAAGTTTATAAACGTTAACTTTATTTTACTTTAAAAAAGGGAACACGTCATCTGCGATCTGTTTATTACAACAGTTTCTGTGTTTTTTTCCCGCAAAACGTCACCTGTAGAATTTATAATTCACACCACCAGGTGGAAAGAAATACTCCAATAACAATATTTTACAGAAGACCACCAACATATCAGACAAGCTGCTTGATTAGCGAACTTACGAACACGTAGGCGGAGCGATGGAAAATTTATATCACTTTTTAACCATGCGAAACCTCTTATCATAATTTACGGTTATACCAGAAGCGCTTGACAATTGTTACCTATGTATATCGTACTGATGGAAGTTAACGATTATTCAAAAACAAAAGAAAATTCTTTCTCGTGATCAATCAACGTCAAGCCAGTCTTCAGGAGTTGTCTTTAAAGTTTCGGTTTCTACGTATAGAGCTAACGTTCTTCTACCTACAAAAAGTTGAATTATACAGATGGTCCCAAGTTAATATGCAGAACTGGTAGGTGATACGAAATGAAGTTAAAACAGAAAAACACAACCTTCATAATATAGGGAACTGGTTAAGAAACCGTACTGTAAAAACTGTTGCGGAATAATTTAAAACAGATGACTAACAAAAGGAGAATGGCTTTATGTGAGGTATAAAAGGAATAGAATGAAACAAGAAAAATGTTTGTTCATAAGTCCACGACTGTACAGTGAGCCTTCTGTGCACGTGCTGTGAAGGATCAAACCACGAAATTTAATGTCATAAACCCTTAAAAAATAAACGCAAGAGAATAATAGAAAGATAAGAAAAACGTATTCTTGAAAACATATTGTTATTTTAATAACTGGTTCACTCATTGTACTCTTTCGCAGAGCCAATAGATGGCACCACACTATAATAAATTGATGGGTTTATCGAGGATAGCTAAATAAAAAAAAATGTTTTGTTTTTTAATCATTACCGAGCCACCGTAAAGCAGCCCAGACTTAATGTTCCTGTCTCCCTTCTTGCCAAAAGTTAATGTTACGTCTGCAGTATCTTTCCGTACTCTTATAACGCTTAAAGCCGTTCCTTTTATATCTGGCTTGATCCGGCATTGTTAAAATTAATTAACATGTGTATAACTAAATTTGGAATCACTAGATGGCACTAATAAAACACAAACCAAATTTTGTTAGATTGGTTTAACAAACGAAACTGGAAATAAGTAGCGGAAAGTACTTGAACAATACCAATCTACGAGGTAACTCAGTCATTATGTCCTATTGTTAAACAATATTGATCAACAAGTAAACTGAGTCAGTATGTCCTGTTGTTAAACAATACCAATCTACGAGGTAACTCAGTCAGTATGTCCTGTTGTTAAACAATACCAATCTACGAGGTAACTCAGTCAGTATGTCCTGTTGTTAAACAATACCAATCTACGAGGTAACTCAGTCATTATGTCCTATTGTTAAACAATATTGATCAACAAGTAAACTGAGTCAGTATGTCCTGTTGTTAAACAATACCAATCTACGAGGTAACTCAGTCATTATGTCCTATTGTTAAACAATATTGATCAACAAGTAAACTGAGTCAGTATGTCCTGTTGTTAAACAATACCAATCTACGAGGTAACTCAGTCAGTACGTCCTATTGTTAAACAATATTGATCAACAAGTAAACTGAGTCAGTATGTCCTGTTGTTAAACAATACCAATCTACGAGGTAACTCAGTCAGTATGTCCTATTGTTAAACAATATTGATCAACAAGTAAACTGAGTCAGTATGTCCTGTTGTTAAGCAATACCAATCTACGAGGTAACTCAGTCAGTATGTCCTATTGTTAAACAATATTGATCAACAAGTAAACTGAGTCAGTATGTCCTGTTGTTAAACAATACCAATCTACGAGGTAACTCAGTCAGTATGTCCTATTGTTAAACAATATTGATCAACAAGTAAACTGAGTCAGTATGTCCTGTTGTTAAACAATACCAATCTACGAGGTAACTCAGTCATTATGTCCTATTGTTAAACAATATTGATCAACAAGTAAACTGAGTCAGTATGTCCTGTTGTTAAACAATACCAATCTACGAGGTAACTCAGTCAGTATGTCCTATTGTTAAACAATATTGATCAACAAGTAAACTGAGTCAGTATGTCCTGTTGTTAAACAATACCAATCTACGAGGTAACTCAGTCATTATGTCCTATTGTTAAACAATATTGATCAACAAGTAAACTGAGTCAGTATGTCCTGTTGTTAAACAATACCAATCTACGAGGTAACTCAGTCAGTATGTCCTATTGTTAAACAATATTGATCAACAAGTAAACTGAGTCAGTATGTCCTGTTGTTAAACAACACCAATCTACGAGGTAACTCAGTCAGTATGTCCTATTGTTAAACAATATTGATCAACAAGTAAACTGAGTCAGTATGTCCTGTTGTTAAACAATACCAATCTACGAGGTAACTCAGTCAGTATGTCCTATTGTTAAACAATATTGATCAACAAGTAAACTGAGTCAGTATGTCCTGTTGTTAAACAATACCAATCTACGAGGTAACTCAGTCAGTATGTCCTATTGTTAAACAATATTGATCAACAAGTAAACTGAGTCAGTATGTCCTGTTGTTAAACAATACCAATCTACGAGGTAACTCAGTAAGTATGTCCTATTGTTAAACAATACCAATCTACGAGGTAACTCAGTCAGTATGTCCTATTGTTAAACAATACCAATCTACGAGGTAACTCAGTCAGAATGTCCTATTGTTAAACAATACCAATCTACGAGGTAACTCAGTCAGTATGTCCTATTGTTAAACAATACCAATCTACAAGGTAACTCAATCAGTATGTCCTATTGTTAAACAATACCAATCTACGAGGTAACTCAGTCAGTATGTCCTATTGTTAAACAATACCAATCTACGAGGTAACTCAATCAGTATGTCCTATTGTTAAACAATACCAATCTACGAGGTAACTCAATCAGTATGTCCTATTGTTAAACAATACCAATCTACGAGGTAGCTCAGTCAGTATGTCCTATTGTTAAACAATATTGATCAACAAGTAAACTCAGTAATTATGTCCTATTGTTAAACAATATTGATCTACAAGCTAACTCAGTCAGTATATTCTATTGTTAAACAATATTGATCAACAAGTAAACTCAGTAATTATGTCCTATTGTTAAACAATATTGATCTACAAGCTAACTCAGTCAGTATATCCTATTGTTAAACAATACCAATCTACGAGGTAACTCAGTCAGTATGTCCTATTGTTACACAATATTGATCAACAAGTAAACTGAGTCAGTATGTCCTATTGTTAAACAATACCAATCTACGAGGTAACTCAGTCAGTATGTCCTATTGTTAAACAATATTGATCAACAAGTAAAGTCAGTAATTATGTCCTATTGTTAAACAATATTGATCTACAAGCTAACTCAGTCAGTATATCCTATTGTTAAACAATACCAATCTACGAAGTAACTCAGTCAGTATGTCCTATTGTTAAACAATACCAATCTACGAGGTAACTCAGTCAGTATGTACTATTGTTAAACAATACCAATCTACGAGGTAACTCAGTCAGTATGTCCTATTGTTAAACGATACCAATCTACGAGGTAACTCAGTCAGTATGTCCTATTGTTAAACAATATTGATCTACAAGCTAACTCAGTCATTATGTCCTGTTGTTAAACAATATTGATCAACAAGTAAACTCAGTCAGTATGTCCTATTGTTAAACAATACCAATCTACGAGGTAACTCAGTCAGTATGTCCTATTGTTAAACAATACCAATCTACGAGGTAACTCAGTCAGTATGTCCTATTGTTAAACAATACCAATCTACGAGGTAACTCAGTCAGTATGTCCTGTTGTTAAACAATATTAATCTACTGTAATGTCTTCATGTTTGCTATTAGTGTACAATGTTGATCGTAAGGTGACTTAATGTTTTCACTCTTGAGCGACACCATCCTACAAAGAGACTCAGCAGGTCATACTGTTGGAAAGCGGCAATGTCCAAGGTGATTAAATGTATCATCCTATTGGACAAAACCAGTCAACAAAGTAACTCAATATGTCACAGTTTTGAACAATATATATTTTCAAAGTAATTCCGTGTGTCCTACTATTGGATAAAAACAGTCAAAAAAGTAGTAACTCAACATCTCTGACTATATAACAATACACATTTTACAAGGTGAGTCAGTGCACCCTGTTTCTGTTATTCAGTATGTTCTACTATCAGATCACCTCACTTCACAATATTTAGGGGCAACATGTTCTGTGCTCAGAATGTGATCCTAAGCATTCATTGTTCGTGGCCTGTTGCAAGAAAAACACAGTCTACAAGTTTAACTCGTGGGTGCGCTATAAAAGCGACGACAAAATCCAATTATTGGGCTAGACAATATTAGCCCAAGAGTTGGTGTTGGGTGCTGCCATCATTCTTGTCGTAGTTAGTTCATAATTATGAACGGCTATTCGCAAACAGCCATTTGTGTAGCCTAATGCGAGGATTTTGAAATAGAATCAAACAATTCAACAGATTTGTTTGGTTTATTTTGAATTTCGTGAAAGCTACACAAGGGCTATCTGCGCTATTTGTCCCTAATTTAGAAGTGTAAGACTAGAGGGAAGGTAGTTAGTCATTACCACCCACCGCCGATTCTTGGGATACTCTTTTATCAACGAATAATGGGGTTGACCGAACTTTATAATGCCCCCTCGTCTTACGAGTCTAGCATCCTAACCATCTGATCATGCTGGGCCTAATTCGATATGTAATAACCTGACCTATTTGAAAAGTGAAGGTTATGTGTCTTAGAAAACATAAAGACTTACCCAGGTAGAAAATAAAACTAATAATGTTGATCGAACTATTAACACTTTAATATCTTGCTTTTTCCAGGATTAGAGTCGAAGGAAGACAGCCTTTATTGTGCAAATAAAAACAAAGATATTAGCTTTTGTGAAATAACATATATCTTGCTCTTCGGAGCAATAGTACTAGATGCCTTGAAAACACTAGTCTGAATCTGAGAGACTGCAGAGGAAGTATCTTGTTACCTCTAAAAGTCAAGTATACAGCAGGATTTGACGTGGCTTCGGGCGAAATATATATCCAAACAGTATTGGCCATCTTCACGAAACTGATGGAATTGTGGATGAGTGAAATACCATAGTAGAATAATCCATTATACTACGCCTTTTGGAAAGAAGTCATTGGAAAGAAGTTTCGATCTTATTTGGCAAAGAAAGAAAGCTCCGGAGATCTATAACGAATGATATGGTAGCCACAAAGTTCAGAGTTAACTAGCCTTGAACAAAACCAGGCATTTTGTGGATTCCATAAGATCTAATCACTCTTAGACCAAATCAGAGATTTTATTAATTCCATGTTTCACAAAAGTACCAACTGTATTGTACTGGGCGTAGCTTTAAGAAAAAATAAAATAAAATTACATCAGAGACTTTGAAAAAATTTTCAGATACAACGCCACAAAGATGCTAAGCTGTTATTGATGTCAAAGATGGCAGCACTAAATATTGGCATTAAATACACTTAATTTTATTATTGGACGACAGTTTCTCGTAATTAATTTCCAATAAAGAAGGTTAATATTTGTAGCAACTCAAGGAAAGCTTTCCATAAAAAAACTCATAAAATGAGAATTGGCCCGGCATGGGCAGGTGGTTAAGGCACTCGATTCATAATCTGAGAGTCGCGGGTTCGAATCCCCGTCTCACCAAACATGCTTGCCCTTTCAGCTGTGTGGACGTTATAATGTTACAGTTAATCCCACTATTCATTGGTAAAAGAGTAGCCCAAGAGTTAGCGGTGGGTGGTGATGAATAGCTGCCTTCCCTCTAGTGCTCACACTGCTAAATTAGGAAAGGCTAGCGCAGATAGCCCTCGTGTAGCTTCGCGGGAAATTGGAAACAAAACAAATAAAATGAGAATATTTAGGAGTTCTAATAGAATTGCACACTATATACAAAGAGTAATAATGTTACAGACACTGTAATGTACGACTTAAAAGTCTAAAAGATTAAGTCAATAACTTGGTAAGTTATTTCACTTGAACACTTCAGCACACAATATGTGATTGTGGAAGATGGCTTTATGGAATACTAAATTAAGAAAATCTTCAACCTAACAGAAAGTACCTATGGAAAAGCTTCAACACTGTTATATTAGTTCACGTACGTGAACATGTGCAATTTAAAACTTTTTAAAATTTTTCATCTGCATAAGAAAAACGAAATTCTGGACGAATTTACAAAATGTAAACCTTGTCTGCACGAGTAAGCCCAGAGCCAAATTCTTATTGTTAATGTACCACTCTATTAGCTAACAATAAAAATATCTCTCAGGTTTATCTTACTGGTGAGGGGTAAAGTGTGCCTAAACAACATATACGTGGAAGTTAAAGGTCCCCAAACCATGATACCCGGAAAAGGCAGCCACATCATAACGTGCATGGATAGACTCAAAACAAGATCTCAATGACTACCTTAACTAAACCTATCTAGAACCAGACTGTTATGTATCGAGAGTGGGTGCAATAGAAGAGGACGAAACCCAAACTGTTTGTTAAGGATTACGTGAGGAATCTGTGAGTGGAATGGAATGTTCCACGTTTCTTCATTTACTTATTCCAAAACAAATAACGTAAACATTTCATATGTTTAGGTTTTTTTTTGCATGTTTGTTTTTGAATTTCGCGCAAAGCTACACGAGGGCTATTTGTGCTAGCCGTCCCTAATTTAGCAGTGTAATACTAGAGGAAAGGCAGCTAGTCATCACCACTAACCGCCAACTCTTGGGCTACTCTTTTACCAACGAATAGTGGGATTGACCGTCACATTATAACGCCACCACGGCTGAAAGGGCAAGCATGTTTGGTGCGACTGGTATTCGAACCGACGACCATCGGATTACGATTCGAACGCCTTAACACACTTGGCCATGGCGGACCAGAAATAATCTTATCAAAACTAACAATTATGGTCACCGTAGTTGAAATATATGTGGTGATCTAAAAGTTTTTGCACTCCTGTTAGGCCTGCAGAGTGAATGAACCAGATATCATTACTTTCTATGTCTTTGGGTCAGCCAGTATTACAAAAATCATTTCAGGAAGAAAGATTGGTCAGTGAGAGAGAATTACACACCAATAAAACAGAATATTGAGTATCAGCCTTAAGTGAATGCTCAACATGAGTTTCTGTCCCCACTTCATGTCAAGCTGGGACTCACGTAGAATTTCATAAAAGGAATAAACAAAGATGGTTTCAAATATTTGTCTGCCGAGCTTCAAAAAATCAATGAAGCAAATATGAGATGAGGTATCTCTGTTGGGCCAAGATTTGGAAGATGCTGATAAGGTATCTCTGTTGACCTACAGATTTGGAAGATGCTGATGAACTATCTCTGTTGAGCCACAGATTTGAAAGATGCTGATGAGGTATCTCTGCTGTTGGGCTACAGATTTGGAAGATGCTGATGAGGTATCTCTGCTGTGTCACAGATTTGAGAGATGCTGATGAATGGTGGTTTTTAAACAGTACTCAATCATAAAGAAGTTGCTGCCTGGAAACCGTTCAAATGGTTGTTAAAAAATTCTTAGGAAACACAGAAATTAAAACTGTGCTGTGATGCTTGATGATCTTATAGGAAATAGAGTTCTAGGATGTCACTAAAGATTCATCTTTTACACTACCATTTAAACGTCTCTCCTAATGATCTAGGTACAATGAGCGAAAAGCACGATGAGCTCTTCCAAAAAGATATATTTACAATGGAACAATGACATCAAGAACAGTTAATCTTGCGATAATGGTAGATTATTGTTGGTTTTAGCAGCGTTAAACTGAGAACATACTTAAAAGGTGAAACAAGTCACGCAGATATTTTGTAATGAAAATAATACCATAATGAAAGTTTTGAACTTTAATGTATTTCTAGAATACAATCTTATTATTGCTTTTTCAAACTGATATTGGTATCCATTGTTTTCTAAAAATCTTAAATGCAAGTTTCAATGAGTAAATAAAGTTATTAAAAAAGAGGTGTCATTTTCAGGACATAATAGAATATTTTTGAAAACTAGAGACAGCAATTCTCAACAAGATTTTTAGAATCAGCATCATCAAATTACTCCAAAACAGTTGCATTCTTAGTTGTTGTCTAATGTTATCTATCGATTTGCAGGATGTCTATCATCGTTATTAAACTAATCAGAAACAGAAAAAGGATCTCAGCTGAGTTTTATGTTTTCACTTTTTCTGATGTATCGCACCTAGTAACTGAACATTATTTTTTTCAGTTACATGTTACATTTAGACTTTGAAGGGAGAAGACCTACTTTTCATGATAAATGTAGTGTCCAAAACTGTCATGAACAAATTTAAGCATATAAATAATTATGTCAACGTAATTTTAAAAGACGCTATATAAAGTTTGTGATTGTTTTTCACTCTTACTCAGGTATTGCATGGAGTGGTGGTTAAAGAGCTCGATTTACAATCCATAAGTCACGGGTTCGAATCCCTATCCAACAAGACACGTTCGTCCTTCCAGCCGTGAAAGTATTATGATTTGATGGTCAATCTCACTATTCATTGGTAAAAGAGTACCCCAAGAGTTGTTGGTGAGTGATGTCAACTATATGCCTTCCATCTAGCCTGGTCTGTTATGGCCAGTTGGATTAAGGCGTTCGACTCGTAATCTGAGGGTCGCGGATTCGAATCCCCGTCGCACCAAACATGCTCACCCTTCCAGCTGTGGGGTTGCTATAACGTGATGGCTAATCCCACTATTCGTTGATAAAAGAGTAACCCAAGATTTGGCTGTGGGTGGTGACTGACTAGCCGCATTCCCTCTAGTCTTACATTGTTAAATTAGGGATAGCTAGCAAAGATAGCCCTCGTGTAGCTTTGCAAAAAATTCAAAATAAAACAAGACTTCTCACTAAAATAACTTTTCGTTCGTATTATTTCAGATAAGTTGAGTGACGTTAGATTTAGTTCATTCACTGAAATAACTTCCTTATCCAGCTTACTCCGAGTGCTTTGGTTCAATATAAAATAATGATTATAGCAATAAATATCTTCTGTTTGTCTTTTTATTGTTAAATCTATAGATTTATGAAATTAACATCATCATAAAATATCAGTATTTGTGTTTCAACACAAGCACGTGTGAAAATTAAAGGAAAACGCAGCCTAAATAGTGTTAAGCCTACAATTGTATCAAGAGAGACTGAGCTGTCCTAATATGTTAACTGTTATACTTCTACGATTCCATCCAGAAGTGATCAAATACTCTCACCCATGAGACTGGTATCAAGATGTTAAAATCTATATTATAACAATAAAAACCACTAGACTATCTCTGAAATAATAAGATTTAGCTTATTCCTTGTCCACTGAAAGGGTTTCGAAGTGTTTATCTCAAAATGTCTCAGACTGATGTAAATTAGGTTCATTCGCCTCTCGTCTTTACAAAACAACGTTTGTGAAACAGATGTTTCTGCTAGTTTTATCATGTTTTTAGACGAGTATTTTAATGACCCAAATACCTTTTAGAAGAATAACCAAAAAGTTTCTCGTAGATAATGTCAATTTGAACAGCTTTCAGTTTACATGTTTTTAGTTTATGTTATTCCTTTTCGTTTTTGTTACTTCCTTATTATAAGTATGAATGTGTTTCAGAATTTTGCTTGAAGCTATGCAGGAGCTGTCTGCTCTTAGCCGTCTTTAATTTTGAAGTGGCAGACTAGATAGAAGGAAGGCAGCTGGTTGACAATAACTACCAGCTCTTCGGTTGAAACATTACATTGTTTCTGTGGCGTTTTCTAAGTGAATGTTTACAAATCGTAAAGTTTGTTATCAATTATGCTTGCTTACAAGCGGTGATGATTAACATTTAACAAAAAATGCATGTGATCGTGAGAAGAACTAATTTATTGACTAGAATTGAGCGACACAAGGCGACACAATGAGTTGTATGTGCTCTGTCCACCACGGTTATCAACACTCAGTTCCCTACGGTGTGAGTCCCCAGACATGTCACTGACGGAGAGGAGGCACGTGACAAGAAAGAGTGTAGATTTCTTCATTGAAAATTAGACGAAACTTGAACTTTTTAATGTGGCCTCACAATTAAATCGGCCCAGCATGGCTATGTGGGTTAAGGCATTCGACTCGTAATCTGAGGGTCGCGGGTTCGAATCCCCGTCACACCAAACATGCTCGCCCTTTCAGCCGTGGGGGCGTTATAACGTGACGGCCAATCTCACTATTCGTTGGTGAAAGAGTATCCGAAGAATTGACGGTGGGTGGTGATCACTAGTTGCCTTCCCTCTAGTCTTACACTGCTAAATTAGGGACGGCTAGCGCAGATAGCCCTCGTGTAGCTTTGTGCGAAATTCAAAAACAAACAAACACAATTAAACCACATAATCTTGAGTCAATATATATATTATTAATCAATCTCTGATAGTTTTAATTTCTGCTGTGTGTTATAATTGCATTATATATCTAATCAAAAAAAGTTTAGGTGTGAAAAAAATGGGGCCAAAAAATAGTCGCATGTGCGACTTAAACGAACAAAATCAAAACTGACGGTCAAACTGGTAGCTACACTTACAACATTGATAAGAACTTTACAGTAAATATTAATTCATTATTTAGCCAGGCTGCGTTTTTTGTTCAACTGGGGCGCGATCGTAAGTCAAACCAAATACGCGGCCTGGCTAGAGTCTTATTGTCAAAACTTATTGTCATCATGGAGATATTGTGTCTCAGGACTGCCTTGAAATTTGGTATGTAAAGAAAGGGTCCAGTTTACCAAATCTACTGAAAATATGAGATTGTCTAGAACAACAAATTTTGAGATTGTCTAGAACAACAAATTTTGAGATAGGGAAAATGGTGGTGGGGGGGTTCTTAGAGCAAAGCCACATCAGGCTATCTGCTGAGCTCACCGAGGGGAATCGAACCCCTGATTTTAGCGTTGTATATCCTATACGGAAGATGGAAAATCGCTAAACTATCACCCCTGTTAATGACACGCGCTGATGCCTACAGCAGGCTGTTTTAACCGCATGACACACGTCCGTCACACTACTGTCTCGATCGTGCCATATTTGAGTATGTAATGGGTCAGTATTTCGAATGTTGGGTTAGTAGTAGAAACATGTATTAAAATCACAACCGGATTATGTATTGGGTTAGTGGCCTAAATACGTATTGGAGTAGTAACCAGATCGTGTATTAGGTTAGTAACTGGAACATGTATTTGGTTAGCAACCGGATCATGTACTGGAATAGTAGTCGGAACATGTACTGAGTTGCTATAAAATGTGTATTGCATGGGTTACTGGCCGATAGTCTTTGTTTCATGATATTAAACAAAACTAGGTCAGTGGGAAATAATATGTGATTTCAAAGTGGTCCGTCCGACTTATATTGTTCATAAAGATTGCTTCATAAAATATATAAGAATCATAAAATTGTATGAAGAAAAAAACTGTAGACGCTTACAAGCTGTTTACAACAACTGATAAAGCTTACTCTAAACAACTATAATCTGATACGTAAATAAATAGCAGTAAAATATAGCTTCTTCTACCAGATGAGTTGTATATATATAGAGAGAGGCTCTAAAACAGGTACACAGTTGTGTACGAACATTTTCCTCTGGAGAGCACTGAAGGACAAAGTGTTCAGTAGAAATGTGAAATGCTGACGAAATGAAAGGCTGAATCACAGATGCATTTACAGAACTTTATGTACAAACAGACTTGTGTGAAAAAGTTTGTAGAACTATGAGAGGCAGACTTCAGGATTGTTTGAACAACGATTGGTTACATTGTGAACACCTCCGGAATTAGCTTAGAATTAACCTAATCATAATCGCATTTTATATGTAATGTAGCGTTAAATAAATTTTCAACTGTATACCTTCACTTTAATTACTTTAAATATATTATCAACTACACAAATATATACCTAGTTTTGGGCTACCTTGTATGTTTGTATACATATATATATATATTTGTTTTAGTTAAATATATGTTTAGAATTATGTATAACTTATGCTGTTAAATGTGTATTGCGAAATTCCCACCTATTCACTAAATTTGTAGAAGATTCACGAGCATATGAATCAACAACTTTTTTATATGTAAGTAAATACCAGTATTGTTGCCTTACATGAAATTTCCAGAAAATCTCTCAAGGAAATAGTTTATATAAGGTAACCACCGTAAAGCGGAGAGACAGTTTTATATTTTTGGTTTGCTACAGTTGGTATACTTACTATAAACGTATGAAGTTATTACTGTGATTAACGATTATTAATCAGGAAACAACAAATATTTGACTAGGAACGTTTATAGGTTACAAACAGTACGAACCGTTTAACTTAGGAGAACTAACTTCGAACGTTAGCGTTTCTGCGATAACATTAAATATTTTCGTCGGTGAAAAGTCAGCTTGTAAACAACGTGAGACCAGCCAAGAATGGAGAACCAGTTAGTTACCCATAAGTAAGGTGTGCCGATATCAACTCGAAATTAGTTTGCTCATCGTGAACCGTCAATAAAATATTCAATTCCAGACCAGATAGAAGACTCAATACTGTTTGTAAATTTGTACAACTTTTGTATATAAATCATTACTTGTCATAACCGTTATTATAAAGTTGTATCATTCTCTGTACATTAAAATAAATTTGTAGTAAGAAAGAAAATTGTGTGTGTGAACCTTCTTAGTAAATATCAGAAAATTGATATATGTCGACATTCTATCAACCTCTGAATTAGTTTAAAAGTTCAGGTTATTTCAAATTGTAATAAGTAACAAAATAAATTGAAAACTCGTCCAAGATAAATTATAATACGTTACCATATGTATATATATATACCCTTCTATATGAAATTAATTAGCGCTTGGTTTGTAGTAGAGAAAACATTACTGAGTTAATAATCTGAAATTAACGTAATGCATCCCATCCAATGGTTAACTTCCATTTTCATCCAACTGTCCATGGGCTTATTTAAGCCCATGTAGAAATGCCAATGGGTGCAGCGTAAACAAATGGTGCCAGGTGAAAGAGAAGTGACTTGTCTGAAGATCACGTCGTGTCTGAAACACACTCTTACTGAAAGCTCTTTTGTTTTAGTGCAAAGCTACACAGTGGGAATTTGCACTCAGTCCAGTAAGAAGAATCGAACTCCGGATTTTAGCGTTATAACCCACAAACCTACGGTTGGCTTTACTGATGGAGCCTTTAAAAGTACCAGAGTGAAATACGTGATGAAACAAACGTATTGGAGCGTTAAGTTTAATTTTATTTTAAAATAAAAATAAAAAAGGTCCCACCAATAAAACAGTTGTATATTTACGAACTTACAACGCTAAAATTAAGGGCTCGATTCCCCGCGATGTCCAGAGCAAATAACCAAATGCAACTTTGCTCTAAAACAAGCAAACCGAGTCTTTAAAAAGCAGAAATTAAAAGTCGTATATCGCGTGGTTTCTAAAATGTAAAAGTCGTATTTCCCTTCAAGAAGATATCAGAGAAGATATATTAAGAGAACAAACATCAGGTTTATTCAGCTGTGCGTGTAATAACGACTCGGGCTAGAACTGTCCTTGTGTATAGCCTACTTGCTACGTTAAGGACTTTTTATTTGCTTTTATTAGCCTCACAATTAGTGGAGATTTAGCTTCGGTCACTCACCTTTCATCGGGGGGCAATAATAATACAATACGGGAATGCATTGTTGTCTCAGACCGCCGGTTGTTGTTCTCTGAACGCCGTAAGCCAGTTTTTCATCACAACAGCTTAGCGTCACACAAAAGATTATTTCAGGTTCTAGAATCATGCCTCTGGTCGTGTTTGTTTTTTTTATTTGCAGTTTAAGCTAAGTTTAGTGGTTCGGAATTTTCTTTTGTTATCCATTTCTTTCTTTTTTTATCGCGTAATTTAAACACGTTTAATTTTTTTCCCTTACAAGTAAATATTTGTATTTTATCCCTCGTTTGCGTATTTTATACATGTAATTATGATAAACATCTCTGTTTTTGTTTTCCCAGGACGTGTTCTATCTCTCTGTTTTTGTTTGTTGTTTTTTTTTCAATACGCGTCCACGCGTTCTATCTCTCATAAGCCAACAACACGATTATTCATAATTTTCGGCCATAAACGCCAGACATAAACACGTATTTATTTTCCTTAATTGTTTACAAAACAACTGTATCTGAAAAAAAACACATCCAGAATGAAGGGGACCATTGTTGAATGACCAACGAAAATTATATAACTTACTGAAACAGACTTACTTGTCTGTGTCTCTAAGAGGTACACACTTTTCACGTGTTTCATTACTCTCGAACTAGTTCATTAATCACCATATTTTAAGTAAAAATGAAATATTATCGTGAACAAAAGCCTTTTCACTGTATTCTGGGTCAGGAAGTGAAAAACGTCGTGCAAATATTCTGGCACAAATTTTCATCTGCTTCGATTGTGCCGAGGATTAAAAATATCTTGTAGTATTGTTTGTTTGTTTTTGGAATTTCGCACAAAGCTACTCGAGGGCTATCTGTGCTAGCCGTCCCTAATTTAGCAGTGTAAGACTAGAGGGAAGGCAGCTAGTCATCACCACCCACCGCCAACTCTTGGGCTACTCTTTTACCAACGAAAAATGGGATTGACCGTCACATTATAACGCCCCCACGGTTGGGAGGGTGAGCATGTTTTGGCGCGACTTGGGCGCGAACCCGCGACCCTCAGATTACGAATTGCACGCCTTAACGTGCTAGGCCATGCCAGGCCATCGTGTAGTAATAAACGTCTATGTTTCTTTATGTTTTATGACCAAGTGGATAATGTATGCGTTAAAATACCCAAAGAATATTTATCAATTAAAATTTATTCACCACTCAAAACTTGTTTGTTTGTAATTCAGCACAAAGCTGCAGAATGGACAATCTGTGCGCTGCCCACCACGGGTATCGAAATCCGGATTCTAGTGTTGCGAGCCCGCAGACAAACTGCTGTGCCACTTTAAACTTTTTAAACACTTACTCTATAACATTTATAATAGTAGGTCTTATTTCTAGACTAATTTAATACACGAACGTCATATAAGGCTTAGCTGGAACACAACTTGGAAAATTTGATTTTGCCTTTGGCAACAAATCAGTGTCATAAAACTGATAGAAGAAATAGGAGATAATACATAGGATAATTAACCACTCACAAATATGGCCTGACCTGAAAAAAACATCGCTATGAACATTGTTCAAGCTACATGGGTTCATGTAAAAACCTAAAAGGTCAAAATAAGACGACACAAGTTGACAAAATGGAAAGAGTGCGACAGGACACTTAGGACAACTTTCCACAGTTACGAACTGACAAACTTCGTGTTGTATGAAATAAAGGTATAACTCTTGTACCAAACAAAGGGCTCACGTGCAAAATATTGACGTTGTACAAACGTATTCACTTTTGTTTTGGAGTTTCTGCGGCTATTTTTCAATACGAACTCTCAATTCAAATTCAACAAGTAACTGTTGTAATCATTTTCTATTAGTATTTCGAAAGTCTCAACTAGTTAATGGTAACTAGAATATTTTTAATGACCTATTTCCAAAAGGTGTTCTTTGGAAGTTAGGAATCCTATTGTAGTCAAAACATTCCAACATATTGATAGAATGAGGGCAACACCATATAATGTTCAATATAATCCTTAACAACGTGGTAATAGGAATTGCTGGAAGTGCCTTAATAAAGCTACTGCTGGGGTAACTTTTTACTCTGTTACTAGTGCAATCGCTTGGTGATCGAGAAATATGGGGCTCGAATCTGCTTGCGTGTAACCAAAACAGATAACACGACATAATCGCAGTCGAATAGTCTAGTCCAGATCCTTATTTTGTGATCGCTTAAAATGAGGTAAAACAGATTTCTCAGTCCGCAAACTAAGATCGGTTAACAATATTCCAGTGCTTTCAAGTTTGTTTGTTTGTTTGTGTTTTTTTTTTGGAGGGGGAGTTCTATAAATCCGGTAAAATTCATGTCCTTACAAAATGAACACAGTCCTAAAGGGTGTGCTGCCCAGATGTGACAACTGTAACCATCTTTGACGCAGCAAAGTCCTCGTAAAGTTGTTGTAAAGACGATTTCCAGCAGCTTTGTTCTAATTCCATACTTTGTTCGTTTGGGAAGCCCTTAAATCACTGTACGTTGAGGACTTTTAGATTTCACATTATAAACTCCTATGAGATCAGGCGTGGCTCAGTTAGTAGTGTGCCCGAACCGCGAATCCGAACTTTCATGATTTCACATTACCGAAAAAAAACTCGCTTCGGAATTCGGAACCATGGATGTGGTGTAAGAACTGCAGTAATTTCCCATTACTTTGGGTGCTTAAAGCAATCTGTGTGTCACGGGATTTCAATCTCGTCACCGAACATTCTCGCCCTTTCAGCTAGCTGTGGGGGAGTTATAATATTTCGGGCAGTCCCACTTTTTATTGTTAAAGTGTAGCCCAAGAGTCGCAAGTAAAGAGTATTGATTATTTGCCTTCATTCTAGTCTATTGCTTCTAAATTAGAGACGGCTATCACGGACAGCTTTCAAGTAGCTTAAAGTAGCAAACATATAAACAAATTATTTGATCAGATAATAACGGGCCCAGCATGGCCAGGTGGTTAGGGGCGCTCGACTCGTAATCTGAGAGTCGCGGGTTCGAGTCCCCATCGCACCAAACATACTCACCCTTTCAGCTGTGAATGCGTTAATATGATACGATCAATCCCACTATTCGTTGGTAAAAGAGTGGCCGAAGAGTTGACGGTGGGTGATGATAATTAGCTGCCTTTCCTTTAGTCTTACACTACTAAATTAGAGACGGCTAGCGCAGATATTCCTCGTGTAGCTTTGAGAAAAATTAAAAACAAACGTATAAAATCGGTGGCTACAGGTGACTAACTCAATACCCCATAACTCTGCAAACTATAGGCAGTTAAGAGGCAGTCCTTTCCTAAAAAGTTCTGAAATAACTAACCAAAGAAAGCTCCAAATTCTAATGAATAATTTCATGACCAGAAGGTCACGTGTGAAAATTTCTGGCACATTCTACGTAAAAGGTATTTTATTCTTCCTTTATAAATTACGTATAGAAAATATTTTATAAATTACGTATACATAGCCATATTTTACGTTTTCCAGGATTTATTCTCACTGAGTACCAACGCATATCATAATTGTCGGGTCATAAAGTTATATAGATGTGTTTTTGTTAATTTGTTTTTTACAGAGAAAATATTTAAGATAAAAGAAATGGAGAAGTTTCCTCCACAAAGAACACTAAACTGGTTACATACGCTTATAGCTGCATATTTTAACGAAACACTCGTCGAACAATAGAACCACTTTGTGCCAGTAGCGATATTTGAGCAACGATCGCAAGCTTTTAGATTCGAATATCGTTGGGAAAAAAAAGTCTAGAACACATTTTGATGGATTACGTTACTCAGATGCTTTATATTTCTCTGTGATACTTACCTAAGTGTGTAAAATAAATCTAATGACGGCATATTTTGAGACACGGCCCGACATGGCCAAGCGTGTTAAGGCGTGCGACTCGCGCTAAACATGCTCGCCCTTTCAGCCGTGAGGGCGTTATAATGGCACGATCAACCCCACTATTCGTTGGTAAAAGAGTATCCCAAGAGTTGGCGGTGAGTAGTGATGACTAGCTGCCTTCCCTCTAGTCTTACACTGCTAAATTAGGGACGGCTAGCACAGATAGCCCTCGAGTAGCTTTGTGCGAAATTCAAAAACAAACAAACAAACATTTTGAAACACACAAGTTTACAGTAAAAGTAAAATAGGTGAGTGACTGTACGGTACTCAGAAAATGTGATATTTATAACAAAAGTACTTTCAATTCATATATATATATAATAAACCAATAGCCCTAAAGATATCAAATACATTAATGGTAAATAGACAATGTTATAATCACCACTATAAAACAATAATTATTGAATTAATACAAATCAAAAACATTAGAAGAAGTCTCAAAAATCAAAATTAATTATCCCATTACCAGTTCTTTCCTCCATTAAATGTCATGACGTCTGACAATAGAATATCCATCACTCGTCTTGATGCTATAGCCGATGACAAAAAGTATTAGTAATAGAATAATTAATTTTGATTTTTGAGTCAATTGTAATGTTTTTTTTTATTTATACCTGCACACATACATTTATATACAGTGTAAAAGTAATGCAGAGATGAGCAGATCTGAAAACGTGAAAACTTTAGGCAGACTCTACGACCAAATTGTTCACAGTGGTGACATCTGTACCACGATTATTAATGCAAAGTTTTCGGTGTTTGATATTCATTCTTTAGCACGTTCTACAATTATAAGTAACAACCCAAGAGAGATGTTAACTGTTAACTGAGAAAGAACTGCTGAACTAGTTCTTTAGTATTTAAAGTTAAACCTTTATTACATTGAAAAATGTTTACTCTTGGAGAGGGTGTTTTAGTTGAGATTAATTATTACGAAACTTATACTAACTTAAAACTATTTATTTTTCTTGCTTAAATAGTACAGCTTATGTAACTAAAATATTAGCTTATACATACGTATATATGGCATTATGACGTCTAATATCACTTCTAAAATAATGCATTGTTTTATTTAACATTTTCAAACAATTATTGAGTGATATAATTCATGATTACGTAAGAACCAAACACTAATATTTTAGAAGAAAAATAAAAATACACTTGCTAATATGTTGCAGCATAAATTTAATGCAATGTCAAATAATAATTACTACATTAGTTTATTACAACTACTCTTAATTTACCTAAAAAAAACAAACTAGCGTGGGCCTACTACCATAACAATCTACTAAGCCTTGAGAACATTGCGTTATTACTGAAGTGTAAAACGTTTTTCATACGATATCGCTCAAACCCAAACTAGTCTCACGTGAAGTTTGTTTGTTTGTTGAATTTCGCTCCAAGCTACACGAGGGCTATCTACGCTAGCCGTCCCTACTTTAGCAGTGTAAGACTAGAAGAAAGGCAGCTAGTCATAACTACTCACTGCTAACTCTTGAGCTACTCTTTTACCAACGAATAATGGGATTGACCGTCACATCATAACGCTCAAACCGCTGAAAGGGCGACTATGTGTAGTGTGATGGGAATTCGAACCCGCGAACCTCAGAGTAGGGGTTGAGCGCCTCAACCACAAGACCATGCCCGACCATCCTGTTTGAAGTAAGAAGTGTAATAATCCTTAGCCCAGCCCAAACTAAAACCTTGGTAATAAACGTTAAGCCTCATTTTACTTTAGTAACTTAAATTTAGGCGTAAACTTCTGGTTCTAACGCTGATTATTTACAACTTGCCCCTTCTCAGTGGCTCAGCTGTAAATCTGAGGACTTATAACGCTAAAAACCGTGCTTTGATACTCGTAACGGTCACAGCACACTTAGCCCTTATGCGACTTTACGCTTAAGAACAAACAAAACGAAACTACAGGTTTCATTTCAATGTAAATATTTTGGACATTTAGCTCAAGAACAACCTATAGTATTTATAACTAATGTTTAAAGTCACAGAATTAAAAGCTACCTGTAAAGGACGTGTAGAATTTGAAAATTAATTCAAATAGATGAAATGAAATACATGAAAGTTTATATGACTAAGAGATTTAAAGTGTAATTCACGCTGTAAAACTGAAACTGTTTAAAATGGGAGCTAATTTAAATTTCCGTTTGATTTTCGACTACGATAGTACACCTTAGCTCTCTGTATATATACATTAATACGTTGTATCTAAGATTTTTATACTTTCCTTTTTGATATATTGTGTCAAATTGGTGAAGCCATTTACCTATAAATACTTGTCGACGTAGGGTCAGTTTCTATATATATTGTCTGTTATGAGTTCATTATATTTTGTTTCTAGCTAACATGACACATATTGATTGGATTCGTTAAATATGTACTGGAAATCGTGAGATTTTATGCGATAAAGAACCGCAAAATATTTTTAACTCTGCGCTTGGTCTACCAAGCGGAACCCTGTGAAATAGACACAATATCCACGTTTTACGTCAACTTAATAAACACGTCTCACTCTGTTGGTTGTCTAACAGAGTGTTAACCTCGTGTTGACCGTTCGGTTTACAGAAAGATGTGAGAACTCATGAACTATTCGACGAATTTTTTTCAGGACATATTTTGCTACTTATAGTTTCGACGCTTTCTCACCAATAACAAAATGAATGTGTACAACATGTGCATAACATTTACCCATAATTCCCATGTGGTTTGTAATCCTCAGCACATGAGTTTGTTTTTGGAATTTCGCACAAAGCTACTCGAGGGCTATCTGTGCTAGCTGTCCCTAATTTAGCAGTGTAAGGCTAGAGGGAAGGCAGATAGTCATCACCACCCACCGCCAACTCTTGGGATACTCTTTTACCAACGAATAGTGGGATTGACCGTACAATTATACGCCCCCACGGCTGGGAGGGCGAGCATGTTTTGGCGCGACTCGGGCGCGAACCCGCGACCCTCAGGTTACGAAGTGCACGCCTTAACGCGTTAGGCCGTGCCAGGCATCCTTAGCGAATGAGAGACTTAGAGGTTTTTATGGGTTTTTTTTTCATTCCGATAAGAGCACTAATAGCGTACTATAAATATATCGATTGATTTTTCATCTTAACTCTGTTAAGAACTTCTCCGAATAGGCAGTGAGAAATGCTATCGGATATAAAGATTAGGTAATAGATTTCATTTCTATAATATTTAGCATTTATCACGCTTGAACCGTAATTACGTGGGTTTATGGCTCGTGACTAATCGCCAAAAGAAAGCTAGATGGTTTAAAAGTAAGTACGGTTATGCACTTTCAGTCCTTGTGTAGCTTTGGGCGAAAAACTGAAAATTCAAAATTTATTCAATATGCGAAAACTAAGTTTTCAGGGCTCGTAACTATGGTGATAAATAGATTCTAGCCTCTGACACGAACGAAGTTGACGAACTTGCCTTAATTAATGGAGAAATAGACACCAACCCACGTGTAAAGGAAGAACCCATCACTGCATGTATAAAAGCGCGAGGCGGGTCACCTTTTCGTTATGAATGCAACGAACGGAACACTCTGTAGAAGGAAAACTAGTACGTACATCAACACAAATTAACGAAGGAATACAAGACAAGAGTGTGCCACTTTGCCTTCTGCATATTTCTTGGAAAGCTGTATTATCTGGCTAAACTTAAAATTATAAGTTGCATAAGGAAGATTTTAGAACACACGCATTTGCATATCAAGAGAAGATAAAAAGAGAGAAAATTCGTACTCTTGGGTATTATTTAAAAACAATATTTCAGTGCTCTGCTTAAAGATTTAAATTTTCACAAATAGTTAATATACTCTCGACGGTTTTTTTAATGTTTTATTTCCCATACCTGGATTAACAAACCAAAGGCCCAACATGGCCAGGTGGTCCAGGCGCTCGACTCGTAATCTGAGGGTCGGGGGTTCGAATCCCCGTCGCACCAAACATGCTCGCCCTTTCAGCTGTGAGGTCGTTATATGTGATGGTCAATCCCACTATCCGTTGGTAACAAGAGTAGCCCAAGATTTGGCGGTTGGTGATGATAATTACCTGCCTTCCCTCTAGTCTTACACTGCAAAATTAGGCAAGGCTAGCGCCAAATTTAAAAAGAACAAACATATTACAATAATGTGATGTACAAACGTGTGTGTAGACTAAAAAACCTTTACGTTTCAGTTATGCTGATAAGTTGTAACTACGATTGTATAACGATAAGTTGTAACCACCATTGTATAACAATAAGTTGTAACCACCATTGTATAACGATAAGTTGTAACCACCATTGTATAACGATAAGTTGTAACCACCATTGTATAACAATAAGTTGTAACCACCATTGTATAACGATAAGTTGTAACCACCATTGTATAACAATAAGTTGTAACCACCATTGTATAACAATAAGTTGTAACCACCATTGTATAACGATAAGTTGTAACCACCATTGTATAACGATAAGTTGTGACCACCATTGTATAACAATAAGTTGTAACCACCATTGTATAACGATAAGTTGTAACCACCATTGTATAACGATACATTTATCTTTTCTATCTTCGTTTCGCCTACAAATTTCTAGTTGATCGTTTCTTTTTGACTTCTGCAAATAGTTTTATTTGTACTCACACTTAATCCTTTATTATCGGAATCCATGCACGTGATTTTAGTGTCCTCACATTTAATCCTTTATTATTTGACTCCATGCACGTGATTTTAGTGTCCTCACATTTAATCCTTTATTATTTGACTCCATGCACGTGATTTTAGTGCCTCACATTTAATCCTTTATTATTTGACTCCATGCACGTGATTTTAGTGCCTCATATTTAATCCTTTATTATTTGACTCCATGCACGTGATTTTAGTGCCTCACATTTAATCCTTTATTATTTGACTCCATGCACGTGATTTTAGTGCCTCATATTTAATCCTTTATTATTTGACTCCATGCACGTGATTTTAGTGCCTCACATTTAATCCTTTATTATTTGACTCCATGCACGTGATTTTAGTGTCCTCATATTTAATCCTTTATTATTTGACTCCATGCACGTGATTTTAGTGCCTCACATTTAATCCTTTATTATTTGACTCCATGCACGTGATTTTAGTGCCTCATATTTAATCCTTTATTATTTGATTCCATGCACATGATTTTAGTGTCAAAAACGGCTCGTTTGGGTCGAGAAAATATTTTACATAGAAGAGCGAACAACGTTTCGACCTTCTTCGGTCATCGTCAGGTTCACAAAGAAAGAGGTAACTGACCGGAAGCTGATCACATGTTTGAAAGGGGTTGTGTAACTGAGTGTCGGAACGTAGAGGGCGATGTTAGATGTTTGAATATATAATTTTATTTATTTTATTATATTAATATAGGTATAAAGGCGTTCCTTTATATTGGTTTATTTTGGGTTTAAGTTGTTGTATAAGTAAGGCTTCTTTAATTTTGCGTTTGTTTATGTTTGTTTCTTTATTTAGTATTTGAGTGTTTTCTATGGTTATGTTGTGTTTATTTGACTTGCAGTGTTCGAAAACGTGTGAAGGTGACTTTTTATGTTCTTTGAATCTGGTTTCCATTTTTCTACTTGTTTCTCCAATACAGAAGTCGTGGCAGTTATCACATTGTATTTTATAAATAATGTTGGTGTGGTGTTTGTCAGTGTAGTTTTACATAGTATAGACCTCAGTTTTGTGCCTGGTTTTGAATAAATTTGGTATTAACTGGAATGTCATATTTTGTTACTAATTTTTGCCAAATGTTGGTTATTTGTTTGCTGATGTCGAGAATATATGGTATACAGCAGTATATGTTTTCGTGATTTTTTGATTCGTGAGATATATTTACTTTAGTTGGTTGATTTTGCTTTCTGTCTAGGTGTGTGCGTATAATGTTTTCTACGGTTTGTGGAGGAAACTTATTGATGTTGATGAAGTATTGTTTTATTTTGTCTAATTCATCGTTAATTTTATCTGGTGAGCATAGTTTTATGGCTGTGTTTATTTGGTTTCTTAGTATGTTGAGTTTTTGTTTTGTTTCATGTGCTGAGTCCCAAGGAATGTATAGTCCAGTATGGGTGATTTTTCGGTGGATATCTGTTTTGAATTGTGTGTCGGTTCTTGTAATTTTGAGGTTAAGAAATGAAATTTGATTGCTTTCTTCCTGTTCACATGTGAAGTTAATGTTGGGATGTATAGAGTTAATGTGATTGAAAAAATTAAGTATGTGTTCTGTAGATCTGAATCCCGCAACCGTGTCATCTACATATCTGTACCAGTATAGTGGTGGATGTAATGCTGTGTTAATTGCTTGTGTTTCAACTTGTGTCATAAAAATATTGGCTAGAACTGGTGATACTGGGTTGCCCATACTTAGGCCATTTGTTTGTATATAGTTTTGGTTGTTGAACATGAAGTTTGTCTTTATCGTGGTGAATTCTATGAGGGTTGCTAACTGGTTACTGGGAATGTCTATAGTTGGGTTAGGGTCTCGGATATAGAGTTCTAAGGCTATCTTGCAGGCTTCAGTGGTTGGAACTTCTGTAAGGAGGGATATAACATCGCAACTGGCCATTAAGGCTTTATGATTAAGTTGATTTAGATTAGACTTGAAATTAAAAGAGTCTTTGATGAATGTGCTGGCTGATGTTACATATTTGGAGAATGCCCATGCTATGTATTTAATACATACATACATCTTAATACATACACAAACATTATCCAAAATTTACAGAAAAAACTACTTAAAGCCATGTTGAACACAAAATACAAAGAACTACATGACTTACAAAAACAAAAAATGAACCTAGACATTCAACTGGCATGCTGCATTAAACCAGAGATTTACGGACTTATACAACGAAACATAAACCAAATCAATACTAAGAACGACAGAGACAAAAAGATCTGCCACAACAAAAAACTAGAAAAACTAAGATGCAAACAACAGAAAAGACACCAAAACGACAAACCGTTGACTTACCTCATAATTAACAGATCCGACCGACAATTAAACACAGACGAGATACATCTACTTAACAAAGGACTCAACTTCGCAATAGCACCTAGGTACATTTCAACCATAGAAATCAAAACATGTTTAGAAGACCTAGCCAGGAGACTTGTAATACTTTCTACAGAGAACAAAAACAAGGAAACAACCAAAAACAACCAGCAGAAAGAAGACAACTTAGATAATTTTAGTGACATCCAACAGCCAAACTTCCCAGGTAAAATTACACATTTATATTTTCCAGAAACACCTAAAAACAACATCTTAAACGATTTTTTCAAAGAATTTTCTCACAAAACCACCAACATAATTTCACAAAACAGAAAACTAAAAAACAACCTTACAAAAATAGACATTAATTCCATTAAAAACCTAAAACAAGACAAAAACAAAAAAATTCTAAAAGCAGATAGAGGTAACGCTATAGTCGTAATGAACACGAATGAATACATCCAAAAAATGAATAACATCCCATCAAACACGAACAAATTTAAACCAATACACACAAATCCAACAAAGACATACGAGACGCAACTGAACAAATTGATTCTACAAATGAAAAAAGCCAACACAATTTCACAAACACTTTGTTCCTACCTAAGTAAAACCGACTCACGCACACCGCAAATATACGGCATCCCCAAACCTCATAAACCAGATTGTCCATTACGACCAATAATGTCCACAAATGAATCGTTTAATTACAATCTTGGTAAATACATAGCATGGGCATTCTCCAAATATGTAACATCAGCCAGCTCCTTCATCAAAGACTCTTTTAATTTCAAGTCTAATCTAAATCAACTTAATCATAAAGCCTTAATGGCCAGTTTCGATGTTATATCCCTCTTTACAGAAGTTCCAACAACTGAAGCCTGCAAGATAGCCTTAGAACTCTATATCCGAGACCCTAACCCAACTATAGACATTCCCAGTAACCAGTTAGCAACCCTCATAGAATTCACCACGATAAAGACAAACTTCATGTTCAACAACCCAAACTATATACAAACAAATGGCCTAAGCATGGGCAACCCAGTATCACCAGTTCTAGCCAATATTTTTATGACACAAATTGAAACACAAGCAATTAACACAGCATTACATCCACCACTATACTGGTACAGATATGTAGATGACACGGTTGCGGGATTCAGATCTACAGAACACATACTTAATTTTTTCAATCACATTAACTCTATACCTCCCAACATTAACTTCACATGTGAACAGGAAGAAAGCAATCAAATATCATTTCTTAACCTCAAAATTACAAGAACCGACACACAATTTAAAACAGGAATCCACCAAAAAATCACCCATACTGGACTATACATTTCTTGGGACTCAACACATGAAGATAAAATTAACGAAGAATTAGACAAAATAAAACAATACTTCATCAACATCAATAAGTTTCCTCCACACACCGTAGAAAACATTATACGCACACACCTAGACAGAAAGCAAAATCAACCAACTAAAGTAAATATATCTCACGAATTAAAAAATCACGAAACCATATCCTGCTGTATACCATATATTCCTGACATCAGCAAACAAATAACCAACATTTGGCAAAAACTAGTAACAAAATATGACATTCCAGTTAATACCAAATTTATTCAAAAACCAGGCACAAAACTGAGGTCTATACTATGTAAAAACTACACTGACAAACACCACACCAACATTAGTTACAAAATACAATGTGATAACTGCCACGACTTCTGTATTGGAGAAACAAGTAGAAAAATGGAAACCAGATTCAAAGAACATAAAAAGTGACCTTCACACGTTTTCGAACACTGCAAGTCAAATAAACACAACATAACCATAGAAAACACTCAAATACTAAATAAAGAAACAAACATAAACAAACGCAAAATTAAAGAAGCCTTACTTATACAACAACTTAAACCCAAAATAAACCGATATAAAGGAACGCCTTTATACCTATATTAATATAATAAAATAAATAAAATTATATATTCAAACATCTAATACCGCCCTCTACATTCCGACACTCAGTTACACAACCCTTTCAAACATGTGGTCAGCTTCCGGTCAGTTACCTCTTTCTTTGTGAACCTGACGATGACCGAAGAAGGTCGAAACGTTGTTCGCTCTTCTATGTAAAATATTTTCTCGACCCAAACGAGCCGTTTTTTGCATATAAATTTCTCAACAAGTGGGTTTCTCGACATCACCTTCATTATTTGACTCCATGCAAATGATTTTAGTGTTCTCACACTTAATCCTTCATTATTTGACTCCGTGCACATGATTTTAGTGTTCTCACACTTAATCCTTCATTATTTGACTCCGTGCACATGATTTTAGTGTTCTCACACTTAATCCTTCATTATTTGACTCCGTGCACATGATTTTAGTGTTCTCACACTTAATCTTTCATTATTTGACTCCATGCACATGAATTTAGTGTTCTCACACTTAATCCTTCATTATTTGACTCCGTGCACATGAATTTAGTGTTCTCACACTTAATCCTTCATTATTTGACTCCATGCACATGAATTTAGTGTTCTCACACTTTATCCTTCATTATTTGACTCCATGCACATGATTTTAGTGTTCTCACACTTAATTATTCATTATTTGACTCCGTGCACATGATTTTAGTGTTCTCACACTTAATCCTTCATTATTTGACTCCGTGCACATGATTTTAGTGTTCTCACACTTAATCCTTCATTATTTGACTCCGTCCACATGATTTTAGTGTTCTCACACTTAATCCTTCATTATTTGACTCCGTGCACATGATTTTAGTGTTCTCACACTTAATCCTTCATTATTTGACTCCATGCACATGAATTTAGTGTTCTCACACTTAATCCTTCATTATTTGACTCCGTGCACATGAATTTAGTGTTCTCACACTTAATCCTTCATTATTTGACTCCATGCACATGAATTTAGTGTTCTCACACTTTATCCTTCATTATTTGACTCCATGCACATGATTTTAGTGTTCTCACACTTAATTATTCATTATTTGACTCCGTGCACATGATTTTAGTGTTCTCACACTTAATCCTTCATTATTTGACTCCGTGCACATGATTTTAGTGTTCTCACACTTAATCCTTCATTATTTGACTCCGTGCACATGATTTTAGTGTTCTCACACTTAATCCTTCATTATTTGACTCCATGCACATGAATTTAGTGTTCTCACACTTAATCCTTCATTATTTGACTCCGTGCACATGAATTTAGTGTTCTCACACTTAATCCTTCATTATTTGACTCCGTGCACATGAATTTAGTGTTCTCACACTTAATCCTTCATTATTTGACTCCATGCACATGAATTTAGTGTTCTCACACTTAATCCTTCATTATTTGACTCCGTGCACATGAATTTAGTGTTCTCACACTTAATCCTTCATTATTTGACTCCATGCACATGAATTTAGTGTTCTCACACTTAATCCTTCATTATTTGACTCCGTGCACATGAATTTAGTGTTCTCACACTTAATCCTTCATTATTTGACTCCGTGCACATGAATTTAGTGTTCTCACACTTAATCCTTCATTATTTGACTCCATGCACATGAATTTAGTGTTCTCACACTTTATCCTTCATTATTTGACTCCATGCACATGATTTTAGTGTTCTCACACTTAATTATTCATTATTTGACTCCATGCACATGAATTTAGTGTTCTCACACTTAACCCTTCATTATTTGACTCCATGCACATGAATTTAGTGTCCTCACACTTAATCCTGTCTTACTTAACTCTATCCAGTTTATTTTGTTTATTCTATTAGTTAATCCTTTATTACTCTACCCATAAAGCTGATTCACCTGATCTAATCTGACCAAGTCTTACTTGACTTGGTCCAGTTGTTATTTGTGTCTGTTTTCAATCGTTCATCTCTTGAATCCATGCAGCTGATAATGACTAATCTCTCTAGTCAATTTTCTTTTACTGACTTGATCTAAACTTGTCACGAGTTAATTAATCTTGATGGATTCTGTTAAATCAGTTTTCGCACCAGAGTTGATCATACCGAGTTCTGTTTACGCTACCTCAATTCTGGGTAATGTACAGTATTTCAGGATTATCTATCTACTGATAGTAAAATTCACAAATGTCTTCATTTGAACTTGTGATGAGTATAATTACCTTTATAGTCATTTCTCACATGACAGGTAATCTCACATGACAGTAACGATATATATTCGTTATCAGTTTTACGGAGTTATTGACTCTTAAAGCTGTAATACTTGGGACTGTACCTCATGGATCAACACCACTAGTATTGGTACCCTAGGCTTATGCCCTCAGTAATATTTACACCGTTTCTTCAGTATTATAAGAGAAGTTAGATATTATGCATAGATAAACTCTGTTATACAAAAGTATTTAGGAAGCTATTAACTAAAGTGAGAACAAACTGATATCTCACATTTATGGTTGTTTATGCAGTTAAACAAGAAGAACAGTTAAATGGTCATTAGCTCAACGTTAACGTTCTTTTCCTCACGTTGTTCAAACCTAACATTAAGCTGTCCGTTGTAAGGATACAACTTTAATAGCTTTTTGTACTATCCGTGTTACTCCGTTGTGATCTGGTTCAGCATCATGATCCTGACGATGATGTGATTGTGTTATTAGGAAGTGTTTTTTGAATGTAACGAAAGGACAGTGCTTGTTATTTCAATAGACAAATCACGGACGTTGCTGTTCCAAACAATTCCCACCGAGGTCTTTCCACTTCTCAGTGTTGTGTCTCGTAAGTGGTGGTTAAAACCGATCCAGAAGAGCTAAACAAACTTTATTATAAAATCCTTCATTCCTTTTCTTTTTAAGGCCTGTTGTCAAAAATGGAATAGGAAAGAATTTTCTAATCCGTGTTGTTAAACGTCGTATGTTATACTTGTAATGTCTGTAAGCTTTTCACAAACATCGTGAAAAGATACAAGAAGAAAACGCTCAACTGATTTTCCTAAACATTTCCACCGGAAACAATACAACCAGGACTTATTTAGATAACATTGGTTTGTTATCTTTAATACTTTTCCTAAACATTTCCACCGGAAAATACAACCAGGACTTATTTAGATAACATTAGTTTGTTATCTTTAATATTTTTCTAAACATTTCCACCGGAAACAATACAACCACGACTTCTTTAGATAACATTAGTTTGTTATCTTTAATACTTTTCCTAAACATTTCCACCGGAAACAATACAACCAGGACTTATTTAGATGACATTGGTTTGTTATCTTTAATACTTTTCCTAAACATTTCCACCGGAAAATACAACCAGGACTTATTTAGATAACATTAGTTTGTTATCTTTAATATTTTCTAAACATTTCCACCGGAAACAATACAACCACGACTTCTTTAGATAACATTAGTTTGTTATCTTTAATACTTTTCCTAAACATTTCCACCGGAAACAATACAACCAGGACTTATTTAGATGACATTGGTTTGTTATCTTTAATATTTTTCCTAAACATTTCCACCGGAAACAATACAACCACGACTTCTTTAGATGACATTGGCTTGTTATCTTTAATACTTTTCCTAAACATTTCCACCGGAAAATACAACCAGGACTTATTTAGATAACATTAGTTTGTTATCTTTAATATTTTTCTAAACATTTCCACCGGAAACAATACAACCACGACTTCTTTAGATAACATTAGTTTGTTATCTTTAATACTTTTCCTAAACATTTCCACCGGAAACAATACAACCAGGACTTATTTAGATAACATTAGTTTGTTATCTTTAATATTTTTCTAAACATTTCCACCGGAAACAATACAACCACGACTTCTTTAGATAACATTAGTTTGTTATCTTTAATACTTTTCCTAAACATTTCCACCGGAAACAATACAACCAGGACTTATTTAGATGACATTGGTTTGTTATCTTTAATATTTTTCTAAACATTTCCACCGGAGACAATACAACCACGACTTCTTTAGATGACATTGGTTTGTTATCTTTAATACTTTTCCTAAACATTTCCACCGGAAACAATACAACCAGGACTTATTTAGATGACATTGGTTTGTTATCTTTAATATTTTTCCTAAACATTTCCACCGGAAACAATACAACCAGGACTTATTTAGATGACATTGGTTTGTTATCTTTAATATTTTTCTAAACATTTCCACCGGAGACAATACAACCACGACTTCTTTAGATGACATTGGTTTGTTATCTTTAATATTTTTCCTAAACATTTCCACCGGAAACAATACAACCAGGACTTATTTAGATGACATTGGTTTGTTATATTTAATATTTTTCCTAAACATTTCCACCAGAAACAATACAACCAGGACTTATTTAGATGACATTGGTTTGTTATATTTAATATTTTCCCTGAACATTTCCACCAGAAACAATGCAACCACGACTTCTTTAGATGACATTTGCTTATTATCTTTAATATTTTTCCTAAACATTTCCACCGGAAATAGTACAACCAGGACTTCTTTCCATAACATTGGTTTGTTTACTTTAATATTTTTATTAAACATTTCTACCGGAAACAATACAGCCACGACTTCTTTAGATGACATTGGTTTGTTTACTTTGATTCCAAAGTACGAAATATTAGGAGGAGATCAAAGTTTGGCTGGTAACTCATGTTCTTCTGTGGTGAAATTGTTAACCTATATATATTTTTCCCTGCTTAGTATTTCGTGACTCTCTATAAGAACTTATCAATATCAATGCTCTCACAAGAACGTTTCGTTACAAGTATTAGTTGTCGAACGTTTCGCCAAGAAATTGAATTATGTCCATTCTAAAGAGTCCATTGCATTACGAAATTGGTCGAACGTGACCCAAAGGTCAGCATGCTAAAATAAAATAGTTCGTATTAGTCCCATTATCATCAGACATTGTGGTTCACACTTTGATGTCATGGGTACTTTATACGGTTGACTCATCAGACATTGTGGTTCACTCGCACTTTGATGTCATGGGTACTTTATACGGTTGACTCATCAGACATTGTGGTTCACACTTTGATGTCATGGGTACTTTATACGGTTTACTCATCAAACATTGTGGTTCACACTTTGATGTCATGGGTACTTAATACGGTTGACTCATCAGACATTGTGGTTCACACTTTGATGTCATGGGTACTATATACGGTTGACGGGCAAATCCCACTATACGGTAAGACATGAGTAGCCCACGTGTTGACGGTGGGTGCTGTCGACCAGCTGCCTTCGCTCTAGTCTAGCAATTCATAATTACGAACGATAAGCGCAGATTACTCTTGAGTAATTTCAAGCGAATAACTGATAACAATACGTTTTGAAACATCTGACGTGACCCAGCATGGCCAGGTGGGTTAAGGAGTTGGAGTCGTAATCGGAGGGTCGTGGGTTTGAATCCCCGTCTCACCAAACATGCTCGCCCTATCAGCGTTATAATGTGATGGTCAATCCCACTATTCGTTGCTAAAAGAGTAGCCCAATAGTTGGCGGTGGGTGGTGATGACTAGCTGCCTTCCCTCTAGTCTTACACTGCTACATTAGGGACGGCTAGCGCAGATAGCCCTCATGTAGGTTTGCGTAAAATTCAAAAAGAAACATCTGACGTGTATCATATCGTGTTTCAGCGTGGAACATGTTGGTCGAGAGGTAGACAGCGGTAATTAAACAATACTTCTGTTTAATGAGACTTCGAACTCAAAGTTTTTGCAGTAAAATACAGTTAGATTGAGTGACATTACTGATTAAATGGTAGGTTACTCAGACGCTGGTAACTTGCTTCAGTTTAAGATAACTCATTGGGAACTGCTTCCTGCCGTGTCATTATCGTGATCGTATTAAGTACAAACATGCACAGAAATATATGTAGATACTGTGTTATCACAAATGAAATAAAACGTTTAATGAGAAACGACCGATGCTTTAGTTTAGGTTAAAAAGATAACTTTAAAATGGAAAGGTAACATTTGAATGTGAAAATTGTTTCACCTAAACTGAGTCAAAAACAACATTTCGTGAAAGGTTTTCTGTAAAACATTTGTTTTTTCTCCTCGAAACGATTCTTCTTAAGATGTAAACGAAAAACAGTCAGAGGTCAGGCTAAAAAAAAAACAACAACACTCAGCACGACGTAAATTGCTGTAACATATACACCATAGATAAAGATCAGCTAATGACCCAGAATTACGACATTTTTGCTGTAGAAATTCTGTTCGTTGTTATACTGAAGAAACAGTGAGATAAAAAGTATTAAACGATCTGATAAAACTTTGATGCGAAAAGTTTAAAACTGTTATTAGCGAATACTCTGTAAACGCGGAAAAATATTCGCGAAAAAATTGCAAATAAAATAGTTGAGAATTTTCCAAACGACACTCCTTGAAATCTGTCATATCCGTATAAATGTACTGTTGTTCATAAATATGTATATATATATATGAACTACAGCGTCACTTTTGGAACACTGCCAGGATAATTCAACCAATATTTAAAACACCTTGTTTCTGTATTTCGACAATATTCTCTCAGTATCAGCCAGTTGATGTGATATTACACCAGTTAATTAAAGTAATTGCTAGCTTGTATCTTTTTCCAGGCGAAATATAAAACGAATAAAATAAAAGGTGAATTTTGGTAAACCGAAATGTATTCAGTTTATTTATGTCTTCCGTTCCATACCTGATTTGCATTTGTGGAGTTTAATAAAGTACACGCTTATGATGTTTCACTTATTACTGTTTGTTGGTTGTTGTTGTTGTTTTTTTAAATTCGCGCAAAACTACACGAGGGCTATCTGCGCTAGCCGTCCCTAATTTAGCAATATACGTAAGGCTAGAGGGAAGGCAGTTAGTCATCTCCACCTAACGCCGACTTTTGGGCTACTCTTCTACCAACGAATATTGGAATTGACCGTAACATTATAACGCTCCCACGGCTGAAAGGGCGAGCATGTTCGGTGGGACGGGGATTCGAACCCGTGACCCTCGGATTATGAATCCGAGCACCTTAACCACTTGGTCATGCCGGGCTATTTGTATAGTACTTGATATTAAAACCTGATTACTCCAATTACTTTTTTTACATAGGTCAGAATTAAAACAAAAATTAAAACGCCATGTGACCCTTAGTAGCTCACACCACTAAGCACGAGGCTTCGATACCTGTGATGATTATAACTCAGAGAATCCATTGTGTATATTTATACTCCTGACACACAAACAGTTCAAAAACGTAACGTTCATAATATAAAATCGTAATATTTTAAAAGTTACGGTTGAAACGACGAAATATTGTAAGAGTGATAGTCCTAAGAAATCTGTTGTTTTTCATATTTTATGACACACACTGGAAATATTTAAACATCTTGGTAATGCAATGAGGATTGTTTTTTTCCTCTCTTTCCCTAACTTTGAGTGCTATTACTGTTTAACATTGTTGCCAAAAGACCTAAAATTGTTGTAAAAACAAATTAACTGCAAATGTAATTTTTTTCCCATACCTTTTAATTTCTATAGGTGAGAAGAATAAGTGAAATGCAAAACATCTGGTGTTAATTTGTTTTTAGTCTTTTCCGTTACACAACAGAAATTTTTAAAACTTATAACGTTAAAAACTAGGTTTCGATACCCGTGGTTGACACGGCACAGATAGCTCATTGTGTTGCTTTGTGCTGATAGACAACCAAGTAAACAAACAATTTTAGGTCCTTTGTTTGGTTTAGATGCTTAGTTTTTTTACTTACCATTAATGTCGTGAACTACTTTCGTGGTTAGGATAACGTTTCACTTCGTCATAGTTAATTGTCAAATATAGACTAAATCAGTCGTTTTGTTATTTTTCACCTATGCAGTTTTTGTTTTGGTAAAAAAAAAGAGATTAGCAAATACATTTCTGATCTATTGGTTTGCCTCTCGTTGGAACAGCAGTAATTCTACAGATTTACAACGCTAAAATCCGAGGTTCGATCCTCATAGTGGACATCGAAGATAGTTCAATGGTTTCCCAGTGTTTAACAATGCTATGCGCGTGTAAACAAAGAGCAAGATCTGAAACCGTAGCTGTACAACTGCGTTATAGAAGTGATTACAACAGTTTCAATCACAGTGTTTCATAAACAGTTCATTTTAAACATGTGTCCAACAATAGCCGAGCTTCATGTTTCTATTTAATATTCCCTTTCAGTTTATTTACTTTGATAGATTTTCTTATAAGCTGCTACTTTTAGTGTAGGTTTTCATGAATAACGTTTGATAAATGTGACGTTTCAATCGCTTGTGCGATCATTCCACAGCGCAAGTTATAACAGTAAACATGTTTCTGTAGAAGATATTAATGTTTTAAATACTACACTCACGGTTTGGTTATTTTTATATTGTTGATTTAAATACAAAATTATTTTTTTATCGTTATAACCTACGTACTTCAGAACGACCGTACAAACAAACGAAACGTCGAACTGCCTAAACAGAACTGTGCTTTCTTTGTTGATGTTGTACACGTTTGCTCAGCATACTCTAACCAGTGCAGAAGTTTTTATACAATATTTATGAGAATTTTAAGTCCTTTTAATGTACCGTATAGTAGCCTAAATTAATTTAGGTGTGTAAATAATATGACAATGCACCCATTTTGTTATTCTATATAAAATAGAGAACAACTGTTTAACTAAACGCCTAACTATATGTTGGGCCAGGTTCTGGGGCTCTCAACTCGTAATCTGAACGTCGCGGATTCAAATTCCCGTCACACCGAACATGCTTGTCCGTTCAGGTATAGAGCGTTATTATATGACGGTCAATCCCATTATTCATTGATAAAAGAACAGCCCAAGAGTTGGCGGTGGGTGGTGATGACTAGCTGCCTTCCCTCTAGTCTTACACTAGCCCTCGTGTAGCTTTGTGCGAAATTCAAAAACAAATAAACAAATACTATGATATACACTACTTGCATGTTTCATCCGTTTATTTATCTATTTTTTAATAATGAACAACTCGTAATACATAATACAAAATATTTTATTGTATGCATGATTATAGGACAATAACCTCAATCAATGCTTTATATATAATCAAACTGACAAGGAACAACTTTTGCATTTTGCCTTTGATGGAAGGAAAAGAAATTCGTAATATAATTATTAAATATGCTTTATATGTCATTTTCCCATTACTTCATTCAAACAATAACAGTACAACGTGTTTATAGATTTTGGTAATAAAGTTATAAAAAATATGGCTTTACACCCCTGATAATCATAAGAGAACTTTTTATTCTAACCGCCCTTTCGCATTTCTCAATAATCACTGTAATCCCTTACACTGTTTTCATTCTGGATGTTGTTTGAACACTTTATGCAGAGCAAGAATCGTTTTCTAACTTCGTTATTTAACTAGCTGGACTTGGACGGAAGTTATATAAATTCATGTTTAATGCAAGGTTAGCTTAGGACATGAAAAGTTGCTTCCTTTATGTGTAATTGTAAAAAAAAACTCCCATAAAAACAGTAAGATGCAAAACTGATAATTTGTACGTATCTCCCCAAGAACCCAATGAACCTCCATATGAAATGTAACGCAGATCTATCGAAAGGAAGTGAGATACTAATGAAAGACACACAAACGCCCATAAAAACCGCAAAATGTAAAAGTGAAAATATTTATAAAAACCCCCGCATGGACCTAATGAACACCCACAGCGATTTTGGTGAAGACCCATCCATACCCTGCGAAGTAGTTAGGTGGACATATACAACGGACAGTACAATTATATTTATATAAATTTTAAAATTGTTTGCACTGTACATTTCAGTATATTCAATTTTAACATAATATCTTACATCTCAAGGCATGGGAAGGTTTCAATCAGAAAATGTCCAAGCAATTCTTAAGACAGCTTATCAACTTAAATATTCCAATATCATGAGAGGCCCGGCATGGCCAAGCGTAATCCCGGTCGAACCAAAGATGCTCGCCTTTTCAGCCGTGGATGCATTATAATGTGACGGTCAATCCCACTATGCGTTGGTAAAGGAGTTGCCCAAGAGTTGGCGATGAGTGAAGATGACTTGCTGCCTTCCCTCTAGTCTAGTCTTACAATGCTAAAATAGAGACGACTAGTGCAGATAGCCCTCGAGCTGCTTTGTAGAAATTTAAAAAAAAAAGTATTATCAGATATATGGAAATCTCTAAAATAAGTCCACACGAAACGATTGTCTCGAATATTAAGTTCAGTCAATCAAATGTATGAGTCAGTGTCAACGGAAGTAGTTTCGTATTGTCAATGCAATAGGTATGTTAGTATTACATTTTTTTAACTGTTCACTGTCTAAAAGAATGGCAGAATGTTTATATGTATATATATTTTAAGAATTGTGTTGTTAATAAACGATTAAAGTCGTTACGTTGGCGTTAAGCCTATTTATTAGCAAGTTAATTGGGCGATACCTATATTTGTATTTTTCATAGATGGCTAAGTTACCGAGGCTTATTTACTACTGTCTCTAATTTTGAGCTACTGAATGAAGGGAAAGTAATACGTTTGAAGCATCTTATCACTCATGCTGAGGGGTTGACTGTCATTCTTTTAACGTACCTGTAACTTAAAATGCGGAGTGGATGGGTGTAAATGTTCTTGTGATATTGTATAAATTCTTACCCACCTCGCCAGCACCGAAATCCATATTGCCAATAAATGAAAAATTACATATCTTTAAAAATACATTTTTTTTTATTTCAAATCTAAGCATGTCATGGAGAAGTTATTAAATTTTCGTAACTGTTCGTTGCTAATGACACGTTTATCCCTCTTGTACAGTTTTATTACCACTTTGTTCACAAATCTCATTTTATTATAATTATTGCAATAATTTCATGTTATATATTAACGTAGTTTTTGTTGTTGTTTTTCTATTAAATTCTTTTATTTTTCTATTAAATTTTTCTATTAAATTTAAAAGTAAATTCATCTAAACATTTTACTGTCTGGATTCGCATGCTATTTACAAATACGTTATCAAAATTGTATGTATTTTAATTTCTACTTTGTGAAGGAAAAACAGTTTAATTTTTGAATTACGCGCAAAGCTACACGAGGGCTATCTTCGATAGCCGTCCCTAATTTAGTAGTGTAAGGCTAGATGGCAACTAGTTATCACCACCCACTGCCAATTCTTAGGATACCCCTTTTACCAACGAATAGTTGGATTGACCGTAACATTATAACACCCTCACAGGTGAAAGAGCGAGCATGTTTCGTGTGACGGGGATTCGAACCCGCGACCTTCGGGTTATGTGTCAAGCGCCCTAACCATCTGACCGAAGGGAAAACGAAATGGATTACTGTATTTTTGACTTGAAACATTGTAACACAAACAAGTATTGCCATTAACAGTTGAAACGGATTCGGAAAGAACTTGTGACCTTTGCTGTTGCCCTAGAACAAAGAGGTTATCAGGTCAACAAAATCCTATTCTTCGATATCTCTGCGTTTCTTTAAACACTCCAAAACACAGATCATAAGGCGTAACAGAGTAATACAAGCTTCCTGTTTAGACAGATATGACTCAGTATACTGCCTACAACAAAGAACGCCCCCCATCTTTCCTCTATTTCAGTGGTTATCTTTAGCAGAATTAACTTCGTTCGTTTAAAGCAGAAACAGCAACATTTCTTTTATAATTTGGGGGCAAATATACAAAAAGGTCATATAAGCATTGCCGTCCCTAACGAAATTTCATTATTTGTTTATTTCAAAGTTAAACCACACTGAGCTGTCTGCTCTGACCATCGAGGAGAACTGAGCATTGGCTTTTAGTTTGTTGTTTTTTTTTAATTTCGCGCATAACTACGCGAGGGCTCTCTGCGATAGTCGTCCCTAATTTAGCAGTAAAAGGTTAGAGCGAAAGCGTGTAGTCATCACCAGCTTGGGCTACTATTTCACCAACGAATAATGAGATTGGCTGTACTTTATAACGCTTCAGCATTATAAGTCTGTAGCAGGCTTAGTGCTGCCCCTCTGAGGACTCGTGATTTGGGACTAAAAGACAACAACACTCTCCGCCAATTCTGAGACTGCTATCAACGTCTGGTCGAGTAGAGGGATTTGTCCTTCACTCTTATAACACAACCACGCCCTAAAGTACGAAGCGCGTTTTGCTGTAACGGATCGCAAAACACGAGCCCTTGAATTCACAGTCCGGGCTACGCCTATCTCTTTTATAGTCTTGCTTTTACGAAACATAATATGAACTTTTTGAAACGACATCATTTGAAGTAAACAAAATAACTTGTCAAACTCTCCTCATAACACTGAAATTACTCTTAACATAATTTTATTTTATATAATTTAAGGTGTATCATAAGTTACAAGAAAACTAGTCTTAGCAATTTTTATTGTTTTCAAATCCCCACACAGAAAAAAAAAGTTGTTGAATGTAATATTTGTTCTTCCTGCACCGTTCCGGTGATTATTGTTGTTGTTTCTGACTGGAAGCAAATCAAGTGAAACATTTCTTATATTTTCTTCCTTGCTTTTAGTCGCTAACTCTAATACGATCTGAGAATAACAGTTGGCTCTATCCGTCGATAACAATTCTTATTTCAAGTGTTTTCAAATTCAACTGAATGATGTCAACATGTGTAAGTTAGTATCAAACCTTACATTTCGAAGTTATTTTGTTAGCATATTAATGTCAAATGGTAAAATGTGGTTGGTATAATTAATATACGATCAATAAATAATCTTTATTGGTAAAGTTTAACTAACCTCACCAACAAATGGGTCACCTGTGAGTCTGAATGTTTATAACACTGTAAACAGGGTTTCGATACCCGCTGGTGAGCACAGCACAGATAACCCATTAAGTAGCTTTGTACTTAAAACCAAGCAAATGTAACTCCTAGTGACTTGTACAGCACATTTGGATAGTAAAGCTGGTGTAGCCATTCTGTGAGTTCTAGTATTATGTATTTTTCAAACTGCTCGGTGTTCGACATCCGGATTTGTGAAATCATGAAGAGGTTTACTTTTCTCACATCTCCTCTAAACAAATGAAGCATCACTATACGGCCCCTGCATGGCCAGGTGGGTTAAGGAGTTTGACTCGTAATCTGAGGGTCGCGGGTTCGAATCGCGGTCGCACCATAGATGCTCGCCTTTTCAGCCGTAGGGGCGTTATAATGTGACGGTCAATCCCACTATTCGATGATAAAATAGTAGCCCAAGAGTTGGCGGTGGGTGGTGATGACTAGCTGCCTTCCTTCTAGTCTTACCCTGCTAAATTAGGGACGGCTAGCGCAGATAGCCCTCGTGTTGTTTTGTGCAAAATTCAAAAATAAATAAAGCACCACGATGTCTAGTGGTAAACTTCAGAACTTCGACCGCAAACATGAGTAACAAGTGATTAAAAAACCAATAGCTTTAATTTCAGTTTGTTTGTTTGATATTAATCAGAAAGCTACACAATGGGTTATCTGGGCTCTGCTCACCACAGCTATCGACACCCAGTTTCTAGCGTTGTAAGTTTGCAGACTTATCGCTGTGCCACTGAGAACTTCAGTTTTACCATTGCTGTGTTTTAACTATGCTCATATTATGGTGTTTTCCTTTTTAGGCAAACCAAGTAACCCCGCACCCCTTTATCTTTCTGACACAGTGGCGAGATCAAAGACTTATAACACTAACTTTGGGGATTCGATTCCTATAGTGGGTATACCGCGGATGGCCTATTGTGCACTCTCAAAATGAAACAAATGAAAGCCACATCCAATAAAATCCCAGGCAGTTTTAAAAAGCTGATATTATAATTATCATAACCAAATTTAAATTCATAACCTCTAATAGTTCGAATACATTCCAATGCTTGATTGGTTTGTCGGTAACGTTTTCCTATTAACGAGGTTCGAAGAGAATATGTAGAAAAACCCATAATCCGAGCGGTTGTATTACTAAAAATTAAGTGTTCCTTTATGTAGTACAATAATTAAAACTATTTGAGTGAAAGTAAACAAGCGTTCAACAATATTTTAACCACACTACGTCACATAAAACGAAGTATTACACATTGCAGTTTACAACTCACATTTCCGGTTTTCTTATCGTTTCCGGTACTCAACCTGTACGAAATATGACTAGCGACCGCGATGCAGATAAACCCGCGAATTGTCACCTTCAAATACGTCATCAAATCACTGAAAGCCGTTGGTCACGTGACTAAGTTACTCTCGTTGAAGAGATCTAGACTTGCAGAAAACGTAGAGTAGAGGACAAGGGAACGTCGTGGGGCCAGAGTATCGTGGGGTAAACAGTTTTTGTATAGCCTAAAGTTGTGTTGTTGTTATTAATATATGATGGATGTATTATCTTGATTGTTATGGGTTAATATTAAGTGTCGATAGATGTTCAAAGTAACTATGAATAATCAAACAAGTAGCCTATGTGGTCAACCTACGCCACACATCTCGTGCCTCTACCCGGAGATCTTAGCCCTGATTTTCAGCCATCTAAATGTACGAGACAAGGGACGTGCGGCACAGGTTTGTTCGGCTTGGCGGGAGGCAGCGTACCATAAGTCCGTCTGGCGCGGAGTTCGTGCTCGGTTACACCTAAGACGGGCCAATCCTTCTTTGTTTCCCAGTTTAGTGCGTCGAGGAATTCGTCGAATACAAATTCTTAGTTTAAGAAGGAGCCTCCGAGACGTGGTCTTGGGTGTTCCAAACCTGGAATCTTTAAATTTGATCGGATGCTACAACCTGAGTGACTCGTGGCTCAGTCATGCCCTCGTTCACGAGGTGCCATCGTTGACAGATCTGAATCTTAGCATGTGTAAACAGATCACAGACTCCAGTTTGGAACGTATTGCTCAACACTTACAGAACTTGGAGATTCTGGATTTGAGTGGTTGTTGTAACATTACGAACACGGGCTTACTGCTGGTGGCCTGGGGACTAAGGCGGCTTCGTAGTCTTAACTTGCGTAGCTCTCGGCATATATCAGACGCTGGAATTGGTCATTTGTCCGGCTTAAACCCAGAAGCCGCCGATGGAACCGTGGCTTTGGAACATCTGGGGCTTCAGGACTGCCAGAAAATTACTGACAACGCCCTCAGACAAGTGAGTTTAGGACTTCACAACGTGCAAAGTATCAACTTAAGTTTTTGTGCTAGTGTGACGGACTTCGGTCTGAAGTTTTTGGCACGAATGTGTGAACTGCGCGAGCTGAACCTCCGAAGCTGTGACAACATCACAGACTTGGGCATGGCTTACCTGGCTGAAGGCGGTTCGCGATTAACAACTCTCGACATCAGTTTTTGTGACAAGGTAGGGGATCAAGGTGTACTCCATATCTCCCAAGGTATTTTTAATCTCAGAGACCTCAGTCTCAGTGCGTGCCCCATCAGTGATGAGGGCTTAAGTCGGATCGCTCGCACGCTCTCAGACCTTCAGTACCTGAATATCGGTCAATGTTCTCGTGTTACCGACAAAGGACTTAGTCTTATTGCTGACCATTTGCATCAGCTCCGCAGTATTGACCTCTACGGGTGCACTAAAGTCACCACAGTGGGACTGGAAAAAGTGATGCAGCTTCCATGCCTTTCAGGCTTAAATTTAGGCTTGTGCCCGTTGTGGGAAAACGAAGACACCCAGCCTGTCTGTGATAGTGTACATGTGTATAAATAGTATATATATATATAAATGTACTGTAAAAAAGCGTATACCCCAACTTACACACACACACATATTTGTATTCACACACTTTCACATATAATATCCTGATAATTTTTGAAAACCGTATATGAAGTGAATGAGACGGTCAACAATTTCCTAAGCCTAACATTGTGACAAAATGTTACGAGAGTGACTGCCTAAGAGATGAGTACACTTTTTTTTCTTCAAAGAAAACTACTGTATCATACGTAAGGTTTGAAATTTCTTTTCCAAATTTTATTTTTGAATGATATAAATCTCACATTTAAACTGTATATGTATTATATATTTCTATATATATATATTTTTTATCCCCAGTCTGCCGTTAACTCGTGTAGCACAGGATTAAATATTTGTTTTTAAAGTCTGTATCTTAGTCTAAGGTGTTTAGATCTACAACTTACAAGAAAACAAGTAATACTTAAATAAATTACAGTAGTCACATCAGTCAGGTACACCCACACTGTGGGTGGAAGACTTTATAAAAACTTCCAAACTTACGGTAAGTGTATTTATAATTAATTCAAATATTATTTTCACTTCTCAGTTTCATTCACTCTTTCAATCAGCTAACATCACGAACGAGTCATTACTTCTAACCAAAATAAGTAAATATTATGTTTTATGCTAACAATTAGTTTTACAAACAAATGGTCACCAGTTCTGCGAAACTTTGATGGGGAGATTGTATGCAGTATACATATAAAACTATTTAGGGAAAGCTTAGATCGTTTGGTTTAAGAAAAATATCGCAGGAACTGTTAGTTTGTTTGAATATATGTTATCAACTGCATAGATACCAGAATAGTATATGTCTCTGTTGTATACCTATTTATTCCTATTGAGGTAATTACATTTATAAAGCAAACAGAACATTCCTACATTAACTATCAAACGGAAGCTTAAGGCTCGTGTACGCTTAAAGAGTTTCTTTTTTATTTCAATCACAACTGGCTTCCCATGTTTATAACATTACACAGTGGTTAGTTTTAATATGTTGATTTCGTATACTATATTGGTACATGTAACTTCACATAGTTGGTTATCAGAGATGTTAAAGAGAGTTGATTAGTTTCGACTTTTAACGAATTTAAATCGTTAAATTTACGTTTCAAGAGGTATTAAAATAATGCCATAGAGATAGTATTTCATAAATATTTGAAGTGGTCGATATTTAAGCTTTCTTGTCCAATTTCCATCTTGACATTCAAATAGTCGAGGAATTTGTCTACCAAAACCAAATACCTTCAGGTCATATTTTATAATATTTTACTTAGATTCGGAGTTAACGCTTGCATTATGGGTAGCGTTGTAGGTTTATGTGTGCAATAAAGAAAGAGGTAACTGACCGATAGCTGACCACATGTTTGAAGGGGGTTGTGTAACTGAGTGTAGAAATGTAGAGGGCGTGCTTAGATGTTTGATTATATTTATTAATATAGGTATAAAGGTGTTCCTTTGTATTGGTTTATTTTGGGCTTGAATTATAAACTAATACAAAGAAACACCTTTATACCTATGTTAATAAATATAATCAAACATCTAAGCACGCCCTCTACATTTCTACACTCAAGTTACACAACCCCTTCAAATACGTGTGCCATAGTTTGGATTCATCAGCGTTTAGTTAAATATGTATGGGCCTTTTTTTTTTTGTCACACGTTCGTATGAAAATATATCGAACCGATGATAAAGCTACGTAGTTAATATTTGGAAGCAAGTTAATTTTTCCCGCTCTTTCGTTTGTATTGACAACAGCTTAACTAATTATTTGTCTAATACTAATTCCAACACGAAATGGTCACATGATGAAAGAGTACATTCTAATACAAAAAGCTATTAGGCGCTGAATAATACAAAACAACCGTGTTTATGCGTCCCTATAAGTAATTAATTAAGTGTCAAGTTTAATAAAGTTTAATACCTTTAACTCTGTATGCAATCAGTACACTGATGAAAGTTCAACAGGAGCAAATGTAACAGTAGGGTTAGTTATATAAGAACTGTTACAAAGTGGCCACAAACGTGGGAAAGTCAGGAAGCTTGGGAAAAAAGATGATATTCGTGAAACTTTCCAAAACTCATAAACATTTCTTCGCCTCTATTTATCTTCGAACATGCAGGTGATTGTAATCTCTACTGCTAAGTTATATCTATTACTGATTTTTTTAAACAAGGCCAGTCACCTTGTTACTTCAATTCGTTATAAGTAGCTAAATCATTTCGTTTGATGATGGTTCTTTGAAAGAGAATGCTGTTTGTTTGTTGTTGTTTTTTTCCTTTTGACCATAAAGTTATCATGTCCCTCTTTGAAAATCGTATTTTATGATAGGTATTCTGAAGTGTTACTACCCGTTAAAAATCAAGTGATATTATACAAGTACAATTACGAGAAGAGATTGGAATACCAATGGGTCCTACATATGGTCGGTTGGTTGGTTGGTTGGTGTTTTATGGCATACATGTGCATGTTAAGGTCTGGAAAATCTGGGTTTGTGTCTTAACAAGTTAGGGAAAGAAATGTAAATGTTATTATTTGCTATTATTATTACACAACATCATATCTTCGGCCATATTGTGTATTCTTTAAATAATGTTTTCTGTTCAAAAATTAGCTTAAGGGCCTTTAATTTACATATTCGTATTTGGTGGTTGAAAACGTATCGCTGCTCAAGTGCATAAAACCGTTTAAGTTACATTACATAATGCAAACAAACTTGAATTTATTTTTGAAAAAAATATCGTTATAATATTAGTTTGCCGAGGGGCTTTGCATTGTTCGTTCTACATGATGGGCTAGGTACCAATACTCTATCTACCACAGGTATCGAAACCCTATTTTCAGCGTCCTAAGCCTGCAGATTTGATGCTAAGCCACTGAGGGGCATTGTTAGAGTGAAGCATAAATTTATGTAGTCATAATAATCATGTGTAAATTATTTAGTTTCACTTGGTCTCTTACAATAACGAAAGACCAGTGTTTGATTTCATATTTCCTGTTTCAGCAATAGCTAAAATACATAAACACTGAATTAATATCTAGCGCAAAAGCGAACTTTGCGTTGATCTCTGTGTGTGACATCACACGGTGAATCATATCTAACACAGAAACATCTTTAATCATAACAATAAGAAATGTACGAACTTTTTTATAAACCTCTGTCAATAACCAACTTAGAGAATGTATGTATAGTTAAATCGATATTTCAAGAAATAAGGCGGGTTGACCACGTACAATTTAGGGGTTGAAGGTCATTGTCACTTCAGTGGGGACATTTGTTTACAGTTTTGCGATTCTGCAGCACCACGGTAAATTTTAGGTATCTGGTTTAATTAACGCTCATTGGGGTTTATGTTTAATTTCCCAGTGTTAGTTTGTTTACAAAAACTGACTACCATAGACCACGAACATTAGTTCGATAGTAAATGGATGGCGTTATGGAAATGTGTTATTTTTACTGGGTTCGGTTCTTCCAATTATTCTCCAAATGTCTTTAGTTCTTGATAATTTTACGAGCCAATACATTTTTTTTTTTTTTGCCTTTGAAACTTTTAATATTAAATATTGAATCAGGTTTGTTTACATCTCTAGATATTAACATTGAAATTCACAGATGATCGCTATTATGTTACAACAAGGTTAGTTTCATTTGTAATTAGTTTCAGTTCCAGAAAATATCTTGCTGTCGGACGAAACATTTTAAAATGAGTTACCTCACTTATAAAAAAAAATTACAATTTTTTTGAGCAACTAAATATCTATTTAAACTTATTATAATGTTATTTAACTAGTAATAATAATATGGTTGTGATTTATAAAAACAAATCACTTTAAAATTATAATTCTAATAAAGGAAATATACAGAAAAGGCGTTTCGGGAGAAATACACTTGAAATTTAACTATTTTTGAGTGTAGTAGAACAAAATCTATCTGTAAAACATACCTCATTTTACAACCAATGACAGTATGAACCCTGACATTCTGTAACATTTTGCAGCTATCAAGTGTAATTGAAATATATATCGTGTCTCTTACATGTTTACTGCCATTTCAGGCCCTCTGTGATCTAATTGTTTTGAAAGAACAATAAACTTCTTTGGACCTTGGTAAAACATAAACTAAAGAGTTTGTTCATGAATATATCCCATTCTGTAAAGTTGTCTCAAAAAACAGCTCATTTAAATTTTCACTCTTTAAAACTTTGTGTGATATTTCAGACTCTCTTGTTAATGGTAACAGAAGTATGTAATTAATGAATTATATGTAGAAAAATTAAATAACTGAATAAATGTATATAAAAATGTAGATGCACATGGGACCTGTGTTGTCAGATTCATGATTGGTGCTTTGAAAATTCTGTTTATATGTATATATCGATACATATGTATATTATATTTTATGACCCTGTAAATCTCAGTTTATAAAAACAGTTACTTTAGTATAATGTGTTGTGTGAATCAATTTATTAATATTTATTAAATACAGTTATGCGGGTATTAACAAACTTGTAAAAAAACACGTTATGTGCCTATGTGAACACGTGGTCTGTTTGTTAGCATTACATTATTCTTTAAACAATGTGAACACGTGGTCTGTTTGTAGCATTAAATTATTCTTGAAACTATGTGAACACGTGGTCTGTTTGTAGCATTACATTATTCTTTAAACTATGTGAACACGTGGTCTGTTTGTAGCATTACATTATTCTTTAAACAATGTGAACACGTGGTCTCTTTGTTAGCATTACATTATTCTTTAAACTATGTGAACACGTGGTCTGTTTGTAGCATTACATTATTCTTTAAACAATGTGAACACGTGGTCTGTTTGTAGCATTACATTATTCTTTAAACTATGTGAACACGTGGTCTGTTTGTAGCATTACATTATTCTTTAAACTATGTGAACACGTGGTCTGTTTGTTAGCATTACATTATTCTTTAAACTATGTGAACACGTGGTCTGTTTGTAGCATTACATTATTCTCTAAACTATGTGAACACGTGGTCTGTTTGTTAGCATTACATTATTCTTTAAACTATGTGAACACGTGGTCTGTTTGTAGCATTACATTATTCTTTAAAGTATGTGAACACGTGGTCTGTTTGTAGCATTACATTATTCTTTAAACTATGTGAACACGTGGTCTGTTTGTTAGCATTACATTATTCTTTAAACAATGTGAACACGTGGTCTGTTTGTTAGCATTACATTATTCTTTAAACTATGTGAACACGTGGTCTGTTTGTAGCATTACATTATTCTTTAAACAATGTGAACACGTGGTCTGTTTGTAGCATTACATTATTCTTTAAACAATGTGAACACGTGGTCTGTTTGTAGCATTACATTATTCTTTAAACAATGTGAACACGTGGTCTGTTTGTAGCATTACATTATTCTTTAAACAGTATGAACACGTGGTCTGTTTGTAGCATTACATTATTCTTGAAACTATGTGAACACGTGGTCTGTTTGTAGCATTACATTATTCTTTAAACTATGTGAACACGTGGTCTGTTTGTTAGCATTACATTATTCTTTAAACTATGTGAACACGTGGTCTGTTTGTAGCATTACATTATTCTTTAAACAATGTGAACACGTGGTCTGTTTGTTAGCATTACATTATTCTTTAAACTATGTGAACACGTGGTCTGTTTGTAGCATTACATTATTCTTTAAACAATGTGAACACGTGGTCTGTTTGTAGCATTACATTATTCTTTAAACAATGTGAACACGTGGTCTGTTTGTAGCATTACATTATTCTTTAAACAATGTGAACACGTGGTCTGTTTGTAGCATTACATTATTCTTGAAACTATGTGAACACGTGGTCTGTTTGTAGCATTACATTATTCTTGAAACTATGTGAACACGTGGTCTGTTTGTAGCATTACATTATTCTTTAAACTATGTGAACACGTGGTCTGTTTGTAGCATTACATTATTCTTTAAACAATGTGAACACGTGGTCTGTTTGTTAGCATTACATTATTCTTTAAACTATGTGAACACGTGGTCTGTTTGTAGCATTACATTATTCTTTAAACAATGTGAACACGTGGTCTGTTTGTTAGCATTACATTATTCTTTAAACTATGTGAACACGTGGTCTGTTTGTAGCATTACATTATTCTTTAAACAATGTGAACACGTGGTCTGTTTGTAGCATTACATTATTCTTTAAACTATGTGAACACGTGGTCTGTTTGTAGCATTACATTATTCTTTAAACAATGTGAACACGTGGTCTGTTTGTAGCATTACATTATTCTTTAAACAATATGAACACGTGGTCTGTTTGTAGCATTACATTATTCTTTAAACAATGTGAACACGTGGTCTGTTTGTAGCATTACATTATTCTTTAAACAATGTGAACACGTGGTCTGTTTGTTAGCATTACATTATTCTTTAAACTATGTGAACACGTGGTCTGTTTGTAGCATTACATTATTCTTTAAACAATGTGAACACGTGGTCTGTTTGTAGCATTACATTATTCTTTAAACTATGTGAACACGTGGTCTGTTTGTAGCATTACATTATTCTTTAAACAATGTGAACACGTGGTCTGTTTGTAGCATTACATTATTCTTTAAACAGTATGAACACGTGGTCTGTTTGTAGCATTACATTATTCTTTAAACAATGTGAACACGTGGTCTGTTTGTAGCATTACATTATTCTTGAAACTATGTGAACACGTGGTCTGTTTGTAGCATTACATTATTCTTTAAACAATGTGAACACGTGGTCTGTTTGTAGCATTACATTATTCTTTAAACAATGTGAACACGTGGTCTGTTTGTTAGCATTACATTATTCTTTAAACAGTATGAACACGTGGTCTGTTTGTTAGCATTATATTATTCTTGAAACTATGTGAACACGTGGTCTGTTTGTAGCATTACATTATTCTTTAAACAATGTGAACACGTGGTCTGTTTGTTAGCATTACATTATTCTTTAAACAGTATGAACACGTGGTCTGTTTGTTAGCATTATATTATTCTTTAAACAGTATGAACACGTGGTCTGTTTATAGCCTTATATTATTCTTTAAACAGTATGAACACGTGGTCTGTTTGTTAGCATTACATTATTCTTTAAACTATGTGAACACGTGGTCTGTTTGTAGCATTGTATTATTCTTTAAACTATGTGAACACGTGGTCTGTTTGTTAGCATTACATTATTCTTTAAACTATGTGAACACGTGGTCTGTTTGTGAACACGTGAACACGTGGTCTGTTTGTAGCATTATTAAACATTGAACACGTTCTTTAAACTATGTGAACACGTGGTCTGTTTATAGCATTACATTATTCTTTAAACTATGTGAACACGTGGTCTGTTTGTAGCATTACATTATTCTTTAAACAGTATGAACACGTGGTCTGTTTGTTAGCATTACATTATTCTTTAAACAATGTGAACACGTGGTCTGTTTGTAGCATTACATTATTCTTTAAACAATGTGAACACGTGGTCTGTTTGTAGCATTACATTATTCTTTAAACAATGTGAACACGTGGTCTGTTTGTAGCATTACATTATTCTTTAAACAATGTGAACACGTGGTCTGTTTATAGCATTAAATTATTCTTGAAACTATGTGAACACGTGGTCTGTTTGTAGCATTACATTATTCTTTAAACAGTATGAACACGTTGTCTGTTTGTAGCATTACATTATTCTTTAAACAATGTGAACACGTGGTCTGTTTGTAGCATTACATTATTCTTTAAACAATGTGAACACGTGGTCTGTTTGTAGCATTACATTATTCTTTAAACAATGTGAACACGTGGTCTGTTTGTTAGCATTATATTATTCTTCAAACAGTATGAACACGTGGTCTGTTTGTTAGCATTATATTATTCTTTAAACAGTATGAACACGTAGTCTGTTTGTTAGCATTACATTATTCTTTAAACAATGTGAACACGTAGTCTGTTTGTTAGCATTATATTATTCATTAAACAGTATGAACACGTGGTCTGTTTATTAGCATTACATTATTCTTTAAACAGTATGAACACGTGGTCTGTTTGTTAGTATTACATTATTCTTTAAACAGTATGAACACGTGGTCTGTTTGTTAGCATTACATTATTCTTTAAACAGTATGAACACGTGGTCTGTTTGTTAGCATTATATTATTCTTTAAACAGTATGAACACGTAGTCTGTTTGTTAGCATTACATTATTCTTTAAACAGTATGAACACGTGGTCTGTTTGTTAGCATTATATTATTCTTTAAACAGTATGAACACGTAGTCTCTTTGTTAGCATTACGTTATTCTTTAAACAATGTGAACACATGGTCTGTATTATACTATTCTTGAAATTATATGACACGTGCTTGTTTGTTTGTATTATACTATTCTTGAAACTATGTGAACACGTGGCCTATTACTTAACATAGTACTGTTATTTCAACTCTGTGGAAGAACTCTTTGTCTGGTTTTTCAGTTGTTATAAATTTTAATTTTCTATGTTCCAATGTGTAACCTTTGAAGAACTATCTATACTGTTTATCTTTGTTCAGTTTTTGATGCTTATTTTTGTCGGTATGTTTTCTGCCTAGTTTACCATTGAAGACATTTGTGAAGTATCGGATTATACAATACCAACATTGTATTTGTTACTCGTCAATGAACTGAGCGCAAGAAAAACCGCCACTGAAGTAAGCTCTCTTTGAAAGTTATCGCGTCTATAAGAAGTGTTTGTGTTTTCTTTTTTAGCAAAGCCGCATCGGGCTATCTGCTGAGCCCACAGAGGGAAATCGAACACCTGGTTTTAGCGTTGTAAATCCGTAGAATTACCGCTGTACTAGCGGGAAGCTTTATAAGAAGAGACAAAGGTGAAAATTGCCACAAAAAAATAGAAGTTTTTCCTATAAGGTACTCTTTTGTAATTTGCAATCAAATTGTACTAAACTTGTTAGACATATATATATATAGTTAACCGTTCAAGGAATACAGAATATGAGAGACAAGTGGCTATTATATATATGTATATACAGGTGAGTAGGTATTTGAATTATGTTTTATCTTAAAGGATTATAATGCCGAATGGTTACTAATAAATTGAATATTATTAAATTGTTTATTATTTGTACAGTTTTACGCTTAATGTAAGGCGTAACCATGATTTTTGAAATAAAAGTCTGGTTAATATTTTTTCTTTATTTATTAAATATTTTTATCTAAAAGCTATCGTCATAATACTCAGTATTTTGGAATATCTCACACGAGAATGAGGATTTTTACCCCTCACTTGTTCCAATACTTTTGAGTGTTCTTGAATTATGTAATATATTTTTTAAGAATGAGTGAGACATCTATACATTTTGCTTACTTTAGGAAAATCCGTATTTTCGCCTGAAACCTAATGTTCAATTTCCAATTCTAATTTTTATTTAAGGACGAATATTCTTAAATTTTACGTGTTGTATTTATACCAAATATATATAACTTCTCTAATTATTGTTTGTTTATTTTGTATTTCGCGCAGAACTACATCAGGACTATCTGCGCTAGCCGTCCCTAATTTAGCAGTCTAAGACTAGAGGGAAGGCAGCTAGTCATCACCACCCACCGCCAACTCTTGGGTTACTCTTTTACCAACGAATAGTGGGATTGACCGTCACTTTATAACGGAAGTATGTTTGGTACGACCGGGACTCGAACCCGCGACCCTCAGATTACGAGTCGAACGCCTTAACCCACCTGGCCATGCCGGGTCTCTCTGGTTGTTCACCTCTACCACATCTTGTGTATACTACTGACAAAATGCTAAGGTCAGAAACCTCTGTTTTTCAGGCGTATAGTCTCTAATTTTCTGTTATAACAGACATAAAGCTGAGCATGTTTCAGTACAACCGCTTCTAGATACTTGGATACCTCTTTCGACTCGCTAACTACTAAACCTTAAATATGTACTTCAAATCTCCTTGTATCAGTTGTTGTTGTTTTTAATATTACCGTGAATTATTTATATTTCACAAATGTTTGCAATCTTTGTTGGTTGTTTTTTTTTTAACCTTTCTCAGAATTAACTCATACATTTTTGGTAAACTTATGGACGTCTTATTTCAAGTTTTAAGGGCTGTAAACTGCCACGCGGTTTGCATGATTAAGGATATTAAATTCCATAACCGGTTTTTTTTTAAAAACCTTTTATGCATCACATTGCTTGTGGTTCCCAATATGTTTCACATTTCTTAATTGACTACGAGGCACCCACATATATACATATATATATATAACATATAAATAAAGAGAACGTTAAGTAAATATTATAGTAAAACGACTGTTTAAAAATAGAGGAACAAACCTGTGATGAAACACGTTTTGATTATCAAAGCAGCCTTAACAACCACAACAAAAAAGTTACCTAGATTAAAATTATCGCGAGGGAACAAGCTATAATGTGGGATATAAAATATGTCCTTGCCTTCAGACAGTTTTGTGCTCAATTCAAGGCCTAACTATGAATTTTTGAAATAAAAAACTGGTTAAAACACAGAGTAGAACTTATATCATTGTAGCCTGTGCCCTGATGAACTTTTAATATATGTAGCGTTTTTTTTTGTAGTTGTTAAGAGTTCTTTTGATAATTAATATAAAATATATATGTACCGTCAACATTACGGTTACTTCCAACAGTTATTTCTGGGTTCCCCTACCTATGTAACAAAGAAAATGAATAATTTCATCCAATGTGTTTGGTCGTTTCTTTACCGTGACTGTTGTAGCAAACAACAATAGCGAACTTGACGGTTTCAGAAAAGACAAGTGACGATCGTAAGCAAAACTAACACCAGCGCATCGCTAGTACATTTGACGAAAAATAGGCCTAAGAAACGTGACTTCGCTTTCAAAGACCAGATCAAAATGTGGGGTAATGAGTTTAATTGCTAATGTTGCCTGATAGAAGATATGGCCACCAAAATGACAAATTAAAATATTCGAAGAAATACAGATTCATTCCGTAACTAAGAAGCACAGAAGAAATGTAGATGAGAAAATTATTAATCAAGAAAACACTTCAGTGTTTGCTCTGCTAGAATTAGTGTATGTATATTGTATCGTTACATGTTCACAAACATAGGGTGCCTCAACTACTTGTTTTCCTCCGAAAATCCACGCCAGAAGTTATTTGAACTTTTATACTGTACTGATGAGTCCGAAGCGTGTCACATTGTATAAGCCTAGTTTTAAAGTTAGTACAATGAATTTAATAAAGCTGTGAAAAAAAGAAAATTCACTTTGAGAAACCCAAGCTTAGATAGCTGGAAACTTTTATCCTATGTTAGTCTATTGAGAGTTAGGTTTGTTGAAGACAAAAAGGGATTAGATGGTAATGAAAATGAATTTATTTGACTAAATTGTAATGTTAAAGCTAACCCTAAGCTAGGACTCAAATGTACAAGCAAGTTGAATGTTTTAAAATGGCAAGGATACAGAACAAGGATACGTTAACGTATGTTTAATACCACACGCATTGCTCAATAATATCACTTCTGTATGTTTAATACCACACGCATTGCTCAATAATATCACTTCTGTATGTTTAATACCACACGCATTGTCCAATAATATCACTTCTGTGTGTTTAATACCACACGCATTGACCAATAATATCACTTCTGTATGTTTAATACCACACGCATTGTCCAATAATACCACTTCTGTATGTTTAATACCACACGCATTGTCCAATAATATCACTTCTGTGTGTTTAATACCACACGCATTGTCCAATAATATCACTTCTGTATGTTTGATACCACACGCATTGTCCAATAATATCACTTCTGTATGTTTAATACCACACGCATTGTCCAATAATATCACTTATGTATGTTTGATACCACACGCATTGTCTAAGGATGTCACTTCTTTTGATGTTTTTCCCATTTCTACCTCCCTCTTAGCCTAATTTCGAACACTGTGTTCTCCTTTCCGACCCCTTATCTCACTAGTGGACGCGTCTATCCTCAGGGTAGAAGTAATATCACACAGAGGCACGTACTTATATATAAATATATATACGCATATACATACATATATATATATACACATATATTCTCTATACACATTGACGTAACGCGTTTATCGAGAAGAAAGTCGATCTATCCCACTAAGATGCAACCTATATATAGTTACTAACAGCCTTCTCAGCTGAACCGCAGTTCCTAGCTAGCACCACGGCTAATTTCACTCACCAGGCTTTTCGTTAGAACATGCCTCCAGTTTCTACATAAACTAGTACAGGCTCAATACACATGTGGGCAAATGCAGACCCTGGTAACCATGGTAACTTGATAACGATTATCCCTCGGCGTTTTAGCGTGTATTTATTTTATTCTCTACGGGTCAGATTTCTGAGGAAAAATCAAAATCAGTATCTACTCAGAGATATTGCAAAATCTCTTGACCTTCGTTGTTCTGTTGTATTTCATAGATGACCTCTGGAGTTCACACTGCATCAGAGTAATTACTTTGAAATTATGTATTTCAGTCGTATTGTCACGTGTTTAATTATTATCCAGTCTCTGCAGTTATTATGAAAACGTAACTGAACAGCATAGTTTAACCCGAAAAAAAATAAAAATAAAAGAGAAACTGTCAGAATAAGTAGATAAGTTAACACATAGAAAACAATCACACGTTTGTGGGTTTATATCAAAAGTATTGCAGTAAAGTAGACCACGTATTCAAGTTTTAATGATATGGGTTATACCCTACTTATTATTTCACTAGTAACAATACAACTCTCACCAAGTTTGAAAGGATTACCTGTTTGTTTGCTTTTGAATTTCGCGCAAAGCTACACAAGGGCTATCTGCGCCAGTCGTCTCTAATTTAGCAGTGTAAGACTAGAGAGAAGGTAGTTAGTTATCACCACCCACCGCCAACTCTTGGGCTACTCTATTACCAACGAAGAGTAGGATTGACCGTAACATTATAACGTACTCACTGTTGAAAGGACGAGCATGTTTGGTGTGACGGGGATTTGAACCCGTGACCCTAAGATTGCAAGTCAACTACCCTAACCACCTGGACGTATGCCTACTGGTAAAATAATATAGATACTCATGGCTGGTTGTTTGTTTGCTGGAAAGAGGTGTGTGTATATTCATGTTCCGTGGGTGTTCTACATTGGTACCTCTGTGCATAACATACATCCAAAGATGTTGCATTAATAAATTAACTTCATATTTCAACCCAATGTAATCGGGCATCATTAAATACAAATTTCAGACAGAAATCAATACCTTGAAACCATAAACATTTACTTTCGTGTATGTTTCCTTATACTGACATTTTACTTGACAAGTAATTTTAGAATATCACATTTTCATGTAATCTGCATGTAGCATTCAAGTGTAACATGATATCATTAAATATAAGCTGTAGAGGTAAGTCACTGACAATAAATGGGTACGATTTTTTTTTTTTTTCTGAATGTAGATAACGTCACTTTTCATACGATGTCACATCCAAACATAACCTGCTATTAGCTTACATTACATGTAATTTTGAAGTAAGCTGTTTTCCCTTACTAATTAGAATATCTTCTCTGTTTGCAACATCAGTTTAGACTCCGAGGATACTGGAAGCGAATAAATACCTAAGAAAGATAGGCTCTTAAAAGTCATCGTATTTTGAAGGCTGAGCCAAATACGCATTAATTTGCTATCAATATTTTAATTGATTTTTGTTTATTTTTAGAATACAACTTGGTTTAATTTGCATAGATTTTACATTTTGTACTAATCTGCTATTACTAGCTAGGCTTTACGATTTTTTATATAATATATATAGATATATTACCAATCTACTATTTCTAGCTAGGCTTAGCGATTTTTTGTACAATATATATATATATAGTTTTACCAATCTACATTTAATAGCTAGGCTCAGCAATTTTTTGTACCGTTAGTGTGGATACATCACTATTTTTTAATGACGTGCAATAAAGGGCAAGGTGCAGTCCATAATCTAACTTCTTTACATGAAACAAGGGGGAAAAAAAAAGCCAGAAAAAAATTAGAGCAATTCTATTATGGCGGTCTACGAATCTTTGTCGTGAGAGGCCGAAGACAGTGATTTTTCCTAAAACGATCAGCCAGGCTGTATTCTTGTTAGGCCTACTTTATATCCATGCTATGCCTAAACATGCTGTGGAATAAAAACTAATAAAGGATAGGGAATCGTAGTGACGATGTAGTTGTAATTCTTATGTATACATTGTGCAAAAAAGAAAAGGAAAACAAATAATTAAAATTAAAATGTAGCTGTATTATAATGGTGTACGAGCTGTTGTGAGAGATTTTATTTAGCACCATTATTATTATTAATAAGTACCAGTTGACCACCTGCTAAGTTATAGGTGTAAGCATATCGTACCTTGCAGAGTTGTCAATTATCTAAATTTAATACGAGTTGTCATGATTTAATTCCAAGTACAGGTTTATCTTTCCCTTTTTTTAAAGACAGTATTTTCATGTGTTCAGTTATAGGCATCAAGACTGAGGCAGGTAATTATTTATTGGCAATATTAGCTTTGTAATTTAATAGTTTACGACTTGGAATCAAACTGTATGCAACATTAGGGTAGATGCACGTGGAGATCGATGACCAAAACAACTTAGCTCTGTAAACTATACCATTGAATACCACGCACGCACTCGATAGGTTTACAGATCCTCAAATGGAGAGTGTCAGACTGTTACAAGAAATAACACAGATACACCCAGTTACCACTTACAACCAAGGTTGATTAGCATAAAATCCTGCACTAGAGAGGATTCTCGATGGTTAGGAATCATCTTCATATGCTAGTGTAAACCCACCTTATGGACGACAGCTCCGTTCAAGTAGGCCCGGCATGACCAGGTGGGTTAAGGCGTTCGACTCGTAATCTGAGGGTCGCAGGTTCGAATCCCCGTCACACTAAACATGCTCACCCTTTCAGCCGATGGGACGTTATAATGTATCGGTCAGTCCCACTATTCATTGGAAAAAGAGTAGCCCAAGAGTTGGCAATGGGTGCTGATAACTAGCAGCCTTCCCGCTAATCTTACACTGCTAAATTAGGGACAGCTAGCACAGATAGCTTTGCGCGAAATTCAAAAAACAAACAAAACAAAGAAACCGTTCAAGTAGGCTACTGGTCCATTGTCACTCATCTGCCATGTTAGGGCTGACAGAGATAGGAACAGAAATGCTGAACAGAGAGTGGTTAACGTATTGCCTAAAACAACAGTACATTAAGAAATAGCACTCAAATGGATATACGTATGAGGAATAAAGCTGGTAAACATAGAAGATAGCCCTCAACTGACAGCGGAAGAAGAAGGACAAGGCCCTAACATCAAACTGATAAACTGTTTGCATAAAAGGTGCGCTACATTCCAACAGTCTCACATTATGATTGGTTACTGTAGTAAATACTGCCTTGAGAAGCTATCCGAATTTAATGGCAACCTACTCCTAAGCTCTCAGACACTGAAGATCTTATTATAACTTGCTTTAACTTAATACCTCATGTTGACCCACAGGTCAGAACAGTCATCGCAGTTTGACACGACAGTAGCTTTCCATTATTTATATTCCACTTTCCACAGTATAGCCACCTACCTCTTATTGCTAAATTTGGATGAACTAACAATAATTGCTCAGCACTACAGTTACAGGCTCGCGTATATACCTTGTTTGCTAAACCTACTTTTGAGTGTAATCTATACTTGTCAAATGGGTGCACAGGAAGACTAAAAGATGCAGTGCTAGAAAACCATCTAGAAACCCACACCAGAATCTCAAATTCTTCTGGTAGCGTTCATACTCTCAAGCACTCTCCTACATCAAGGAAAGTCAAGACAAAAACTTGGCTGACATAGAAACCAAACATATGATCAGGTCAGTTATTTTTGATTAATACAATATCCGACCTTGTGAAGAAGAAGACGAAGGCAAGGCCTTTTTTTTTTTTTACGTAGATACATTGATCAGCGTGACAGTAGTGACGTATACAAGAGAATGAATTTCTAGCTTTTCCCATCCAAGCTACAATTAACTAAATATAATATAGAAACCATTTTTAGCTTGAATAAGATATACAGGACCATTAAAAGATGTAAAGATAGGGTTCTTGATCTGAATAGTGTAAGAATCTACACATTTAAGAAACTCAAAGAGACCAACCTGTTTAAGGAAGCATCACAGTATAAACATGGCAGGAAAATAGGTAGAATCTCTGAAATATGGACTGATTGATGCCTTTATTCAGTCCTTACCAAAATCCATAAAGGATGTTTTTTAAAAGCCATTGAATCATTGTAACATAAAAATGTTTAGCATGATCCCAAACAAGGCTGAAACTAAACAACTTGGCTCTCAAACTGAAGCTCTTCTACGATTATCATAAAGTAGTTTTGAACCTGGAAGATGCCCACAATACAGTCCAGCTAACCATTTCTGCTGACAACGTACTCAGAATAGGCATCAGTGTAAGATGGACTATAACTGCAGTAACTACCAGAAAGTACGTAATGAAGCATATAAACTGATAATACTATGTAACACAAATTTTGTTCCTGGATAGTATGTGTTATTTCTTAATTGCTTATGTTGTAAAAGTACAGAAAATGGTCATTATTCCCTTCAAACTTTACTTTTGTGATCTGGATAATAAAATTTAGAAATTAAATCTATTTTATATGTAAAAACGGAAAATTTTCATTTACATAAGGTCTGAATAAAACAACATAGGAATCAAGATTTACATGTATTTATACTAAAGTTATATAAAAATGAACAGAAATGTTTACAAGTGATTAGTTTTTCGAGATTTGCGACTGTAATGTAAATCACTTTCACGTATCAGCCCCCATCATGTTTTCGTTATACGCTCCCAGGTCACAAAAGCAAAGCTTGAAGAGTTTGTTTGTTTGTTTTTTTATTTCGCACAAAGCTACTCGAGGGCTATCTGTGCTAGCCGTCCCTAATTTAGCAGTGTAAGACTAGAGGGAAGGCAGCTAGTCATCACCACCAACCGCCAACTCTTGGACTACTCTTTTACCAACGAATAGTGGGATTGACCGTCACATTATAACGCCCCCACGGCTGAAAGGGCGAGCATGTTTGGCGCGAAGGGGATGCGAACCCGCGACCCTCATATTACGAGTCGCACGCCTTAACACGCTTGGCCATGCCGGGCCAGCTTGAAGAGAAAAATAGCTCTTTTCAATTTACTTTAGGCATAAGCAATTGGGAAATAACACTTTCTGCCCAGGAACAAGAAAAAGTCGAGATTTTGTTATATAGTGTAATCATCATTAATATCAGTCGTTACTACTTGTCCTCTTCATCTGAACCATCCCACATTTACAGTCTAACCACATGTCACATGCTAATCTTTGCTGACAACATTCTAGTGTACATTACGGTCTCTGGCAAAATCGAAAGTAACCCGTGAGGGACAGAGCACAGGTCGCCCACTGTGCAGCTTTGTGCTTAATTCTAAACAAACGAACAAACAGTTAATATACTTTTGTCCCAATTGTTTCAGTCCTGGACAAACAACAAACTCTTTAAGGCAGACAAAGATGAATATTTCTAAAATTATGACCGGGTCTTACGTCTTGTTATGTGATAGACAATAATAAGTTTGATTGGACCCGACTAGTGACATGTCCTGTATGTTGTATGCCAACTCTGACGCCTACGTCAGACTTTTTTTTTTTTAATTTCATGTGCTAGCAGTGTTTGATGACGTTTGTAAGACAAATACGGGTATCCATCGTAATAAAACAATACTGAAATGCTGGAAAGTTTTAGGTATTTTTTCGCCAATAAAAAACTGAGGGTAGAAGCGATCGTGAGTACCTTTGCATATTTGGTTAACTTATAAGCTGTTTTCGTTTCACTGACTAGTTGTCAAGATTGTATAATAACATTATATATCACTCGATTCTTGATTCCAAGATAAATCTGTTTCAGAAAAAAAAAAAGAACAAATTAGACGTAAAATTATCAAAGAAATAAGAAGTTATTTAAGTATATAATACTTAAAACTAGGTCGTTATCGTTTCTATCTTCATAACGTTATCGGAGAAGAACTAAACCGGATGTAATTTATATGGAACTGGTTGTGTTCAGTCGAAAGAAAAAGTTCCGCCCACGTGAGACATATCATGAACTGATTTCCACAACTCTTTTCTAGCGTAAAAAAAAAATCATTCTGTTTCTCTCATCGTCTACTATTTCTATTTCTGGTCCATGTGTCCAGTTTAATAAAACCTTTTTATAACAAACTCTCGGGTTTTTCAAATATTTTTGCCCCTACGGCCACCAGTATATATATACATATATATGTATACATTCCATATGTATTTTCTAGCGAACGTTAATTAATTTCAAAATTCATTGCTGTATTACATAAACCTTATTTATATTAGGCGACGTGCCCCAACCTCTTACAAGAAATCGATATAGGCCCTCCCAGTAGCACAGCTGTATGTCTGCGGATTTACAATGCTAAAAATCGGGTTTCGATACCCGTGGTGGGCAGAGCACAGAAACCCCTTTATGTATCTTTTTGCTTAATTACCAACAACAAATCGATATAGAATAATTCCTATGATTCTTAAAAACAACTCAAACGATATTTAGGTCCAGCAGACCAGATACGTTTTCCGACCGACAACGTACTAAAGAGCAAATATATTCTGTAGTCCTAGGAGAGTCCCAATAGATGACAAAGATTAATCCAACACTACGTTTGTGTGAAATCACACTTGTGCAGACAAAGACCTGTTGGAGGTTACAATGAACTTTTTTTTTATTGTGGTTTTTGTTTGCTGTTTAAGTACAATGATTCCTCTCCCCACCCAATATTAGATAGAATAGACTGGGCTGATTAAATCATTTATATAGTATTATTATTTGTGGTCGGTTTTCACTTAAGTAACTTGTGGACTGTTGCTACGCGAGCTCTGATTATATGTACTGTTACCACCTGGCCCCTCATTATATTTGTTGATTGCTATCACGCGGGCTCTTCCTACGTATACATGTTTAAAACTAACACAATCCAACATCATTCGTACACTGTATCTTAACAACTTTTATACGAGGGAAAGAATTGTCCCGAAACGTTGTGCCAACAGTATTATAGAAGTATTGTACACGATACAATGTCTTTGGTGAACTTCTTAACGACTTATCTGTGTTTTAGCTCTGAATTGGGCAATTCATTTAAGGTAGATGTTAAGGTCTTGACCCCAGCACCATGTATATTTGAAAGTTTTCTTCCATAGCCGATGATGCTACGATAATGGAGGCGAAACATAGTTTTATTGCATGGTGTCAATTCTATTCATTGTTAGCTGTTTAAGTTTTTAAAAATGGTCACACATTACGCCCTATCCTGCACTTCTATTACCATAATTCGTCAAGTTCTCGAAATCACGTATTGATCAAAGCTTTTTTTTTTTCTTTTTTTTACGAGGATGAGGGGTTCAAAAGATAAAGTCCTGTTGGTTGTTTAAGAACATGTTTTAATATTATCTCTTCCTCCGATTTCAGTAAAAATACCAGGCCTAATTTTCACGTGGCGAATCTATTGTTATTCAGGTTCATCTGGTCAATGTTAGAGTTATGTTAAATAATAAATGCTTTCGATGTTCCCTAATACGTACGCGAAATTTCATCATATGTCATTTGTCACTGAAGTTTAATTATTGTAAGATTAGAAATGTTCAAACCTTATTATGATAATAATTTAAATAAGATGCCAGTTTCATTCAAACCGAGTGTTTGTGTTTATTCAATCCATCCTTCCGATAATTGTGTTAAAGAACGTCGTAACATTATTTTATAAGTTTTTGTGTAGCGCAAAGTTACCAGATGGATTATATTATCTGTGCTCTGTCTACCAAAAGTATCAAAACTCGAAATTTAGCGTTATAAGACTTGCCTCTGAGCCACCAAGTGCTGGTTATAATGATGAACAGTAACCTAAGTTACTATTTAGGTACAGGCGAGTTTTCCCAAATACACTTCCGCTGTAAGAGGAATAACGGAATATTCTACAGACATCCAAAGATAGGTAGTTCGTAAGTTTGTTTATTTTGAATGTCATGCAAAGCTACACGAGGCCTAACTGCGCTAGCCGTCTCTAATTTAGCGGTGTAAGACTAGAGGGAAAGCAGCTAGTCATCACCAACCACCGCCAACTGTTGGGCTGCTCTTAATAAGAAAAGATCTCAAAGCACACACTTCTTCCACCCGTAGTGAACCCCTGTGCATAATTTCTGTTGGCACCTTCTCGATGTATTGATTCTTCCAGAAACACGTGCTGGTCACTACACCTTGCAGTTCCCACTACAGGTACTCCACAGAGAGAAATGTGCGTCTTTTTTTTTATTATTATTATTAACAAGCGCTTCCAAAGGTAAAACGTCGTCTCCCGGTAGTACAACGATAAGTTTACAGATTTACAACGTAAAAATCCGGAGTTCAATTCCCCGCGGTGAACACAGCAGATAGCCAGCCCACTGTAGCTTTGCTCTGAAGCAAAGCTGTAAGGCCTTTTTATTACTTAAGTACTCAGTTTTATGTAAATACAAAACAGTAGGTGCTGTCATACTGAAATCTGACCTGTTTCTAAATTTACAGTACTCCGTTGAGATAGCAGATTTACTACGCTGAAATCAGGGATTCGATTCCCCTCTGTGGACACAGCAAATAGCCCGATGTGACTTTGCTATTTAAAAACAACAACAAGAAAACATAAATAATTCAGATGAAACCGTTTACTTTGCTTAGTAAAGCGTCTCAGTCAGTATCTAAAGATATTTTGTTTTCAAGTTTTTTACTTTAAACAACAAGGCACATATTGTTAACAGTTTATTTTGAATACCAATCTTTCCAATATTCGTAAATTTACAATAAACTGTTGACATTGTTTCGTACATTACATCTAAATGTAAAGAATCTAATTAGTAGTTTTTTCTGCCTTTTAGGCATACAAAATCAGGGATTATCCCAGCCATAGGCTTACGAAGTTTAAGTTGTCAGATAGGTTTAAAGATTTATAGGGAAGATGTGGGATTAGTTTAAAAAAGATGATAGAAAATCTGATTGGTTTGAATTTCGCGCAAAGCTACACGAGGGTTATATGTGCTAGCCGTCCCTAATTTAGCAGTGTAAGACTAGAGGGAAGGCAGATAGTCCTCACTACTCACCGCCAACTCTTGGGTTACTCATTTACCGACGAATAGTGGGATTGACCAAATATCATAACGCCCACACGGCTGAAAGGGCGAGCATGTTTGGTACGTCAGGTATTCGAACCTGCGACCCACCTGGCCATCCCGGGCCGTAGGAAATCTCAAAGGGTTTTTATTTTAGAGCAAAACCCGAATTATAGCATGGTAAGTCCGCAGATACGCCGCTGTGCCACTGGGGAGCTTTGTTTTAGAGGTAAGCAATATGGTAAAATGGGGATTTTCCCCTTAAAGAATGTTGACGGCATGGTTTGTTTCTTTTTTTGTCGAATACTGTGAGGTCGGCAAGTGTTCTTTATAAACGTTTTCCTTGCTTTTGTTTTTATAAGTGACAAATCCTAGCAGTGTTCCTGGCTCTGAGCATTTGTTTGGAAATATTACATTTCGCCGCACGTTTAATGTATGCGAGAAACAACTCAATATTCTGACTGAGAAGAAAAGGATTTTGGCAAAGTGGTGGATAAATCACTAAAGCAGCCAAAGCAATATTCTATTGCTAATAACAAAGCCAATAAGATTTTACGATGTATTTATAGAAATGTTGATTGCAAATGAAAATAAGTGATTATTTCTCTGTAAAAATCAGTAGTTATTTGGAATTCAGTGTACAGGCCTGGATTTCTTGTCTAAAAAAGGACGTTGAATTACTGAAAAAGGCTTAGAGGAGGATTACTGTAGGACCTTAAAAAATGATTCAGAGTTATCTTAAATTAATAAACTGAGATCTTTTACTTTTCTTTGTTTGTTTTTGAAACTATATATAATAAGAAGTGATCGTATTGAAGCTTGCAAGACTGTTTGGATGATCGATAGTGTAAAGACATTTGTTTTCTTTGTACTATATACTGAAGGTAATAGAAGAGGATCCCAGAAGTTAAAGATGGAAAATACGGGCTTGGCTCCAGTTAAAAGAGTTTTGTTTTTCTAACGGTTTGATTGCCTTACGGAACGGTTCGGCAATAGTGTAAGTCGACACTTTGCAGAAGTTTTAGCGGGAATTACCTCTAAAGTAAATGGTGGGTTAAGGACTGTTTTGGAAGGCCCAATGTCTCTTGTTGTCCGTAGATTGTGGAGACTTCGGAAAAGTCCGTTTGTTTATTTGTATACAAAGTATTTCAATTCTGTTCACAACTTTTTCTCTAGTTCTTCCATGAAAATATTAAACTAGACCACTTTCTAATCAAGACCCCTAGTCAAGGTTATGTATGACACGCTCTACGTTACAATAAACAATTAGGGCAAACTCTATGCCACAATCAGAAGTCTGATCAGGGTCAGAATTGCAAATTTTCATCGCATTCGAAAGTCGAAACCATTAGAGCAAGATCGCGACACGCAATTATCACAATCTGGGTCACCAAGAACTGTCGTCGACTCAGAACTGACGTTGTAGGGTCTCGATGCTGGCGTAAAAAAATCAGGGCTACCCGATGATGGTCGTGGTAAATCGATATCACAACCTCGGTCTCTAAGAACTCTCAAATTGTCATTAGTTCAAAAATGGTGTTATAGTATCTCGAGTCTGACGAAACCACATTATAGTTTCAATTGTATCAACAAAGAAGGGGGAATCTTCGGTTATTCAATGAAATAAAAAACTAATTTGATACAGATTTCAGATTTTCGGCCGTTATTCTATTACATAAATAGTATGATTACGTCATCATTCTAATTCTGCTCGATGTCAAGTTTCATATCAGCCCTTTTGTAATTTTAAAACACCAATTATAAACCGGGAGTAACATAAGAATACAGTATAGTTCAATATTACTGAACTAAATCTAAAAAACAAAATGTATTTTATCTCTTTTTCTTTTCTTTCTTTGTCAGGCTTGACATGGTCTCGTGGTTAGGACTCTCGATTCGGAATCTGCAAGTCGCCAGATCGTACCTTCGATCTTTTAGACGTGGGGACGTTATAATATGATGGTCATTCGAATACTTGTTGGTAACCAGTAGCCCGATAGCTGACCGTGGATGATAGCAGTCAGGTATCTATACCATCACAGGCCCGGCATGGCCAGGTGGGTTAAGGCATTCGACTCGTAATCTGAGGGTCACGGGTTCGAATCCCTGTCTCACCAAACATTCTCGCCCTTTCAGCCGTGGGGGCGTTATACAGTGATGGTCAATCCCACTATTCTTCGGTAAAAGAGTAACCCAAGAGTTGGCGGTGAGTGGTGATGACTAGCTGCCTTCCCTGTAGTCTTACACTGCTAAATTAGGGACGGCTAGAGCAGATAGCCCTCGTGTAGCTTTGCGCGAAATTCAAAAACAAGACAAACAAACAACTAAACAAAGTTGCGAAAAATTAACGAATCAAACAAATAAAACCTCTTTTCCTTTTTACAATTTCATCGAAAGAAAAACCTAAAGAAAATAGGCAACCTATAATTTTTGTCGCTATTATATTATATTATATTATATTATATTATATTATATTATATTATATTATATTATATTATATTATATTATATTATATTATATTTATCTTTATAAGTATTCTGCTTCCACGAGGTGCATCTCTTTCGCTTCTGGTCGCGTTGATACGTTTTTCGTATTAGGTTTCTATTTGCGACGAAAACCTATATTGGATACTGAATACATGTTTATTGTATAACGTTTACTTTACTTTAAATAAAATTTAAAATTGCGCAGAAGTTCATTTGTGTCCATGTGTGTGGATGAGAAAGTTTTATACATTCAAATTTATTTAAGAATTCTTAGCGAGTTCCGGTTTGGTTCCAGTGTGACTTCAAACCTCGCCAGAATTTAGTTGTAAATATAAAGAAGAAATCGATATCCTTAATTAAAACCACTGCGCGTTCAAGACAACAATTTATTAATAGCGGTTCGTCATACATTGTCGCATTATCCCCTCGTATCTGCGGAGACCCGTATAACAGGATATATCTCAGTGGTCGACTGCAATAACGTTATATGATATGTTTATAACCACTAGTTATCTTCACTTTTGTAATGACTAAGTTATCATTAAAGATACCAAACAGCCCAGTATTTATAAGTAATAGACAGGTGGATGGATGAATAAATACCAGAGAGATAAGGGGGGGGGAGTAATTTGAGCTTTTAACGATTACATAGCAGAAACGAGAAACCCTATTTGCCACATGTACTTATCAACGTGATATGTGTGTTTTTCATACTTTGTTATGGAAACATAAAGTCGAAAGAGTGTTCTAACTTTACCGATGTCCAGTACAATGTATGTGTCAGGTTAAATGTTCCATCACAAGGAAAAACCTTGTTTTCAACACTTCGAATCACCCTCTTATACTAAAAATCATCTACTGGAGTTCTCCAGGTAATAGTCTTTTAATTTTGTGTTTAATATAAACTTTCGATAAAATTATTTTGTCAAACAATTTTAACAAACTAGGTTAGAGGGCGCTACTTCCGATTCTGGTGTATAAATTATTCCGCTCCCAAAATGGTTTGCATGTTATCGAAAACCACATGTAGAGCAACGAAAACAGTAACATGAAAAACAATCCCAACAATGGTTTAATAGAGAGAAAAAAACCGGTTTGTATACTATAAAAAAACAACAACCAAAATCGAATAGTAGAACAATGAGAACAATCCAGACGCTGACTTAATGAACAAAAACGTTTTTGTATGCTATAAAAAAACCAAAAACTATAACAATGGTGACAATCCAGACGCTGACTTACCTAATAAAAGCAAAACACGGCTTTTACATGCTATCAAAAACACAAAAAGTAGAACAATGAGAACAATCCAGACGCTCGCTTAATGAACAAAAAGCGGTTTTTATATGCTATCACAAAAAAGAAAAACAGAACACTGAGAACAATCCAGATAGCTCACTTAATGAAAAAAAAACAACAACGACTTTTATGTATTGTCAAAAAAACAGAAAGTAGAACAATGAGAACAATACACACGCTGGCTTAATGAACGAAAAACGTTTTTATATGCAATCAAAAAAAGAAAAATTGAACAATGAGAACAATCCAGAATTCTAGATGCTGGCATAAAGAACTGAAAACGGTTTTTACATGCTATCAAAAAGAAAAAAAAAACAACAATGAGAACAATCCGGACGATGGCTTAATGAACAAAAAACGGTTTTTACATGCTATCAAAACACAAAACAGAAAGTAGAACAATGAGAACAATCCGGACGATGGCTTAATGAACAAAAAACGGTTTTTACATGCTATCAAAAAACAAAACAAAAAGTAGAATAATGAAAACAATCCAGACGATGGCTTCATGAACAAAAAATGTTTTTATATGCTATCAAAAAAGAGGAAAAGTAGAACAATGAGGACAATTTAGACAATGGCTTAGTGAACAAAAACGGCTTTTACATGCTATTAAAAAAGAGAAAAAATAGAACAATGAGAACAATCCAGATGGCTGACTTAATAAAAAAACTTTCATGTACTGTCAAAAAAACAGAAAGTAGAACAATGAGAACAATCCGGACGCTGGCTTAATGAACAAAAAACGGTTTTATATGCTATCAAAAGAGGAAATATATAATAATAAAAATGATAAGAAAAGAAACCAAAAGTTTTATCAATATGGTATCACCTTTTGTACAAATTATCTTCTATACAAGGTTTAGTTTTCTAGCTTACACGTATTTTATGACCTTTGAGAATTAAATGTTACTTCCAGCTTTGGGTTAACGACATTTACTTTTTGGCCTTAATGTAGAAGATAAGTGTTTTTATATAATGGAGGAAAGCCCCACGAAAATTATGGAACCCCAGAAAGTTGCTTGACCTCTACCAGCTCGACTCTACGTATCTAAACTAAATATCGGTAGGGGGCACCAGCAAGAGGGAGGAATCTTCTCTTCCAGAGTGGCACCTCAAGGTCAGTGTTGCATACTTTACCCAGTCGCTCCGCAACTGCTGTTGTCGCGACAATGTACCAGCCTTGAAATACGGCGTATACAAGTGGTAACTGTAGCACAAAGAGTGTGTGTACTTCTTTACGTAGCTTGCTCAAGGAATGTGTTTTAACGCGAAACTAAGACAATAATAAATAACACATTCTTCCTCACAACAGCCAGCATTTATTTAACCTTTGATGAGGACAAACATTACGTAGGTTCTTGATTAGTCTTGTGTACGGTTTCGTTTTCCAGTCATCCTTAACAAATATTTTGTCTCATTATTGCGGTGCGAAGAAAATTATTTTTAATTTTTACGACCTACAGAGATCCTAACATTAACTTGTTGTTGTTTTTTTAAGAAATTAGAAATGAAATTGCAAATACTCTCGACACCGTACGAACTTCTGACATTTTGTTTATAACGTGCGGATAATCACTTTTATCGTTTAAACACTGCTTCTAATAATAGTAAACAAAGTTACCATAAATCACTGGGGCCTAACATTGTGACGGGAATGAGGATGGAGGGAGATATCAGTCTTGTAGTTGTTGTTAATACTGTATGCACACGAACTGAAAGGAGGGCGGGGGGCGTTCTTCTGTCCTACGTCTTAGGCATCTTTTATCACAAATACAGGGTGTCCCAGAAGCTGGGTCCACAGGAAAAAATACACAATTTATTTTTTATTTATTTATTATTCAAACTACATGCCATTAATAGCCATAAACATAAAATTTCTTGATACACTGTACCATCACTGTATTTTATATCCTGAAATACGTACGACTAACATTAAAATATGTTTAAGAATATATCGTCTATTTTCAGCATGGGTCTAGACTTCTGGAATACTCTGTATTTCTGAATACACACATACAAACACAAGTGTTTGACATTCTCTTTCATATAAGTTTACCCTAAACTAGTTTAGCTCACTCTAGAAATATATATCAACTTACACATTACCGCACGTGCGGTCTCTGAAATAACCTTCTTTGGTTTGTATCAGATCGAGGAACTAAATCACATACTCCAAGTGACAAAATTATTTATCATCATACAAAGTATTCTTTCGATTCTCGTCGTAACTTTACAAAGTATTGTTTCGATTCTCGACGTAACCTTACAAAGTATTGTTTCGATTCTCGACTTAACCTTACAAAGTATTGTTTCGATTCTCGTCGTAACCTTACAAAGTATTCTTTCGATTCTCGTCGTAACTTTACAAAGTATTGTTTCGATTCTCGTCGTAACCTTACAAGTGACTGACTGTATCGTGTATAGAACACTTGAATCACGGCTGAAACTGCAGAAACTTACACCAAGGACATAGTTTTAAAAGAAAAATAAGTGTGCTTATGATATTAGTGATATATTTTATTTACACAGTAGTGTGAAATAAAACACTAAAGTTTTACGCTGATGTTTTACTGTTTTATCTAATTAAAAAGCGTTAAAACGAGACATGTAAGCTATTATCTTGAAATGTTCGCATCGCTACCCTGTGATTTCCAAGCCTGTACCTGTCATTTTTTTTCTGCACATGTTACCCTTAACAATTTCCACGGGTCGTCCTGCCCTCGGGGTCGTTTTTCAGTCTTTGTGTTCTTTTTTTTTTTTTTTTCGCAGTGGGATTTGACGTGGCAGATTCTTATCGAACATCAATCATGCATGAATGTTTGCTCTGCTTTCTCACATTAAGGCTTCAATTTCGTAGCTTCACCTTGGTCGTGGTATACTCGCTTTTTTAAATTAGGTTTCTTTCTGTTTTGAATTTCGCGCAAAGCTACACGAGGCCTATCTTCGCTAGCCGTCCCGAATTGAGCAGTGTAAGACTAGAGAGAAGGCAGCTAGTCATCACCAACCCACCGCTAACTCTTGGACTACTCTGTCACCAATGAATAGTGGGATTCATCGTAACATTATAACACCGCCTCCACGCTGAAAAGGCGAACATGTTAGATGCAACGGGATATTCGAACCCGAGACCCTCTGATTACGAGTCGAGCGTCTTAGCTCCGTGGCCATGCCAGTCCCTTTGAATTATGTAGTTGCATATAATCAGGAAAACTGGAATATTAAAACCATGAAAACAATGAAATGAAAAGAAAAACTATCAAAGTTATACGATTCGCCTATGCGAGCCATATCCTTCTTACCACTTCTACAAAAGAGAAACTATCAAAGTTATACGATTCGCCTATGCGAGCCCTATCCTTCCCACCACTTCTACAAAACATTGTGTTTTTTATTTCAAGAATACACGTGGAATAAATTTTAAAAAATCTTTCGTGTGTTTAAGTTGTTAAATCGTAGAAACGTAACTTTGTTTTGTCTATATAATAATGTAACGAACAGTTTCAGTTATGGTAGCTTATAGTTAAACCGAAGGTAGGAAAATACCAAAAGTTAGGTTCAACTAAAATGAAGTTGAAAATGATGCATGTATATGAATACTCAGCTATGTGACTGAAGAAGAAAGCGCGTGACCTCTACCGACAACGTGAAATAAATCTATCATCCATCCCCTGCTAAGGTGTGGTACTAGCTTCGCTTTGTCGGTCAAGAGTTGGCGGCGGGGCAGACCTCGAGGGAGTGGATTCAGGAAGGAAAAACAAGATACCTGTAGAATGGTCTTCCAACTTGCTGTTCTTTACCAGTAACAAAGAATTGTACCTGAAATCTTTTTGAAAACTTGCTTTGATATATTCAGTTATTTTAACCCCAATATATCCAATGCAGTTCAGCCATCACAGTCCGTACGTACAGTACAGAATAAATGAAAATACACGGAGAGACAGTGAATTTCTAAGGTAATTGGTGTGAAAATTTTTTAACTCTCATGTTTTTTTATAATTATTAATCACAATAAAAATAATTTAAAAATACGATTTACTTAAAAAATAGATTGTAACCAAAATATGTAAATATCTAAAAGGTTTTTAAGTCCGTTTTACTTCACCATGTAGTAACCTAAATTAATTTAGGTCTGTAAATAATGTTATGACATTTGGTCGAATTTATTATTTAATATTACACAGCGGTCCAACTGTTTAATAATTTTATATATATGTTAAATATTTTCTTTTATGCAGTCCACAGCAGAGGTACGGTCGACCGTAGAATGGATTAGACTTATATATTGTAGATTCTCCTTTCATTTTCACTACTGTAGAACAGAAGTGTTTAAAAATAAATGTAACTGTTTTTTTGTTTTTTTTAGTAACACAACAGTTATAACACGTCTAAATATAGTACAGGCTAAACAACTTTCATATTGTTTCACATAAAACGTCTCTTTCTTTGTCTTATATAGGCCATTATTTAATTATCTTTATTGTTTGATTTGATTCATTATTCAATGTTTCATTGTTTAATTACGCTTCATTGTTTTATTATGTTTCATTGTTTATCCGCTCATTGTTTTATACGTCTATAACAAAGACGTATTTTATTAGCTACGTTTCGAATATACCCATTGTCGTACACTATAGCAACAGGTACTTACGTTGTAACATTGTTTCACACAGTATTTTTAACAAACTACTGACGTTATATTATCAAAACAGTAATGCGTTCTTTTGCTGTAACATTGCTTCACATGGTTTTAACAAAGTAATTATGATACATCAAAACAGTAATGTGTACTGATGTCGTAACATTGCTTCACGTGGTTTTAACAGACTGACAGCGATGTGTTATCAAAACATTGGTTGGACATGTTGTAACGTGGTTTGACATCGAATTATAATGCATGCTATTTAGTCTCTCTGCTGGCTATCTCATTCCACAGTTGTGGTCGAATCATCACTAAAGTCGACCAGGACAATAAAATATCAAACGCCTGTCCTCCCCGGGCTTAAAAGTCTTGTTCCGAGCAACACCAAAATTAGCCAGGATAATAAAACAGACCCAGGAAGTTTCCTAAAGTGCTTACATTTTTTAATTACCTCCCGGTTGTAATCAAACGCTGTCCCCGGAGTTAAAGTTTATAAGGACATCCGTAAGAGGTTGTTAACAAATGGCTAATTGCTAATTGCATGCCTTAAACAGATTATAATATACATTTAGGATGAGATATTAAAGATGGAAGTAAATATTCAATAATAATATTTTGTTTGTGCCTTATTTCCGCCATACCAATTTTTTATGTCTCCCTTGTACCGATGATTTACTGTCCATAGGACGAGTAGGCCTGCTAGTGTTTTTATTTTAAATAACACTAATAAATATTTTAATGGATTATCTGCGCTCTGTTTTCTTCAAACCTCGAGTAGTGTTGTAAGTTTATAAATTTTTCGCTGGCCCTCCGGGAAACATTGTACAAAGTGTGATTGTTTGTTTGTAGTTTAGATCAAAGCTACACAAAGGACTATCTCTGCTCTGCACAAGACGGGTATCGAAACCCAGTTTCTAGCGTTATAACTCTGCAGACATACCCACGTGCCACTGGGAGGCGTTGTACAAAGAAGTATTAAAAACAGAAACGTAGACTTGCGTATTATGCGTACCGAAACCAACCAGAATAGACTGCATAATTACCGACATGAAAGATGCTCAAATCACGCACTCTACTTGATATTTTAAGGTGGGTGTGGCGTAGTAGTTAGGTGTTGGGTTGTGTGTCTGAGAGTGTACAGCTTACATCCAGCAAACGTAACAAAAGGAAATCCTCAATAGCCGCGGTACGTAAAATTCGTTTCGGCAGAATCAGAGTAAAGTAGACCACGAGATCTTTTTTTTTTTCGTCATCTTTTATTAACTATATTCTGTGCGCCAGCTATGCAGTGTGGGATACGCGTATATCTGATTCAATTTTGTTACTCGAGATCTCGACCAGCCTACATCTCAAATTGAAATTCTTTAAGGGAGAATGACAATAAATTAATCTACGAGACCATGGGCGTGGTCAAATATATCAATGGAAAGTGTTTGACGTCCTGAGTCGAAAACTGTAATTAGATCTTAAGTCAGTCAAGAGATGGAGGAGCTATTAGCTAAAAGCTTGTACTTGAAAAAAACACAAAAAAGCACAAGAAACTCTGAGCCATTCTACGAGCTGATATTATTCGGCTTAAAAAAGAAGTGCTCCGCGCTTTAAACCAGTTGATGCTTTATAAGAGTGAAGGTCACATATTCGATTAGAGTATCCAAAACATTGGCGGTGGTACTGGCTAGCTGTCTTCCTGTTGTTATATCAGTTCGAAACGAGGGACAGCTAGCGCAAGACCCCCTTCCCTCGTGGCCCAGCGATACATCTGCAGACTTACAACGCTAGAAACTGGGTTTCGATGCCCCCTGGTGGGAAGAGCACAGATATCCAAAATAAATGATCTGATATATTATCTGCAAATATCAGGTAACTTTTAACAAATTAAAACACAAGTTGAAGCACTAACGACAAGCGATAAGAAACTCTACAGACATGACATTTAAAACTAAAAGAACTAGCAACACAGTTAATAAACGTACGGAGTTGAGGATTTACTTAAAAAAAAACGTTTGAAGTTTTCAACTGAACGAAGAAGAACATGCACTACAAGATAAAGCAGAGAATAATATATGAAATGGATTCTGGTGATCATTTATCACGACAGGGACTTGCCGCTGGCTGCTCTGACTTCCCCAGTTATGCTCGTATTGTCGTATAAACAATCGTGAGGGAAGAATTGGAAGAAAACAAAAGCATCGCCTTTCTTTGTATGTGTCTATATTACCATTTTAAAATACAGATAATAGTGGAGCCTTTATTCTATATTTTTATTTCAAGTTGTTAAAATTCAAATTAATATCAAATGAATTACTTTAGTTGGAAACAAAAACTTGTGACGTGGTAACGTTATGTTAGTGAACTGTATCACAAAAACCAAAACGAAACAAAAACTTAAACAAAAAAAGAAACATAAACTGTTCACGTTGAATGAATCTTCTCATTTCTGCTCTTTACCTGCAGGTAGCCTTGAACCTTTCCATAATTAAAAAGAGTATTTGTTTATATGCGGGAAGGTTACTGTATACGTAAAGTTTTATGAAAATTTAAATTTAATCTAGTGATCGAGAACTTACGTTTTCTTTTTTCATTAAAAGCGAATCATTTCCACAAAACACGATATACGTGTTACAAAAAAAATGAATATTCCTTAAAAGCGAATCATTTTCTCAAAACTTGATACGCGTGTTACAAAAAACAAAATTGAATGAATGTCCCTTATCTTAGTCACTCTTAATTTATCGAGACAAAAAAATGAAATGCTGCGTATTCGTTTACAATATTAACTACTGATATATACAGTAAACAGTGAAATCTAACTGCACTTATATCATAATATAAGTTGTCTTAATATTTCTATGCTCTACAGTCATTATGTTTGTTCGTTTGTTTTGAGTTAAACACAAAACTACACAATGGATTATCAGGTATCGAAACTCGGTTCTAGTGGTATAAGTCCATAGACACACCACTGTGCCACTTGAGGACCAATCATTGTGGCATATAACTAAAGCTAACATTATATTACAATATGATAAGGCTTAATATTTTCTCGTTATGCAGTCATTGTAGTATAAAGCTAAGATAAGCATTATATCACGATACAATTAGGCTTAACTTTGTGTACTGATTATTATCACTTTCGATTCATTATTGTAGTACATGCTTTACAGATCTTCGATAAAAAAAATAATAAAGTTTAATTTTGTATGATTTACTAATGTAGCACTCGACTCGTGATCTGAGGGTCGCGAGTTCGAATCCCCATCACACAAAACACGGTCGCCATTTCAGCCGTGGGGGCGTTATAATGTGACGGTCAATCCCATTATATTCGTTGGTAAAAGAGTAGCTCAAAAGTTGGCGGTGGGTAGTGATCATTAGTTGCCTTCCCTCTAGTCTTACACTGCTAAATTAGGGACGGCTAGTGCAGATAGCCCTCATTCAAAAACAAAGAAACAAACAAACGTATGTGATGTTTACCAGAAATCAATACATTAAACTTACACATAACATTTGGATATCGACAGAATTTCTAATCCTACTGTTTGAGGGCTGAGAAGATAAACATAACAGTCCCAAAATACATATAGGTTATATCAAACGGTATAACTTATTAAATAGTCAATCAAACATTTATTTCCTGTCAAGTTTCGTGATAGTTTCTTCAACAATGTTAGTGCCATATATCGTGGTGAGAATAAATGTTATAACAAAGTGTTCGTTTAAGTGTTGGCTATGTCAAAACCGAGACTATTTCAGCTCATGATAAGAAGTAATTATGTAATATTGATAAATGCATTAAACGTTGTTGAAATTGAAATTGTCTTCAAACGGTAAGGTATGTATTTGTTGGAGAGAATTACTGCTGTCGGACATTTATTTAATATTGATACATATTTATACACTGTTAAAACGCTTCTGTAGAATTTACACAACGAAACATAAAAGTTATTACAAAACTACCAGTTGTTGTTACTTAAACCATCGTTAAATTAAAATAATGAAGAAATGTCTACATTTGTATTTGCAACTTTAATGACAGCTCATGCGTACCTGACCAGAGATCCCCTAGGGATTAGGTATAGCCACTGACCAGAAGTTGGGTAACATATGCCGCTACAGAGCATTTGTCCAGTTCCTGAAACAGAATAACAGATTAATTGTCTATCTTACAATGATTTACAGCTACAAATTCGTGTTGAACAGCATCATTGCGACTCTAACCTTGGATCTTCCGATACGCAGTCTGTTATGCTAATAGTATAGCTATCTAAGCGACTTTCGGCCTGTCAGCATTAGATTATTTCAGGTGTAATATTATACATGATAGTATGATTTTGTGTTTTGTCTCCTATTTTGATGGTAAAATATGTTGTTTTTGCTAACCTTTAATTTGTTTTCTTAGTTTATAAATATTTTAAAATTTGAAAGTGAAATCAAGAATAGCACTTGACTACATTTTTACTGAGAAGCCCGCCAACGACTCAGCGACAAGTCTGTGAGATTATAACCCTAAAACCCGGATTTAAAATTCACAGTGAGAAGAGAATAGACGGCCAGCCCATTGCGCTTAACAACAAAGTAATCGAAACCGTGTTTTCTTTCATTTCATATCACGAGAATAGAGAGAGAGAGAAAATAAATTTTAACTAGTCACATTACATAAAAGTATATGTTCTGTAGAACTGAAAACAAATCAAAAGAGATTCAAAACACGTGGTTTTTGAGCGATTCAATGTTTGGGTTTGATTTTGATCTGTAATTTACGATTAGCATTGTTGATTTTAATTTCGCGCAGAGCTACACAAGGGCTGTCTATGCTAACAAGTCCCTAGTTTAGCAGTGAAAGACAGCTAGTTATCACTACCCATTATTAACCCTTAAGATATTATTTTACTAACTAATAGTAGGATTGTCCGTAACATTATAACGCTCGCGCTCTTAAGAGGCGATCATATTTGGTGGGACGGAGATTCAAACCCGCGACCCACAGATTGCGAGTCAAACGCTCTAACCACTGGCGGGATCAGAACATGTAAGCAATATGTTTAGTTTATAACTTTTAAACTAAATTTTCTCTTGAATATGATTCACCTGTTTATTAACCCTTGCGTATTTCAAAATAATTAGTTCAGTACGAGCGTGTTACGTGCACGAATATGATTTATCTCTTTATTTACCTGTCCAGTATAGATGTGTCACGTGCGAAAACAAGCGTTATGTCACAAAATCAAATGCTTTTGTAGATATACCGGTATTAAAGTATGAATATAAAACTGATTAATTTCCTACACGTGATAGTGTTACGTCATGGCGCTCCTCTCTGTAGAGTAGAGATACAAACACTGCTCCGTGTATCAGATTATGCACACAAGTTGAACCGTAAATTATCATGTATCGTATTATAACATCCGCGGGTACAGTTCTTTCTAAAGGCTACATACAGATTCATCGAAGATAAATTACGTCGATATTAAACTATAAATCATCTCTGATTGGTTAAGGTAACCTATCAGAAGCTGTCAGGACATGTTTTTATTATAATCAAGTAGCTTGATGATATAATTCGTCTTTAAACAAGAAATTGTTCTGTCGTAAGGTTTCATTCAACCGCACAGACTTGAAAGCTTTGGCCCTAAATCAACCATATGTCAATTAACACAAAGAAGTCTGTTAACATGTTCAGAATCAATGCAATATTTCTCTAAAAATGTGCATTTTCTTCGCATTATCTGCATCAGTTGAAGCAAGCTCGACTTAAACGCCCCCTAGTGATGTTATCATTAACCTGTCCATATATATATATATATATAACATCAATCCGATTCACCTGTAGATGCAAACAACGTAACGCTGTCACATCAGACTATTATTTCGTCTTTTATTAATTTCTTCTACCGATTTCGTGACTTCAAAAGTCACTCTTTAGGAAATGATTTTACTGAGAATATAACAAGGAAACATAGAAATAACACCTTTCCACTAGACATAATATAAAATAAGTGCATATACCTTCCCAATGTATAAACATATAATAAGTCCACGTATGAATTACTTACGTTACAAATGTTCGAAAGTAAATTAACTTAGTCAATATATATATATATATATATATTATTCAATTAAAAATTATTCTAATTGTACAATTTATAATTATTATTACAGGAACGCCATTCATTTATCCTATAATATCATAGATTTACTTGTTGTTTATGTGACTTTTGGTAACTGTTTTCACTTCTGATTGACTCTGGTGTCTCTGCGGCAAAAGTTTCAAAGCGTATAATGCTAAAATTCTAGTTTTTATACCCGCATTAGATAAAACATTGTATAGTTTTGTGCTTAACAAGCAAGCAAACACGTGAAGGCTACATAACGCTTTGGTTGCTTTACAACTAAAGGCTACATAACCTTTGGTTGCTTTACAACTGAAGGCTACATAACGCTTTGGTTGCTTTACAACTGAAGGTTACATAACGCTTTGGTTGCTTTACAACTGAAAGCTGCATAACGCTTTGGTTGCTTTACAACTGAAGGCTACATAACGCTTTGGTTGCTTTACAACTGAAGGCTACATAACGCTTTGGTTGCTTTACAACTGAAGGCTACATAACGCTTTGGTTGCTTTACAACTGAAGGCTACATAACGCTTTGGTTGCTTTACAACTGAAGGCTACATAACGCTTTGGTTGCTTTACAACTGAAGGCTACATAACGCTTTGGTTGCTTTACAACTGAAGGCTACATAACGCTTTGGTTGCTTTACAACTGAAGGCTACATATCGCTTTGGTTGCTTTACAACTGAAGGCTACATAACGCTTTGGTTGCTTTACAACTCCGTGTATTTATTTGTTCTAGATGGTTGTAGGTGAATACAGATAGAAAGACAATCAGTAGAACGTACACTTCTGACATGCAGCGTTCATCATATTCGTGCCTCAAAAAAAATGTGTGTGTTTTCTGTCATAATCAACGGACACGAACAGTATTTGGCAGGACAACGAGAAATAACATTCTACGTATGTTCACCCAGTTGCATCAAAATTTGATAATTTTTGACTCAGTTATAGAGTAAAAATAGTGTAAAAAATTGATCCCATGTTAACAGTTTCTTTTGAATTTCGCGCAAAGCTACACGAGGGCTATCTGCGCTAGTCGTCCCTAATTTAACAGCGTAAGACCAGAGGGAAGGCAGCTAGTCATCACCACCCACTGTCACCTCTTGGGACTACTCTTTTACCAACGAATAGTTGGTAAACATTATAACGCCCTAAGGCTGAAAGGACAAGCATGCTTAAGTATGACGAGTATTCGAACCCGAGACCCCCATATTACGCACCGAGCACCCTAAACACCTGCCATGCCAGGCCCCATGTTAACAAATAGGGATGTTTGTGAATTTTTATGACCTAGCTGTAACATTGATCTTTGACCCTCCAAAACTAATCACTTCTGAGATGGGTCATAATCCAAATACATACGCTGCTCGCCAAAATCTTAAGACCAATGAACATGAAGAAAAAATATGCATTTTGCGTTGTTATACTCAACCACTTATTTGAGTAGAGCTTCGAAAGATGAAAATAAGAAAAGGGAAAATAAAGATAAAAACTTTTTTAGCATTTAATAGGGAAAATGTGAACACTATGAAATTAGCCTAAATACCAGCTGGTCAAAAGTTTAAGACCATACTAAAACGAAGCGTTAATCGGTAAACAAGTAACGAAATTTAGTCATTTGTGTTTAAGCATAAGCGTTGTCAACATCTTCCACTGACATCTCTTGTGACAATAGGTAAAAACATGGCAAAGGCTAAAAAGGTGACAGTGGCAGAATTATCGAGCTGCAAAAGCAAGGTCTCTCTCAATATGCCATCACTGGTGATATTGAGCGTAGTAAAACTACTGTTGCAAATTTCTTAAAAGACTCCGAGGGATACGGAACGAGAGTGTCAAGTGGTCGGTCCAAGAAAATTTTGCCGGCGTTGAGCAGGAGGATTCGACGGGTTGTCCGGCAAGACACCAGCCGATCGTCGAACCAGATTGAGGCCCTTACGGACGCATAATGCAGCTCAAGAACAATAATATGGTATCTACGAGAGAAAGACTTTAAACACCGTAAACGTCTTCAAAGGCCACTCCTCCTTCCATACCACGAAACAGCTCAGTTAAACTTTGCTGAGAAGCACCAAACATGAGACGTACAAAAGTGGACGAAGGTTTTGTTCTCTGCTGAGAAAAAAATTTAACCTGGATGTTCCAGATGGCTTCCAACGTTATTTGTACGATAAGGATATTCCACCGTAGACATTTTTTACACGACACAGTGGAGGAGGTTCCATCATGATCTGGGGTGCATTCTCCTTCCATAGAACAATGGAGCTTCAGGTTATACAGGGGCGTCAAACAGCAGCTGGCTACATTGGCATGTTGGAGATAGCATCCTTATTGACTGAATGCCCTCGCTTGTGTGGAACTGACTGGATCTTTCAGCAGGACAACGTTAAAATCCAGAATGCCCGCAGGAAAAAGAACTTTTTCATGGCGAATAACGTGATTCTTTTGAACCATCCAGCGTGTTCGCCCGAACTGAACCCCATTTAAAATGTTTGGAGTGGATGGCAAGGGAAGTCTATAGGAATGGACGTCAATTCCAAAATGTGCATGATCTTCGTGAAGCCATTTCTCCCCCTTGAAATAACATTCCAGCCAGCCTTCTGCAAACTTATATCGACCATGCTAAAGCGAATGTTTGCATTTATTCGCAATGACGGCCTCTTGTTCGGCATTTCCTACGCTGTTTAGGACTTCTTTTTGGTATGGTCTTAAATTTTTGACCAGCTAGTATTTAGGCTAATTTCATAGTGTTTGTATTTTCCCTATTAAGTGATAAAAAGTTTTTATTTTTATTTTCCCTTTTCTTATTTTCATCTTTCGAAGCTCTACTTAAATAAGTGGTTTAGTCTAACAACGCAAAATGCATATTTTTTCTTTATGGTCATTGGCCTTAAGATTTTAGCCAGCAGTGTACCAATTTTGTCCAAATTCACTTGGCCGTTTTTAAACTATCTTGTTGAGAAACACAGGGGTGAAACATATAACTTCCGTTACTTTCGGTGGTGGAAATAACAAACTGACCTTTTAAAACATATCTTGTTCCATTTATGATATTTCTAATATGTGTTTCACGTATTTGAATGAGTTTCTTTGACGCACGAGTTGAAGTGTTTCACGTCGTAGTTTTTACCGAAAATATCGTTAATGTTTGTTTGTTTGTTTTGGAATTTCGCACAAAGCTACTCGAAGCTATCTGTGCTAGCCGTCCCTAATTTAGCAGTGTAAGACTAGAGGGAAGGCAGCTAGTCATCACCACCCACCGCCAACTCTTGGGCTACTCTTTTACCAACGAATAGTGGGATTGACTGTCACATTATAACGCCCTCACGGCTGAAAGGGCGAGCATGTTTGGCGCGATGGGGAAAAATATCGTTAAATAAAATTAACTCGTTGCAACATGTAAACGTTTCGCAGTGTAGGTTTATATTTCAAAGCGCTCTTACAGAATTCTTTATTCCATAAGTGGTATCTTTAGAAACTTTTCTTTTCAATCTTTTTCTAATATTTACTTTCAAATATGAACATCGAGAGGAATTACTGTCATTAAAAAACGTAAGTGATTGCTGCTGTATTTAATCAGTCATCAAACTTGTGGGCACAAGTTACCATTACCACAATATGAGTGAAAAAAGAATGTTAACTGCACAAACAAAGTTATATACTGCACAAACAAATATATATATGTAGTGCACTAATGTGTTGAAATCCGTTGATTACACTGTACAACAATGTTTTTGAAAAGTTATGTTATGTTATCTGAATCTATATTATTTATTTATTTACTGGTTTTATCCTTAAGTTATTGAAAGTTTACGTTGCTCCTTAGTAGCAACGTATAGTTCATCCTCATATAAAGTATTCCTTTTAAACATATCAGTTGTTTATTCCAAAGAGAAAAATTGTTTGTCCGTTTGTTCTCGAATTTTGCGCAAGCCGTCCATAATTTAGTAGAGTAAGACTACAAAGAAGGCAGCTAACCATCACCACCCACTGTCAGCTCTTTGGCTTCTCTTTTATCAACGAATAGTGGGATTGACCGAACGTTATAACGCTCCCACGACTGAAGGAGTGAGCATGTTTGGTGTGATGAGGATTCGAACCTGCGATCCTCGAATTACGAGTCGAGTGCCCAAACCTACTGGCCATGCCGGGCCTAGAGTGAGCTAAGTCTTGTATCACGCACTAGTCTTTCAAGTTGCCTTGTTTATCTGCACATTAATTCGAAAACTACATCGCTTCTTTCCTATGTATAGAAGCATAACTCGTCAACACATTCTTGAAATATATATCTTGAAGACTATTTTCCAGAATTCAAGTATTCTTCCGCAATATACCACTTCCTCAGAATCGTTACTTTTGCGAATGGATACAACTGCATTACATACTAATTTTATTTTTAGTGATTTTGATATGATTTTGAATTACTATGCAGTTAATTTAACCGAGTTTAATATAAGCTTTGTAATTAATTGTTGTCTTGCCATAAATTATATATTGTAAAGATATATTGCAAGATAATCAAAAGTTCAATTAATATTTTGCCCAATATAAATACGCCCCCTAGCGATAATCTGTAAAGGTGTGGTCAGGTAATCACACTTGTCTCTAGCTTCATTAACGTTCGTTCTAAAGTGTTATTTATTTCCTATTACATATAACACAGCTTTTATAAAACACGGAGAAATATATTGTAATACAAACAAAAAAAGACGTCGACAGAGTCAGCGTGCTTTGACATGGGGATCAAATCAGTTTCTTTTAACACTTTGTAAAACACTTGTATAAAGAACTTGCAGCTCACCCTTTTTGTTAGAGCTCTGTATTTAATAATGCAATGAGTATTTTAAAGTAAAAATATGACTGTTTAGAAGTTGAGTTTTGTCTACCAAGTCTGTGATAAATTATCTCAGTTGACGTGTCTAGCGTTGACGTAACGGTCGTTATATTTCTACGTGTAATTGACTAGACATATGTTGGTGACAAGTGGTCACTGTTCTGAAGGGTTCCAAATAAATTGGCTATAAATCATTTACTTTGATAAACCCGTATTTTGTCTTTCAATTCGTTACGCCTCAATGTAACATATTTGAAACTCCTATAGAAGCTGTCGCTAAACAACAAATATCACAATTTTATGAATTGTAAACCAAGTTACAAGTTAAAACTTGCCGAATCCTTTGAACAATAACTTTAAAATATGTTTTTAGAGGTCAGTGTATACTTAAAGGTCTGCAGTAGGTTGGGCTTCCTGAAGTTTGCATATCCACTGTTTCACCCTTTCAACAGTGAACGTAAGAGATTACTCCTCCAAGACCACTTAGCTGCACGCGCCTGCTATAAAAGACATACCAAGGGGAGTTGAAACGCTTATAACTCCCCTTGCGTGTCTTCGTGGTCACGTGACCACTTATATAAGCAGGGGAACAGTCTACATCAGAAATAGTTCGTTTTTTTTCTCTCTAGTTTTTTGGTTAACAAAGTTTTGTTGGTTGGACCCTTTTTTCACATTTTGTTTTTCATATAAAACTTTTAGAACGTTGATTTATATGTTACTTTTTTTTTTTTCAAGAGACATTTATTTCCAAATTGATTTTTACATGTTTTTGGTGTGTTTTAAAGTGGGTAAATATTTCCACGTGTCTGTGTATGAACACGATAGCAATAAAATGTTTGTTTGTTTTTTAATTTCCCGCAAACCAGAGGGAAGGCAGCTAGTTATCATCACCCACCGCCAACTCTTGGACTACTCTTTTACCAACGAATAGTGTTACTGACCGTCACATTATAACGCCCCCACGGCTAAAAGGGGCGAGCATGTTTGATGTGACAGGGATTCGAACCTGCGACCCTCGGATTACGAGTCGAACGCCTTAACTCACCTGGTCATGTCGGGCCTACATTAAAATGAGCTGTATATTTTTTGGTTTCTACAAACTAAAATAAAGCTTTAGTGGAAATAATTCAATAATATTGTAACTCCTGAGACATTTAATTCACCGAAGAGTTCAAAATATTGCAGTAACTAAATACAGGGTGGTCTCAAAATAAAACAATTCCCACTCGTCATAAACGTGAAGTGACTGAATATGGTATTCCACAGGAAGCATAGGCCTAAAACAGTTATCTTTGGAATCTCCAGTGATACGTTAAAACGAACTACAATTTCTTACACGCATCTTTTAAAGTCTCGTAATTTTGAAGCCAGGCCGTATAATTTAAAGCTGGTCTAGAAATATCGTTTCGCTCTGTTCCGTTTTGTTGATGAATTCTGAAGATAAAAAGGTTTGAGGACACGAGTTTAAGATTTGGATAAGACAAGCTGGTCTCCAGTTAAGACGGTTTTATTTCTATAACAGGGTGGATGGCTTTATGTAATGACTTGCTGTCAGGGGAGGCCGGCACTTTGCAGGTAGGAACGTAATCAATGAGTTCCTCAAAAATAAAGGTGTACTTAAATTTTACTTTTTTCAACGACATCCCCTGAGGATCCATTGGCCCCTTGCTGTCCGTATATTATAATTCCCTCTTTCTTATTTAGTACAGAGTAGCCTATAAATTACTCACTGTCTTCCCATATGCTTCTTTTTATATTCTTCCGTCATTTTCTATAAATTAACTCTTTATTACAAGCTGTTTCTTTCTTTATTGCGTCAGTCTTTCTAGTTTTTGTCTGATGAAGTTCATGTTAGTTCGTCAAGAATCTCTGTCACAACTTGCACTCTATGCGAACATTCATAAAACGTTAGAAAGATGTACAGTTCTTTAAACACGTGGCCCGGCATGGCCAGGTGGGTTAAGGCGTTCGACTCCTAATCCGAGGGTCGCAGGTTCGAATCCCTGACGCATCAAACATGCTCGCCCTTTCAGCCGTAGGGGCGTTAAAAATGACGGTCAATCCCGCTATTCGTTGGTAAAAGAGTAGCCCAATAGTTGGCGGTGGGTGGTGATGACTAGCTACCTTCCCTCTAGTCTTACACTGCTAAATTAGGGACGGCTGGCGCAGGTAGCTCCCGCATAGCTTTGCGCGAAATTCAAAAAACAAACAATCTTTAAACAGGATGTCCAGCAAGAATTTTTTAAAAAGAAAAATTACTATAGTAAAGTGTTCTGTTATTGGTAAGAGATACAAAACTATGTTAAGCCTCGTCAACCGACAAAAAAGATCATTAGTGCGAGAAAGACAAAGTGTAAGACAGATTTGGACATGAAATACAAAAACCTGTAGGAAACTAACACTAAAAATTAAATTACATCTAATAATAAAATAATCGTCGCAAATGAATTATCAGATGTTAAAGAGAGAAAAAAACAGCAACTTTTATGTGGACTACTAAATCAGTGAATAAATACTTAGTACACAATAGATATAATTACCTGGACATGGGTGTCACCATTAAAATCATCTCAGGAACCACAACGTTCGTGTGCGGTCTTGGGGCTTAACAACAACCAAAACGTAAGACATCCCAAATGTTGGCAAAATACAACTTTAGTTACATGGTCTCTCGATAAGCACTGATCTTCATAATAGAAATAATGCATGACTGCTGTTATTATATATGAAGTTTAGAGAACAATTATGTTATTGTGAAGAAACTAGAATACCCATCTTTTATTTTTCGAGGAGCAGTTGGCAACAGATTTATCCAGTTTTATAAAACGTAAATGTTAGACAATAGCGTGTCCATCAGGAGACTAGTGTGTGTTGTTTGCTGTACTGAAAACACTCAATATACTGCAGTAGTCCATAGATGTGATGAACATACTGTTTTGTTGTTGCTGTTTCAGGAATTATACTACAAGAATATATCGTTGTTGCTTTGTTTCTCACTAACTTATAGCATTCATTCACCTCTCAACTCCATCAAGGAACATAGGGCCGCAATCGCTTGCGGATTCTTCAACAGGTATTTAAGTGAGTAGGTTGTTAGCCCACTGCACCGAGCCGTCCCTAATTTAGCAGTGTAAGACTAGAGGGAAGGCAGCTAGTCATCACCACCCACCGCCAACTCTTGGGCTACTATTTTACCACCGAATAGTGGGATTGACCGTCACATTATAACGCCCCCACGGCTGGGAGGGCGAGCATGTTTGGCGCGACGCGGGCGTGAACCCGCGACCCTCGGATTACGAGTCGCACGCCTTACGAGCTTGGCCATGCCGGGCCAACTTATAGCATACGAATATGTAATTAAACCTCTCGAATCATCTTGTCAGGATGTGACAGGGAAGTATTACCCCTCATCGGTCATCCTGGCTTAGGTCGAACTAAGTGACGTATCGAATGAAAGACCAATGTTTCATAAATCCGCTAAATTTAGGTAAATATGCAGTCTCAAACAGAGAAGTGTCCAAGTTCTTTAGCAGCGTAAAATTGCAAATATGTGGGATAAGGCTGATGGGTTTTATTTGTTTTGAATATCGCGCAAAGCTACACAAGGGCTATCTGCGCTAGCCGTCCTTAATCTAGCAGTGTGAGACTAGAGGAACGGCAGCTAGTCATCACCATACGCCGCCAACTCTTAGGCTACTCTTTTACGAACGAATAGTGGGATTGACCATCACATTATAAACGACCCCACGGCTGAAAGGGCGAGCATGTTTGGAGTGACGGGAATTCGAACCCGCAACCCTCGGATTAAAAGTCGAGTGCATTAACCACCTGGCCATGCCAGACCAGACTGATGGGAGCAGGTGCAATTCATGAAGCTTGTGTGAATGGGTTTTAGGTTAGATTAACTGTTGGGTTACACTAATCTCAAATTATAACATTCGTTTATGGTAAAAGAAAATATTAAAGGTTACGTATTACACCGCACATGCTGTGTTTCTAACATTACATTCTATCTTTACGACAGTAATTTTAATATGAGTGGTCCTGTGACATAGCTTTAATGAAGCAAGTGATCTTACTGCCAAATGTCCATGCGATGTCTTTCAACAACGTTTCTCGAAACGTACCCTACAACAAGAAGAAGAAACGTCTTCCAGCCGTAGGAAGAGACAGAAGCCAAAGTTCTAGTATGTTTACACTGCATGATATACCCTTAAAATAACAAAGTTCTGGTAATAATGGTCTCATTCTGCCTCTTCCCTTGAAGCTTAAGTATAGAAGCAGAAGTTTTCCAACTCTAGGAACAGGCAGAAGCAGGCCATTAAAGCCAAAGTCCTAATAAGACCACACTGTCTAAAATACAGTTGGAACAACAATCATAACAAATACAAACGAACTTAAACAAGGGTTAGAATAATTCCTGTTAAACAAAGTAAATTATTTTAGTTTGTTTGTTTTGAATTAAGCACAAAGCTACACAATGGGCTATCTGTGCTCTGCCCATCACGGGTATCGAAACCCGATTTTTAGTGTAAGTCCGCAGACATACCACTGTGCCACTGGGGGTCAATTATTTTAGTATTAATTTAAGAACTATTAGGTAACTTCTTTTAAGAGGGCTATCTGCGGTAGCCGTTCCTAATCTAGCAGTGTAAGACTAGAGGGAAGGTAGCTAGTCACCACCCCCACTGCCAAACTCTTGGGGTACTCTTTTACCAACGAAAAGCGGAATTGACCCTCACATTATAACGCCCCCACATGGCTAAAAGGGCGCGTACGTCTGGTGCGACGGGGACTCGAACACACGACCCTCAGATTAGGAGTCGAACGCCTTAACCCACCTGGCCATGCCGGGCCGTAGTAAAAGAAGTTATTTAAGAAACCTAGTGGTTCAAAACAAACAAAAGAAACATACATTCATTACAAATTTCATCGAAATGTAAATTGGGTTGGATAATAATCAGAATAAAAAGAAGTGAATATATTAAGCCTATTTTTATTTTCAAACTGAAATGTATTAGTGACTTGCTGGCCGAATCCTTAACTAAAGAAAAATTGTAATACAAATGTGTTTGTTTTGAATTTCGTGCGAAGCTGCACGAGGTCTTTCCATCTGCGCTAACCATCTCTAATTTAACAATGAAATAATAGAGGGTTTGCTTGTTTGTTTTTGAATTTCGCGCAAAACTACACGAAAGCTATCTGCTTTAGCCGTCCCTAATTTAGCAGTGCGACGAGGATTCGATCCCGCGACCCTCAGATTACGAGACAAGCGCCCTAACCACCTAAACATGCTGGACGCAAGAGTAGACGGAAGGAAGTTAGTTGTCACCTTCCACCGCCAACTGTTGAGCTACTCTTTTACCAATGAACAGTGGAAGGATAAGCCGTGATATTATAACGCCACCACAACTGAAAGGGATTTGGTAGAACTGGATTCGAACCCACGACCCACAAATTCGAGTCGAGCGCCCTAACCACTAGATATTTAATACCTAAAATGCTTACGTTGTTTATAAACACAATGCGTGTCATGTTCGTTCTGTTAACTGTTTCACTTTCCAGACTTGATCTCATGCTCACCTAAAACACAATTGACCCCTTAAGGTTTGTTTTTACAATCCAGTTAGAAATTGAACAGTAAAACAATATAATATTGGGACTATACGAGCCAGCAAGCTTTTTTTGTTATATAGTACTTTAATTAGAAGTGGCCGCCGCTATGAATCGCCAAACTATTGTAGCCCTTGATTCATGATAATACCATTTTCAAAATATTTATCACTGAACTTTTTTCTAGTGAATTCTACAAACCAGTGGTTTGCAACCTATGGTACGCGCATCCCTGTGGGCACACGAGGACCATTCAAGAACGTTAAAAATGAAATGAAATAAATCTCACGCCTCAAAATTGAAGGGCAGTGTCTGCCAGTTACCATTGTATTCTATAACCCAGTGCTCAGCGTTTAGGTATTGTCAACTCACCCCTAAGTCACTTCTTTCGATTTAACTTTTTTCCATTAACAATAAATCACTCTTTGTTTGCAAATTATATGCGTCAGAACCACTGCTTCAAAGGTCAAACTGGGAGTACATAGCCAAGAAGATCGTGGAGAGCTGATATAAACGCTTCACGGATACGCTATCCGTATAACGTCACTAAAATATGTATATCATGTAATCAGTGAAATGAAAAGCTATACCATAAAAATCCCTTTGAAAATGATTCAAAATAAATATTTATTTTTTGACAAACCTGAAGTATCAGTTATTTCAGTCTTAGCTTGAATTGTGTATTATAGAAAGAAATCAATTTCGCACTTCTAAATGCAAGGTCGATGTAGCACATTGACCACATTCGTATCCATCGTTGTTCTGGAGCACTTCTATATTTTGCATAACCAATTCTTATTACCTCCAATCCCATGACCATAACAACCCAGAATAGTCCCTCTTGTGATATTTAAAAATTATCTCGTAACAAACAAGTAATAAAGTAGAAACTGTTTAATATATTTAACCATACTGAGTTAACGATAACACAACTGACGATATGAGTACTGCGTGCGCAGTAAATTACATAAATTTGTTTGTTTGCTTTCGAATTTCGCGCAAAGCTACACGAAGACTTTCTGCGATAGCTGTCCCTAATTTAGCAGTGTATGACTAGAGGGAAGGCAGCTAGCCATCACCACCCACCGCCAACTTTTGGGCTACTCTTTTACCAACGAATAGTGGGATTGACTGTAACATTATAACGTCCTCACGGTGAAAGGGCGAGAATGTTTGGTGGAACTAGAATTCGAAACCGTGACCCTCAAGTTACGAGTCGAGCGCCCTAACCACCTGGCCACGCCGGGTTCTTTGCCTGATTGAAACCTAAGCTTCTCCTGTTCTCAGGATTGAAGAAAAGGAGACAACCTCTTAATATACTTAGTGAATTCCTTATTGAAACGTAATTACTCCTATATCCCACCTGAAAGAGGAAACAACCTCTTAAGGAACGAACATAATAAATGCCTTATTGAAACCTGACTATTACCATTCTCCGCTTGAATGAGGACACAGTCTTCAAAATCTCAGTAGCGATGTTGTACAGAACATTTTATGATAATTTACATTATTAATTACATGGATTTAATGCATACTTTCTTAGTAAATTTGGTATGATATAAACCTGTTTTTTAGACGTCAGTGTGAACAAGTTAAAAGCTCTTAGCTTCGAAAGGTTGGACGAGTCATCTTGTGCTTTTCCCGTATGAAACATCAGAGCATGGTTTACCCTAATCCCAGTGCTATATGATCATAACTTTGTTTGTATAGTACTTTCTTGTTTTACCAGGCCCTACAATATATTGCTTTTCACATCGGAACAAGTAAATTATGGGATATTTTGTTCAAGACATAATGTTCAATCAAGCACTATTTCAACAGTTAAATGAATATCATACCAAGTTAGACCTAAATAATAACGTTCGATCACGTCGACCTCCGGGGAAAATTCAAGGGTGATACATATGTTTATGATAAAACTCAAGGTTGATACATGTATTTATGATAAAACTCAAGGTTGATACATGTATTTATGATAAAACTTAAGATTGATACATGTACTTATGATAAAACTCAAGGTTGATACATGTATTTATGATAAAACTCAAGGTTGATACATGTATTTATGATAAAACTCAAGGTTGATACATGTATTTATAAAACTCAAGGTTGATACATGTACTTATGATAAAATGAACCGAGCCACACGTTTATTTTTTTATATGATATTGTGGCATTTGTACGATACGCTGTTTGAATAATCCATGTGTCATATAAAGATAAGGACAATAATTTCATTACAATAGGAAATAGCTCATGTTTAGGAATAATCCATGTGTCACAGAAAGGTAGGGACAATAATTTAATTACAACAAGAAATAGCACGTGTTTATGAATAATCCATGTGTCACAGAAAGGTAGGGACAATAATTTCATGAAAATAGGAAATAACTCGTGTTTATGAATAATCCACGTGTCACATAAAGATAGGGACAATAATTTCATTACAATAGGAAATAGCACGTGTTTATGAATAATCCATGTGTCACAGAAAGGTAGGGACAATAATTTCATTACAATAGGAAATAGCTCGTGTTTATGAATAATCCATGTGTCACATAAAGATAGGGACAATAATTTCATTACAATAGGAAATAGCACGTGTTTATGAATAATCCATGTGTCACAGAAAGGAAGGGACAATAATTTCATTACAATAGGAAATAGCTCATGTTTATGAATAATCCATGTGTCACATAAAGATAGGGACAATAATTTCATTACAATAGAAAATAGCTCGTGTTTATGAATAATCCATGTGTCACAGAAAGGAAGGGACAATAATTTCATTACAATAGGAAATAGCTCATGTTTATGAATAATCCATGTGTCACATAAAGATAGGGACAATAATTTCATTACAATAGAAAATAGCTCGTGTTTATGAATAATCCATGTGTCACAGAAAGGAAGGGACAATAATTTCATTACAATAGGAAATAGCTCATATTTATCTAGGGAAGAAAATTTTAGATTTTCGAGAAAAGCTATTTTGAGGAGTTTAAATGGAAAAATTATACATATGAACATCACTTCCATCATTCACTGGCTTAGTGACGCGTCTGAAGGCTTATAACGTTAAAACCGAGTTTCGATACCTGTGGCGAAACCTACAGCTTTAACAACGAACATCTCCACTTAGAATGCTCCTCCAATACTGGGTAAAATTCACTGTGAAAACTTGGCGAAGTTCAGTTGTACGAAAAGAAAAAAAAAAACATTCTCCGGGTTTGTTAGAAACAGGTTTTATTCTGTTTTTGTTTTTTTTTAGAGAAGGGGCGGAGTTATTGGCTTGGTTTACAAACACAGCTCGTCAGCCATATGAAAAAAAAAATAACGTTATCCTGTTTGCCTTCTTTTCAGTGAATGTTTGATTAAAAATCTGCTATTTTAGCAAGATAAACAGATCGATTTTATATAGTGGAAAATAATTCAGATGTTAGAAACGTTTGTTCCTTTTTCAGCTCTTCCATTATCAAAAACAGAAACCTGGATTCGGGAGTTAAAACCCTAAAAAAAAGTAAAATCGTTACCTCTAGAACTCTTATACAAAAGAAGATCTGCTTATATTCACAATCCCAGAGTGCATGACGAACCAGTGACGTCATATAAGCAGCATGATCCACATAACTTGTAATTGGGTATCTCTTCCATTTCAGTATGATTTCATTTCAGTATGATTTATTTATTTCAGAATAAACCTTCAGATTCCTTCGTTTTCTTCACTCACTTTATCAGAAAGTATAAAAGCAAATAAACACGTATCAAGATATTACGTACTTTATCCAATGGAAGGCGTATGAATTGTAGGCCTTTACAGAATTATCATAGCGTTCGATTACATTTACTTTATTTGCACCAATTATGAGAAACGTCTACATGATACACAAGCAAAAGTACCTCCCCAGTGACAGGAAAAGTTTATCTATCAATTTAAATTATTTCGTGGAAAGTTAATAGTGTTGTATTGTTTGTTTCAGTCAATGTTCTGAACTACCTATACTACCTACTGTGAAAAGTAATTGTTGAACAGTTCAGTCATGTGTTACGACTCATTCAGCAATAATATACCTATCTACATCTTTATTATTTAAATTACGTCACGTTTTATAACGTTAATAATAGTATGGTTAATCCCTAACAGTTTAGTGTGGAATATCCTGTTTGAGAAATAGAATTTGGTATCAACATTATTCATGTCTGTTCTACTGTCATTTAAAATGTTAATGTTGAGTTTTGTCTGCGTGCACAGCTTTTCAAACTGAAGACAGATGAACTATAAGACAGACACCAGGGTTCACAATATATACATATAAGATAATGAATTTCACGAATCTATCACGTCGATAACTGTGATTCTACACACCCGTTATTTGTATGACATTATATCACAATAGTCTTTATAAAATGTTTAACGACTATTTCTGTAGTGTCCAATAAACGTCGACCCACACACGCCCTGGGGGGAGAAATTCTCTACTGAAGGCGAGTTTAGCTTAATACTGGACGTTATCAGGCTAGTTTGACATGAAACATGTAGTTCCCCGTGATGAATACGCTGTTTATGTCATTATTATGACACACAACACTTTATGCAAACGAAGCATGCAGTTGTTTGAGTGACATTACCTGACAATAAGATCAATAATATTCTAACTAAAGATTTATTGGGAATATAAGGTTTTTCTTGCGTGAAAGACGTTGCTACCGAGGAGCATTTTGCTCAGTATCAGAGCTCATCAAGTCGGCTGAGCATGCAACACATATAGATAGCCTTGGTCTAAATTATATCTATATCAGTCGTTTATAGCAAACCAATCACTGTGGATCATAGTGTATGTCTTTACTAATTAATGTAAATAAACAACAGGCTCTAAAACAGACGCCGTTTACAAAATGAGAGGCACGTGAACCGTCTAATTGAAGTCATGAAATAAACTTTAAGCCAATAAGAAAGAGTTTCATCAGTCTACCTACAAATAGGCCGATACAAGTCACTTGGACTACGTTCAAAGTTACTTTCTGTTACGCTTATCTGAAGTAATATACGAAAATAACTATTTCATGGGTATAAAAACACTGGAAAAAAAATGGCGTACCATTCTATTTGTGTACGTAAGAAAGTCCACTCTTAGAAAAATTGGTGCAGCCCAATATATTTAATTATTCTTTCAATAGAATACTCTCTTGCTTATGTTTGTCTTTCGCCAAATAATAACATAACAAATATCGTTTCACGTAGAACAAGGTACACAAATTAATCATTTTTCTCACACAGAGAGGCAAAGACATATTTGAAGGACGTATTGAATGGACTGCACCTGTACTGGGAGTTTTTCGACAACGTTTTGAGGTGGTCACGTGCGCTAGCAGTTCGAAACGTCGTCCATGAACTCCAAATCTGTTCTTTTAACAATGGCTCTAAAGTAAAATTAAATCTAATAATAAAATAAAACTGTTATAACAACTCTCTTTCACTCAATAACGTAAAGCAGTTTTTGGTGTGTTTTTTTTCAGAATTGATGAAACAGGTTTAACAATCCTCAAGTTGTTTTATGTTGTTTTTTTTTATTTTCATCGCTTATTCGGTTTTAACTATATTTGACTCTCCTTTAACAATAAATATATCCGAAAAAATTAAACATGTTAATTGTTAAAACCATCAAAGAAGAGTTGTGCTTTACTACACGTTGTCGTTTTCTTAATGCAAAATCTATACAATAAATCATCAGGGCTGTGCTTACCGCGTGTATCGAAACTCAGTTCAGATTCGTAGTTTACGAACACCAGGTAAATAAGCAAAAAATCTGATTCACGTACTAAACTTCTGAAAACTCAGTAATAAAACCGCCTGTTCATTAATTCCTTTCTTATACCCTATATAAAATACTAACACATATCTAAAGTGATGAACATAAATAAATTCATACTCAACAAATTCTAGCTTCGAACAGCACCTGAACTGAACGCATTAAAAAGTTAACTTCCACCTAATGATAGTGTATGTTTCGTATTGTACATTGTATAACTACATAGTTTGTATTATAAATTTCCACGTGTTGTTGTCTTACTGAAATGTAGATTTATGAATAGTTTATGAACATTAACCAACCCAGTATTTTAATGGCAAATGCAACACTATGAACGTGCCAGTAGACACAATAAAACAAGTAATAATCCAATGTCATGGAGGGTCAGGATGTTCCAAATGACAGGGAGGGTCAGGGTGTTCTTAATGTCAGGGATGGTCTCAATGTCATGGAGGGTCAGGGTGTTCTCAATGTCAGGGAGGGTCAGGGTGTTCTCAATGTCATGGAGGGAGGGTGGTCAGGAGGTTCAGAGTGTTCCCAATGACAGGGATGGTCAGGGTGTTCTTAATGTCAGGGATGGTCAGGGTGTTCCCAATGAAATGGAGGGTCAGGGTGTTCCCAATGACAGGGAGGGTCAGGGTGTTCCCAATGTCATGGAGGGTCAGGGTGTTCTCAATGAAAAGGAGGGTCAGGGTGTTCTCAATGTCAGGCAGGGGCAGGGTGTTCTCAATGAAAAGGAGGGTCAGGGTGTTCCCAATGACAGGGAAGGTCAGGGTGTTCCCAATGTCATGGAGGGTCAGGGTGTTCTCAATGAAAAGGAGGGTCAGGGTGTTCTCAATGTCAGGCAGGGGCAGGATGTTCCCAATGTCAGGGAGGGTCAGGGTGTTCTTAATGTCAGGGGCAGGATGTTCTCAATGTTAGGGAGGGTGTTCCCAATGTCAGGAGGGTCAGGATGTGTTCAATGTCAGGGAGGGTCAGGGTGTTCTCAATGTCAGGGAGGGTCAGGGTGTTCCCAATGTCATGGAGGGTCAGGGTGTTCTCAATGAAAAGGAGGGTCAGAGTGTTCCCAATGACAGGGATGGTCAGGGTGTTCTTAATGTCAGGGATGGTCAGGGTGTTCCCAATGTCAGGGGGTGTTCTCAATGAAAAGGAGGGTCAGGGTGTTCCCAATGACAGGGAAGGTCAGGGTGTTCCCAATGTCATGGAGGGTCAGGGTGTTCTCAATGAAAAGGAGGGTCAGGGTGTTCTCAATGTCAGGCAGGGGCAGGGTGTTCTCAATGAAAAGGAGGGTCAGGGTGTTCCCAATGACAGGGAGGGTCAGGGTGTTCTCAATGTCAGGCAGGGGCAGGATGTTCCCAATGTCAGGGAGGGTCAGGGTGTTCCCAATGTCAGGGAGGGGCAGGGTGTTCTCAATGTTAGGGAGGGTCAGGGTGTTCCCAATGTCAGGGAGGGTCAGGGTGTTCCCAATGTCAGGGAGGGTCAGGATGTTCTCAATGTCAGGGAGGGTCAGGGTGTTCCCAATGACAGGGAGGGTCAGGATGTTCTCAATGTCAGGGAGGGTCAGGGTGTTCTCAATGTCAGGGAGGGTCAGGGTGTTCTCAATGTCAAGGAGGGTCAGGGTGTTCTAACTTGTAAAACACGTTTAGTCGTTTTTTAAATCAGTCGTTTTGTATGTTTCAATTCCCTTGTTCAATAATAAAAAGAAACTAAACGATAGTACATAAATAACAACGACATCGTGTTATTTATCAGACATCAGATATGTTTAAACACAAATTTTTATATCTTTTAAACGAATCAAATTAATTTTGATGAATCATTTCGGATCGGATGAAAAATATTTTCACTTTCAAAACATTGAAACTTAGGGGTTTTCTCGATAGTTACAAGATAATCATCTGTCATGAAATGAACACGAACTTGATCTCAACCGTTACATAGAATAATTCCTCGAAATGTTTGTTTGTTTCGACATTTCGCGCAAAATTATTGGAATGCTGTCTGCGCTAGTTGTCCCTAATTTAGAAATGATAAAGTATAGAGAATAGCAGCTAGTCAACATCACCTACCCCAACTCTTGGATTTCTCTTTACCAATAAATAATGGGATTGACCGTCACATTACAATGCTCTAATGGTTGTAAGGGTGAGCATTTTTGGCAAGAGGTTTCGATCACTAGAACTGCAGATGTCAATTAAAGTCCCCTACCCACAAGACTTTATCAGATCAAAGTTGGATATGTATAATATAAGTTATAAAACGCTTATTATTTTTATCATAGTGTGCTGATTTGCTAATTATTATGTGATTAAATGTTAATTGTTATTATAATGTGGTGTGTACATTGAATAACAAACCTTCATGCATTGTACAATAATATGATACATATGCACGTAGGAGAATGTGTTTTTTTATATCAAAGCCACATCTGGCTATCAGCTGAGCCCACCGAGGAGAATTGAACCCATAATTTTAGCGTTGTACGTCTGTAGACTTGCCGCTGTACTACGGAGGGCAATTTCAAACAGACTTACAGCATTGATAAGAGTTGACAGAACCTGACATGGTCAGGTGGTTAGGGCGTTCGACTCGTAATCCGAGAGTCGCGGGTTCGAATCCCCGTTACACCAAGCATGCTCGTCCTTTCAACAGTGGGTACGTTATAATGTGATGGTCAATCCAACTATTCGTTGGTAAAAGAGTAGCCTAAGAGTTGGCGGTGGATGGTGATGACTAGCTGCCTTCCCTCTAGTCTTACACTGCTAAATTAGGGACGGCTAGCGCAGATAGCCCTCTTGTAGCTTTGCGCGAAATTCAGAAACAAACAAATAAACTTTCGTCAGTTAGTGAGACTGTTTTACCTACCATCATGCCTCAAGCTGCCAATTTGAGTTCATTTTTTTAAGTCGCATACTCAATCCTTTTTTGCCAGCACCTTTTTCAACAGTAATTTTAAAATCGTAACTATATTATTCGGAATGTACCTATACCCTACAGAGCGAGTCATATTTTTTAAAATATATGGTGGTAGTTTTACTTTTCTGAAAGAGTTTTAATTACCCCCACTGACACAGCGGTATATTTACAGACTTACAACGCCGTACCTTTGTGTTTAACTAGAAAAAACACACAACAAAAAACAGTGTTAATAGTTTTCTCTATACTAACGCCATGGAATCTAGACTAACGGTTTCTTGTCATCGCCCCATGCAATAGGTACATCAAGCATTATTATTTATGCTAATTGATTTAGCTAAATATCATGAAACGCTAAATGCTTTTTAATTAGGATAGTTAAAGAAAAAGTAATTTGTGCTGAAAAGTTGACAATAAATAATAACCGTCTACCCGTAGAAAGTTCTAATCTAGTTTGGAAGGCCTCATCAATATTTGTGTGGTCTGTAAGTTCTTTCATCTTATAGTTTTGCTGCTCTAAGTCAGCCGTCTTTAATCCGAATAACAACAACTTAAAAACAGTCCATTTTTACTCTGAGTTGAAGCTCTAGTGACAACGTTAGACCTATAGCTCACGCGACCTTTTGCGTAGGCGAACACAAAACGTTTCGTCAAATTTGAGGGGTTTTTGTTGAATAAGTTTGCAGGTGTGACGTATACTTACACCAAATGAGACACTTAATTGCAGATTGAAAGATTTTTCAGTGTATTTAAAAAATTCCATAAAAGTTAATTATTTTTTTCCATCGAATAAAGTTTCCGTAATTCTAGAACGATAAGAAAACAGTGTAAGAAACTTATTCACAATTAAAGATTTTATATTTCAGATAATTCTGAATGGATTTTCTGGAAACTTGGTATGTGAAGTGAGAAACCAGTAGAGTACATACAATGAAAATATACGTTAGCTTGGGTTACCAAATTCCAAGATAAAGAAAGTAGAAAATCGTTAAATAGTGCTTCCAGCAAGTTGTTTTGGCTACACGAAACACTATCATGTGTTCTAGCATATCGCTTGACAACAACTATTATGGTGTTAACTTCATTAAGTTAGTCAGGCGTATTTTTGTCAGTTTTATTTACGTGACAACATATCAAGATTAAAGTAAGGATTTGTATTACGTATTTATTTTAACATCATATATTATTAATTATAACTTTATCAAATTAACATGTTTATTACCTAGAAAACTGGAGAACCAGAAAGTTTGTCTTCTTGATTGTTGATGTTAGTTCCGAAAGTTAGGGAAGCAAATTATGAATTTTTGTGTCAGTTCCTGTCACTTCGGGGAACTAAGAAAACAAAAGTATGTGTGTTTCCCTATAGCAAAGCAACATCGGGCTATCTGCTGAGTCCACCGAGGGGAAATGAAAGGGTAATTTCTTTGTTAGTTCTGTTTATTTTGGGTGAAATAAGGAAAGAAAAGTGTGATTTCTTTGTTAGTTCCGTTTACTTTTAGTTTAAGGAATGAAATAACTTTGGGTGAAATAAGGAAAGAAAAGTGTGATTTCTTTGTTAGTTCCGTTTACTTTTAGTGAAATAAGGAATGAAAAGTGTGATTTCTTTGTTAGTTCCGTTTACTTTTAGTGAAATAAGGAAAGAAAAGTGTGATTTCTTTGTTAGTTCCCTTTACTTTGGGTGAAATAAGGAAAGAAAAGTGTGATTTCTTTGTTAGTTCCGTTTACTTTTAGTGAAATAAGGAAAGAAAAGTGTGATTTCTTTGTTAGTTCCATTTACTTTGGGTGAAATAAGGAAAGAAAAGTGTGATTTCTTTGTTAGTTCCGTTTACTTTTAGTGAAATAAGGAATGAAAAGTGTGATTTCTTTGTTAGTTCCGTTTACTTTTAGTGAAATAAGGAATGAAAAGTGTGATTTCTTTGTTAGTTCCGTTTACTTTTAGTGAAATAAGGAATGAAAAGTGTGATTTCTTTGTTAGTTAACTTTACTTTGGGTGAAATAAGGAAAGAAAAGTGTGATTTCTTTGTTAGTTCCGTTTACTTTGGGAGAAATAAGGAAAGAAAAGTGCAATGTCTTTGTTAGTTCCCTTTACCTTGGGTGAAATAAGGAAAGAAAAGTGTGATTTCTTTGTTACTTCCGTTTACTTTTAGTGAAATAAGGAAAGAAAAGTGTGATTTCTTTGTTAGTTCCATTTACTTTGGATGAAATAAGAAAAGAAAAGTGTGATTTCTTTGTTAGTTCCGTTTACTTTGGGAGAAATAAGGAAAGAAAAGTGTAATGTCTTTGTTAGTTCCCTTTACTTTTAGTGAAATAAGGAAAGAAAAGTGTGATTTCTTTGTTAGTTCCGTTTACTTTTAGTGAAATAAGGAAAGAAAAGTGTGATTTCTTTGTTAGTTCCATTTACTTTGGGTGAAATAAGGAAAGAAAAGTGTGATTTCTTTGTTAGTTCCGTTTACTTTTAGTGAAATAAGGAAAGAAAAGTGTGATTTCTTTGTTAGTTCCATTTACTTTGGGTGAAATAAGGAAAGAAAAGTGTGATTTCTTTGTTAGTTCCGTTTACTTTTAGTGAAATAAGGAAAGAAAAGTGTGATTTCTTTGTTAGTTCCATTTACTTTGGGTGAAATAAGGAAAGAAAAGTGTGATTTCTTTGTTAGTTCCGTTTACTTTGGGAGAAATAAGGAAAGAAAAGTGTAATGTCTTTGTTAGTTCCCTTTACTTTGGGTGAAATAAGGAAAGAAAAGTGTGATTTCTTTGTTAGTTCCGTTTACTTTTAGTGAAATAAGGAATGAAAAGTGTGATTTCTTTGTTAGTTCCCTTTACTTTGGGTGAAATAAGGAATGAAAAGTGTGATTTCTTTGTTAGTTCCCTTTACTTTGGGTGAAATAAGGAATGAAAAGTGTGATTTCTTTGTTAGTTCCCTTTACTTTGGGTGAAATAAGGAAAGAAAAGTGTGATTTCTTTGTTAGATCCGTTTACTTTTAGTGAAATAAGGAATGAAAAGTGTGATTTCTTTGTTAGTTCCGTTTACTTTTAGTGAAATAAGGAATGAAAAGTGTGATTTCTTTGTTAGTTCCGTTTACTTTTAGTGAAATAAGGAATGAAAAGTGTGATTTCTTTGTTAGTTCCCTTTACTTTGGGTGAAATAAGGAAAGAAAAGTGTGAGTTCTTTGTTAGTTCCGTTTACTTTGGGAGAAATAAGAAAAGAAAAGTGTAATGTCTTTGTTAGTTCCCTTTACTTTGGGTGAAATAAGGAAAGAAAAGTGTGATTTCTTTCTTAGTTCCCTTTACTTTGGGTGAAATAAGGAATGAAAAGTGTGATTTCTTTGTTAGTTCCCTTTACTTTGGATGAAATAAGGAATGAAAAGTGTGATTTCTTTGTTAGTTCCCTTTACTTTGGGTGAAATAAGGAAAGAAAAGTGTGATTTCTTTGTTAGTTCCGTTTACTTTTAGTGAAATAAGGAAAGAAAAGTGTGATTTCTTTGTTAGTTCCCTTTACTTTTAGTGAAATAAGGAAAGAAAAGTGTGATTTCTTTGTTAGTTCCGTTTACTTTTAGTGAAATAAGGAATGAAAAGTGTGATTTCTTTGTTAGTTCCGTTTACTTTTAGTGAAATAAGGAATGAAAAGTATGATTTCTTTGTTAGTTCCCTTTACTTTGGGTGAAATAAGGAAAGAAAAGTGTGATTTCTTTGTTAGTTCCGTTTACTTTTAGTGAAATAAGGAATGAAAAGTATGATTTCTTTGTTAGTTCCGTTTACTTTTAGTGAAATAAGGAATGAAAAGTGTGATTTCTTTGTTAGTTCCCTTTACTTTGGGTGAAATAAGGAAAGAAAAGTGTGATTTCTTTGTTAGTTCCGTTTACTTTTAGTGAAATAAGGAAAGAAAAGTGTGATTTCTTTGTTAGTTCCATTTACTTTGGGTGAAATAAGGAAAGAAAAGTGTGATTTCTTTGTTAGTTCCGTTTACTTTTAGTGAAATAAGGAAAGAAAAGTGTGATTTCTTTGTTAGTTCCGTTTACTTTTAGTGAAATATGGAAAGAAAAGTGTGATTTTTTTGTTAGTTCCGTTTACTTTTAGTGAAATAAGGAATGAAAAGTGTGATTTCTTTGTTAGTTCCCTTTACTTTGGGTGAAATAAGGAAAGAAAAGTGTGATTTCTTTGTTAGTTCCGTTTACTTTTAGTGAAATAAGGAATGAAAAGTGTGATTTCTTTGTTAGTTCCCTTTACTTTGGGAGAAATAAGGAAAGAAAAGTGCAATGTCTTTGTTAGTTCCCTTTACCTTGGGTGAAATAAGGAAAGAAAAGTGTGATTTCTTTGTTACTTCCGTTTACTTTTAGTGAAATAAGGAAAGAAAAGTGTGATTTCTTTGTTAGTTCCATTTACTTTGGATGAAATAAGGAAAGAAAAGTGTGATTTCTTTGTTAGTTCCGTTTACTTTGGGAGAAATAAGGAAAGAAAAGTGTAATGTCTTTGTTAGTTCCCTTTACTTTGGGTGAAATAAGGAAAGAAAAGTGTGATTTCTTTGTTAGTTCCCTTTACTTTGGGTGAAATAAGGAAAGAAAAGTGTGATTTCTTTGTTAGATCCGTTTACTTTTAGTGAAATAAGGAATGAAAAGTGTGATTTCTTTGTTAGTTCCGTTTACTTTTAGTGAAATAAGGAATGAAAAGTGTGATTTCTTTGTTAGTTCCGTTTACTTTTAGTGAAATAAGGAATGAAAAGTGTGATTTCTTTGTTAGTTCCCTTTACTTTGGGTGAAATAAGGAAAGAAAAGTGTGATTTCTTTGTTAGTTCCCTTTACTTTGGGTGAAATAAGGAAAGAAAAGTGTGATTTCTTTGTTAGTTCCGTTTACTTTGGGAGAAATAAGGAAAGAAAAGTGTAATGTCTTTGTTAGTTCCCTTTACTTTGGGTGAAATAAGGAAAGAAAAGTGTGATTTCTTTGTTAGTTCCCTTTACTTTGGGTGAAATAAGGAAAGAAAAGTGTGATTTCTTTGTTAGTTCCGTTTACTTTTAGTGAAATAAGAAAAGTGTGATTTCTTTGTTAGTTCCGTTTACTTTTAGTGAAATAAGGAATGAAAAGTGTGATTTCTTTGTTAGTTCCGTTTACTTTTAGTGAAATAAGGAATGAAAAGTGTGATTTCTTTGTTAGTTCCATTTACTTTTAGTGAAATAAGGAAAGAAAAGTGTGATTTCTTTGTTAGTTCCGTTTACTTTTAGTGAAATAAGGAAAGAAAAGTGTGATTTCTTTGTTTAGTTCCGTTTACTTTGGATGAAATAAGGAATGAAAAGTGTGATTTCTTTGTTAGTTCCATTTACTTTTAGTGAAATGAGAAAAGAAAAGTGTAATTTCTTTGTTAGTTCTGTTTACTTTTAGTGAAATAAGGAAAGAAAAGTGTGATTTCTTTGTTAGTTCCATTTACTTTTAGTGAAATAAGGAAAGAAAAGTGTGATTTCTTTGTTAGTTCCCTTTACTTTGGGTGAAATAAGGAAAGAAAAGTGTGATTTCTTTGTTAGTTCCCTTTACTTTGGGTGAAATAAGGAAAGAAAAGTGTGATTTCTTTGTTAGATCCGTTTACTTTTAGTGAAATAAGGAATGAAAAGTGTGATTTCTTTGTTAGTTCCGTTTACTTTTAGTGAAATAAGGAATGAAAAGTGTGATTTCTTTGTTAGTTCCCTTTACTTTGGGTGAAATAAGGAAAGAAAAGTGTGATTTCTTTGTTAGTTCCCTTTACTTTGGGTGAAATAAGGAAAGAAAAGTGTGATTTCTTTGTTAGTTCCGTTTACTTTGGGAGAAATAAGGAAAGAAAAGTGTGATTTCTTTGTTAGTTCCGTTTACTTTTAGTGAAATAAGGAAAGAAAAGTGTGATTTCTTTGTTTAGTTCCGTTTACTTTGGATGAAATAAGGAAAGAAAAGTGTGATTTCTTTGTTAGTTCCATTTACTTTTAGTGAAATAAGGAAAGAAACGTGTGATTTATTTGTTAGTTCCGTTTACTTTTAGTGAAATAAGGAAAGAAAAGTGTGATTTCTTTGTTTAGTTCCGTTTACAAAGTCATTAATATATTCTGTTTATAGCCAAATGAACTAACAATTAGATGAATATTAACATTGTTATTAAGATATCCTTGGGTAACAATGTTATTAACATATTCTGTTTGTAGCCGTATGAACTAACAATTGCTAACATACTTAACACAATTAATTCTTCAGTTCAAATGCTCGCTCTTATTCTTAGTCTTTCACGAATAATGTGTTTGTAAAAGAAGCAGCAACATACTTAATATTACTCCATTTTGACATGCGCATAAATCATCATGTTGTCGTGTTTCCGGTTTCATGACACGTGTATTATTATCATCAGTTTTTGCTATCACGATGCTGTTGACCACGCGTCGTAACAAAACAGGAAACTCTCAAGTGAAAGTAGTATATCTATAATTAAAACCAACAACATGGAAACGTAACAGGACTTCTTTCGGTGTTGTTAACTTTCCAGTTCTTGGAATTCTGAGTAATTAATGATCCAAGAAGTTTTGGTTTTCTTGTTTCTTGTTGTTGTTTGTTTTGTTTTCAGTCGCGTGAGAAGGACGTTTATCGTACTCGGTAATTACGTCTTTATGAAGTAACATTAACTACATGTTTCAAACGCATAATTGTTATCTGTGAGAAAAGAGAAAACCCTCGTCACATTTATTACTAACGAGAAACACAATAATAATGTGTACGTATCATTAATTAAAGATCTTTTACCCTCAGGAATATCACATATAAATACCCATTACACACTTACAGCCAGTGACTTGTAATAATTTCCGTGCACTGCCTCTCTAACGAATCCATCTACGATGATGATCTATTATAATGGTTGTACATGTGGTAACAACCATCACCCAGAGTTGGTTGGATTTAAAATAGTCCCTGAAACAGAGCACATATCCACTTTTCGGTTTTGATTTCTATCAACCAAAGTTGGCTGGCTGGATTCTGGTAATGTTTTTGTGTTTGGTAATAGGAAACTGTCCGACTGTAGATTTTTTTTTTTCCAGAGAATAGGGGAAGGGGGGAATAAAAATACTCCAAAATAGGTTACATTTCCACTTTAGGAAAAATAGAGTTTTCGCTTTGAATTTAAAGACACGAGCATTTAATCAGTCACAAGAGCCTGTTGTTACCTTTCTAAAAGATGAATATGTAATTAGTCTCAATGTACTTGGATATTTAATAACAAAAGAAAAGTTAGAAGGGAGGACGTTATACAACGTTGCCACTTATACAATTTTTACTTCTTTTAAGAGGACTCTCAGCTAATAGTCATAAAACCGGACACAAATTTGACATTCAATTTTGATAACTTTCCAATTTTAAACTTAACTGAAAACAAAACCAAAATTCCTAAAGGAGTTGCATACTTTGATTGTTAACTTGTGAACTTGTCTTATTATTAGTGATTACACACATACGTCAATAAAAGAAATCAGTTGTAATTAATCAGAATTAATTAATGCACAGACCACAACCGTCTTATATTTATATAAGGGCCTGGTATGTCCAAGCGTGTTAAGGCGTGCGACTCGTAATCTGAGGGTCGCGGGTTCGCATCCCCGTCGCGCCAAACATGCTCGCCCTTTCAGCCGTGGGGATGTTATAATGTAACGGTCAATCCCACTATTCTTTGGTAAAAGAGTAGCCCAAAAGTTGGCGGTGGGTGATGCTGACTAGCTGCCTTCCCTCTAGTCTTACACTGCTAAATTAGGGACGGCTAGCGCAGATAGCCCTCGTGTAGGTTTGTGCGAAATTCAAAAACACAACAAACAAAAACAAACAATATTTATATATTAAAGACGATAAAAACTGGCTGCTGTATACAACTTATTTCTTTCAATTGTGAAATCTCGTTGCAACGCGTTTGTTCAGTGTGCAATCTATATAAGGTCTCATTTGCTTTGCTTGTTTTTGGCTGCTAAGCCTATTCTGCCTTTTTTAATGAATATACAGTTCAGTTCAGTTTATTTCTTTTTGGAATTTCGCGCAAAGCGTCGAGAGGGCAAGCTGTCACTAATTTTTAAATGATAACACAGCTAGCAAACACTACCCACCGCCGACTCCTGCGTCACTCTTTACCAACGAAAAGTGGGATCGATCATTACATATAACGCCTTTACGGTTAAAAGAGGGAGCATGTTCGGGTACTGGATTCAAACTCTCGGCCCTCAGATTGCGAAACGAATACCGCCAGTCCACGCTAGGCCTAGACTGTTCAAAAAGAATGTAGATCGATTTAAGCACCACAGTAAGCGCAATTAGTCGTATTGTTGTTTCAAATTTATTTTAAAAGAATAATAAATATTAGAAGAATGCAAGTTACACTGATGAATGATAAGTAACTTCAGGACATAACCTTTGCAATTACGGCTGAACTTTATAAGCCTGTAAGCCAATTTTGAAGTTAAACGTTAGTATTCTATACAAATGTTAAGGTATAATTAGAAATTTTTAGCTTTCGTGTACAATTAACAACGTTAATATAGAGACTTTTGCATAATTTTAACATAATTCCAATTACCTTCGCTCAGCTATGGTTGAGAACTCTTAAACTTTCAAACGTCTACTTTCAACTTAGTTAAAAAGTGTCCAATAATCTCACCAGGGTTGTATCTTTCCTTTGGATTGTTATCAACTTAGAAAACGACGAAATTAAAGCGTTAAAAGAACCTTAAGTTGTATGTACTACTGTTAAATTTCGCGTAAAGCTACTCGAGAGTATAAGGCATTTACTGTTATACATTTATTTTAGTATTTAAGTTTGTAGGCCCGGCATGGCCAGGCGTGTTAAGACATTCAACTCGTACTACCAAAAATAAAGAGCTAGCTAATTTATGAACCCAGAATTAATTCGCTCATTATGAACCATTGATAAAATATTCTGTTCGAGATAGAAGACTTTATCCTGTTTCTAGAACTTTTGTATATAAATCACTATGTATAATAACCATTATTATAAAACGTATTGTTGTTTGTTTGTTTTGTATTTATACACAAAGCTGCGAAAAGGGTTATCTGTGCTCTGCCAACCGCGGGTATCGAAAACAGGTTTGTAGCAGTATAAGTCCGCAGACATTCCGCTGTGTCACTTGAGTGCGTATCGTTGTTGATATATTAAAATATACTTACGTTAAGAGAGAAAATAGTGTGTATCAATCTTGATGGCAAATATCAAAAATCTGATACACATAAACATCCAATTTACATCTAACTTCAGTGAAATTCCAGGCTATTTCAAATTGTAATACGTAACATAATAAATCGGAGACTCGTACGAGATGAATTACAATACGTAACAAGCACTATTTAGTTTATAAGTGATAGACTAAAGAGAAGTCAGCTAATCAACACTATTCATTGCCAACTCTTTTACCAAATTAAAAGTGAGATGAACCGTCCAGATATAACTCGCATACGGCACAAAGAGTGAGCTTGTTCGGGGATGATATTTGAACCTGCGTCTCGTAGATCGCGAGTCGAGCTGCCTAATCTGATTTCAGTGTTTGAATGTGTCCAAAATACATAGTTCTAATATAACCAGGTGGTTAAGGCGCTTGACTCCTAATGTGAGAGTCGTGTGTTCAAATCTCCGTCACGCCAAAAATGCTTGTCCTTTTAACCGAGGGGGGCATTATAATGTTACGATCAATCCCACTATTCGTTGGTGAAAGAGTAGCCCAAAAGTCGGTGGTGAGTGGCGGTGACTAGCGGCCTTTCCTGTAGTCTTAGACTGCTAAATTAGGGACGGCTAGCGCAGATAGCCCTCGTGTAGCTTTACGCGAAATTCAAACGGAACAAAGAATCCAAAAAACGTTACGGTAGTCACACGCGAACAAAATATTCAACGTGTAACAAATAGAAAGGAAAAGAAAAACTGCAGAACGCTTTTTATGGTATAATTATTCTTAGCACCTTGCTTTCGGGAGATTTCTAGGAAATTATATTATATTGTCTTGAGGCTTTTATGGATTACATCTGCCTGTAGTTCAGTGTGGATGACGTTTCAGTCTAGACAATGTGATGCAGACCATACAGGGAATGGGCTGTTGTCCACACGGAGATTCCAGTCGAATGAGTCGGTAGAACCTTTTTTAATTTAGTAAAACATCTTTACATTCGTGTGTGTGAATAAACGATAAACCGACGTTAATGCTTAGAAGCATGCATAGGTTAAAAACTCCACCGAAAGAAAACAAACAAACAGCTGTTCCACAAACACTTAGCATTTATGATTGGCTGAGCTCTTTTAAGACAAAATATGCTTAAACTTTAATATGCAATACACAACTAATTCCTTCTACAATCTGGTACTAAATACCATCTGGTACTAAATCTGATCTCTTTCTCGCTGTGTGTGTACAGTGTGGAACAACAGCTAGTGTATACTTGTTTAATTTAGGACGTAGTTAAATTTCTAACGCCTTTCTCTGGAAAACAACAACAACGTGTAGAATAGTTTTAACTTCGTAACATTTTCGTTAGTACCATCCATCTGCACTAATCGTATCAAACCAACTACAACAACCGTAACTACCAATTATACCGAATGTGAAATACCAACTATTCAGTTGTATGCTACCAGACATATCAACCGTATAAAATGAACTCTACCAACATCAGAGTGTTATAAATACTAGCCGCATAAAACCAACTTTACCAATCATATGGCGTCAACTAAACCAACTGTATAATACCAACTCTGTAAGTTGTATAGTACCACCTACAACAACTATATCAACAGTATGATAACAACTATACCAATCTCAGAACGGCTGGTATGGGTATTAACACTTTTTTGATAAGCAAAGAGCAACATTTCGACCTTTCTAGGTCATCTGTAGGTTAACAAAGAGAGTTTGCAACTGACCGTTGCCGGACAACCATAACAGCAATGTCAAACCAGCTACTTCAACCGCAGAGCTCCAACTACAACAACCGTATTGTTCCCACACTGTACATTGTTTTCCTTTGAACCTGTGAATACTGACAGACATCAAGAACACAATATTTCTAGTTCTTATTGATAAATATTTAGTTGTAAGTTAAGGTAACATTCTATATTTTATTACTCAAAGGCTTTTCAAACAAAAGTAAAGATTACATACCCTTTACCACCAGAGGGACATGCATTTAAATTATTTCCAACAGCTAGGGCTTTATATACATATAAATATATATTTAAACACATACATATATAGATAGATATATATTTTAATTTCGCAATCTGTAAAACAAAACACTGTTTTAACTTATTGAGAAACACCGTTATTCAGGAAAGAATGTTCCCATTTTTTCTATCACACATTTATATACAGAAAAATGTCCCTAACAAACATATTCTATCATTATAATCAGGAACATATTATTATCTAATCGACTGTAAAAAAAAAATTAAGTTAACAAAAAGCCAGACTTTGACATCGCACTAGAATTAATTATTGCTTTTAGCGCAAAGCCATTCAATGGCGCATCTACACTCTACCAATCGCGAGAATCGAGCCCCGTATTTTAGTGTTGTAAGTCCGAAACGTACCGCCGACCTACGGAATAAGGCGGATGGTTGGAACAGGACCAAGTGATTGAAATCTAGTATGTTATGTCAGCTAACCGTGGTACTCCAAGTATATTGTTCAGAAAAATACACACCTTTCAGTTAGCAGTACGTTTGAGTAAAGGTCCAGTTTGACCAGGTCGTTGAGGCGCTTAACTCGCAATCTGAAAGTAACAGGTTCGAATCCCCGTCACGTCAAACATGCTCGCCTTTTCGGCCATGGGACGTTATAATGTAACGATCATTCCCACTATTAATTGGTAAAGAGTAGCCCAAGAGTTGGCGATAGGTGGTGATGACTAGCTGCCTTCCCTCTAGTCTTACACTCACAAATTACGGACGGCCAGCGCAGATAGTCCTTTCAGTAAACTCGTTAGGATCCCAGGGAAATTATTGAAGTTTGATATGGTGGTTAATAAAGTTACTGTTGTAAAAAAATTCTGTCTTTTTTCTCTATTTATTTTTACACAGTAGAAACTGTTGTAGCGTTCTGGAAAGTTTCCAGTTCATTAATTTAACATTTTCCCCCTGTTTTTATATAAACGCACCAGCATCTTTACACCATTATTATCAAGTTTTGATGGTTTTTGTTTTACGATGATTGTAATCTCGAGAGCTTGAAAATCGTTTCGTGGGTAGCAATTAAATCTGTAAAAATGTCGTGATAATAATAATAGTCACGGTTTTTCATATGATACTTGCAGCCATCAACGTAGGCGCCATCTGCAGCAATGAAATGGAACAAAAACAGAAATTTAACACGCAGGTGTCCCAGTATGTACTGCATGTGTATATACATAACCGAACTTGAGTAATACTATTATACACATACATGTATAATTAAGCAAATGCAAAAGTCGTGTTACTTTCACCAGTTAAAGAATAATACAAAAGCGAGATGTTTGATGTTAAAGTATTAGAAATTATCAAGATGTGGTGATGTTACAGAGAACTCTGATGAAATAAATATAAATCTATATAAATATCACGCTCGCATTTATCGGTCAGAATCACTTCTCGCAAATGTCTTGATCAAACGTTACAAATCTGATATTCTTAGAAAGGATTTTGTCGAAGGAACCCGGATCGCATATTGGCTTTTCAATTAAGAATCATCTTATATCATTTTTGTTTAGCCAAACTCTCAATGCAACGATTATGGTATACGATGGCACAACGTCGCTGTCATAACATTAAAGCTAGTTTCAGTTTCAACCTTTTTTTTTTTTTTACTTGCAAAATATTTTACATAAACATCACTTAACCTACGCGTAATTTCCGTTAACAAATGAGCATTAAGCTAACTTTAATTTCTATGGCTTTCTCGACTTATTTAGGTTTAAAATACGTAGGCACAGTTCGATCAAAGCCATATGGTTATCGCTTCGTGAATACGCATTCAGGCGTCTCTGCATACTCAGCTATGTTTGCCTTCATTACAATTTTGCATTTACTTTACTTTGGAATAACATTGGTTCGATTCATAGACTGCTATAAACACCTTTGAGCTACTTTTTTTCTTTACTATGGGTTTTATTTTTTGTTTTACCTCGAAAACCTTGTAATACACTGAACACTTATAAATCTTTCCCACTCTATACGGCCCCTGCATGGCCAGGTGGTTAAGGCACCCGACTCGTAATCTGAAGTTTGCGATTTGAATCCCCGTCATACCAAACATACGCGCCCTTTCAGCAGTGGGGGCGTCTATAGTGTGACAGTCAATCCCATTATTCGTTAGTGAAAGAGTAGCCCAAGAGTTGGCGGTGGGTGGTGGTGACTATGCTGCCTTCCCTCTAGCTTCACACTGCTAAATTAGGGACGGCTAGCGCAGATAGCCCTCGTGTAGCTTTGCGCGAAATTTAAAACAAACTAAACCTATTCTATACTTCATTATAAATTCAAGTACTTCATTGTTTAATTCACATGTAGCTTTATTAAATAAAATTACGTAATTTTATTAAATCAACTTTCGTCTGTGTGAAGTTGTTCATCTGACCGCGTAACATTTTTTCAAGTAGACCAGAATTTATCGATCTCATACGTAATACCAACCGGAAAGCGTAGCTTGAATGGCGTGCGTGAAAATGACAGAATAAGGAGAATTCGAGTGAAGGTCATAGAAACTATCGCAAATATATTGCGTTTTACGTCTATTTCTATAATAATTTGTCTTCGTAAGACTAATATACAGATGGAAATTACTTTATTAAAACAATATGTTCCATTATGTCCAGTATTATCTACACTCACTGAATGATGTCATTAGAAGTAATTTTTCCAAACTGGGGTCAAAGCCCATCTGGACTAGTCAGTCACCAGTTTTAACCACTTGCACCACAATACAGTAGTGTACTGTCTGCTAGTTAGCAAGTAGAAACTAAAATTACTACACGTTAGGGACGTTTAACGTTGTAATTTGTACTGTCGTGACGTCAGTAAAACGTTCGCATGCCATGCACGAATCACGAAGAATTATCCACTGAATAGGCTACAATACAGCATGACGTATGAACTAGAAAAGCAAGGAATAAAAATATTTTAGCCTTAAATTTTGCTTTCTAGAATACTTTCTAGAAATATCAGGAACTACATCTGGTATGAGTATTTCGTTTTTTTACACGTGGTTTTGACCACCATGATCGAAAGAGAGAGCTATCTGTTAAAAAACTGAATGATTTTGACCTTTTTTATCTTATTTTTAGATATACTACGTAAAATGTAATAATCAGGAAATATTAGTTAAGTGTTTAATCTAATTTCACTGTTCTTATAAGAAGAATTTCCTATCTTTCTACCTAAAAGACTAGGAAACTTACTTTTACCTAATGTCTCTTTGTATATTATCTAAAATATTTCTAAACCTAACTTTGTTATAGTTAAGCATTATATTAACACGATAATTTATTATGACTAATACGCGTTTGCAATTTTCTTTTGAAGTGATTGAGAGACTATATGTTGTTAATTAGCCAAAAATTAGGTAGCTGTATTATATTGACACCTCGTTTAAATAACGTAGTGTTCATCTGAAAGTACTTCAAAACATTTTCGAACAACTTCTTATAGTAAGTTAATGAGTTTTATTACATCCACCACCTTAAACACAACTCACAAATAAAAGGTTTTAAAAAATAAAAGCTATTCTACGCCATAGCTTTCAGTTAATTGTTGAAATATATCTTTAATTATTAGAAAACAAATATGTATTTCTAAATACCTAAAAAACATATGAATTTTGACTAACAATATTTATGTTCGAAGAAAAATAAAACAAGTTTTAAAAACACCAGAGGTCGCTAGTTGGGGTATTTATTTCTTTTAAATATTTTTTATTTGCTTATTGTTAAGTCTAAAGCTCCACAAATGGCTGTTTGTGACAGGCTCATCATAGGTATCGAAACCAAATTTATAGTTTCATAAGTCAGTCATGTGGCAAACAAAACAATAAAATTTTTTTGTATCAATTCTTATAGTGGATCAGCAGTATGTATTTGTATGTGTGTTTTCTTACAGTAAAGCCACATCGGGCTATTTGCTGAGTCAACAGGGATCAGCAGAATGTTCATGAACTTACAACACTAAATTTCTTGGTTCGATACCCCGCCACGGAGACAGCCCATAGCTTAATATGTATTTTCTCTTCAACACATAAAGGCTTAACTTTATTCAGTTGTTTAAAAGATGTAACAGGAATCAAATTATGGAAACAGATAATTTTGGTAATATAAATACAGAATGGACGCTCACACAGAGCAAAATGTATTAATAGATGTTATTTAAAACACCACATGCACGAATAATTTACAGACATTAACAACAAAGTCTAAACTCATACTTAAATTAAAAATATTGCAAACTGCCTCACTCATATTGTGTATTTAACTATTTTTTTTATTTCTAGAAATGTTTCAAGAATATATTGCTTTCAATTTTTTCCAAAAACATAAACATATAAATAAATAAATATATTTTTAACACGCAAATTTTTATGTAACTTTTAAAAATATTATGATTTTTTAAATTAAATGTATTGAAACAAGTAATTTGATACTATCCATTGTATATGGCTTATTTTATTGCTGTTGTTTTTGTACTGAGAATTTAATATATGTAGTATATAATCAGTGATGTCGAAAAAACTCCTCACAAACATGTGGTCAGCTTCCGGTCAGTTACCTCTTTCTATCTTTGTAAGCCTGACGATGACCGAAGAAGGTCGAAAAGTTGTTCATTCCACGTAAAACATTTTCTCAACCCAAACGAGCCGTTTTTACACATATATGCAGTATATACATTTTGACGATTGTTTCAAATAGGCTTAATGTGAGTATGTTGGATTCATTGACGTTTTTCGTCTCAAACTTTGAAAAACAAAGCGTTGAATGCATAGTTCTAACTCCTGCTTCTGCGAGTTCAATACGTCAGATTACTTCTGCACGTGACTCTTTTAAAGTTTTATTTTTCGGTTTCAAGAAACATTGCAGCAGAATCTGTATTTCTTGTAAGCATCGTGCTCGGTTTCATTGTTGTTCGAAATAAAAATTAAACTTGTGAAGTAATAACAATTCTGTATTTATATGTGTAATGTTTATCAGATTTTTTTTTTTATTCACCACATTAATTTCTAATCGTGGCTTTAATCATTCAACTTAGAAGAACCTATGTTCAATGTGTTTCGACAGTAAACCTATGTTCAATGTGTTTCGACAGTAAACCTATGTTCAATGTGTTTCGACAGTAAACCCATGTTCAATGTGTTTCGACAGTAAACCTATGTTCAATGTGTTTCGACAGTAAACCTATGTTCAATGTGTTTCGACAGTAAACTTATGTTCAATGTGTTTCGACAGTATACCTATGTTCAATGTGTTTCGACAGTAAACCTATGTTCAATGTGTTTCGACAGTATACCTATGTTCAATGTGTTTCGACAGTAAACCTATGTTCAATGTGTTTCGACAGTAAACCTATGTTCAATGTGTTTCGACAGTATAACTCCTTCACAACTAGCGCTTCGTGAAGAATGTTTATGTTTATGTTTATGTTTATGTTTATGTTTAAGAAGTCCTTCACTCAACCCTTGCCCGGCATGGTGAGGTGGTTAAGGCACTCGCGTCGTAATCCTAAGCGTCGCGGGTTCGAATCCCCGTCACACCAAACATGCTCGCCCTTTCAGCCTTAGGGGCGTTATAATGTGACGATCAATCCCACAATTCGTTGGTAAAAGAGTTGCCCAAGAGTTGACGGTGGGTGGTGATGACTAGCTGCATTCCCTATGGTCTTACACTGGTAAATTAGAGACGCCTAGCGTAGATAATCTTCGTGTATCTTTGCGCGAAATTCAAGACAAACCACCTACACTTTACAGTTTTGACTAAACGATCAGAAGAGCACTTACATTCGCATCTGAATATAGTTTTAAAATGACTATTTAATATCTTTATTTATGGATTAAACTGAGATTTATTAATATTTCACGTGTACGTTTTTTGTAATTCGACTCAAGTAAGGTGAAAAAAAACAATACTTAAATATACCATTTTAATTCAAACATGACCAAAATGAAATTATTCACATATTGTTATAGTTTTTATACTAATTATTTCCTAAAATCAGGGGTTCGATTCCTCTAGGTGGACTCAGCAGATAGCCAGATGTGGCTTTGTTGTAAGAAAATACAGAAACAAATAATTATTTCATTCGAAAACTAAAACAATAATTAAATAATTTTAATTCAAACATGATCAAAATGAAATTTCTCACATATTGTTATAGGTTTTTTGGTTTTTTTTACTAATTATTTCATTTGAAAACTAAACTTCAGAATATAAAAATCATGTTTGTTCGCGGTTCTTCACGCGCTTTCTGGCACCTTATTACGATATGGCTATTCTATATATCTTCCTTTTGTTTTATATGCTTGAACGAAACCGTTTTAAATCGCCAGTTTTTAGTTTTGCTTTTTAATATTACCATTCAAGTTTCGTATTTTCCTCCTTTTAACCGTTTATTTCGTTCTGTCTGTTTAGTTTGTTTGTCTATTTATTTCGTTCTGTCTGTTTAGTTTGTTCTATCTGTTTATTTCGTTCTGTCTATTTAGTTTGTTCTGTCTGTTTAGTTTGTTATGTCTCTTTAGTTTGTTCTGTTCTAACTGTTTATTTTCCCTCGTCTGTTTATTTCGTTCTGTCTGTTTAGTCTGTTTCTTGTTCAGTCGTCCTCCATGTTTGTACAACGTGTTCTACTGAAATCACTCAAAAGTTGTTACTTATTATTCAGTTTGAATGAACTATCATGCAAAAACTACATGTATCTTATGTGATATTTTGAATTTCGTTTTTAAGATGTAATATTATTTTTATTATATACCGTCTCCGTTTTTTTTAATATAAGTATTCCATTACTATTTCTTTTAATCATTTTTCCTCAGTAGTTATACAGTTTCTGTTTTAATGACAACTTACACGCTTGTACATATATAACTCAATGTTACAAATTTAAAACGCTAAGGTATTCGATTGTTTCTCTGTGGACAGATCGCAGGTAGCCTAGTGTGTAGGTTTGCTCTAGAATAACAACAACAGCATTGTAGACCTGTCCTATGTGATAAGCTTGAAGGTTTATAACTCTAAAATCTAGAGCTCGATCCGTAGTGTGGACATCTTTGTTCTTAACAAAAAATAAACAAGCAAATGAAGGTGCTTAAATTCACTACAAATAAAAATAAGAAAATAGAAAGAGTCTGTTTGTTCTTTTTCAAGTTCGTGCAAAACCACTCGAGGGCTACGTGTACTAGCTGTCCATAATTTTAAACTGATAGTGTAATAGACTAGTCAATAACAACCGTCGTCAACTCGTCGGATACACTTTACGAACTAAGTGTGGGATTTACTCTACATTATAACGATTTCACGGCTAAAAGTGAGCATCTTCGATGAAAAGAATTTAACTCGCGACCTTCCGGTGGGGATCCGGCATGACCACGTGATTAAGGCACTCGACTCGTAATTCGAGGGTCACGGGTTCGAATCTCCGTCACACCAAACATGCTCGCCCTTTCAGCCGTGGGGTCGTTATAATGTTACGGTCAGTCCCACTATTCGTTAGTAAAAGAGTAGCCCAAGAGTTGTTGGTGGGTGGTGATGACTAGCTGTCTTCCCTCTAGTCTTAGCCTGCTAAATTAGGGACGGCTAGCGCAGATAGCCCTCGTGTAGCTTTGCGCGAAATTCAAAACAAACCAAACAAACCTTTAGGTGACAAGAAGATAGCTCTGGCCGCCAACTCATGACAAACTTCACCTAAATACAAATTGGGATTTTACTTTAAAAATCAGCATTTCTTCGAGTTATTACTTTGGTGTAATAAAATATTTTAACAGAAAATATCACAACCCTACTTCTGATGAATACAAAAATAAACACTTTTACTGGTGAGACTAACAAGTAAAATATTATCTTTTTGATAACACAAATTAATAAATTCCTCAAAGGAAGTAACTTACGCTTGTGCTGCCATCTCATGTTATATTTGAAAACGATAAAAACAGCACTTCTTATATGACAGTTCATAGTATTTCGAAGAACGAGCTCTAAAACGTATATAACACTCCTGACAGTCTAAGATACAGACGTGCAAATCCATCATTACTTTAGACGTGGCTTTTCACAAAATTGGAAATCTAGAAAGTTTCACGTTTACAGCACGATTTTCATAAGAACTACTGAAATGATCAAACTTGAAGAACAAAACTGAATCTTTATTCTGATATTTACCAACGGCTCCATGAGTATTGGCGTGACAAGAGCATAGTGAAAGGCCTAACATCAGTTCATTTATTAACAAGAACCGCGCGGAAACGCACAAGTGCATTTTAGGGTTAAGTGTTGTCAGCCCCTCTGGGACTAATAAATAAAACCAAGTTTTTTTTTATCTTTTAATTAGTACACTTAAAATTCCTCGAGTGAAAAAAATGTGTCTCTAGAAGGCGCTTTATGTATGTATATTATTTGCTAAGTCATAACGGAGTTATCTCGTGTAGACCATTCTGCCTTCTTATCCATTCATGTTCCTATGGTCCTTCTCGGGAAAAAATATTAATTGCGAAACGGTTGTTCTCTCGCTTTCTCTTTCTGTTACTACATTTTTTTGGATTATCTTGAAAACCTCGACTTCTTTCCAGTATCTGCTTTTGGTTTTTTTTTTAGAACCTCATTTTTTCACCTTTCTGTTTCATGCTCTAATTACTTGTTTATTTCTTGTAATTTCACGAGTTTTAAATTTTTCCATTACATTTATTGAATATTTTTCTATTCTTTGTTTTCAGCTCTTATCTGTATCTAAGGGGCCCGGCAAGGCCAAGTATGTTAAGGCGTTCGACTCGTAATTTGAGGCCAGCGGGTTCGCATCCCCGTCGCGCCAAACATGCTCGCCCTTTCAGCCTTGGGGACGTTATAATGTAACGTTCAATCCCACTATTCGTTGGTAAAAGAGTAGCCCAAGAATTGGCGGTGGATGGTGATGACTAGCTGCCTTCCCTCAAGTCTTACACTGCTAAATTAGAGACGGCTAGCGCAAATAGCCCTCGACTAGCTTTGTGCGAAATTCAAAAACAAACAAACAAACTGTATCTAAGTTCTTCCTTATTCTTTTTTTTTCTAATTACAATTTTTGAGCCTTTCTTTCTTTAATATCTGCTTGCCTGTGGCTTTGTAGCGCTAAAAATTGAGTTTCGATACCCGCGGTGAACAGAGCACAGAGAGCTTTTTGTGTAGCCTTGTACTTAACAACAAACACACATAATTTAATATTTCCTCTTCTTCTTTTATCTTCTCTCACCTTTAACGTTTTCATTCAATTACTTTGTCTTCACGTTGTCTCTTGCGTAAAGGCCTGGCATGGCCAAGCGCGTAAGGCGTGCGACTCGTAATCCGAGGGTCGCGGGCCCGCGTCGTGCCAAAAAACATGTCGCCCTCCCAGCCGTGGGGGCGTATAATGTGATGGTCATTCCCACTATTCGTTGGTAAAAGAGTAGCCCAAGAGTTGGCGGTGGGTGGTGATGACTAGTTGCCTTCCCTCTAGTCTTACACTGCTAAATTAGGGACGGCTAGCACAGATAGCCCTCGAGTAGCTTTGTGCGAAATTCCAAAACAAACAAACAAACTCTTGCGTAAATTACGAAAGTGTCAACAACGTTTTATTTTTGTAAATTTTTGAAATTTGTTCTTTGCCTCCATTATTTTAAATATTTTTATTTTATTTATTTTTAATCCCATCTCTTGATTTTAACTTTTTGTTTCTATTATTGATTTACACCGTTCTTGTCTTTCATAAAATAAATATTTCTATTGTCCAGTCTTTCTTGTTATTTACCTAACGTCTTCATCTCTCGTTCTCAAATATATGTGGTCCTATTTCTCACGAGTGATGCTATCCTGTATCTTATTAATCTGTAATATTTGATTCTTGTAGTAAAGACAGATATTCCCTAATACTCTCTAACAACTAGCAAGTATAATTCTCTAAATACTCTCCTGGAATAAAAAGGTTTTGAAATTTGAACTTAGTTTTTTTTTTAACATTATTCTTACTTCAGTTCTCCTCGATGTATCAGCAGTAAGATGGGAATTATAACTAATATTCGTGTCTCGAACTCCGTGACGGGCAGGACAAACAAACACAATATTTCGCTTAAAACAAGTGAACAACAAAAAGCCTTCATTGTAATTCAACTCCAAAGTTTCCGCATCAAAAATTTCCGAACTCTATAACTGTTATTTTTCATTATATCCTCTTCTTGTATGCAACCTAAATCCAAGTCTTCGCTTACACAGTTTAAAGTGAAATAAATAACTAGTTTTTTGAATAGGAAGTCAGCTTCACTGCAGGAGAGCTATTCAAGCATTTTTCTCCTATACGTTAATACACCAAAACCGTCACGTCTACATTTAGAGAATGAATATTATGATACTGTAACTTCTCAAACCTTTTGAGAACGATAAAAACCAGTTTTTTTTATAAACAAGTACTCGCTTAAAAGCACTGAATGTGTTTAAAAACAATGGAATTAATTAAGACTAATTAGGCTTACCTCTTCCCCTTCATTATTGATACGCTATTTTCATTTCTATCAACTCACTATTGTTTCTGTTATATATGTTTGGTTTGTTCTTATATTTTTACACGTAGTAGTTGACTGCATTCACTAAATTTCCACTGCCTATGGACTTTATCAGGACTCCAGAGTTCATTATGCTCTGAAAAATTTCAAACAAGGGTTAGAAACGAACCGAAAAGGCACGGCATGGCCAGGTAGATAAGATACTCGACTCGACAGCCCTTGTGTAGCTTTGCGCGAAATTCAGAAACTAAACCGAAGAAGAAAGGTCCATCTTACGAAAATGTGGCCAATAACTTTTAAAAATCCAAATTAGAGTAAACGTAAACAAAAAATAACTTAAGAAAAGGAAAAACAAATAACTCCTCAGAGGCTAAACTTTTAAACATTGAGTTTAATGTAAAACTAACTGGACCATACGCTACAGACTGATGGTGTATATTACTGAGTTAAATGATAATGTTTTCATAAGTAATTATGAAGCAACATTCTATTGAAACTTACGGTCCGATGCTTCATGTAACAAAATGTTCTTCTATCAGATTACAAGTGTGTTTACTGCACCACAAGTTCCAAAATGTTTCTTGAAATAACTAATGATGAATATTTTGTCACGGTTTTTGATCTCTACAGTGTGTGTGAAAAATTCTGACACCATAGGTATTTTATATAATTTCACAGAGTATGTTCCACTTGTTGTCTTTGTAACTCGACACACGTTTGGATTAACAGCAGGAACAACTCGACCTTATTGGCCCGGCACGACCATGTGGTTAGGGGACCTCGACTCGTAATTTGAGAGTCGCAGGTTCGAATCCCTGTCACACCAAACGAGCTCATCCTTTCAGTCTTGGGGAATTTATAATGATAATGTTACGGTCAATCCCACTATTCATCTATATGTGCGAAGCCCAAGCGTTGGCGGTGAGTGGTGATTACTAACTGTCTTCTCTCTAGTCTCCCACTGCTAAATTAGGGATAGCTAGCACAGATAACCCTCGTGTAACTTTGAGATAAGTTCAAAAGCAAACAAAAAAATCGACGTTCTCAGGCTTTGACAACGCTAAAATCATTCAAGTGTCTGAAATTAAGAAAAACTGCTTATCATCTATGTTTCCGGATGTTTAGAATGTATACAAACAATGGTCTTAACTCTATTCAAATAAATACGAATAACTCATACGTAGAATAAGAATATTGTTAAAGAATCGTCCTGATTATTTGTTTGTTTGTTTTCTTGAATTGTACGCAAAGCTACACAAGGGCTATCTGTGCTAGCCGTCCATAATTTAGCACTTTAAGACTACATGGAAGACAGCTAGTAATCACCACTCACCGCCAACTCTTGGGCTACTCTTTTACCAACGAATAGTGGGATTGATCGACATATTATAACGCCCCCATGGCTGAAAGGGTGAGCATGTTTGGTGGAACGTGATTTCAAACCAGCGACCCTCAGATTACAAGTCGAGTGCCTTAACCACCTGGCCAGGCCGGGCCCGAATCGTCCTGAATGACCACCTGTTTCATTGCATTGTTTCTTAATTAAAAATAGAAGTGAATGCTTGTATTCTCTGTTATCTCATACAGAGGTGAAAAGAGCGTTTCGTTGTTATGTTCTAAACAAACCAACAACGTGTCGATGCTGATGTTTTACAAATTTTCACTATAAGTTTCACAATGAACGAACACGTCACCATTGTGTTTTCAGTTGTTTAAATATTCATGTTGTGTTTTGCACCAAAAATCAGTGATAGTAAATGCTACGAGTACGTAAAACTGCATATTGTGTTTTACGATAGAAAAACTACAGTCATTTAATGCTACGAGTGCGTGAAACTACATATTGTGTTTTACAATAAATAACTACAGCTAGTGAATGTTACAAGTTAGTGTTTCGATCTCTTCGAAAACTAAGTGAAATCATATAATGATTGAACGCGAGTCGTAAAGCGACGTTTTTCGTAGAAAATCGTATATCTAAAGAACCCTCAATGTAATTATTAAAATACGTTAAATACGTGGCTTTTATGTAGAAAAAAAAACGAATTTGCTGTTTTAGCGCAAAATCTTCTCAATCCTTATTGGCCGCGGGTATCGAACTTCGAAAATATCCTGATAAACACTGAAACATGTTTGTTTATAACAAAATTACTAAAACTTTCTGACGCCATCACTAATTTTGAATTAGTGACCACGGGAAAAACAGTGGGTGGCACGGTCAGCTCTTGGGTTACTCTTTATCAACGAATGGTGGAATTGACTGTTACTTTATAACTCCCACGTAGCCAAAAAAAAAAAGAGAGAGAGAGAAAAGCAAGCGTGTTTGTTTAATATTGGATCCCGCGACACCCACATTACGAGCCTCGCGGTCTAATAAACAAGCGATGCGAGGCGAAGCTCTGAAACTTGCGGCAAAAATGTGCTTGTAAACGGCACTCTACTTATAGTTTAGGCATAAAGTACGTCTTCCATTCTCCGTTAGTAATCATATCATACAACACGTACTTTTTACATTGTATTATCACGATGGTTTTTAACGATAGGCTGAAGACAAACTAAATGTAGTTTTATAGAGTTCACAAAAAACCCTAACAAAGGATTATTTATATTTTACCTCTTTTTTTTTATTATTGTCCAAGTAAAATGGTTCTTTACTCAGAATATGATAAAGGAATTTTGAAATTAAACGGCACTTTAAGTTTCTCATGAGCAAAATGACCAGGTCAGAGATATTTAAGAATGGAAAATAGCCAGCCTTGCCCTTGAGCCCAGAGATTTGTTGTTGGCGTTTGTAATTAAACACAAAGCTACATAAAAAAGGCTATATTTGCTTTTCCCACCACGGTTATCGAAACCCAGTTTTTAGCGGTGTTAAGTCCGCAGACATTCCGCTGTGCCACTAGGATGGAGCCTGACCAGTCAGTTTGGAAGAGAATAGCATGTGATTCACTGTAACTTTTATAATGACCTACAACTAACTGAATTTATTGATCTTACAAGCTACCAATACGCTAAGCTGGACTCCTTGTAGCACTGAGAAAAGCGTTTTGTTTTCGTTATAATTTTTTTTCTTTTCTTCTTTTGTTTGTTTTTTTACTAATAAAACTAAGACTATCGTACAAAATCGAGAGCGAGATTATTTTTTAATTTTAAATTTTAAGTCAAACCATATTAGTCACAGTAACGAACCTAGAAGCACGAAGAAAAACCTATGGTTCTTCCCACGATACCCAACCCAAGCAGGAAATAGCTGTCGAGATACAAAGTAAAAATTAAGAAGGGGCTGTAATGCTATCAGCTGCTACAGCTGCACAAAATTAATCCGGTGGGAAGACACGACTGACACAAGACAGCTGAAGGATTGTTAATAAGATAATCCGTGGAGTACAAAGGATAAAAAACAAAATCACTCTTCAGATCAATTTTAAATATAGTTTTCATGTTCTGTTTACTGAGTTGGTATCATAAAAGCTCAGCTTTTAAAAATCCAGACATATTTAATTATGTACAAACCTTTAGCTGGCTACAAAGTAAACATGACTCTTAAGTGAAGGATGGGACAGTGAGGAAAAAATCTGACAGAAAATGAAATAAATAGGAAGTGTAAGTTAGAACAGGGAAGAGAAAATAAGGAGATAAAGATGTGCCACACACTACATGATGATAAATGGAATATTTTCTGCGAAAGCATAGAACGCCACCTACTTAATTTTTCCACCTTTTTTTATTTTATGTTACCAAGTTTTCGGCAGTGTTATTTTCATTTCTTTTTTTCGTTTCGTTTGTTTGTTTTTATTTTCGCGCAAAGCTACACGAGAGCTATCTGCGCTAGTCGTCCCTAATTTAGCAGTATAAGACTAGAGGGAAGGCAGCTAGTCATCACCATTCACCGCCAACTCTTGGGCTACTCTTTTACGAACGAATATGCTCACCCTTTCAGTCGTGGGGTTGCATGTTTGTTGTGACGAGGATTAGAGCCCGCGACACTCGGATTGCGAGACGAGTGTCTTATCTACCTGGTCAGGCCGGGCGTTCCTTTCTTCTTCACGGGCAAACTGAGAAAAAGAAAGTTTCACCTTTCGAAAGCGCTCGGGTTTTGGGGTTTTTATTCATACCTACCAAGATTTCGTAAACTCGCGTGTTTTTCTAATACCACGAAGTGGTCAAATTTTGTTTTTGTTATAATAGGGTTTTTTGGGAAACAGTATATCATACACTGAGCTTTTTTTATTATATGAAAAGTAATTTGTCAGATATTTAATACAAAACCATAAACATGCTTCACAAAATAGTTGGACTAAATCTTCTAGTTTTGACAAACCTTATCAACATCACTGACTTGATTCTGCGGGTTTTTGAAATACTAAACATCAGCTGATAATTCGATATGATTTAGAGGTTGCAGAAGTAAGTTTTGATGGACCTTATCAACATGATTTACTCGAACTTGAGATCTCTTCGAACATCAACGGAAAGCATCTAACTGATAATTTTGAATGATTTAGAAATCTTTTGCAAAAGCAGGTTTGTTTTTTTTATCTGTTTATTTTCTTTTAGAGCTTTATACACTCGTGAGAATTACGTTATCACGGTCCTTTCTCGACAACCCACTTTCGTCTCCAAAATTAAAAATAATAAATTACCTTATAATCTAGACTTTCAAGCCTGGGTTGTATCAAGCAACCATTAGCATGTCCTTTGTCTCTTTCTGCTTTAAGCAGCCGAGTGCACACGCTGCCGTTAACAATTGTGCTTTTTTACAAGCGGAGTCATAACGGTTTTAGCCTAAAAAGGTTTCGGTGAACACATACACACACTTACAGATTCAACCACAAAAAATGATTTATTCATACACTACGTTAAGTAAGATCATAGTTCACTACATTGACAAAATATTGTCCGAATTGACCGTTTATTTTCGATACTCGTGAGTTAAGCTGTCTCCCAGAGTTTTATATTTCGAGCGTTGCGCCAAAAGCGAATACTGCAGGAAGAAGAAGAAGAAAAAAAAAGCGCCCTCACTCCAAAATCACACACTCATAAAAATTACATTTCCTGGCCTAAATGATCTATATATATATATATCTTTACACACAAGCGCGTATATATATTTTTATATTAATATTCGAGGTTAATTACTTGCGATCTTTCTGTAAGGTGACATGTAGATATATTGGTATTCAGAAGTATTTTAGCTCACGTTATTTCCACTACAACATTCTGAAGTCGTAATTGAACTACTAATGTTTTGTAAATTAGTTAAGTGTTGTATGCGTTCCACGCTTTGGCAAATTCAAAATATCCGTACTATCCATTGTGATTAACCATCATGAGTCTTTATCTTGTTAAAGTACCGTTAAATTATCTGAAATATTACAATAGGTTGAAAAAAGTCGATATTATTGATTACCAAAACAAAACGAAACTTTTACTTCTGGAGACATAGTAGTTTACACACCCGTTACCTTTGAGTTTTGTTTAAAATGTTCGTGAAAATATTCGATTTTTTAAAACATTCGTGCTTGCATTGATCCCAAACTCAACTCTTAGAAGTGAATTTTAATCACTATTACTTACTTTAATAAATACGCTTTCTCTTCTCTCGCTGTTTTTTACTGCACACATACTTCAAGTGAACAAACATTCGTAAGATAGAATTTCTATATAGTGATTACCCATTCAGGCGAGGCTTACATTATTGATCGACGTCACAGGTCCCAGCAAGCCTAACCAAGTCAGTCATAGAAAACACTGCCCAGCAAACAGAGTTGATTTGATTGATTGATTTAGTGTTTTATGGCACAAAGCAGCTAGATTATCTGCGCCAGCAAACAGAGTGTTAAGAGGTTTTATACCAAGTCTCAAACTTAAAGTAACTGATCCAAGTACACATTATGTGTACATAGAACGAACAACCGTCAGATAATCTGTTATGGATGTCAGGTTTGTTTTAAACAGCTTTTGCGGTTTTCTGTTCATACGAGGCCAAGCGTGTTAAGGCGTTTGACTCGTAATCCGAGAGTCGCGGGTTCGAATCCACGTCGCGCCAAACATGCTTGCCCTCCCAGCCGTGGGGGCGTTATAATGTGACGGTCAATTCCACTATTCATTAGTAAAAGAGTAGCCCAAGAGTTGGCGGTGGGTGGTGATGACTAGCTGCCATTCCCTCTAGTCTTACACTGATAAATTAGGGACGGCAAGCGCAAATAGCCCTCGAGTAGCTTTGCGCGAAATTCAAAAAACAAAACAAACTGATCATACGAAAACAAAAGAACAAAATTGGACAGTGAATAAGAATTAATGGATTTTTTTTTCAGTATCGGACAGTTAGAGTTGTCCCCTCTTACCGGGGGAATGTTATTGTTTATTTTCTAAAATTTTATTTTTGACTGGCAGTATAAACGTGAATGATTATTTCTGGATGAGATTTACACAGATAAAGGTGCACCCCCACACCAGTGGCAGAGCGAAATGCCTGTAGATTTATTCTGCTAGAAACTGGGTTTCAATATCCGTGGTGGGCAAAGCACACACAGCCCTTTGTCTATCTTTGTGCTTAATAACAAACAACGACAAAACACGTGCAGTAGACACGTAAACAAAAACTGAATAGGTAGAAACCAAATTTTTCTTTTTATTAATATATGACTGCAGTTCAACGTATTAACCCTAAATCATATACAATTGGTTAGTATTCACCTGACCTCGTTCACTGTGTTCTTTTCTGCCAAGTACAATGGTAACACAATATGCTTTTGACAATTAGGCGGTAAACCTGTTTATAAAAGTTTTTACGACATACCCATAGATATAGGTTTCGTATGTAACAATAACCACAAGTAAAAACATTTTAATTTCATCTGTTATACAGACACTTCGTACCTCTGAATATAGCCATTGGAAACCTGCACCAGCAGAAAGACGACTTCAGGGGGAAATTGAAAATATCGATATTATACACAACGGTTTATTTGTTGTTAAGCGCAAAGCTGCCGATAGGTTACCCATTTTCTGCCCACCACATGTTATGGTCATCCTACTTTAGCGTTTAGCCTACAACGCAAGATAGAACAAGATACAATGAATGAACGGATGAACCTCTTTCCGTTGCACGATGCTGTAACTCTCATATATGTTCTGCAGATTAAGGAAAGCCTATGTAGAAATATTTTATACAATTTATAAGGATCTGCGGTATTATAAATTAAAATATAACGACATACGGTTCATTTAAAAATGGCCAACTTCCGAGAATACATTTCGTTTCCAATGCCACCCGTAACCGTGGTTGCTAAGTAATTTATGTTATCTTATGCATACTTTAATAGCAGCTTTAATAATATGAAACAGTGTAGCTATACGTAATATAAAATTTAAAACACAAACTATTAAACATATAAATATATGCAAACGAATACTCGAAACTGTAAATCTAAAAGTCGGTATTTTTATACCTGTCATATTTTTTAATTCAAAAGCTCACAGATTCTGTTATCCGAATCGTATGAAAAACTTAGTTAGACACGTGGTTTGGAGCACTCTGGGAGCTGAAAAGTATATCAAATACATAAACATTACTTATTAAATACTGCTTCATTTAAAGTTTTTTTTTTTTTTTAATTTCGCACAAAGCTAAGCGAGGGATATTTGCGCTAGTCGCACCTAATTTAGCAGTGTAAGTAAAATTAGAGGGAAAACCGCTAGTCATCACCACCAACCACCAACTCTTGGGCTACTCTTTTATCAAAGAATAGTGGGATTAACCGTGATAGTATAATGTCCATATAGGGTGGTGGTGGTTAAAGGTGACTGAACTGTAAAATTCAAGGCTCGCGATTTCATGATTCACATATTCATGCCACCTTTGAACTATGAGTGCTCTATAAGAGTGACAGTCAAATCCGTGTATTCTATCAGTTTGGTTTGTTCTGAATTTCGGTAAAAGCTACTCGAGGGCTATCTGCGCTAGCCGTCCCTAATTTAGTAGTGAAAGACTAGAGGGAAGACAGCTAGTCATCACCACCCACGACCAACTTTTGGGCTACTCTTTTACCAACAAATAGTGGGATTGATCTTCACATTATAACGCCCCCACGACTGAAAGGGCGAGCATGTTTGGTGTGACATGGATTGGAACCCGCGACCCTCGGATTACGAGACGAGTACCTAAACTACCTAGCCGTGCCAGGCCATATTCAATCAGATAAGAGGAGTTCACCACCCATCACCAACTCTTGGGCTACTCTTTTACCAATGAGTAGTGGGATTGACCGTCACATTATACCTCTCTTAAGGGTGAAAGAGCGAGCATGTTTGGTGTGACGGGGATTCAAACCAACAACTCTTAGATTACGAGTGCCCTAACCGGTTGGCCATGGCGGGCCTAACTGTAAAATGCTACAACTTAAAACTAAAACTTAAAAATAACTAACTTAAAGTGCCCAGCAGGGTCAGATGAGTTAAGGCGTTCGACTCGTAGTTTGAAGGTCGCGGGTTCGAATCCCCGTCGATGAGCATGAACACTTATAACTCTTTCTCACTCTATACGGCCCGACACGGCCAGGTAATTAAGGCACTCGACTCGTAATGTGAGGGTTGCGGGTTCGAATCCCTGTCACACCAAACATACTCGCCCTTTCAGCCGTGGGGGCGTTATAATATGACGGTCAATCTCACTATTCGTTGGTAAAATAGTAGCCCAAGAGTGGCAGTGGGTGGTGATGGCTAGCTGCCTTTCCTATAGTCTTGCACTGCTAAATTAGGGACGGCTAGCGCAGATAGCCCTTGAGTAGCTTTGTGCGAAATTCAAAACAAACAAACAAACAAACCTAACTTAAGAAAAATAAATAAAACTGTAGTAGGACATAAATATAGAGTATTTGTCAGACGATAAATTAAAGGAAAGTAATTAGCACTTGATGGTATAAAATTACTTAAAAACATTAAAGAAAAGAAGATTTTATAAAATAAAATTACTTCTTAACGTAAAAGAGTAATAATAATTGAAGTTAGAGTAAATTTAAGGATAACCGTGTTTGTTTTAGAAGTGTCTCTCCGGAATCGTACCCCAGATTTTAGCCCTGTAAGTCTATAAACGTACAGCTGACACAGTGGAGTACTGTAAATTCACTGAATAAGTTGGTGAAACGGTATCTTTAAAAAATAGGATCCTCTGTGGCAAATCATAGGGTTTATAAAGCTAAATTTCAGCTGTCGATGGTTGAGGTGTGCAGAGCAGGAGACAATTTGTACAAAACCTGAAATCTGGGAAACGAATCACCACAATTATCATTGTGCAAAGCTAAGCGAACGAGCAACGAAAAAGGATCTAATTTCAGGATTTCGTATTTACTTGGTTGCAATGTCGTACTTGTAATTTTAAACAAGATAGAACCATTTTTGTTCCTTGTGGTTGGTGTATGAATTCATTTTTTCTAAAAAACCAAGAACAAAAAACTGTGTCATATTTCTTGTAATCACTAGTTTCTTTACTTGGAACTAAGCACAAGGCTGTACAATGGGGTATCTGTACTCTGCTCACCACGGGTATCGAAACCCAGTAACTAGCGGTAAGAGCCCCAGGCATATCGCTGTGCCAGTGAGAAGGCATACTCCTTATTGATTATAAGAGTGAATTTGTTTGTTTGTTTATTATTTTTGCGCAAAGTACACGAAAGATATCTACGCTAGACGTCCTTAATTTAGCAGTGGAAGACTAGAGGGAAGGCAGGTAATTATCACCACTCACCATCAACTCTTGGGCTACTCTTTTTATTAACGAATAGTGCGATTTACCGTCAAATTATAACGCTCCTACAGTTGAAAGGGCGAACAAGTTTGGTGTGACGGGGATTGGGACCTGTGACCGTCGGATTACGAGTCGAATGACTTAACCACCTGGCCATGCCGGGCCTACATGGACGTACAACAGATAGTACTATTTCATTTATGTAAATGGAGCCAGTATCTTAGATATGCGTGTGATGTATTCATGACGTCATATCTACACCCTAAGAATGGAGAAAAATAAAGTTCTCACAAAAAACGGAGGAGAAACGGAAAAATCGTGACCCCTATGGCAAATATGCATGCACATAGGATACAAATTTCGCAAAGTTTGGGGTTACACATCGCGTAACAAAATGTTTTTCTAGTATCATTCAAGCAAGAGTTCCATTATAGTAGGATTATTTACACTGTCATATGTAAGCACTTCACATGGTATAGTGCTTTTTCAAATTCTTAGGTTTAGTCAACTAAATAGCAACTGCAAGAGAAGTAAAATAAAGTTATTATCTGTCTAAATATGTTTTGTTGTTGTTAATACTTTGCATGTAATATTTACGATAAAATAAATACAACATGTCGCATTCAACTCGTCTTTCTTAATTAAATCACTATTTTTTTCAGCAAAAATACTTTATTAGAAATTCTGATTTTTTTTCTATACAAAAGACTTGCAATGTTTACTGAAAGATTGCTAAATTTCTTGAAGACATAAAAATCGTACCGTATCGGACGATGTATCGATACAATTGTATCGGCCTGGCATGGCTACGTGGTTAGATGCCCTAGACTCGCAATATGAGGGTCGCGGGTTCGAATCCCCGTCCCACCAAATATGTTCGCCCTTTCAGCTGTTGAGAGAGGGGCTATAATATTCGGTCAATCCCACTATTCGTTGGTAAAATATGTAACTCAAGAGTTGGTAGTGGGTTGTGATGCCTAGCTGCCTTCCTCTAGTGTTTTACTGATAAATTAGGAACGGCTAGCGTAGATAGTCTTGTGTAGCTTTGGATGAAATTCCATAAAACAGTCGTTTCAAAACTTTACGATACAATATCTAAATATATGAGATGTATGTATTTGATATATTTATGTCAAACCGAGTCATTTATTGAAGGTGACACATTTCCACGATCCTTTCACATCTTGTTAAACAGAAATATCCATATATTTCTCTACATCAGCGTGCACACAAAAGCAAACAGTAGCATCATTTTTGCTTTAGAATAAACGTAATTTATTACATCTTGTTAAGCACGTGGTCTATGAGATATAATTTTTTCTCAAAGTTCTTAAGTGACGAACAAACTGAACTTTTAATAATTAAAGTCTTTAAACGCTAATTAAAATCAAACAATTAAAGCCATATGTATATATATATATGTATATGTACATAACTCATTTTTATTGTTTGTGTTTTTGAATTTCGCGCAAAGCTACTCTAGGGCTATCTGCGCTAGCCGTCCTTAATTTTGCAGTGTAAGACTAGAGCGAAGGCAGCTAGTTATAACCACCCACCGCTAACTGTTGGGCTACTCTTTTACCAACGAAAAATGGGATTGACCGTCACATTATAACGCCCCCACGGCTGAAAGGGCGAGCATGTTTGGCACGACGGGGATGCAAACCCGCGACCCTCAGATTACAACTCGCACGCCTTAACCGACCTGATCATGCCGGGCCGTCATTTTTATTGTTAAGTTCTGTTAATATGAATATAATACCTCGTGTTTACGGTTTATTAGTACAAAGCAAGACCACTATTTGCGCTAAATGTAATATCAAAAATTAACTATTGCATAAGACAAAACAGTTACAACTATACAGCCATTAAACCAGCGATTAATTGCTAAAGCCTTATTAATAAAAGGAACGTTAATAGCGAATCTTCGAAATATGAGTAAAGTTACAGAAACTTCTAAAGAGAAGACAACATAAAAATCAAGCAGAAAACATAATTACACAGTTCTGTTAAATACTTTAACATTTATGACACTTGATTAAAGTATTTCACTTCATAATGTAAAATGAATTGTGAAGTATCACTGCAGGCGGAGATGTTAACGTATTTTGCCAATTCCTTTTCAATTGGTTGTAAACCAACAATAGAAACAGTTTAGTGCTTCTAATATTTGAAATAGCAAATTAAATTGTCTGGTGAAAATGTTTGTAGGTACAATAAATAATACAAATATGCTATTGCTGTCTTCTTATGTAAATGGACACTGTTTTTTTGTGTGTTTTTTTATAAAGTGACTTGGAGATTTTCTAATGATTGCTCAAATAAGCAGACTTTCCAAAGCTCATTCTCAGCTACCCACGTCTGCCGAAGCAGAGACACATATTGTTCATTTCTTTGTGAAGTACACAGAATCTGTATATTACTACAACATTGCGTTTTGTGCTTCTTCGCAAGCACGAGCTGTTCCTTCTTTCGCTAATGCTTTGTTACTTGAGTAGGTGCCAGAGTCCAATAGGTTATACACAGTAGATTATTTATATAAAACTAGTTTAAAATACCAAACCATATATTTACTAATTAGTCCTCACGGGCCAGCTTTGTTTATTCGAAGTTAAGCCTAAAGTTACACAACGGGCTATCTGTGCGCTGTCCACTATGGGTTTCGAATGTCGGTTTCTAACGTTGTAAGTCCGCTGACGTATCACTGGGGAACCTTTACAGACCAGGCGACTGATTATATCACCATAACCATCCTTTCGCGATATCTGTCTGTAAACATCTTTTCTTTCTTTTTTTGTAGATATTTGATTAACACTAAAACTACAATTCAGACAACTCCTAAACCGTGATCTGACTGGCCTTATTACACTGGAAACATTAAGCACACAGGTATTCTCAAAGTTACCTATATTTTATATATAAACGAACATAAAGCTAGTACATATGAACAGTGCTAACATATATATAAACAGTGCTAACATATATATAAATAGTTAGCCAACAATAACAATGTTTATTGATTCAGCTATTTCCGATCGTACAGTATGTATGTGAGTACGTGTGTTTTGAAGTAATCGAAAATCCAAACCTATCTTTTAAGAACGGGCCGACGAGTAACATGTGTTCGGTTACAGAAAGTGCATAACCTTTATATGTTTACGGTATTGCATGCTACAATGGGTAATTAATCTCGATTATAGTGGGTGCATGAAGGTAAAATGTAGTTAATCATGCATCGAAAGTTTCTCTGTCTTTACCAATTCAAAAAAAGTTCAACTAAATACGTATTAAACAACAATAAAGTACTGTAGTCGTTAAATTAAGTTAATAATCTTACAATATAAAAACATTTTTCTGCACTTTATAACGTGAAGTTTAATGTACGTAAATGAAAACTGTTCCAAGAATAAGTTAACCCTAAATAGATATGACATATATAGGTTTGTAAACTGACCCTTTTTTGTTAGCTATTTTATAACGTATGCACATGAAAATTGTTCCAAGAGTTAGTTAACACTACTTATATTTAGCATCATATAGGTTTATAAATTAATTCTTCAACGTGCTGTTGCAAATATGTTTCACTACAGGGATACTTTTACCAGTTGTATCTCTTCGTCATTATTAGTTTGTATCAGAAACAGTAAAGTTGAAGTATTAGTCGGTGAAATTATTTTGTAGAGAGTTCGTGTCACAAAAATGAAAGTAATTTTTATAGTTTACTTTACATATATTACATAGACACGCATAAAACCAAGACATTTTTGCAGCAGAAGTAGAAGACTTGTAAAATGAAATATTTGAGACGGTATTTATATAGAAAGATAATTTTATCTATGTAAAATATACTGAAACAACGATGTTGTTTTGTATTTTATTTTATACCGTCTCCGTAGGGCCGAAGTAATACTATAGCAGCTGTTTCATTTTTCTAGTATAATATCCCAAAAGAAAGTTCATAATTCCACCGAATGCAATTTATGCAATTCAGAGTCGTTAGTAATATGTATAATTTCTTTTAAGCCACAAACTGAAATAAATAATATAGTAATACTTCTGTCTACTTACCTTCTTGTTGGTTACAAATAAAATTTAGTTTATCACTGGTGGCCAAATTTGGTTTGCAAGGAAACTTTTCTACAATGAAGTAATCGAAGCTCGTTTTCCTTCATTTCGACAAGGTATGGCGAAGTCACATGGGGTACACCCGTTCACTGCACCATGAAGCAGACGAACATCCGGGAACTGGACTATTTGTGAAATGGTAGTTTAAGAAAAAACATTGAGTGACACTTTTTATCAAATCCAGACGATTTTCGAAGTTATTGAGAAGATACAGTGAATTTATGTTAAAACGTCTGAATATTGTAATCTGTAGATTTATTAATGTTTGCCTTGTGTTTTTCTTTTCACTATTTCTATATATATGAAAGAATCAGAGCAATTTTATTTCGTTAAGATTACTTTTATGACAGTTTTCTTTCGTTTTTTTTGTAGTATATCTGTCTAAAAAACGTTTTGGACTCTCCAAAGAACGCTGGCCTGCATTTTCTTAACATCCCTTTAGAGAAAAAAAAAAAACAAAAAAACTTTTGGTACATTGGCCTTGTAACTCTTATTGGTTGAACATTCCTAAAATGTTTTCAGTTCATGAACATCAACCCTTTGTTTCATTTGTATCCGTATACAAATCTTTTGTTTTGTGAATCCACTAAACTCTAATTGCCGATTATCTCTTAAAAAGCGTTTAGTTCATAAACCACCTAGCTAACAAATTATCGCAACATAGACTTACTAACTATAGGACTTGTAATCAAATCATGTCTTGTTTTATGATTTATCTGCGTGCACGTGAGAAAAGTTTTCAAAGAGCAAACAAAATAGTTAGTGTTTCAGAGCTTAAAAAACGAGTATATCTTTATTTTTCTTTTCCATACAAAAAAACACATACATAGAAAAGTAAATATCAGATGTATGTTAAGCACCTTAAAAAATCAAAGTATGTTAAAGAGCTTACAAAGTGAGATGCATAAAAAACATGTGAGTTAAGAAACTTAAAGAAAAAGTAATTAAGTTAAAGAGCCTTTTGTTTATTTATAGTAAACCAAAGCTACATCACTCTATCTTCTCTGTCCACGGCAAGGGATCGAACATTAGGTTTTAGCTTTGTAAGTTCGTAAAACTACCGCTGTCTCAGGAGGGGACGTTTAAAGAACCTGAAAATCGGCATGTACAAATAAAGATGTACTTTAAAAAAATTGAAAAAATTAAGTAACTTAAAAAGAACTTAGAAACGAGATGTCTGCATAAAGGATTTATCTTAAGCCTCTTAAATATAATAATAAGTTAACTATAACATGTTTTCGGAAAATAAACAACTCCAGTCAGGATAAGCAAAAGAAATAAAGATACTACTACAGCTCCTGATTATTAGGCCTAGAGTAGTGGCACTTCATTCCAGCAGTACGTGTTTTAAGCATAAATAAATAATGGTAATAGAAAGAAACCTTCACAACTAAATATTGCATGTAATTTTCAGCTATCTCACCGGTTGGAACATATAACTTGCAGCTTCAGTGAAAAAGAGCAAAAATGTTAGATTTCTAAGTATCGTCTATCGTGCATGTGGAAGATGATAACATACAAAAAACAACAACCAGAAAATATACATATTTTACTAAGTGCCCTCAGGCAATCATTAAATATATAATATGCTTCTCGTTACCTGGGATATAGCGGATTGTACAGTGTTATAAGATATGTATTTCATACGCTTTCAGCATGTCTGCAAACAGGTTCTACTGACCACAATTTTTCAACTCCTTTTTTGGATTTGTTCCTTCACGCTGAATGAGTGCAGAATATTAAATAGAATTACCTATACACTCCCATAGAACGGTTGTTGAGTACAACTTATATAGATGTCGCTATATTTTTTTTTTATTTATCCACGGATATCTTAAAACATTTCTCATGTAAGGGGACGAAGAGGAACTACAAAGTTCCTGAACACCCCAGTTGGAGAGAGAACTCTTCTGATTTTTCTCTCTCTAAACTGAACCCCTGCCACGTTAGTTTAGTTTAGTTAGTTTTTTATTTAACTGTAACGATTGCCGTTAGAAGAGAATTACATGATAATCGGTGCCTAATGGAGGCGTAATGAAATTACGTATAGAAACGAAGTGAAATTCGTAAAGGTTAGTGAAATACTTTCTGTGTATTCTCAATAATATTCTTTAGAGATGAAGAATAAACATTTTAATTTCTTCTTTTCAGTTTAAGTAAAGAATCTCGTGGTACATCGTATTCAATTTTCTTTACAATGCACTTTTACAAATCCCATCACTAATATTCTAGCTAACGATACATATCCTAATTTAGCTCACTATGTGCACCTGACGAGGTAGATTTTGTTTTCGAAAACAGGTTTCCAGTTTTGTAAAAACAAATATTATCATCTCAACTGTTATTATATCATTTACATTTTTCCCCTGAATCATGTGCGGGTACGTATATGTTTGTCTGCTTTGGTAGAACACTTGTACTCTTTGAACCGAAAAAAAGAAGTCCTTAAAATAGCATTTTCCGTTATTAAATGTAAACCGTCTTTTTTTCTCACCATTTCAAATCTTTCAATAGTTATTGCCTTTACTGAAATTGAAAAAGAAGAAACCTGCCTTTCATGGTAGTTGGCGGTGGGTGGTGATGACTAGCTGCCTTCCCTCTAGTCTTACACTGCAAAATTAGGGACGGCTAGCACAGAGTAGCTTTGTGCGAAATTCCAAAAAACAAACAAACAAACAAACAGCCTTTCATGGATTGAGTTGTTTTGGTGCAGTCTGTGCCTTTTATTGTTTTTTTTTTTTCACTATTAGAGACTACTACATTACAAACGAGATGACGCTCAGTACTGTTATTACAACTTAGTACTGAAAACTTCAAACGTGGTACAAAATTTTAATATCCAAATAAAAGATGTCAAACAGTGCAGGTGTCCAATGTGACAGTTATAAACTATGTTTAACCACACACCTCCATATAGGCAGATGATGCAATAAGTTTACTACACAGTTACTACGTACAAAGGGTATTTTGGAACAAGTTAAACCAAGAAACTGTATACAGAATAAACAAAACTGGATAAAAAAAACGTGGTTTTTATTGGTTTCCTGATATACATAAATCAAGAGAAAAAATATTATGACACATTGGCAATCAAGTGATGGAAAATGGAATGTGAAAACTCGCAGCATGTCACATGCACACACCTATATCATTCTGAACATGTATATTATCAGGAAATGTGACATATGAGGCTGTTTGGATAACAACACAGAAACCAAGTTTACTTCCAAATAATGTGGGATCATTTTGGCATGACAAATACAATGTTAGTTTTGCCCAAACATGAAAAAAAGGTTCTTGGTTTATTAAAGTAGGAGCCCAAAAGGAAGTAAAAGATTAGTGGGTTAAGAAATAAAGGAGGTTAACAAACGTTTTATTAAGGTTAAGCTACAAGTTTATTTAGAAAAATAAAAGTATTATCAAGTGATGTACAGACTAACAGAAAATGGCCGTCAAAAACGAGGGGAAGTAGTTTCATCTCTGCACTTTAAGCTTCATATGAAAGACAGATAATTTCCTAAAGTCCTAAATCCCTATTTGTAAAAAGAAATGTTTAGGCAGAAACAAAAACAAAGGAGATAAACTATATGATGCTGCATATTGAGATGTAATCCAAATTTTTAAACACATCTGTTTCTCTATATTACCAGAGATGCTATGAAATATGAGGTGTAAATATACTAACTAATCTGCTTAAAGATAAATTACTGATTACATCTACAGACAAGAAGATGAAAGGGGTACAAACTTAAAAAACAAAACAAAAATTGAATAATTATTTTTCTGGCTAAATCTGCACAGTCTTATTAATGTATTGAATGTAACTCATTAAGTTTACAGTAATTGCTAAAACCTTAATTTTTCCACCTAGCTTATAAATACATTTCTAACTCAGAACTACATGTTATAAAGCAGTAGTTCCAAAACTCTTTCCATTCTGTCATTCTATTTTAAAATTATTCCACACAGCACATCATAAGAAAGTATGATTCATGCAAGACTACAAAGAACGAATCACTTTTCTGTTAGTTCGATGGGTGAATTTGTTTTCCCATGTAAACAGTCTATCCACCACTGCTTATTTTATTCCATGGAACTCTTGGATTCCATACGACATAGTTTAGGGAAAGTAGCATGATGAGACATGTATGAAAACTCTAAGAATGGTATGGGAGTATCAAAACAAAACAGTTTGATTTATCGAAGCTGAAATGGTTTTGTATGTAGTGTATATAAAATTTAACATTCCAGTGTTGAAACTAAACAAACAAAGGTATATGTATCTTCAACTATTTTCTTTGTTTTAAACATTCAACTCCTACTGGCATTTTAATTTAAGAAGGAATTCAGAACCAAAATGTAAAATGATCATCTGACAAGAAACCAGTTGTTTTTTTCTCTTCTTAATAGTTCTAGTTGTGTAATAATTCTGAAATATTAAAATGTACATTTTTCATTTCTTTTCCCTACACTCTTACCAAGTACACATTTCCAACGTACCTTACAACAAGAACAATTACAATTTACAACTGTCAGTGGTAAGTATTTGGGTTTCACTAAGTAGCTTGAGAATACTCACAGTCATGGACTTTGTTAGCTTTTAATGAACAGCTAAATATCTACATACATAACAAGAAGGTACACTTGTTCACAACACTGTTTATGACTTATAACAGTTCATTCAGAATTTTTACCTGCGTACAACAGTGATTCCTTTTGGATTACACACCACACTTGATATCAAAGAAAACAAAGAACTCAACATTTATTTATACACTTATCACACTCACTAGTCTAAAGTTCAGGAACTCCTAAGTGATTAAAAAATGTAATTTTATAAATTTCTTACCTGCTTCTGGAATCAAAGACAAGTATTGTATAAAAAAACGGAATAATTCTATTTACTCCTCTCAAGAAGAAGGCTTTGGACCTTAACGAATTTTAAGCATTTCATGAAAGAGTATTTTAATATTTAAGTTTTATTGATAAAAGTTTTTGTCAAGAGTTGTATGACAAAAATTACTAAAATAACAAATATGACACAATTTTTAATAACTAATCATTCTCTTTAGTCACATTAAAACTTTTATGCCATAAGTTTATCATGCAAGGCAATTTTTTGAAAACAGTCTTTTAAAAACACTGTATGAAATAAAAAGTTATAAAGCTATAATGAGAAGGAACAAATTACTTCCATGAAAATTTAAATTTTACATTTCAATTTTATACGATTTATGTCACATTTCTGATTAATATAAGGAAATTTATCATAAAGTAAGAACAAATCATTTAATACCTTTAAAATATTCAATAACTAGATGTTAATTATAGGTAAGAAAGTTGAAATTGTTGATATTCTGATGTCTTAATACAAGGTGTATATTCTCATTTTGTTTATAAAACAATCACTGATATTTTATTCTGATACAAATCAAGAAGCACAGAGAAGTAATAAATTTAATTAGGTCAGTTTTCATTGTGTTCTTTTTTCTGTAATAAACACAAGTGGCACCAGGAGAACAATAAATCCAACGTGTTTTTCTTGTAACAGTTTTCTCATCAGAGTTTTGTTGATAAAAACTTACAAACTTACTCCTGTAGAATAAAACTGGAAAAGACAATAAAAAATGATTCTAACTCTGTAATTATCAAAGAGCCAAATGTAATTTATGTACATTTCCTCTGATTAATAAACATTTGTATTTTGTACTTATGGCAAAGTTACTAAGGCTTTCTGCTGTTATTTCTAATTTTGAATTACTGACCAAATGGAAGGCAACCAGTCAGTAGCACACTTATTACCCATGCTAGAGGACTGACTGCCACTCTTCTAACACCCGCACAGTTTTAATTGTGGCTGTAGAGTTCTGCCATAGGACTAACCCATGCTTTTAATTATTATGTCCTTTAGATTGGAACTACAGTAAATCTTAATTATTAAAATTAAAAGTTGTTTTCCACATTAATCAGTTTCATGTTACTATTAAAAAAAAAAAGGATTATAAATAATATGTTATAGAAAGATTAACTTAAATATGTTAGAAAATATCCCTACTGGAAGTTCTGCAAAAAAAACTGGATTGCACAAATCAAACCCAGAAAAACATACAAGATATTAAGAAATTTTATTCAATTTATTTATATCCAAAACGGCTCGTTTGGGTTGAGAAAATATTTTACATAGAAGAGCGAACCCAAACGAGCCGTTTTTGCATATAAATTTCTCAACAAGTGGGTTTGTCGACATCACTGATTATTCAATTTATTATTTACCCTGATAATAATTTCTTCTTCTTATAAGTAAGAAAAAACTAAAACTAAATAGTTTATGGTTTTTTTGTTTTCAACAAACTTTTATTGTATTCAGGTGTTTTAGGTAAATTTCCAAGACAAAATACTTATTGCCAATGATGGGTTTATGTTAATAAGAAGGATCTCATGGCACATACAGAACATTTCTTGTGTTGGACACCTTACTCTATTTCAAAGTCGAATAATTACTAGAAATTCAATTTATGCCTATTTCGCACAAATTTTCCTGTGAAAACTGGTAGTCCCTGAGAATATAAAGGGTGACTGCCCAAGTATTCTAAAGATCTGTTAGTCCGAAATTAAAATTGAATGAATAAACAAATTCATAGGTCCCTAACAGACGACTTCAATTACATATGAAAATTTTAAACAATGCAGCTTGGAATAAGTTTGCCAAACCAGCTATTGCTTACTACTTACTATCATTTTTACTATAAACAACAGAAGTGTTTGAATCAAACCAACACTGTAGTTTGCAGCTCATTGCACTTTGTTAGTGTCAAGGACATTTATTGTTACAGCACTGTGAAATAAGAATCTTGAATTTCTCTCACGAGAGGAAGATTACCAAATCCAACTTTGATGAGTAATATGCCGACTTTGCAGCTAACACTATCTATTGCATATGAGAAAATAACATTTGGAAAATGATGATAAATATTATCCATTCATTCATGAAAAACTGCAACATCTTACATCATATCCTAAGGTGATTTTGTCATAAAATTTCACAAATGTGACCAAACTATCAATGTAACATTTAACTGTTAGAAAAAGAATACATCTTTGGAGTAATAGATCCTTGGACTAATGAACCATCATCAGATAAAGTTAATTGCAAGTTACTTCCATAATAAAATAATATTACTGTTTAATTCAAATTCCTTTTTTTTTTTGAAGTACAGTTACAAATCATTTAACTACATGAAATGTTTATCAAATTGTTTTGGAATAGAGCTAATAAAAACGTACTATTCGAAAATATCATACTATGAAAGTAAATAAAGGTTTATATGATCAAAATATGAATTTCATTAAATATCAACATAGCTTATGACTAAATAAAAGAAAAGGAATATCTTTGAAATATCCTTGGTAGTTTTTCTAAGATATTGAGGGTCTAAAAATAAAGTAAATAGAATGACTAACTTATCCCAAGCAATACCAAGTAATAACTATTTTCTAATCCATGAAGTACAACAGTAAGAATATTAACTTCTCAACAATGTAATTAGTTTTCACTGTAATTAAATCAGAGAAAAACCAAAACCTTTAATATCACATGCTATAACTAAGTAAGGCACTACCCATTGAAATGAAAACTAGTGTTTTATCTCTGACACCATTTTCAATATATTTAACTTACAGATTTGGATATCTGACCACTAGAGATAAACTACTACAAGTCGTTATTCACCTTGTAAGTTAAATGAGAGCAAATAACAACTAACTCTTTAAAAACAATAGGAGGTATTTAAATCAGTTTGCAGATACTGGAATATTCATCACACAGTATGACTTCATACTATTCAAACTGTTTGAATATGAGATATTAAGATTTAATCATATGCTTCTGTGTCAAGTCCAAAAATCCTTGAAGTGCTAATCAAAATGTTGCCATATTTCCAAAGCAGGATCTCTGGGATGATCCAGATTTAATGTGTTAAAACAAACTGAATATTTCCAATCAACTTCTTGGAGTTGTTACTGTATTGTGTTAAAGTGTAGTTATTTACAAATATCTAAATTATCACTTTTTTCACACAAAATTCATGAAAATACTTAAACAAAGAAGAAACTGAACTTACAAGGAAGGTTTTTTCAGCTGAGCTAGCTATGCATAGAAACATATAAATTTTGTTTACTTATGGAATCATCCACTGTTTTAGAAAACTTTTCTTAACATTCTATAGATAATGAAGTAAGTGTTTGATTTGTTCTTCATTATTACACAATTTTTTGAAAAACTTTAATTTTTTAAAAGCAAAATGCTTGAAAGATAAGAACATTTATGATAAAACAGACAAAACAACAAGCAATTTGAACAAAGTGTTTTTGTTTCAGGAAACAAAGTATCAAATATCACAAGGAAAAAAACATAACCATAAGAATGCCATTCTGATAGCAAGTATGAAATAATTATATACATCACTCATAATTTCGGATAATTTCTAGACTTTACATTACTTATTTTTAACCTAAAAATGATATAGAGGAAGACAATATCAACACAGAAATCACAACATTTTCTAGCTATACAACTTTTCTAATAAAATTCTATTTAACTGCTAAAAGAAGCAATTTTTTAAAGCACAGTGAATACAGTACAATACTAAAATAAACAAAATATACTACAGTTTTCACTTCTTTTTTAGCTAGTTTACTATGTTTATACATGCAGTATAAGGATCCATCATACTGCCTAAACTGATAAACAGAGTGTTGGGTTATAGTTTCACAGATGAAATGTAACACACACAAATATCACTATGATAAGCTAAGTCGAAAATCTCTTCTATACACAACACAAAAACCATAAACACATGGGGGAATAACCTTCTCTTAAACACATTCCAATCAGATTTACGTGTTAAATCTTGCTTCTTTACAGAAACGTGTAGCTGGGTGTTTTGGTGATAATCCACATACCATAAATCATTTTACACAACAAAAACACTTTAAAAGGCAATACACTTTTGTTCCTTGAGAACCCCGATCTTACGATTGATGCTATTTATAGTCACTATTTGACTGCAAAACCACTAGTGCACTTCACTTTGATTCAATGTGTTTAAACTACAAAAATGACAAAGAAATATACGATTCAGACATTTTTTTAAAAAACAAAGCCACTTTTCTTCTTTTCAAGTAATTAATAAAAGTTAGCAGCAGTAGGAAAGAACTATAATATGTTAATTAACAGCAATAACTGTAGAGTATTAGTAAAAATATGTTTATATATAACACAGCTCTTGCGATATTGATTCCATACATGTCGACCAATTTATCAACTGTTATCCTAATCTGTGCAATGTAGTAGTAGAATTATGAAAGGAAATTAATTAGAATATAAAACACAATATTTAGTTCGTTATTTTCAAAAAAACAGAATAGCAAGGAAAGAAGAAAAATTATAGAAATTGCCCACAATTGAAATCCGATTTTTAAAACCATATACCTGTTAGTGTTTTTGTTTGCCTTTAAGTTGTTGCTTTTTAAACTGAATGTTTACAAAATTTTTCTCTTCTTTTTTAGTACAAACTGTTCAGTGATCAGAACTAAAGTTTGTCTAATCCTATAATAATAATTATCATCATTGTATAATAATTATTATAAATATAATTATAATTATAAATACAATAGTAAATTATAGTAGATTACAAAACGTCGGGAAGTTCTCATAAACTAAAAAGATACAGTGAAATTTTAATCTTTCTCAAGATTCATACCACAGATAAAATGCAAAGAATTTTAAACAAAATATGAGAAACTGCTGCACATATATTTTAAACAATGTCAAAAGTTTTGAACAACTATCATAACAAAAATGATGAAAAAGAAATTATGAGATGTCTCTCTATGAATTACAGACCTCAGAATGTTTGTGCTTTCTCTCCACCTGCAACTTGCTTGAAATAAAGTGATATTAGGATACAAGCTGTGAAGTTCAATGAAATGTATGAAAATAGTAAACTAATTTCAAAATAATAGTTAATTTTTTGCAGTTTTGTGTCCCTCTTTACCCCCTGTACACTGATTGGTCGTCCCATCTTTACGTCAACTCTTTCAAACGTCCATTTCCTTGTGTTTCTTCAGGTCTTTGACAAAATTTCTGAAAAATAAAAAACAATTATTACACATGTTGGACATTTTTGAATAATTAAATAACAGAAAGAAAATAGTATTAATAAATAAATAAAGCAGGTTGCCTTTTGTGTTTGTTTTTTTACTTATGAGTTTTTCACTTCATATTTTTTAGATAAATTATTCAAATAGAGACAGATCAAAAAGGATAAAAATATTACCATTTTTATTACAATTATCACAGTTGTATATATTTCATATTTATCTTGCATGTGTTTCAAACTGGTCATTTTCCTCTAATAAAACAGTTTTTGGTAGTCAGTGATGTCGAGAAAACCCACTTGTAGAGAAACATATATGCAAAAACGGCTCGTTTGGGTTGAGAAAATATTTTACGTAGAAGAGCGAACAACATTTCGACCTTCTTCGGTCATCTCTTGTTCGCTCTTCTACGTAAAATATTTTCTCAACCCAAACGAGCCGTTTTTGCATATATAGTTTTTGGTAGTCTTACATATAACGTGTTACATAATTGTAATAAATTTACAAATCATAAAGATTTTTCTCAGTACTTTAAAGATAATTTGAGATTGTGAAAAATATATTATTATTATTACATGCATAATTCAACACACTTCAGTATATTACATGTGCTCATCTTAAAGAAGTTTCTAGAGTAAAATCTAGGATAGTGGTTGCTCAGGTATGCACAACATTATAATATCAGTTTCAACAAGAATCTATACTCACTGTGTTAGTTGATATTATGCCTGTCAAGATGGTAAGCTCTTTTCTTCAGTATCCTGGAACATTAAAAACTTCACTAAACATGCTGTAGTGTATTATATATAAAATCAAGGTTTAATTATAAAAACAAACTTTAAAATCATGATTAAAATGAATAGAAAACAAAAAGGTTTATAATGTAGCATAACATTTTGAAATAACATAGACCTATTGGTTCACCTTGGCTGTTCCGTCTTCTAAACTACACTAAAACTATCAAAAAATCAATTAAAAAAAATCTTAAAGATAGCCCTCGTCATTTATATTCTTATTTTGAGTAAGCAGACCTCTTTTGTGCATTTTGAGTTAGTTTTACAGGTTTTAAAATTCAAATCTCCAGTAAGCAAAAAAACTAAAAACAGAAATCACAGGAGAAAAATAAAAAATAATGGATTATAGTTATCCTAACAGCAATTAGTTGTTCTTGAAAGCAGTTTTAATCTGAATCAATGCACTTAAGTTAATCCAGGATAAAGACTACAAAATAATCAGCTCTCATCTTTACATCAAATCTGTAAAACCAAGTGTGACACACAAATGAAGATTAAGCAGCCTGTTTACAGGTATGGACAATTCTATAAAACCAAGTGTGACACACAAATGAAGATTAAGCAGCCTGTTTACAGGTATGGACAGTTCTATAAAACCAAGTGTGACACACAAATGAAGATTAAGCAGCCTGTTTACAGGTATGGACAGTTCTATAAAACCAAGTGTGACACACAAATGAAGATTAAGCAGCCTGTTTACAGGTATGGACAGTTCTATAAAACCAAGTGTGACACACAAATGAAGAATAAGCAGCCTGTTTAGAAGTATATGCAGTTCCAGAAATATAGATGTTTCCTGATTAGAATAAAACTCACAGACGTCTTTGTTTCTGAATGTTCTTTCTCTTGAGCATCTTCAAAATTTGTATCTTCTTCCCAGTCTATCTTTCCATTGGTAGAAACAAAATTTTCTGCTATTTCCTTCAGTAAATGCATCCTGTTTTCATTCTATAGAGCAAAGAAATATACATATATATTTGTACTATATACTAGTTTTCTGTTCTGTATTTTTAAAACCTGTACTTAACCCTATTCAATACGTGCACTAATTAACCAGTAGAGATTCTAAGGGTTAGACTTACTCTTGTCTCATTTAGAATTGTTAACCACAGGAAGCACGATTAATCAAGAGCAGCATCCATTGCCCATGTGATCACCCTTAACCAATCATCAGGACCGGTTATCAAAGTTATAACATCTGAATGTTTATAAAGTTTGAACTTTTTTAACTGTATGTAAATAAACAACTACTGAAAAGTAGTTAAACTTAGACAAAGTTTTGTTGGTTTATTAAATTTATTTTCAGATAATGTATATATACTAACTGGTTAGTCAAGAACTTTCAAATGTAAGGAACTGTCATAATACAGCAATATAAAACAGTGATAAAAATCCAAGATTGGCAAGCAAGTTGAATAGTTTTAGGCAAACTGCATCAATGAAAAGAAGCATCTTAGTAAAGTACTGAAAAGATGTTTGTTTGTTTTTTGAATTTTGTACAAAGCTGCACGAGGGCTGTCTATGCAAGCTGTCCCTAATTTAGCAGTGTAAGACTAGAGGGAAGGCAGCTAGTCATCACCACCCACTGCCAACTTTTGGGCTACTCTTTTACCAATGAATAGTGGGATTGGCTGTTACATTATAATGCCCCCACAGCTGAAAGGGTGAGCATGTTTGGTGCAACAGGGATTCGAACCTGTGACCCTCAGATTACGAGTCGAACGCCTTAAACCACCTGGCCATGCCGGGCCTAAACAATTTAGAGAGATAAATTTGCCCACAAGTACATTTGTTTCTTGTGTGTTTTCCTATAGCAAAGTCACAACAGATACCTACCGAGTCCACAGAGGTAAGTCAAACCCCTGAATTTAGCATTGTAAATCCGTAGACTTACTGCTGTACCAGCGAGGGATCCAAGATGATGTATAATAACCCAAGTGACAGTTATAAGTTACCATAGATGGTGATTTTGTTGAGAAAATAATTATTTTTATCCCATAAAAGTTTAATTTTCTGATTAAATTATTTTAATAATAAATTATAAATGAAAAACAAAATAAATTACAACCATCCACACAATGAATATGATCCTGGAAAAGAAACACAAAAAAATACCTCAGATTTCATTTTGTCCATTATCTGTCGTTTCTCTGCTTTTAACTTATCAACCTGCTCGGCTGTCTGCGCATTTTTAATTCCAGACACCTCGAGCCAAGCAAGATGGGCATCTTTTTCACTTAGAGCTGCAGACAAAGCTTTTTGCCTTTTGAAGAAAAAAGTAACTTCTTATATTTAAAAATCAATGATGTTAAAACTAATTCCAAGTGTCAAAAATCAAAATTTTCTACTACGATTATAGTACAAGATCACCAAAGTGTTGCAAATCATATTATTTGAATTGCTCTCTGTTCTGTGCAAAAATAAAATCAAAAACTAATCCAGTAATTAATGGAATATTTTTAATGTTTGAAAAAATGAATGAAAATATTGCAGGTTCATCAGAACAAATAAAACATTGGGGTGGGGGCATTCAGAAGTAATTCAATTTATCTGATAGTCGACAAAAACAATTCAAAATATTCAAATAGTTGACACAGTAACAAGTACTGTATTGTACATCGAAAAATGTATAACATACAAATTAAGTTCTTTTCTGTACATTACAGAGTTGCATATTCACACACACTTACCTTGTTGTGTGCATTTGATATGTCACATTACTTAAAATGGGTTTTGTAAATGCTGACTGCATAGAAACTCTAAGTAAAGAAATTTTGTTCATAAGATACTGGGGAGGAGATCTCAATGATATTTGGGCCTCTAAGTTTAATTATTGGGGGCACTCGCTCAATGTATTTATATACTTGTTTTGTCATTTGGACATTTTTTTTACACTTTACACCTTCAGGGTAGTTTTGATGATTCACAAAACTACAACTGTTTTTTCATTCACCATCATATAGAAAACAAAAAAAAAAGTCCAATGAACTGCTGTTTCTTTCAGTGTCCCACATTAAAATTGAAAGTATAGTTCAAAAACTATCAGAAACCATAGAAAGTCTGCATGTTCTAAGTTCAAGTACTCCTGGTGATCATTGAGTTTATAGAGTTGATTCACTTTAGTGTACAATTATATGTTGTGATGTGTGACATCTTTGAATAACATAAGAAAACAATGTTAGATGATGAAGTGATATGGTTAAATAACTTGTCAGCTTCTGTGTGTGTTGTATTATAATACAGTGATGACACATTATCAGGCACTGATCAATATTACAGATGCATGTCAAGCTACTTACTAATTTGGATTGTATTAGTTCCATCAGTAATAAGAGAATAACATGCTGTACTTTGATTTGTACAACTCAACAGATGGTTCTTGTAACATAAACCAAAGAGCATGAGTGATAACAATGTGAGACCTAGGTAAAATTCATATGAAAAATGTTTTGCACCACGAACCTGATCCATAAATATATCCATGAAAGTTTTATTTATTCTACAAGAAAATAGAAATAAACAGTTGAGCTGAAAACCTTTCATGGTCATAATGTTTCACTGCAAACTCCATCACTATCCTTTGGATGTTGGCAAAATGTTTTTGTATTTGTATTGCAAGTGTTCTCCCAAACTTTTATCACTGCACAGGAATTCTCTGTTACATACCTCACAGAGTATTTAATTTTACTTCCTATCTTTTACATTATACTGAGTATTTCTGTCCCCTTCCACCAGGTTGTGTGTAGAGAATTAGGATTTCTGCATGGACACTTTTCTATTTGTAAAGTAACATTCACCACACAACGTATAGAAGTTTGTGATGAAAAGAGCTACATGTATTATATAGAGGACCCAGCAATACAGAAGTTGGAAGGACTATTTTGTCCAGGTTATTATCAAGCATCCATGAAAAGTATGCATCATTTTAAAGTGGCTTATGATAAAGTATGGAAGTAGAAGACATTTCAGATTATGAGAAGCTAAATAAATGAAATGGTAGAAGTGAAAATCCTGATAAAGTGATGAGTATTCACCTTTTATTAATGAACATAAACTGAAACAGGCTGAATATATAGTATGGCTAACTTACATGTATTAACTACTTAATCAGAAGTTTAACAGCTAAATAAATACTTTTAATGGAGAAAAAAAAATCACTTCTAATGTACAATAAAAGGTAGAATTCTAAAGTTATTCTAGCAAATATCTCAGATAATTCTCAGTTCTTTGGTACTCACTTCATTTCAAATGTTTCTTCTAGATGGCACTTTCTCTCTGAAACTAGTTTTTGCAGTTCAGATTCCTTATTCTTGAGTGACACTTTTAAGATTGGACACTTTGTGCAACGAGCATTATGGGCATTCTGAAGTGCTTTTAATTCAGCTACCAGCTTACAGATCTATTAAACATATTAAGTACAGACACTTTCCACTATCAGTATTGTTTAATTTTATATCCTTGATCATTAATATTAAACATTAAAAACAAGGGGTAGCATTTCAAAATAAGTTCTTACAAACAACTAACTTCAGTGATAACCAACACGTAAACTGCTGAAACAGTCTAAAAAAGAATCCATAAGCATCCTATAACTCAGAAAAAATCTAAATTATACAATTCTTACTGAATTTCAGTTTAATTATAAGATAATATAAATTGATATTTTTACTTTTCTACAAACTTTTAATCCAATGTATTATGTGCATGATTATTCACCCTTTCAAAATTCATATGCAAACAAAATCTTATTTACTTATAAAATCACTTCTTATAAAACAAATCATACAAAAAACTTACTCTCGTTTCTGCTTCTTTGTAAAGAGATTCCTTCTGGGCCAAAGCAACTTCCCTATCAACAGTTATACGAACACTCTCCCTTAAACCTTCTTCAAGTTCTTCAATTCTCTGTAGCTGTTGTAGAGCTTGTTCCTGAGTTATGAGCATCCAAAACAGCAAAGATGGATGGCAGGGGATAGGGGTGAAGTGGGTGTGTGGGACAAAATACAAACAAGACAACAAACTTGAAAATAATAATAAAAAAGAAAAAACGTGGTGATGAACAAATATAAAAAATTTTCAAATGAATCTTCATAACCAACAAATAAAAACAAGAAACTATTATTTAAAAATAAATCAAGAAACATACAGATTAAAAAAAAACTAAAAAGAAAGGTAAAAATGAAGGCACATTATTGGTGGTTTGATTTTTGAGACCAGAAACAAAATTAAAATCATAATAAAAGACTGTAATAAGTACACATTAAAAAAGTCAATGAATAAAAATCAAACGAGATTAAAAGAAACTTGAAAAAAAACTAGCGGCACCTGATGGCTGTTGGTTGTGAAAAGAAGGGAATATATATTAAAGTAAGGAAAAATAATAAATTATTTATCACAGCAAATATATAAAAGCATCAAAGTAATAAGTTCAATCTCTATTGTCCTCAAATCAATCCTTAATTTTATGTTAAGTTATGCTTCCTGGTCAGAGTTGTTTTTTTTTTCTGTCAAACACAGAGTTTCATCTGGAAATTAAGGGTTTTTTTTGTTGGCATATGATGTAATTTTCTGACATTTGCTATATCTTGTGTTTTTGTTCGTAAAGAAAGCAAAACATATTATATAATGCAGATTTTTATAAAAGTTTCTAATTTGTAACCAACTGTTATTAAAATATTTGGCCATTTCTTTTCTGCAAGAAAGCTTAATCTGTATTGAAACTAAAAGTTTGAATAGACAAATTAGCATATGCTGTTATTAACTTAGATTGATACGTACTTCACGAAGGTGTTTTATCTTTGAGATAACGAGTCATGGAAGATTCAAGGCAACACTATCTTTACAAAATCTGTTGTAATAACAATTCCTCATGTTGGATAAACAGAATTACAGAGTCATAGGTTTAGGTTTTTATCTACACTAACAATGCAATGTGGATTTTAAAAATAAAATATTTAAACGTCAATGAATTATGTTTGCTCACCTGTGCTTTAGCCGATTCTTTACTAAGCTCACCCTCTCGAAGACGGGCTTCTTCTAACAGCTGTGCACTTTTTGTCTTCTCTGTTTGTTGACTTCTTTTAATATTATTGAGCTTAGATTCTTTTTCCCTCAAAGAACTATATCGAAATAACAGTGAATACAAATGAGGTAATTAATATTATTTCAAATTCAATACAGTTCCATATTGTACAAAATAAAAAATCAGAGCAACCAATATACATTGCCTCATGAAAGCTGTATTGATTCCTGGATCTAAGTTTACAATTATTGACTGCTTCTCTATTATTCACCTACAAGTCTGTATCTATGGAAACATTTAATACATCTGCAAAGTTTATGGAAATACAAGCATGAAGAACTTTAACAAATTGTATTGTATTTAATTTTAACAATTTTTTTTTTCACTACAAAAGGCAAACTTGAAATACAAAGACAATGACGTGACTTTATAAAGTAAATTCAAAGTTCAAAAACTAACTTTTAACTACAGATATTCATGCAAAAAAGGACAAGAAAGACTGACTTTACAAGTTCTATTTCATATTCAATTGATAATTAAAAAATATTTGGAAATATATACTACTTATTCTAATTAAGTTTACTGTTGGTTAAGGGTCTGTTGGACCAACTTTGCCATTAGCCACAGCCACATAACATGTTAAAAGTAAATGGTAATAATCCAACTAAGAAGACTAGAACTTTGTAACTAAGATAATGTATATAACAATTTATTTATAAAACACTACAATCCTTCAATTTATTGTCATTGTTTTCTACCAGTTTTGTGAAGATTACTCTTCAAGAAGTAATTTTTGCAGACAATCTACAATAAAAATGTTTAAACACTACTTATTTGCCAATTAAAATGTGGCATTTCAAAGTTTTTTTTTACTTATGGATTATTTGTCAATTATATCCTGAAGAGTGAATCTCTGAAGTCATAAAAACAATGGAAAATAACAAAAAATATAGAAGAATTTGAGGATTGTAGTTTTTCTTATTTTAATCTGCATATGGATACTTGTATGTGTTTTAGTGATAACTTATTTATGAATAAATAGAAATGTACAGTGTCAGTGTTTCTGGTTAGACTATTAGGTTTGTTATTATTTTTTCAACAACGTTTTGATTGTAATTATACCAAAGATAGTGCAGTTAAAGCAGTTTACAGTGATACAAAATCATGTCTTTACCAAAGACCAAATCAGCTGAATGTACAATCACAGAAACAACTTTGAAGTTTAAGTTTTTAACCTTAATGAATTTAAGCGAGATATCTTAACTGAGTAAATATATTTTAACATTAATTTTAATTTTCATATTATACTTAAGAAAATAAATAAATTACAAGATGATTTTTAACAGAATTTACTCATATCATATAGTTAAAATAACAAGAATAGTGCGTTTTTCTTATAGCAAAGCCACATCGAGCTATCCACTGAGCCCACTGAGGGGAATCGAACCATTGATTTTAGCCTTGTAAATCCATGGACATATCGCTATATTAGCAGGGTATGTACAATAAGAAAATAAACTAGCAGCTAACTAAATTTTAATGACTAATTTGTTTGATGCTTCCTTTCTTATGATAAACATCAATAAATCCATTTAGTCCTTTTGTTAAACAACACACAGCTTGAAACTTGTCTCACAAAAAGATGTGTAAAAAGTGCTTCATCTATCCAGTCTTACACTTGAGTTTAATCTCTCCTGTATTGAAACAGTGTGAGTAGCTTTAAAGTTTATTGATAAAGGGCATAATAAAATAATATTTTACTAGGCTGTAAATAAATTATTATTTTGGATTAAAAGAGACTAACAAAGAAGAATTGCTATTTATCAGTTACATGAGCTATACTATTTTGTTGAGGACCAGCATGGTCAGGTGGTTAAGGTGCTCAACCTGTATAATCTGAGGGTCACAGGTACAAATCCCCATCACACCAAACATGCTTGCCCTTTCAGCTGTGGGGGCATTATAATGTGATGGTCAATACCTCTATTCGTTGGTTAAAGAATAGCTAAGTGTTAGTGGTGGGTGGTGAACTACTCTTGTCTGATAGAATACAGCCCGGCATGGTCAGGCAGTTAAGGCGTTCGACTTGCAATCTGAGGGTCGAGGGTTCGAATCCCCGTCACACCAAACATGCACACCCTTTCAGCTGTGGGGGCATTATAATGTGACGGTTAATCCCACTATTCGTTGGTAAAAGAATAGCTCAAGAGTTAGTGGTGGGTGGTGATGACTACCTGCCTTCTCTCTAGTCTTACACTGCTAAATTAAGGACTGCTAGTGCAAATAGCCCTCTTGTAGCCTTGCGCAAAATTCAAAAACAAACAAATCTATTTTGTTGGATTTTTAAAATCAACCTGTGATTACAACCTTTTGTTCATGATCACTAAAATACACTTACTTCTGTAAATCTTGTATCTGCTTATTCAAAGAAAATTTATCCTCCTCCATGTTGGACATGATTTGTAACAGCCTTTCTAGTTCTGTGGATGAATGTTTAGCTTCTTCTTTGAATTTTTCCACTTCTTTCTGACCTTCCATTCTGAGTTTTTCTAGCATAGAATTTTTTTGACGTAGCTCAACAATTTCTCTGGTTAAAGATTCATGCTGTCCCAGTCCTGCCTAAATTTTAAGACACTTGATTTATCAAGAGAAAATTATATATTTGTCAAAACAAAATCACATTTTACTTCCTTCATCATCTCCATTTATATACAAAAAGTTCTCTATCTATAGTGTATTTGAAACTTGCTTCTTAAATTCAATTCTGTCAAATTCAGTTTTAAGAAATTTATAATGTTTTTCTACTCTTATAATTAAGCAATCAATTTCAAATGTTATTATATTTCTTCCATTATTCTATATTAAACAAGAAAACAAAGACTCATCAAGCCTAATGTTTTTAAATCATAATATTTTACTTAAAACCCAAATAATTTTGTGTTAAAAATGAATTTTTGTCAACCTGAAAATATACGAAAGAGAACATCTCACCCAAAATGTAGAAGTATTAAAATGTAGAAAAAATAATTAATGAAAACTGATTGTCTAATTTTCTTGAAAATGCATACAGTTCATACTACACCTAATCTGTGATGTTTTCCCAAAATTGTTTTTTGCTCATGTAGTTTCTTATTTATTGATTATTCCTTCTGCTATTTTGTTCAATGATGAAGTTCTCGTTGCATTAAAAAGATGATCTCACCTTATATGTAGAGCACATTGGTTTTGAGTATTATGAAACTGACACAAGCTTCCACTAGCAGTGACATACAGATGTTGTGAATGATTGTTGAGAGTTACGGTAAGGGCCAGTCACGTGAGATATAACCTCGTGGTCTGACCACCAAATAAAAAGCCATCCTTACGCTTGAAATTTAATTACAGCACAAAGAGGACACAGTAGTCTATCTGGATCTAACCAAGGAAAAAGGTGGGAAATGGAAGGAAGGAAAACTGGTGAGGAATAATCCTCCCAAGCTGCTGACATTTTGGAAAGAAATAATTGCTCTAGTTAAAAGAGAGTACATGTGGAATGTTGATGACAAATAAAACTGACCTATGACATCCACAGGCTAATAGAGGAAGGAAATAGGTCTTAAAAGATATGTGGAAAATCAAGCACAAGGACAGTGGTTCAAACAGAGGCAATAAAGAACCATATTCACATCCCAATCCAGAAGGATCACATGCTGAGGTGGACAGCGACAAGAGGAAAAATGTAGGAATTGTAAAATCTTTACAGTAGTAGGAAAAATGAAAAGTGTGGGATGAGGCAATCCAATTACCTTTGAACCAGGAGAGAAAAGACCCCAGATCAAAGAGATAAATGAGGACATTCATAATGTGAGGTACCCTGGGTCTAGGATGAGTTCTCCCAATGACAGAAAATGCTATACTCCTGTTGATAAACATTTGTAGAAAAATGGTGCATGAAACAATTAAAAAAGAAGCTAGTTTCTGAGAAAAACCAGATTTCCTCTTTAAGGGCAGAATAAAAACCAGGAATGAAGCTAAAGGATATGAAAAGCTGAATAAAATGCAGATGATTAAAGCTGACACAGAAGGAATGGAATACGAGAAAGAAATAATGGAGGGGTAATATTAGAGCTGGAGAAGCTATGGGAACCACAGTTGGGGAAGCCAGTAAGGAGCAATCAGCAGAAGGACTTGACACAGAGTGGCATAGATAATTGAGATCATCCTGTGGAGAAGATAGATGGGAGGATAAACATTCAGGTATTTATTGGTCTAATCTTAACTGAAAGAACTGACAACCAGAGCAAAAAGAGGAGGAACCAGACATCAAAATAAAGGTAATTCAGTACTGAGCATAATATTAATGTCTTATGACTGATTATAATATAAACTTAAAAAGAATTGTGTGAAGGTGGATACTATGATAAATAACACAAACATCTTAACTTTCACACTGTTTATTTATAACCTTATCACCACTGTGCCTATTCCATACATGGACTATAGTCCTGTATTCAAGGCTCGGCTTCGTGCCACTTGGCAGTTAACTTGGAGTGAGTAACATGACAACAAGCTTTTCCAAATAAAATCCAATATTGGACTTTGGCCGTCTAGCTTCCATAAGGTTCGGAAGGAGGAAGTTGTTCTAACTAGACTACGCATTGGTCACAGTTTTTTAACTCATCATTTTCTTTTATCTGGAACTGATGCACCAGTGTGTAGTTTATGTAACACTCAAATCACTGTAAGCCACATTTTACTTTCTTGCCATCATTACGACTCTCAACAACGGCACTATTTTAAATATGTTCTGTCCCAAGGTTTGTCCATAACATTAGACAGTCTTATTGGTGACATTGACACTGTCCACCTTGATAAAGTTATTAGTTTTTTTAATGGTCATTAATATTTTTAATGTCATTTAAGTGTTTGATATTTATTCATTACACCTTTTTGATTGTGGTTCCCTTTTAAGGGTCTCAATCTCTCTAGTTTGATTTGAAATTGGAAAATGGCCATGACACTAAATAACTCGACACCAGGACTGGAAAGGCCAACTTCAGGTGACTAACGCTGCTGTTTGAACTACCCGTTAGTCGTCCTGGTGAGTTATTACTACAATTTTGCTGCATGTCTTTTAACACTTTTATTACTTTAGTTTTTGATACTGGCCATAATGACACATAACCCAGAACCAGGACTGGAAAGGCTAATTTCAGGTGACTGACAGTGGTTCTTGTACTTACCTGTTAGTCTTCCTAGTGGGTTATGATCATTACCATTATGAAAGTCTTTTTACAAGTTCTATTACTGTAGTTTCTCTCTTAAGATTGTAGACTAGATATCAACATTGGTTTTATGCCATTTATGTTTTTCAATTGCTGTTTTGTTTTACCTTCATTTCTTTTTATGAATTTTACTACATTTACTTTACTTTTACCTTTTTACTGAACATTTGGCAAATTATTATTACAATTTTACTACATGTTTTTTAAAACTTTTATTACTTTACCTTTTGATAATGGCCGTAATGACACATAACCCAGAACCAAGACTGGAAAGGCCAACTTCAGATGACTGACAGTGGTTCTTGTACTTACCTGTTAGTCTTCCTGGTGGGTTATGATCATTACCATTTTGCTAGAGAAAGTCCTCTACAACTTCTCTTACTCTGCTTTCTCTCTTAAGATTATAGACTAGGTGTCAACATTGGTTTTAAGCTATTTATGTTTTTCAATGCTGTTTTGTTTTACCTTCATTTCCTTTTATGAATTTTACTACATCTACTTTATTTTTACCTTTTTAACGGACGTTTGGCACAGATAGCCTAGCTGCTTTGTGCCATAAAACACTAAATCAACCAACAACCCAACCATTTATAACCTATTATTATGGTATTCATATTACCTCATCACATATTTTGTATAAACTTTAGGAACTCACTATGTATATACTTAAAACATGTTATACATTGTGTGATGCTCATGATAGCTTTGTAGGAAGAGGTAGTGCCAAAGTAGTGTTTTAAGTGTGCTGTCTGTTACTTGTTTTCAACTCCCAGTTCTTAATGCCTTCTCACAGTGCTTCATGTGATTAATTAATCAATAGTCATTGGGCACAGAAGTATTCCATAGGCCAGAGTTGAAAGGTAATGGGTCAAAGATGGAAGTGGGTATAACTCAAAAAATGGATCTTCGTATCAGCTTTATGGTGGCTGCTGGATAGAAGCTTCAACAAAGTTTATGTAGTATTGCAAGACTGCAAGACATTTCTGTCATTGTATTCCTTCATAGAGAGTGCTAGTGCATTTTCTGACATGTATAAAATGTTTACACAAAATGTAATAAGGATGTGGCATTATCTATGTCTGTAGTTAATGTTAATCTACATCAGAGATAATAAATTCTCAATAACAGTAATAATATAATGGGGTAGTAGGAGGCTGTGAACCCTTATTAGCATACTGCCCCTTGTTCCAAACTACTGAGATTGGCCTAGTCGTAGTTATATGAAGGACAAATAGATAGACACATACATATTTTTATGCTTTATATATATAGAAGTGAGTAGCTCACCTGTTTTCTTTCTTGTTCCATATAAGCTAATGCCTCTTTCAGTTTTTTTAGCTCCTTCTCCAAGATATCCACATTATTCTGTTTTCTTCTAGTTGTTTCTGTAATGTTGTGACTTCAGAATTATGCACCAAACTAATTTTGTTTGAATCATTTTGTTGACTCCGTAAGGCCTGAAGTTCTGCCTGATGAATAAAATGATTACTTTTTGTAGTTAATTTTATGATATTATTTGATGTAAATATATAAAACCTAAATACAGGATCTATCAATGTATAAGAAACACTGCATAGTTTAAAGCTACAGTTAGAAAGCTGAGAAGGGCTTTGACAATTTGAGAAATGATGGAGTATCTCTTGAAATGGTCCCTCACACTTTAAAGGCATTTTAGGGGTTTAGTGTCCTTCACATGGGTGAGAATCAAGTGCTGGAAAACAGGGTCCATTGAATAAGTACTTAATTAATAAATCAACTCAGTAAGCTTATGCCCATTGGTTTAAAAAACTAATTAAAATATGTGCCTTTGTAATATTTTTAATATATCTTTTTAGATACTCATATTAGGCCAGTCGCTAGCTAATGCACAAGTTAATATCAGCAACAAGTAGGTTTACAAATTTGGTGGTGTTGTCAAAGGCTGCCAATTTGTAATACTGCAAAAGAGGTATTATTGAAATGTTTCAATGTATTTGATATGTATTTATTATGATCTGTATATTTATTTTAAATTATAATTTACATTCTTGAAAATAAAATGTGAACTGAGTCACATTAAAGGTGTATTTTATTATGAGCAGAATTACAATGCTTAAACAGCAGAAAAAGAGCATATAGGCTTTCAGATTTAATTATTTTAGACCCATAATTTCTTGTACATTCTGCAGGAATTGTTTCCATGATGTCCTATTAATAATCAACATACCTTATATGATTTATAGTCTATTTATAAAAGATTAATAACAACACGGTTTGGGTCAGTTTTTCAGCCAAAGAGATATAAATGTTATTGAACACTACCACTGTGCAGTGGGTAAATTCAGATTTCTGGCAGGATGCTGGCAGTGCCTCCTGGGGTTTAAAAAGTGAAGCAGGTCTATAATATTAAATTAAAAATATTATTTATGTTAGGGTTATTAAAGTATTAATTAGAAAATCAAATTGGCAATAGCTAGAGTTTTACATTTGGAGAAAAATTTCTTCTTAGAAGTTGATACCATAAGAAGTGTAATTGGAAGTAAAAATTCAAATTTTTATGTTAAACATTTTAAAAGTTAAAAATATAAAGATTCAAAAATCATAAAAAAGTGTTGTACATTCAGTTTCCTAACAATTTGATGATTTAGAATGATATTTATTTTAAAGGAATTTAAAGATAAGACTGTAAAGTTAGGTATTCAAATTGCTAAAATTTAAAGTTAATATTATTTTGTATCAAGAGTGATGAAACATGGTTGTGTATACTAATTACAATGATGGAGATAGTTGATAATGACTTATAGTATGAATGAAAACATATGGATGTTACTAGTAGCATATTTAAGAATTAATTAAAATTAATAGTAAAATAAAAAATGAGCTCACTGTACTTAATATGTCTGTTTCTTTGATTCGTAATATGGGATTAACTACAAAAAACATGTCTTTCAAGCTATTATCTTAACATTTGGATAAATAAATGACGTTGCACCTCGCACTGTAAAATATTGGTTTTACTAACAGTAATCATACTAATGTTTATAACTTTTCAATTATTCTTTGTGTGTCATGGCTAATTAGTAAATGTATTTGGAAATATATATATATATATAATTCACAACAAACAGTAATTCATTATTCCAAAAACTTAACTGCTAAGAAATGATAAATTACTTTATATAAAAAACACAAGAATAAATTAGAACTTAAACATTCTCATTAAAATATGATATACAAGTTCTTCTTAGGTTTCTTTATTAAATCAATAATTAATGTGAAAAAATGTAAATAGTAACAGTAAAAAACACAACAGGCTTAATGAAAAAAAAAACATAAATGTTTTCTGACATTTTTCAGGGTTTTTGAAGTTTTTTTTCCCAGTGATGAAGTACTGAATAAAATAAATATAAACATCAATAAGTTTTATAGAAAGAAGAAAGGAGAAAATCCGTTACTTTCTTCAACATAAAAATATTACGACAAAACAACTGCATTTACTTAGTCATGCACATTGTGTTTCAACTGACGAGTTATTCCTCACTATAAAATATATAAAATCATAGAACTGTGCATATAAAAGAAGGCAGTAAAATGTGTCAAAATCATAGAAATAATTATTAAACAACAGAAACAGCAGTCAGAAATAATGAAAAAACAAAATATGATCTTGAAACAAATAGTGCAATGCTCTATCGCAAAATGAACCAAAACTGAAACCATGAGTTGGGAACTCCAAATGGCTGAGCAATGTCCACTAACCTCCCTGTTTTCCAGTTCTTGCACTAATCTCTCCAACTGATTCTGAAATCTCTCTCTTTCAACAGCAAATGACTTTGTTTCTTCCTGTGCTTTACTAAACTGCTGTTTTAGCTTTCTCATCTCTTCATGTAACATTGAATTTTCAGTTTTTTGTTTTTCAAAATCTTGATAAAGTTTTTCGATTTCCAGGGGCTGATTTTGTTCAGAAGTCTGACCTTTACTAACTTCTCTTGTAGCTTTAATAGTTCTTTTTTATATTTTTGAATTTCTTCATTAGCTCTGTTTGCTTCTTCTTTCTTTTTCGCAATTTCCTCTTGCATTGACTTTAGTTCTAAATCTTTGTCTTGTGTCTGCAAATGTTTTTCTTCTTGTATCTTAAGTAACTGTTGTTGGTATTTCTGGATATCTTCATTAACTCTTTGAACCTCTGCCTTATGATTTTCAACTTCGAGCTTCATTCTCTCCATTTCTCTGTCCGTTTGCTGTCTCAAAACACTTTGGTTTCCAGCCTCTTCTTGTAATTTTGTCACCTGCAATTGGTATTTTTGGGTTTCCTCTTTAGCTTTTCTAACTTCATTCTTGTGCTTTTCTGCTTCTTGTCTAAAACTCTCCAACTGTTTTTCGACTTCCTGTTTCCTTGCACTCAATCTTCTGACATCTTCTTCAATTTTTCCTAAATGTTTCTGATAATCCTGAATTTCTTCATGTGCACTTTGTAGTTCAGATTTATAGTTTTCCACCTCTGTCTGAAGTTTTTCCACCTCTTTGCGAGTTTGATATTTTTGCTTATCACTTTCTTCTTGAGAGTTTGCTAAAAGCTTCTTATATTTCTGTACCTCTGCATTCACTTTATCAATATCTGCTTTACGATTATGCAGTTCCGAATGTAATCTTTCAAACTCTCTCTCAATGTTTTGCCGTTCCTCTTGGAAACTTGTTTCTACGGTTTCTTTGTTTTGAGCCAGAAACTGTTTTAGCTGTTCTTTTTCATTTTTTGTGCTTTGAAGGTCTTCATTAGTCTGTTGTAACTGCTTTTGGTTTTTATCTATCGTCAGAAGAGCTACACTTAATTTTCCTTGAAGTTCTTCATTCTCTTCTTCTGTTTTGTCACATTTTCTCTCTAGTTTTTGGAATTCATATTGTAACTTTTCAAGCTCTGTTTCTGATCTTGCCAAAATATCTTGGTTTTCTTCTACTACTTCTCTGTATTTTTGAAGCTCTTTTTCATATACAAGAATCTCCTCATTTAATCTGTCTTTTTCCATCTTGATTAGTTGTAGCTCTTTTTGTGATTTTTCAAAGTTTCTTTCTAGCAACTTATTTTCTGCCTGTAAGTGTTCCAGTACACTTTTATCATGTTTCTGGGTTTCTTGTAAACTGGCAATATATCGGTTAGCATCTTCGGCATCTTGTTTTAACTGAGAAACGCCTTTCTGTAAACGATTATTTTCAGACTTAGTTTGCTCAATTTCTGATTCATATTTGTTCACAAGCTGCCTTAGTTTTTCGGTTTCGTTGGTCGTTTGCTGACGTTCTTCATCTGACTGCTGCTGGTTAACATAAAGTCTTTCTAGTTGTGCTTGTGTACGGTCTAAAGCAGCTTGAAGATCTTGTAGTTCTGTCTGCAGAGATTTTTTTTCTCTTTGTACTTCCTCTAAATCTGTAAGAAGATGACTTAGTTTTTCCTGTAAAACTTTATTATCTGTTAATAACTTCTTCTTCTCCTGTTTCAGTTCATCTTCTAATAATATTTGTTTATCATATTTATTTTTGAGCAGTTCAAGCTCTATTTGTTTTTTATCCCTATCTTCTGTTATGTTTTTTAAATGTATACGAAGTCTCTCCACTTCTTCTGTCAAATGTGCATTATCACTATTTAATTTCTCAAATTCATCCTTTTGTTTTTGTTCAGAAGATACGTAGTTCCTAATTCTTTTCTGTTCAGCATCTAATTCAACATTCTTCTTCTCTGTATCTATTCTTAAATTATTCAGTTCCATTTCAAGTTGTTTGACTTTTTGAGAAAGTTCTTTATTTTCGTCAAGCATTTTGTACATTTCTTGTTCGCTCTTATTTTCCAATGCAGCGTACTTTTCAAGTTTAGTCTTAAGAGAGCCTAATTCTGTTTTCAGTTTGCTTCTCTCTGTGCGAGTCTCATCTAATTTAGATTTTATTTCATCCAAATTTGTGACAAGTGTTTCAATTTCCTTTTTGTGGTTATCTTCAACTGAAGTACATCTGAGAAGTTTTTCTTGTATTAACACAAGATCTTGGTGTTCTTTCTGTTTTTCCTTCTCTAATGTTCTTAAGTCATTATTTTGTTCATCTAATTCTGCTTTTAGCCTTTCATTTTCTGAAACTAATCTTACAATTTCCTCATGCTTATCCTTAGTTAAACTATAACTGTAAAGCTTCTCTTTAAAGGACTCAAATTCTCCATGCTTTCTGTCTTTTTCTCCAAATGCTTCTTCCAACTGTGAACTCAACTCAACTTGATCACTTTTAAGATTTTTATTTTCTGCTATCAACTTTTGGATTTCATTTGCTTGTTCATCGTTCATTAATACATAACTGTTTAGTTTCTCCCAAATTACTCCAATTTCTCTGTGTTTTTTATCACTCTCTCTTCTTTCATTTTCTAAATCAATTTGCAATTCATCTACGTTTAACTTCAGTCTTTGATTTTCACTTACCACATTCTCAATATTACTTCTCTGATCACCTTTACTCAAAGTGTAATTTTCAAGCCTCATTTGTGCTGACTCCAAGTCTCTTTGTTTTCTCATTTTCTCTCTTTTTAGCTTATCCACTTCAGTTTGAATATCATCTAAGCTGTTCTTAAGTCTTTTGTTTTCTGCAGAAATTCTTTCAATTTCTTGTTGTTGCTCTTTGTCCCTGGAAATATAGCTATTAAGTTTTTCTTCTAAAGATTCTATTTCTTTAAGCTTTCTGTTTCGGTCTAGTTGAACCCTTTCAAGTTCATACAGTAACTTATCATGCTTCATACTCACTTGCTGATTGTTAGTCAACAACTTACCCATTTCTTGCCTATGATCACCATCACGTGATGTTTGCTTATCGAACCTTGCCTGAAGTAACTCCATGTCAACTTCTAACCTATCTCTATCCTTTCTTGTTCTTTCAAGCTCTTTTTGTGCATGGTTACAAATTTCTTGAAGACCATCCTTTTCTGTTGCTAGTCTCTCATTTTGGAGCTTTTGTTTCTTTTCACGTGATGCATGTAAATCAAGTTTCTCTTGGATCATTTCAATTTCAGACTTAAGTCTGTCTCTTTCTCTTTTTATTCTTTCCAATTCTATTTCAAATTGTTCCACGCTATCCTTCAACTTTTGGTTTTCTTCTGTCAGTTGGTCAAAATCTTGTCTTTTATTATCATCATACAATCTATACCTATGAATTTTTTCCTGAGCAATTTCAAGATCTTTTTGAAGTTTTTCAATTTCCTTTACATGTTTCTGATTTTGACCTTCAAGTTTCCAAACATCAGTTTCTCTAAATTGATATTGTTGTTTAATTTTTTCCAGTTCATAGTTTATTTTATCATAATCTTCATGTTGTTTGCTTTTCTCTACCTCTTTTTTCCCATCATACAGTTTGCTAACTTCATCTTGCAAATTTTGAATTTCCAAAACCAGTTTATTTTTTTCTTCGTAAACCCGATCCAGATCCATTAAAGCTTTGTCATACTTATTTTTCAATTTTTCTATATCTGCCTGACTAACTTCCAATTTTTCATGAGAATCCTGGTATCTGGAAATCTGTGTTTGATACTGCCGTATTTCAATTTCCATATTATCTCTCTGAGATTCTAGCTGACCATTTTCATTTTGGGTTCTTCGGAGCTCAGTTTGGAGTCTTTCTACCTTTTCGTACATTTTCTCTAAATTGGTTTGTAACTTCAATACTTCCTCTTCATGTGAATTTAATGTTCTTCCTGCTTGAGATTTAGTTTTATCAAGGTCTACAAACATACAATCAATCTCTGCTTGTAAGCTGTCTTTCTCATATTGAACTTTCCGTAGTTCTGTTTGGGATTTATCATACCTATCTTGTAAAACTTCCAGATCAAGCTGACAACGATCAAGTTTACTTCTCAGTTTTTCTTCTGATTCTTTAAATCTGCGCAGCTGAGTATTTGCTCTATTGTAGTTTTCCTGAAGAGTCTCAAAGTCTTGTTGAGACTGCTTATGGTCATCTTTAGTTTGAATGGCAGTTGTTTTGGCTTTTTCTAGCTCCAAAGTTAGTCTTTCCACTTCAACTTGTGCTTGTTCTAACCTTGACTCCAAATTATATACCTCAGACTGCTTTTTATCCAATTTGTCTTGAATTTTTTTATTTTCAGCACGGCATAGGTCTCGACTGTCTTGTACTCTTTCCAGTTGTTCCTTCAGTTGATCCTGTTTTTCTCTTAGCATTTTTGTTTCATTATTGAAACCTTCATATTCCATTTGGTTCCTTTCCATTTGAGTTTCAGTTTTTTTCAGTCTTTCCTGAACAACTTCATATTCAATTTGACAGTTTTCTTTTTCCTTCTGAATTTTAATCAACTGAGCCTGAAGAAGATCAGTCTTCTGTTGCAATTTTTCTATTTCATTATGGCAATAATCCTTCTCTCTCTGTAAATTCTGATATTGAAGTTGTGCTCTTTCACATTTTTCTTTCAATTTTTCAGCTTCCTGTTGAGTGGATTGCTTTTCTTTTTGTAACTTTTCAATTTCATTTTTCATGTGTTGCATTTCTAGTTTGATGCAATCCAGCTCACTCTGAGTTTGCTCTCTTTCTTCTTGAATAATACTCACATTACTCCTGACTTTTTCTAGTTCATCCTGAAGCTTATCAGACTCTACCAGTGACTTATCTAAAGCAGACTGAGTTTTCTCATGAAGCCCTTCTAACTTATTTAGCGCTATCTGAACCCGTTCCAGTTCACCTCGTAGTTTATCTGATTCTGTGAAAGCATTATCTCTCTCAACTTGAGCCCGAGCGATAGAGTTCTGCAATCTGTCATATTCTTCTTGAATACTCTCTCTCTCTGACTGAGCATTTTCTAACTTAGCTTTGAGTCTGTAAATCTCCCCCTGAGATCTTTCAACTCTCTCTTGAAGCTGTTCAACTTCTCCTCTCGATCGATCTTGCTCTGCTTGATTCATTCGAAGTTCGGCCTGAGCTCTTCTAAGCTCACATTGGACTTTATCCAGTTTTTCCTGTAACATTTCTACTTCGTTCGACTGATAACGTTGGGATTTCAATCCGTACGTTTCTTCTGACCTACTTAATTCTGCCTTTAATTTATCGAGTTGTTCACGTAAACGGTCATTCTCCAAACCCAAACGAGAACTTTCACCTCTTCCTCTCTCCAAACTAGAATGTGTTCGGTTCATTTCAAACTGAAGTTTATCGAGCTCAGCCCTAGCCTGCCCGAGCTCAGATTGAGAATTTTCAAGTCTGACTTCAACCCTATCTTTCTCAGAAGCTGTTTTTTCTAACCTCACCTGTAATTTCTCCATCTCACTCTCTAATGTGTGCATCTTCATCTTGTACTCGGCTATCTCTCGCTCATGAAACTCCTTTTCTTCATTTCTTTCCTGCTCTGCTCGATCTCTTTGATCCCGAAGTTGGCTTATTTGTTTTTCTTTATCACTGATGGCTTCTTCCAGACTGGAAACTGCTCCCTCAGATGATGAGTGGTGAGCTTGTAAGGCTGTTAATCTAGCCCTTCCCATGTCAACTTGGTTGTCTTTTTCTCTTAGCAAATCCTCAAGGTTTTCAATCTAGCTTGAAGAAAATTAAGTCAAAAGTCCTTCTGTATAAACTTAACATCATATAGTGTACTGAGCTCAGATGTTATTATAAATATTCAGTTTGAAATCTGAAAATTAAATTTATTCATTAAATAAGCTAAAAATGCAATATGTATGTCATACCTGATTTTAATGTCAAACTTCATTAACAATCAGATCATATAATACAAACATATATCTAAAACTAAAAGTTTATTCATTCACAAGATTTGTGTAAACCTTCACATAAATCACTCACCATTCATGATTTACTGATATGTGCTTCTAGAAGGTTCACATTCTAAAAAATAAAATATCTAGAAACAAAAAATATTAACAACAATAACAAACAAACAGGTGTTTAATAACCAGTTTTGTTTTTGTAAATATTGATATTTTACTTAGAACTTTAATAATATACTGCTAATGATTTACAGATTTTCTACTTAAACCACTGGATTTTACTTTCACTCATACAAGACTGGACTTTCATAGTTCATGGTGTTTACTATGATACAAATATGTAAGGACAAGTATGATACATTAAAACAATTACAAATATGAAAATTAGCAAGTAATGTTACAACCACAACCAATATTAAGTTGTGAGTAGAATAGTATCTATCAGAACCACCCTTTGGCATTGCCTGGCATTTTGTAGATTGTGTGGTTGCTTTCAAGAACAGCATTTTCCAGTGCAAAATATTACAATCAAGGGTTTAAAATTTTAAAGACAGCAATATCCTTGGTACTTAATATAATTAGAAAACAAAGGAATATGGATCAACTTAGGTTACTAGGACCATCCAGAAAGAGATTTACAACAAGTCACACCAGTCATGGTAGGCAAAGTGTAGCATTTTAGAACAAATGACTATCCATAAACACAAAGATCAGTTGCAAGATCCATTCATGTATCTTAAACAACAGTAAGTAACATGGCCTTCACTTGGAAGAGTGACACAAGTCACCTATATACAAGTTCTACTGTTGCATAACTCAAGCAGCTGGAAATTAAATTGGTATTCGTGTTATTCTGTAAGAAGACGTTGTTCAAGTCACCATAAACAGAATATATGGATTTTTGTATGACTTACTACTGAAGTGAGTGCTAGGAAACTGCCACAATTGTACACTAGATGACTGATGGAAACCATGCAAGAAAGATGACTGTGGATCTGACATGAAAGACAGAGCATAACTGTACGTAGCAACATGGACAGTAAAACAGTGTTGAGTTTCAAAACCATCTCAATATAATATACTCAATTTCTGTATATATTTAGAGTAATGCCACTATAAAAAAAGTTAACAATATTTTTCCAAAAATATTCACAGAACAGAGAGACGGTAATAAGAAGACTGGCAGTAGTTAAAAATGTTTTTCTAAGACAATCATTACGTTTATAGTGCAAATTAGAATTGTTTTCATCAATATAGTTTTCTATCACAAATGTTTTGTGCTTTTTTTTGGAAAAAAAATCTTTATCCGTGCTGAAAATTAATGCGAACTATATTCTACCTTTCTTTGTAAAACGTTTATTTTCCTGTCTTTAATTTCCATGTGATCCCTTAGTTCCTGATTTTCATGTGTTAATTTGTTCTTTTCTTGTGTGCTTAATGTAGTCTGTTGGGTTTTCTTCTCTATTATCTGGTTTTTCTCTTCCAGTTTCATTCTCAGTTCTTCAACCTGTACAAAAAAAAAATTTTACTATAATGGATAAGAAAAAATCATTTATTTTCTACTTAGCTATGTCTTTATGACAAAGACAAAGCACACAGTATCATAAAATTAATATTATGAAAACCACAAGCACTTTCAAAAGGTACAGATTTCTTCTTCATTGGTAAACAACAGGTCCATTCACTATGATGTAATTACTATAAGTGCAACATTAAGTGCAATATTGTTGAAAAGACAATCTTTCTTCTGTTTTGGCATTAAATAAAATATTTAACTTTTGTCAGATTTGGTTTCAGTATCAGTTTCAAAACTAGTCCTAACAATCCAGTACATATTTCAAACAGCTGTGTTATAACTTGTCAGTATTTTCTTTCTTGCTCTTATGATAGCTATAAATTTCTAATAATGAAATAGAACACTAAAAATACGTCATACGCTTCATGTAAGAATAGTTAAAAGTACAACATGGAATGAACAATTAAAATATATTTCAACTAAAGTTAATTGAAAATTAATTCAACCCAACATGTCAAGTAACTACTGAAATACTACAAAATTTCTAAAAAGAGATAATAGAAACAGAAAAGAGAAGTAACAAATAAAAATAACAAATGCAAATCAATAAAGAAATGAATTTACAAACAATAAAATTTGTTCAGCCATACAGATAAGTCATTAATGCACTTGTCTTTTGTGAGCAATTAAAAAACAGAGAATAAAACAACAGTTAATTCATTAATAGTTCAAATATTTTTACATTAAAACTATTATTCCCAAGGGAAAAAATATTCAGTTAACTGCTAAAATATATATGCAAGTAATAAATCTCAGGATATGTCATATCTTAATATTACTATCAATTTGTTATGCCTGTATAAAACATCATTTTTTTTTCAAGCTGATTCAAACATTTTTAATCCCTTATCATACATGGAAGGGTTTTTATCCTTACCATATCAAAAAAACAGGTGTGAAGCACATGGATGGTGAGCGAGACATTTTTCATATATATACTGGTGAAAATGATGAATAGAATGCATAAATATATGAACAGAGATGATGTCTAGTGTACATAAATACACAGGTGGAGATGATAAAAAGTTAAGCAAGCAAAAACTAACAATTTGAAGTAATTGTTTAAAAGATTAACCCTTCTTTTCATGTTATGTGCCCCCTAAATTTTCGTTTTGAAGTCATGGACATATGTTAATTTTGTTCTTTTTTAAAATGCATAAGTTTTCTTGAGCCACCTGTAATTATTATAACCAGTTTCAAAAAAAAACAAAAACTTTACTAAATACATTTGATAGACTAGTTTAATTTTGAAAGAACATTAATATAAGAAAATAAAAAGTAACAGGTACATGTGTCAATACAGAAGATATCTTAATGATTATTTATTGATTTATTTCATTACTTACATCAGCCTGAAGCATATTGTAGTGCTCTTCTTTGGCACATAGAGATTCCTTGAGCACAGCTATATGTCGCTGATATTCTTGATGTTGTTCTTCTAACGTTCGCATCTTCGCTCCCATTCCTAAAATTTCTTGATCTCGACGATTCAGCTCGATTCGTAGTTCCTCAACCTGTAGAACTAACTTCAATCACAAACAGGTTGTCGCAAACAATTAGAATATGAGTTTTAGTTTAGATATTACGTCCCAGTCGTACATTATAAAACACCGTTATATAAACTATTCTTTAGCAAGTTAAAAACATGCCAAAACATCCCTAGCACTTACAACAGGTGGACCTCTTGTTTTTTAGGAATACAGGCAGATCTATCTGTCAGGTTTGTTTTAATGTGATTTACCAGATTTTTGTATTTCTTTAATGCTTATTAGTATAATAAACTATTCTTTAGCAATTATATCTGGAAGAAAAAGATGTTTTATGAACATCATAAAGCAGTCATGTTTCAGCCAATGCCTTCAGTATATTACAAAAATTAAATGATGCTGTTTAGAAAACAAATTTTATTTTATTAATGAAAGATCAGACATCAGCTGATTTCTCAAATAAAACATATAAAACATACAAAGTTGTGCTCAATTTTGATACAAAAAATATAAAAATCTTATTAAAAAATTAATCAAACTAACAATATTGATGCAAGCTATATTTTAATTTGCTAGCTAGAGGGAATAGATGTTTGTTTGTTTTTGAATTTCGTGCAAAGCTACACAAGGGCTATTTGTGCTAGCCATCCCTACTTTAGCAGTGTAAGATCAGAGGGAAGGCAGCTAGTCATCACCACCCACTGCCAACTCTTGGGCTACTCTTTTACCAACGAATAGTGGGATTAACCCTTGCATTATAACACTCCCACGGCTGAAGGAGCGAGCATGCTTGGTGTGACGGGGATTTGAACCCGCAATCCACAGATTATGAGTCGAGTGCCTTGACTACCTGGCTATGCCGGGCCACAGAGGGCATAGAACACCTAGCAAGTTCTAAGATTTGATGTCAGGATTTTTCAGAGCACATTCAAACATAGATTATAAGCTTATCATTCCAAAAATAAATAGTTTAGTTAGTTGAAATTTACTTGAAAGATAGTCAAAGATAAAAAGATATTTTGTGAATAGTGTAAGGTAATCATACCTCGGTGAACCCCACCAGTGTCCTACAAAAATGCAACAAAACTGCTAAAGAGCAAAATTTTACTTTTAATAAAAGATCACAAATCAGATGATTGTGCAAACAATACAACCGATACAAGCGGGTGCCAAATTTTAATAATGAGGTGTTTTTTTTTCAATAAAAAAATCCAAATGCACCTTTTAAATTAAAAATGGTAATAATTATATAAAAAACATATTATCCACCAAATAAACCATGAAATATATTTCACACAGAAATGCTTTGAATAAAAATGATGCAACCAGATTACTTTATAAAATACTAACGTGTAGTCTATGTCCATGTATGTAACGTTATTTAACACTTAGCAGCAGGGCACAGATACTTTATTTTCTGCATTTAATTTTGATATAAAAAAAAATACTAGAAATACCAATCACTTCCAATGATGTCAGACCTTTATATATCTAATCTTTATAAAACATGTTCATTCAGAAAACATTTCATTTGAGAATGTTGTAGAAATTTAGAAACTTGAAATCAAAATAAAACTTCAGGCAGATTTTGAAATGGGCAACAATAGTAATAGTAGTAGCAGTAAAACTTTTGACTTTGAAGTTTGAAGATACTTTTTTCAGATAACTGCCAAAAAAACATCAGTAAATATTGATAGCTCTTCAGGACAGTTCAAAACCAAATTCAAATTTTAAACACATATTAAACATTGGTTTCAGAAAGTCTATAATGGTCTTGTTTTCCAAACACTAATTTTTAGTTGAGACATAACATTTCACAGAGTGAGTGTTTCAAGTACGAACATTTAGCTCACAACTCTTCCATCTCATGATTAATTTCAGATTTAATTACAGTTTTATACTCAGGAGGCCAGGTCCTTTCAACAAGGTCTCAGAGACTAATTCATTTTAATCCTGCTTAATCCTAATAAGAAATAAAATCAAAATCAGATATGCATGAACACATGATGGTGCACAAAAATATAGCAAATAAAGATCCCATTCATTAATTTACTCTAATCCTGCCTAAAAGAATTTAAAATTTGGATAAAAAGTTACTAGTAATTTGTACCTAAATTTTGCTATCTTTCATCCAATATAAAGTTAGAATTGAAGAGCAAATTATTAGGTATGTGTGTGTGTGTGTGTGTGTGTTTTCTTATAGCAAAGCCACACTGGGCTATCTGCTGAGCCCACCAAGAAGAATCGAACCCCTGATTTCAGCATTGTGCACCCGTAGACTTACCATCGTACCTTTGGGAATCAAATTATAGAAAGTTACATCAATGATAATTATTTATCACAGAAAAAACTAATCTACATAATCTAGTAGGATCTAAAAATTTTACCTCTTAACAACAAAAAACTTGTTTGATTTTCTACTAATGTGTATAATACCTTTTCATTTGGAAAATTATATCATTAAACAGTAACATTACAAATTAAATATTCCACAATATTTCTCTGATATATCTAAGAATAAATTAGGAATAAAAGTAATAATGGATGTAAATGCAAAAATGTTAATTCACAATTTTAGAAGAAAAACTATATTTTATACTTTTTTTTATAGGTGGCCAAAGGGCAGCTTGGGCTTTCTCAAGGTACTCCCATTCCCTCTTTCAAGGCATTAGATTTACAGATTTCTTCCAACATGTTGACCCTGAAAAGGGGTCATCAAGTTATACTTGAGCTTTGTAGTCTGCCAAACTTTGCCTCCTCTATAGCTGACCACTGTTCTCTGACTTCATCTCCAAAATAAAAAAAATTAACTTGCACTCCTGATGTAACTTGATGCAAGACTTAAGTTTCCATGATAATATTATTATACTCACTCACAAGCAATGCAAAGAGGGATACAAATACCCTTGAACATACCAGTTCAGGAAGGACCTACTTTCCTTTCAGATTAAATCCCTGCCACAATATAAATAAACAAAATAAGCATTACATTATAAAGCAGATCAATGTTCTAACTATGTGGTACAATTAGTCAGTGTAAGTATTGTATCAGATAATGTGATAATATACAAAGGTTGGGTTTCTTTCTTTCTAGTTCTTTTTCTTGCCTAACTACATGAGTCAAAGTTATGATGTGGATTTAGGAGTTTGAAGCTCAGTTCTGTGATATGTAGAAATCCAAACTCAGCATTTTCAAACTGCAATTATATTCTTCTAAACTTGTAGATTTCCAATTAATAATCCCTTGTTGTTAGTAAAGACTCTTAGAACTGAAGCTTCAACTGTTCTTAGTATAGAATAAAACATTCACTACAGATTATAAAGATATATTAGTAATATGATGAATTAACTTTCCCCAAGGTAATTTTTTTAAATAAATTAAATTTATTGTTTCTAATGTGAACTTGTAGCAGTCTTAATATGTTACTGTCATTACCAAACTACTCACATTTGTTAGTTTTTATAACTGTTTATTTTGTCTTTATTTATTCACATAAAATAAAAAGTAAGATACCATTACTTTCTACAGTTTTAAGTACCTAATTTTCAACCAATAGGAAAAGTAGACATTTTGGTTTTTCCCAGAAAGTAGAGACGGACCGAAAATAAATTAAATTTTCGTGAGTTCTTTTCTAAATTATTGAAATAGCTGAATTTTACCTTTCCCAGTTCCCTTTCTCTGTTTTCTAGCATTGCACCAAAATGCGAGACTTATTTTGTTCTTCTGCAAGTCTTGTTTTCAGTCTCTCCACCTCTAACTTCTCCTCTTCTAGCATTTTACCTCCTGTCAGACAAAACACATATTACTATACATTATAAAATAACAGTGACCAGAAAACGTTTTCACTTCTTGGTTCAAGCACTAGAACATCTGTGTTATTGTATGGTTTGAGTTTCTTGTAATTACTTACATAGAAGGTAGAGTATGTTATATTAAAACAATTTTGTAACCTCATAAGATAATTTAAGTCCATGTTATTATGTCCAAGATAATCTATCCAATGACTTTGCACTTTGAAAAGAACTTTGCAACATACTTCCATTACAAAAGACTTTGAGTTTGTCATGTACAAAGTAAACCACTCCTCCATCATTGTTTCCACAATCCACCTAGTGTATAATAATAACATTTCCTAGCAGTACAATTACACAGAAGTTCAAAAGTGTTGTGCCCAACAACTTACTAATACAACTTCACACAAAACAGCTTGAATATCAGTTTCATTCTTCGTCCACTTGATGTGTGAACTGAAAGTGTGATTCAAAGCCGTGTCTTGAAGAACTCATACCCTGTTGTCTTGTTTCTGTACAAAGCTGGTATTTCTCTGTGGTACTAACTGCCCACAACATTGATCTGATAATAATCACAGTTTAATTTTTCTAATCCCTAACTTCCCACAAGCACATTATCCAGTGGTGACCACACATACCTTCAAAAAGAAACTTTGTGACATGTTTACTATGATTAAAAATAGTTTTCATTCTTTAAGTGGTAGGTAATCACGTGAGTCCAGTTACATTTACCAAGGTACACATACTCTTTATAGTGTTTCCACATACTGCTACTTTACCCAGTATATACCATAATACAATTTTATACAGTTGGTTTTCCTCTACTGAAAATATAGTTGAAGCAACTTGTATACACATGACCTGGGCCACTTTTTTAAAAGAAGGTTTTTCCTTATTATATTGTGTACTGTTACTTGGAGATTCAGAACAGACTTTACCATTGATCTTTGTTTTGGTGATTCTCACTTGTTACAAAATGCTAAATTTTGCTTAGCCTGGCTGAGATATTACTTACTAATGTTCCTGGTTTCCCAAAATGATCCATATTACCTTTGTTTTCCAGTCCTGTTAAGCACAAGGAATATCAGCATCTGAACACATATGTATGATCTGAGTGCATGAATATTTTTCACATGTTATACACCCTTCCCTAAGGTGATGCAGTTTTGGTAGCATTACATTCAAAAATGGCAAAAATGTCAGAATGCAGTTCTAATATATGACATTTCATCAATTATGGATTTCATATGATTTCCTGATTTTCATATTAAAATTAATTTTAATATTACAATTTCAACCCTCTGCTCTTTTGTACAGTGCCTTGTACAAACAGCTTTTAACTAGGAAGGATACCTTTTATTTTATTTTCCAAACAAAATGTCCCTGAATTACTCACCTACACCTTTATTCTGTAACATTTCCATAAGTTTCTTGATGCTTTCATCTCGTGCACTCAGAGTTTGTTTCTGTGTTCCTATTCTCATTTCAAGTTCCTGTTAAATGATAAAAATACAAGTTTATCTCTATTTCATGAACATAGATTTCAAATGTAAGTATACAAAATACAATATATAAAATAATTATGAAAACTGTGAACAAAAATGGCACAAAAGACAACTATTATGGGACTACCATGTGAAAATACTGCTCCAGAGTTACGTCACATATTGTGATTGGTCATCTTCCAACTAATCAGAAAGTTGCACATCAGATAAAGTCTATTAAAGTAGTCATACTATATGTCTAGAAGTACTAATTCGACATTCTAGTTATGGTTAGTAGGACTGAGATATTGCATGACAAATCAAAGTTTTATTTGGGTAAACATACTCCATAAGAAATATTTTAGCAAAGCTCCTTATTTCAATAAGACCAATGTACAAAAGTTTGAAGATGGTATATGAAATGATTAAAGTTGAAAGACAGATTAAGATTAAGAAATGATCTTGCTAATAACATGTTTCTAAATACAAGAGTTAATGTCACATTGAGAACAGTAAGGTGAATATAAACATGAATTACCTTCAATAAAGATGTATCATTCAAAAACTACAGTTGAGAATACTATATAAAACCTAAAGGTGAAATAATAATTGGACCACAAACAAGTAATACAAATTATTCAGTATTGCCAAGGATATACTATTACAGATTTATTTTAATATTGATGTTTGTTTCAGTTAAATACATACTCAGATATGCATGTAACTGATACTGTTAAATCTGTATTGTGAAATTCTCATCTGTTCACTATAGCTGTAGAAGATTCTCGAGTGTAAGAATCAAAAATGTACTACGTGTGTATGTAAATACTAGTGACTGTCAGGATTGTTGCCTTAGCTGAAATTTCTGGAATAATCTCCTCTCAAGCTTACAAAAGGTAACCAATGCAACAGAGAGAGAGATGATTTATGCTCATTAGTTTGAAAACTACAGATATTTGACCAGGAACATTTATAAATTTCAAACATTATAAACTGTTTAACTTCAGCAAATCAACTTCTATAAAGACATAATACAACTTCATCTGTGAAAAACTCACATGAGATCAGTGAGGAGATATCTAATTCCCCATTCAATGAAATGTAACAATGTCAGCTCAGAATTAATTCACTCATAGTGAGCTGTCAACAAAATATTCAATTCAAGGCTAGGAAGATGACTCAGTATTGTTTGTAAGTTTGTAAAACTTGTATACAAATCATTATTTGTAATAACTGTTCTTATAAACTATATTATTGTTTGTATAATAAAATATATTTGTATTAAGAAAGAAAATTTTGTGTATTAATCTTGTTGGCAAATGTCGTAAATTTGATGCATATTAACATTTAATTATCTTTTAAATTAAAATTGAAACTTAATTCAGTTTCAGGCTATTTGAAATTGTAATATGCAACATCAATTGGAGGCTCATCTGAGATAAACTAGAATACGTAAAAATATCAACTAAAAGTAGTTTATTCAATGGCAGAGAAAAAACAAGGTGAAGGATCAGTAGAAGTCAGGAGCTGCAACTCAGCCAAAGATGTTGATAACCTGCACAAAATTGATGATGCCTTGACTGCTGACAGGTACAGGAAGATTACAATTCATAAGCTATAACTGAGAAATAATGACTCAATCAGCTAAAGGTTTGACATGGTAGACAGAAAAAGAAATACAGTATTAAAAATCACCTAAAAATAATTATTCCCTCACTATAAAAATTCTTAAAATTTTAAGATAATTACAAATGAATACTTTCTTGACTATTTGCACACCATTACTGTCCAAACACATTTTGTTTTACATTTAATATTTTTATTGCAAGTTAGTGTCATTTTATATCTACATTTATTTCTATAACTTTTCATTGTTCTGTTGTTCATTACAGAGAGAAATGACATACTTAAAATAAAATTAAATATGTATTGACTTTTAATTATTATTAAACAAACATAACAGTTATCATAAAACATAAATATGCATGAACACAGAGCAATTAAGAAATGGTGCTCTTTTCTGCTACACCCTCGGTTAAGATTTAAATTCTTTTCAAATTTTGTTTTCAAGGTTCTCAGTTTGAATCCACATGTTTGACCAAGTGAGACTTTAATTTCATAAATTATGCTAAATTTGAATTCACTAGTTGGCAATTAATCAACTATGTTGCTGTGAAGATAACACATGACATCCAGAAATAGAAACTTATCTTTACTGTTGGCAAGTCTGATAAAGGTCAGGGGTCTATCTAGGGTCATCCCCTAGATTTTAACTCTCTGTGGACACAGATCTTGAATGTAAGATGTTTCATGTACAACTTTAGCTTTGTTCTTATATTCTGTCTTAAATTTAAAACCAAGTTTATTCCTTTAAGACAGGATTATTTTTTCAACCATATATATATAACTCAATATACTTTCTTTTAAACATTTCTTTCATTATGCTAGTTAATTTATTTAACTTTTGTATCAGCTTTCAAACTCAATTTTAACTTTTTTTTAAGTAACTTGGGAAAGTTTAGTTGTTTTGTTAGACTGTGATTTAACTTCTTTTTATTTCTGAAATTCAAATTTAATTTAACTTCGGTTTCACATTTATTTCTAAAAGTTAGTTTTTATTTTAACTTACAGGAGAGATACATCAAATTGATAAGTTTAGAAAATACAATTTCAATCTTGCTGTTATCAGTCTTCTATATAAATATTTGTGTCCTTTAAAATTCTTGGTGTTGAGTTTCTTCTTCTTAATAATTCTGGTTGTGGACTGGAAAGTCTGATATTCTACAAACCTCCAATTAGTAGGCCTAACTGACTACTGTGCAGGTGAACAACTTTACTAGTAATACCACATTACTGACCTATACCAATTATTGTTATAAACCAAATACTATTGATAATATTTCAAGCTTCAAAAATCTATCTGAACTTAATTTCTTAATGAAAGAAAATCAGCTCTCAAGAAAACTAGAGACTGCTAAACAAAATTAATTATGCACAATTATTTAAAATAATGAGGTTCTAAGACGTTCACATTCATTTAACACTTTAGATTTATACTGATAAAGGGTACACAAAACAATTAGAGAGGAATAAAAATGTCCATGACTGATGAACCTCTGAACTGAGCTCCTATTTTAGATATATAAATATCTGTTTTATTCAGGAATATTTTATAACAATACTTTAAAAATTTCAAGCAAAAGCAACACAAACTACTTGAAGTATAAAAGAAATGACAAAAATGCATTTTTTATCCTGAAGTTAAGTAATTTAATCATTTTATTAATAAACCAATTTCATTTTAATTGATTGCACTAAAAGAATGAAAATTCATTAACAACCTAGAAGGGTGTTCACATAAGTTACTGCACAATAGAACCTTCACTGCTTTAGACCAAAATCTGTAATCGCATGAATTATGTCTAATGATTTAAAAAATATTTTTGTAAAACCAACTTGTTACGAGTCTCAAAGGTATTATAATATTCTGTTATCTATGATGTTAAGAAAACAAGTAGGATAAAAAAAATCAACTTAAAAATATAAACCCTGCAAGTCAGTTTCTTCATAAAGGTGAATAATCAACTGTTTAAAAGTGCTCGAGTTTTGGGTATTGTTTTGAAAATGTCATGAATGAATTACCTGTAAATACCAGAATAAATTTTACTTTATAAAACAGAAGTTTACTTTTATCATTTACAGAGAAAGGGAGTTTGTTTATGTAACAGTAATTCTCTTAAAATATAAATTATAAATTTTACAGTTTGATACAAAAATAAATAATTATAACTGTTCAGATTCTTTGTTTTACAAAGTTAGGTATCATATGTTGTTCTCTCTTAAATTCTAATGAAATAATATCTTAATTTTTAAAGCTTTTATCCCAAGAAAAAACCATGAAGGAGCATTAGATCTGGTGAGTAAATATTAAAACAAAATAAATCTAGTGCTAGAAGATGTGGATAAACCTTATGACTGCTTTTCCTTACCACACTATGAATGGTTCAGCATGTTATGAAATTAGAGGAAGGCAGCAGTACTAAAACTAAAAAGAAACAGGAACAGTAATTAGCCAGGAATTTGTGTTCACTTCAGTCTTTTTTGTTTTCACTTTAATTAGAATGTTAATCCAAAAGATAATCTATAATAACAAGGCACAAAATGTACTAAGTTCTTGGTGAATTTCTCACACATATAAACACACACATACATATATATGTACATATATGCTGCTACATTACAATAATATACAAAAAAACTAGATTATTATGGTACAAGATACATTCTTTATCAATAATTACACAGCAAGAAGAATATCCATCCTTTTCCTGCCATATGTGGGTATAAAGAATAACTTGTTAACATTTATCACATAAGATCAAAAACCTTTTATTACAAGCAAACTGCAAAAAGTGTTACTAAGTTTATAACGAAATGAAACATACTCTACTACAGATTTTACAATGTTGTAGTAATTACTTTATGTTAATTTATAAGAACTTAGAAAAATAAAAATAAGCTTCATTGCTTGTTACCACACAATACGTGCTTTAATCAGTACCTGTGACATTTTTCACCCCAACCCAGGACTTATCAGGGATATCAGATAAAGTTGTAATCCAAATGTTTTATTTTTATTATCAGTAACTTGAAGAAATATTTTTCAGGCATGAAACAGGTTAAATGTCTGAGCATTAATATTTATCAATTTTTTGAGTCAATAAACATTACAATTAGGCTTACAATTAGTATCAACATCAAATTATTGGAAAGATTTAAATTAATCTATCAATTTAAGTTATATCATGGACTTTTTTAAAAAAAGGTTAGTTGTGTTGAACTCCTGGTTTCACTCAGAGTCAATGTTCTGAACTACTTGTACTACCTACTATAAAAAGTAATTGTTGAACATTTCAGTCATTCTGAGAGATGTTCAGCAATAACATACAGTAAATCTACATTTTTATTATTTAAGTTACATCACAAATTTTATAATGTTAATGATAGTATGGTTAATTCCTAACAGTTTAGTGCAGAATATCCTGATTGTGAAATATAATTTAACGTCAAAATTATAATTTATATTCTACCGTCATTTCAAAAGAGAATGTTGAGTTTTGACTGCGTGCACAGCTTTTCAAATAGGAGACAGACGAACTATAAGACAGACACCAGGGTTCACAATATGTAAAAGGTCTCAACACCAAACTGTTTATTATTAATATTTTTTATTTACTTTATCTTGAATTAGCTTTACTCATCATTCAGAAACAATGAAATTCAATAACATGCCATAACATTCATGGATAAAAGTGAACTTGTTGGAAAATTTATGCTGTACAATTCACTGAACTAAACAACTGAAAAACAATTCAAAGCTAGTCATTATTTAAACAGTTATCATGACCTTCCCTAAACTTACTTAAATTTACCATCTCCACCACACCTGAAGATAACCCATTTTAAAGGTTAAATGTCTTGTTAGAAAAATAAAACCATTTTAGCTGAAATGATTTATCCTGTTAAAATTTATATTTGTGTTTCGTAGTCCTTTCATTCTCACCATTAAGATAAAAAATGATGCATCAACACCGTCAATTCCCTTAACAATCTTTAACGCATCAATCACATTTCTTCTAACTCTATTTTTTCAAGAGAAAACAATCTCAGAGATCATAACTTATCCCCATATGACAACCTTTCCATCCTAGTAGCTATTCTCTGAACTCTTTTCAACAATTAAATGTCCTTCCCAAAGAGTGGAACCCTAGACTGAACAGATTACTCCAAAAGTGGCCTAATCAGTAACTTATACAATAAAATTATAATTTCTTTACACTTATATTCAGTATTTCTGCAAGTACAGCCTAAAAGCTTATTTTCTCCATTCAACAACACACTGCTTGGATGGCATAAGAGATTGATTGATCAACACAACACCAAGATCCCTTTCTACCATAGTACTGTCAAGGTTATTCCCATCTGAATTATATTTATAACTGAAATTATGATGACCAAAATGCATTATCTTGCAATTATTAGAATTAAAACCCATTTCCCAGTTATTCACCCAACTCATCAAATTATCTAAGCCTTGTTGTAAAGCAGCAACATCTAAAATCCATAAAATAATTAGCAAATTTAAATAAATTATTCAGCATATTTGTCGTTGACTTATATCAAGAAGTCCAAAGCTCCTCACACTGATCCATGAGTACCAGTCTTGTGACATTAATCTGGTTCGACTGAATTTCATTTATAAAAATCTTCTTCTTTCTTTTACCCAATCATTTCTTCTGTTCAATGAGTCAACTCATTTCCATGTCTACAGAAATAATTTTTGAACAAGCTTTGCCAACTGCTTTCTGAAAATCCATGTCCCCCTTATGTAAATAAGCAGTAAAATTTTTGAAAAAAATGTTAAATGTTAGTAAAGCAAGATTTTCTACATTTTGGCTATGAAAAAAGATCTTAAACTTTTTAAAATTACTTTACAGGGCATATTTTACCAGACTTTTAAAAACCATTCCCAGATCCAGGACAATGACTCACTTCCATGATTACTGATTCTTGCTTTAAAACAAACTAACTTTTGATGTCGCATTCCTATTCACAAATACAGAATTTGATACTTTGTTGCAAATATTTGGCATTTCTCTGATAAAGCATAAGATGCACACTTTGTGAAAGGTTGTAACTATAAGACTTAAATGCAATAATCAAATGAAGTCAACCACCAAAACTTCTCTAATTTTTATAAATATTCAAGAAGTTTTAGAACAATGTTTCAATTGTGGGCAATTGCTAAAAGATTTTCTTTACATGAATTGAATCATAATATTTTTTGTTTTGTGTCCAGACAATTTTTTGTGTGTGTAAGTATGTCTTTTGTATTTTTCAATCATTTTATGAAGATTTTTTAGCATCTTGTATTTGACTAAAACAATATGTTTGATAGCTGTTTTATTGAAATAGAACCATTTTTTTTTCTAATGAGATGCTAATTTTATGCAAAAAAGTGCCAAACTTTTTGCAACAATGTGTAATTTCTCATCTTGAAAAATACAATCTATAATTATCAAATTAGATTCTCACTTTGAAACAAACCTAAAATTGCAAACAAACAAACTTTCAAGATGTCTTTAAAAAACTAATAAAAAATAAAAAAAGGTTGATTACATAAAAAATATTTCAGTGAGGCATTGTCCTTTTTTTTTTCTAAAACCTGGTGAGACATTGTGCAGTGAGGGTGAGACATTCATTGTCCATATATCACCATTCCTACCACTGACATAGGAGTAATAAGTTTATAACTGCTAGAACAATTTTTATCCCTCATTTAAAAAAAGGAGTAATATTAGCCAACTTTCAATCCCTTCCTTAGTGCTGGCTTAATATTCAAGAACTTACAAGTGGTTCACATATCCATCCTTAACCTCTTTCAAAAGCATTGAGAAATATTATCTGGCTAGAGAGATTTATCAGTCATTAAACTTCAAAATTGTTTCTTAACAAGTTCAAAGCCAATATGATAATATTGTTTAATTTTGTTTCATCTAGCAACTGTTGAGGACAAAAATATTTAAACCTTCATCAACATAAATTAAAAATTAATAACCTAGATATTTTATGATCATCAGACATAAGGTTTTACTGAGCTCCAAAGGCCCTATTCCCGTTCTAATTTTTTGATTACCTTTAACATTTTTAAATAAATCTTTATAGTTTATATTTACATTTTCAACCAATCTTTTTCACAAACCCTTTCCAATTTCTTAATTTTGAGTTTGACCAACTGACTTGATCTTCTATAATATTTTTAACCTCCAATCATAGCACTCAATTTAAACTTTTTAAATTTATATATTTTCTTTAACTTCGAGAGTCAAGCTGGTTTTTGACTTTCAGCTATCTTTTTTCTCCTAAATGATTGTGAATATTTAGAAATTTAATTTTTAATTGTCTCAAATTAGCTTAGTTGCCTGATTCACAACAGATAATTCTTGTATCATCCCTTAAAATTTTTTTTTTAAATATAAACAAAATCTCATTATTTCTGATCTATGTATGCAGTAAAGCATGAAACCTAACAGATTAATGATCACTCTAACCCAGTCTCTAACCTCTCAATCATTTTATTATTAAAAGATGACAATAAATCTAAACTAATAGTTTCTGTACCTCCTTTACGATTTTCTCTAAACTTTCACAGGCTGTGTGCTTGAAATTAAAATTATGAATTCATCAGAAGCTGTTTGAACAGAGGTTTGAACATAGGTCAGTTAGCCACGAATGCTTTGAAAAGCATCCAATCATCATAAAATATATAATAGCCTAATAAAAATTTTTAAAAATGTCCTCCAGTTTTTAACTGAGTGCACAGGTTTTTGTTCAGTGAGCTGAGCCTGTATTGGAGACGGACTGTGGGTTATGATTTTGAATTTACTAAATGAATCACCACAAATGTGGCAGAGTTTTAGTAAAATGATCACATACAAAAAAATCACCTGTTACAAAATGATCTGTAATTAGGGTACGTTTGTCAGTTGAGGACATCATTCTGCCTCAAGCTCGGAGAAGTAGGAATATAAGGTGATATCCATATGGTGAACAAGAATACATGCTGTATAATTTTTATAGCCTCTATAACTAAAGGAATATCTACAATTGTTTCAGTATCCCAGTATACTGCACCAGACACTTACCTTCCTGTACCACAAACTGTTATTAAATTAGCTGAATAGTACAAAACTCTGATATCAAACTTATTGTGCCACACCATGCGTAACTCTGTAAAAGTTACAACACGCACATCTCAATTCCCACCCACGCACATAGGTTTACACTTATTTTATGATACATACTTTATACAATTTATTATATAAAGTGCATGTACAATCACATTATATTTTATTTATATGAAAAATCTCATTAAACTTAGCACTGAAGATTTAAAAACATTAACAAGTAATCAGATTCATAATGAACAACAAAATATTTAAAGTAAATCCTGTACTTAACTGAACCAATTTATTAAATCCTTACTTTTATTGTTTCTCGAAGAAGAAATATTTCTTTTTTCATGTGGTCCTTTTCACTGTACAAAGCTTCCAAGTGCTGTTGTACTTCCGGTTCAGGATTTCTGATGTGGGCAGTTCTGAGATCTTCTTCAAGTTGTTTTATCAACTGATTCAGCTTCTGCAAGAAAAGAAGAAAATGTGTACTTAGAAACGTAGACAACAAATTTATAAACAAAGGAAAAAAATGTTTTGTGTCTCATATTTGACCTTGATGGACTTGAAGAGCACATAACACTTTGAATAGGGATAACAAACTATTGCTAATGCTATGTTTTTCAATGAATAAGATTAATTAATTGGGAAATGTGTTAAAATTCTTTAGTGTCCTGCAACCAACATGAGTAATTCCAAGACACTGCGTGAAATAGATGGAAGCATCTTATGGCATTTCCTTTTGTGTTTCAACTGATCTTAATGTTTCCGATACTTGTGTAATGGTCAAGCTGTGAATTGTCTGGTTAACACATGAAAATCTGATATCTCAGATGCTATGGTACATAAAACTAACATAGGCTGAAGACCCTGAATCCACGCCAACTCAATGCAGAATATTTAATAACTGAACCCATGATTTAAGTGCCTTATTTCATTTCAACAGAACACCGATAGTGTATTATGGTTCACACCAGTGTGAAAATATGAAGAAATTTCTCACTGAAGCTTATCACTTTTTTATAATGACTTAACGTATAAGGACCTCTTTCAGTAATAATACTGCACAATCATTAACACTAGGAGTTAGATTTAGATGTTGAATGTTTTGCTGTGACAGAAAGTTGTAACACTAAATAACTGTCAAAATATCTTGCAACCAGCACAATTGAATTTTATAAACTTAAAAGAAAAACCAATTTTCAAAATCTCCAAAACTCAGACTTGATATATGCTGGTTGAAAAAATATGAATGCTTTAGTTTTCTTTGTACTGATATCTTGTGATGGGATAATGCTATCGTAACTGTTGAAAATCTTTTTAACACAATTCAGATACAAAAGTATATTATTTTCTCATAGGTTTTCACTGCAAACATACCACTGAAAAACACTTAAGGAACCAATTAATTTTACTAACAAAAACATGAACTCAACTTAAAAAGTGTATAATTTATAAGACTATAAAGAATTGATGGTGTTTTTTTCCATAACAAAAAACATTAAATAAACTTATTTAGTGTATAATTATAAATATTTACAAGGAACCAACTTCTTTTCTTCTATACTGAAAACAAGAAACAAACATAGAAACATGTCATTTATAAATCTCAACTAAAACATTTTACTGTTTTTTTAAGTCGCACTTTTAAATTGAAAAATATTTTATACAGGAATAGGCTTAGAATGTCATATCTATCACTATACATTGCTGCTATTATACTGTAGTTATTAATTAAAGCAATCCAGATGGTTTAGGCACCTAGCAGTTTATTATTACACTAATTTGAAATGATATAGATCTGAAAGTCAGTTATATATTTTTTGTTTTTTTTTTTCTTATACTTTAGTCACTATTTTATGTTTCCTTCTTAGTTATCTGCTATTTATCTCTAATTTATCTGCATGTTATCTCTTACTTCATAATTGTCACATTTTAACTTTTCTTCACTCTTAAATTTACCTAAAACACCGGGCCCAGCATGGCCAAGCTCGTTAAGGTGTGCGACTCTTAATCTACTATTCGTTGGTAAAAGAGTTGGCGGTGGGTGGTGATGACTAGCTGCCTTCCCTCTAGTCTTACATTGCTAAATTAGGGACGGCTAGCACAGATAGCCCTCAAGAAGTTTTGTGCGAAATTCAAAAACAAACAAACAAACCTAAAACACCTGTTGGCCATTCTAAGAAGTAGCTTGAAATTGTCTAAAGTGTTCATCTGATTGCTTTGGTTTGTTCTGAATTTCGTGCAAAGTTACTCACGGCTATCTTCACTATCCGTTCCTAATTTAGTAGTGTAAGAGTAGATGGAAGGCAACTAGTCGCCACCGCCCACCGCCAACTCTTGGGCTACTCTTTTACCAAGTAATCATAGGATTGACCATCCCATTATAACGCTTCTACGGTTGAAAGGGTGAGCATGTTTGGTACAACGGAGATTCGAACCCGCGACCCACGGATTGTGGTTATTTGAATACACGTTTATCTTGTGTCTTGCGCCCACTTATCACTTGTGTATCTACTCATCATTTGTATGTTTTAATTTATCTATTAACCTCTTTTATTTTTGATCCTGTATTTCTTGACATTTATATAAGTTTATGCTACAACTCTTCCATTGTTATTTAACCATCTATTATTGTATTTATTCGTTTATTTACTTTGTCTATCTATTCATCCAATATTTTGTTGGTGCACTGGTCTATATACTTATCAGCCTGTTTGTAGAGAAAACATTTCATATCTTATACGTTTCTGTTTAGTAAATAATTGTTGTTGTTTCCCCCCCCCCCCTATTTAGCCACGTTTCGAAACAAACATGGCTGAACAGGGAAAGAGCTGAGGAAAATTTAGGAGTAACTTTTACAACTTCCAATTAGGCATGTGGGTACCATAAAAATATATTTCAGTGGGAAAAATAACAGAAAATGAGTTAGAAAAACGGAAAATTTGACAGATAACCAATACGTTTTTTAACACGGTTTTGTGACATTACAGAACAGAACACTTTTGTGCACTACGAATAATGGCGTTGATTAATTTATGACATAATAAAATGGATCGCGCATTAATACATAATTGAACAGCCTATTATTGTGTTTGGGAAGAAGCAGCGTTAGTTAATACGTCACAAAAAAATTGTTTTTGTGATCTGTCACTAACAACATATCTTTAATTTTCATAACGTACTTTAAATATTAAACAATTAAGGATAGAAAACTTACAGAATAAAATTCGAAACGATACAAGTGTCACCTAGTTAACGAGGTTCTCACTAGTAAGTGACATTGAAAAGAGCTCTATAAATAGATGGTTCTATAACGTTCTTGAGCAATTACATAATATATAGTACCGTGGAGGTTTAAACGTTAATAAATTCGGGTTCTTAGTAATTTCACAGCTTTGCTTAAATTTATCTATCTAATAATACGCACATACAAATAGTACGATAACAGATGGACTTAGCTTTCGATTGTATCAACAGTAATTTCCATTCCAACACGTCAGATACAGTAATATTACGGATTAAGTAATACTATAGTCCACTTAATTATTTTGTTAACGTGTTTCCTAGAAAATTTATATTACTTATGCGAAAGATACAAATATATCAAAGCACTGACAGAACCAAATTTTATCATATTTCTGGCATGGAATTTCCCAAGCTCAAAAATAACTTCCTTTTTTAAAACCCCTTTACTGATTATTATCACTGTTAATATTTTGTCTTATCTATTTGCTCTTTTATTTTCCTGGAACTAACGTTATGTAACTACGTGCCAAACATTTGCGACGAGCTAACAAAATCGAGTGTTTAATGTTTAATATAAAGGATAAATTTTTAAAGGCCTATTTTACTTCTTCAACGTGTAGATATCTGATCTGTAGTACATACAAACGTCATTTGTCACTTGGGTACAGTTTACATGACTCCATTTAAGATATTAAAAGTGTCTGAGAAATCATGCTGTTAATTAGTACAAAACATTTGATTTAGGCTTGTAACACTTAATTAACTGAACTAAAAACTGACAGAAATGTATGAATCAGTCAGCGGTAAGCTTACCGACTTAAATCGCTTGGTTCGACACTCCGTGTTGGATAAGGCGCAGACAGCTTAATTAAGTAGTTTTTCACTAAATTAAACAAACAGATCGAAACTTAATGCTAACTCAACACATTTCAAACTGACTACTGGTGCTGCTAACGAAGTGGAAATAAGTCGTAAAGAAATAAAAATGATTGAGTAGAAGGAACAAAAGTTAGAATAGAATAAGTTGTTACTTATGAGTTAGCGAGAAGAAATTCTGAAATTTACCGATTTCTGTATGTATTCTGACGCCGAAAAAATAATACGTAATTTCACAAGCATAGATAAAACTATAAATTTGACTTATAAGTAAAAACAATTCTGATGATTCGGGAAAAAGAAACGAATGATCAGAGACTAAAGAGTTTTATTTATGTAACCATATACGAGTGAATGTGTTTTTGTCTGCAAAAATGCATATTAGTGAAGTTGTAAATCGATTTGATGTGAAAATCAACACAAAATATTTACTACTCATTACTGTATGAGAAAAAAGTCCACCACCCCTCACAAAATGTTGAGCATGCCCCAAAACTAATAGCCTCATCGAAAAAAACACCCCCTTTCTTCCACAGATCCGAGATACAGAACATAGGGACCACTGCGCCAATTTACCCTTAGAGCTTTAACTTTCTTCTGTATTATTAACCCTACAAATTATACTAATAACCAGCAGCTTAACTAATACTAACTCTGGCTAGGGTTATTATTATTACAAGATATTACCTACAGTAGTTTAGAATTACTACAGTTGACAAAGTATAGTCGTGAAGGTCTTGTATGGAATGACATGTCCGACGTGACTGTCACACATAAACACACCAATCGATTTGTTTGTTTGGTTGGAACTATAACTAACAGCTTTTATACGTCAGATGTTTTTATTTCATTCATTCAACTATTTATACATTCATTTGTCTGTCTCACTCTCGCATTTTTTTCTTTCTAATAAGCAAAATTATAAAGCTTGAAAATGACAGTTATTAAACGTAAATTTTATCGAAAAAAGTGGCATGATACTACAATGGGTTGAAAATATTTACTACTACCCTTTCGTTGAAGAAAAAAACACTTGTTTTTCATCGTTTGCAACATTACTTCTCATATTCGCGTACAATTCAACATAAATCATAATTCAGTAATGTTGAATATCAAACGTTTTAGTCATTTTAATGAACCATTTTCATAACGTTGTTTTAAAAAAAAATCAACAAACAAATATATATATATTTTTTAAAGCCAATCGCCTGTTTGTTTGCTTCTGCGAAAACAGTCGAGTAGCAAAGAGAAACATTCTCTGCGGGGGTGAATTTGAAAAGCAGTGAAGTGTCCATATTAGTTAAAATAAATAAACTGATATTAACGGGCGTGTATTATATAAAATAAGTTGGCCCGGCATGGCCAAGCGCGTTAAGGCGTGCTATTCGTAATCTGAGGATCGCGGGTTCGCATCCGTGTCGCGCCAAAGATGCTCGTCCTCCCAGTCGTGGGGGCGTTATAATGTGACGATCAATCCCACTATTCGTTGGTAAAAGAGCATCCCAAGGTGGTTGGTGATGACTAGCTGCCTTCCCTCTAGTCTTACACTGCTAAATTAGGGACGGCTAGCACAGATAGCCCTCGAGTAGCTTTGTGCAAAATTCCAAACAAACAAACAAAAATAAAATTAGTAAATTATGCCACAACAATCAATATATTTATATACACACATTCGTTTTACGGTACAAGTAAACTTCTTTCGTCAGCTAAACAAATTTGAAAACGTGCCAAAACAAACACTGTATCAAGGTCGGAAAATGGTAGCAGGTCATACGTGTTACTTGAGAAATGGAAGCTTTACTTGCATCGACCTTTAAACGACAATCTGGAACTAATGTACGTATAAAGGAAAACAAAGAACAACAACATCGAAACAATTAAATTGTCGTCTTTCTCCTTCCATTAGAGAATGAAACGTGTGAATTCTTAAGTGCGATTTTAACCATAATTTGTGAGATACAGTTTCTGTTCACAACTCAAACCGCACAGAAGATTACAAACTATGCGATTTTCGCGTGAGTTTTAACCGAGTTTCGCTGGCGGTTACAACTCTTAATATTAGCTTAAAACTCAAATATTAATTTCTTCCCTCCGTTTATTTACAAAACATTTAGGTCCGGCATGGCCAGGTGGGTGAAGGCGTTCGAGTCGTAATCTGAGGGTCGCGGGTTCGAATTCCCGTCACACCAAACATGCTCGCTCTTTCAAACGTGGGAGCATTATTATGTGATGGTTAATCCCACTATTCGTTGGTAAAAGAGTAGCCCAAGAGTTGGCGGTGGATAGTGATGACTAGCTGCCTTCCCTCTAGTCTTATACTGCTTAATTAGGGACGGCTAGCGCAGATAGCCCTCGTGAAGCTTTGCGCGAAATTCAAAAACAAACAATACATTTAAATGAGATTTTGCAGTTCAACACCAAATCCAAACACTTTAAAAATTACGTCAGAGTAGTATTTTCAAGCACGTGCTTCTAAAACATCTGTAACAACAAAAGGAAAACGTACTAGTAACATATAAGAACTTGTTTGAACGAAGCTGTGTGTGTTCTCTTGCTTTTTATTCGCTTTCTTATTAAGATAACGCACAAATTTCAGTAAATTAAAATGACAAAAAGTCATATAAAGGCAACAAATACAGCTACTAAAGTAACTGTGGCAAAAGTAAATGCAGCATTTAGCCAACATAAATATTTATTTTCAACTGGAAATATACTTAAAACACGGAATGCTAACTTTACCAATAAACGCAGTCGTAGTCCATTAATCTCCAACAGATAATTAGATAAATTTATTTAATATTTTACTGTGTAAATCAGTTTTGTTTTTTATTACTTAGATTGAAATCCTAAAAATGGAGAGAGAAATGGATTTTGAAGTGTTTTTTCTCCGAAGCACTTAGTCGTAAATATTTGTCCCACGCTGCTACGGCAGTAAGTCTGTGGATTTACAGCGTTAAAATCAGGGGTTCGATTCCCCTCGGTGGACACAACAGATAGCCCGATGTGACTTTGCTACAATAAAACACCCACACCAACGTAAATATTTTATTTATTTCTAAAGTTTCAATATTTGTTTGTGTGGGGAGAGGCTGTGGTTAGTGGCTTTGCGAAGTTCGTTTTAACACTATTAAATTTAAACAGATAAAGGATAATGTACAATCGCAACAGATGTGATATATATGTCTCTCTGTAAACAAACTACAGTGCATTAAGCACGCTAAAGTAACATAAATACAATTACATTATCAGAAGGGTAAAGGCATTCTATCTCCCTTTTGAAAATATTCTAACTTATAAATGTTCATTAAATTTGAAATACTTCTTTGAATATATATTTTAAAGAGCCTGTGTTATTTTTATGACACAGTAGCCTAAGCTGGTATATTGAATTCGGCTAAAGTGACAGATTAGGCAAGTTTAATACTAGTCTACTAGACATGACCTGCAAAACACTCGCTGGCGTGTTTATGTTTTTCGCTTTAATTTTTTTGTTCTATTATTTTCGAGCACGCTATTTGAGCTACACTTTCTTGTATGCACTATGTGTTAGATCGATAAATCCTGGGCTATTTGAAAAACAAAGTTACGCGGTCACACAAACAAATTTAGTAGACGTAACCTTATTTAATAAAACTACACGCAAGGAAAACAATAAGGTAATGGTATTTGTAACACTATACAGAGTATGAAACAGTTCCAGAGTTCATTGTATTGCACGGTTTTACGAGTTGAAATAAACGAAACCTAAAAAATAAAACAATGAATGAAACCCGTAGTAACGAAAAAAGTAGCTGAAACAAACCGAAGCCAACTTATTGTAAAGTAAAGTAAAGTTGTAATGGAAGCAAACGTAGCCGTATTGCAGAAACGTCTTAATGCGCGTTAAAAAAGTGATAAGTACGCCATTTTGAAAGGACTATGTATGTGTGTTTTTTATAACTTGAATAAATCGAGAAAGCCTAAAGAAATTGTATTTAGTGTATTTTTGCATGTGGGTTAATTGTTGTTTGTGTGAAATACTTTGTAAATGATAAAAAAAACAACTAAAGTTGAAATTGAAGCCACCCTCACGTGATGACCACGTGCCATCGTGTACAACACTCATTGCATTGACAAGTTTCATTAAACAAAAAATAGGTATGGTGATTCTCAATTGAAAAGCCATGATGCAATCTGATCTGCTCGGGCAATGACCTTTCTAACGATATGAAATTTGTAGCATTTCATCGAGAAATGTGCGAGAAAAGTTCCAAGCGAACAAGTGCAAGCGTGCTATTTACACAGAGACTGTCTATGGGCTTAACTTATTTTTTCGTTAAATTAAAACATTCCAGTCTCAACCAGAAGCCTTGATATAACTCCTCAAGTATAAAACTTCTGTCAAGTTGAAATCACGAGAACATAGAGCCTTACATACAAGACTTTCATTTCACTGAATATAGTTTTACGATGTGATCTGTACAGAAGTAGTGAACATATTTCTCTCTCGTAAGTGAAAGTTAAACTATCATAATACAAACATACACAAACATAAAAGTGTATGAAACATTGTACAATTTAAAGAAAAAACCTAAAAACACATGTTGGTTTAAATGTGTCTGATCGTGATCAAGCAATTCAGTACAATAAAATCAGTAAGGACAGACATTAGTTATGATAAAATCTCTGTAAAGACAGAAATAAAAGGATAGAAAATAGGACAAAATAATCGCCTGAAACAAATATAATACCATTGTCTTGTTCTGTTACATTTAATAGGACAGGAGAAACTCTCTCTCTTTTTTTTAACATTGTCTTGCGATCTAAAACATCAATAATAGAGAAATAACATCCAAATGATCATTCACTGCATTCTGTTTTTATCTGTTCTGATATATCGATTTATGACATTAAGTATACGCTTCTAGTCATTTTGTTATACTGCATTGGTTTCAATAACTTACAAATCAATTTTCAGCCTTGATATGTTGTTAGCGGTAAGTTTACGGACTTACGAATCTAAAATTATTGGCTCGATCCTCCCCGGTGTACAAGGCGTAAATGACGTATTGTGCAGCTGTGTTCTAAGACAAAATATATGTCGGTGCGAGTCCGCAGACATATAGCTATGCGACGGGAGGGGGCGCTTTGGTCAAAAGTTACTGATAATATAGTGACTTCAAATGCACGCCTCAAACTTCCCGATCATTCTACGTTGATCGTACAGTTTCTAATGGATCAGGAAAGTGTCCAACAAACCTTGTTCTTAGGATCAATACATACGTATAGCTTTAGAAGAGTCATTCGAATTGCTTTCAGTTACGATATGGCTTTACGGTAAGTTAACTGACAAAGACACTTTAATTAACACGGAAAATTCTCCGTTTTATATTTGATGTGACAATGATTACATTCTATCGTTATTTTTATTTCAATGATGGAAATCGTTTACACAGAGTCAACTAACGTTTCGGTTTATACGCGTGTTTTAATCACCTTCACGCAAACGCTGTTGGGTTCTATATATACTCTGACGTTGATTAAGTCGGTAAAGGTTTGTTTGCCTTTGATCTTTAACGCAAAAGTACACGCGAGGGCTACTTGTGCAAAGTCAAGCTTAACCCTCAGTTAATAAGTGTATAAAATGCAGCTAAAACCAGAACCACCAGTCCAAATTCTTAGGCCTCTCTTCCCTGATCGAATAGCAAAATTTGACCGTCGCTCTTATAACGCATCTACGACCCTAAATTTCTAAGCACGTTTTTGAAGCAACAAACCATGAATTATAAATTCTCAGATGCTGGACACGCTAATTACTATGACACGCAGAGCCCCCAAAAAAAAAAAAAAAAAACTTGTTACGAAATAGTTTCTATACATTTTAGTCCGAACTGTATATTATTTACTTGGTGGAAGTCGTAAATTTAGGAGCTGAAAATTCTGTAGGAAATGTTTTTTATTACTGTTAGTTTAATAACAAAATTAATTTACTCTCACTTCCAATATATATTTTTATATATATTCAGTGTGGTGGAATAGCGAATAAAAATACTTGTTAATATTCGTAATGCAATCATTTCTCAAATCAGGAAATAACAAAATAACGGGAAGTTAAATTTCTACCTTAACCAGCCTTGTTCTTTTTAATTCACTTCTTTAATATTCACCCCTTCGTTCCAAAATACATTTAAACCGTTGGTTTAAAATATCTTATAAATCACATTATTTTACCATATCGTAAAACTTATGTCAAGAATTTAGAAATTTTAAACCTGACTGCACACGTTCTAATTCCCGAACGACACAAATATTAATATTGAAGATTACCTGCGTAAAATTCAGTCGCAGATTGTGAATACAAAGGAGCCCCCTTGAATAACAACCAATCAAAATGAAGTACTTAACTAATGTAGTCATCGCTAGTGACACGAAGAACATTACTCGACGACATAATTTAACTTTGTCCAATCAAGCTGGATGTCTGACGAATTTCAAAAATAGTGAAACAAGCGGCGTGATATAATCAACTATACTCCTATGTAGAATTTGGGTTACTTGGACCATTACATATAATAACAACGAACACCAATCAGAAAATATAATAGCATTTGATTTCCCTTTCTCAGCTAAGTTAGTTTTAAACAATGACAAGAAACAACAGTAAAACAGTATTATGTTCTATCTATCAAATACGACATATTTCTGATATAGGAGTTTGAAGCAAAAAAATTGCTTCTTAATTTAAAAACGAAACTATTGTTAACAAGTATATAACACCATTTTCATATCTACTGTTTCATAGCAGAAACTATCACGTGAGTGTGTTAATATTGAAGATCAAAATTATATCAAATTGTCAAACAACTGCCTTTAATTAAGAAGTATTTAAACTGGAGGTCAGAAAACAAAACAAATAAACTTAAACATGTACAGAATCCAATGGTAATGATCAAATGAAAGAAGTATTTAAACTGGAGGTCAGAAAACAAATAAACTATAAACATGGAAAGAGTCCAATGGTAACGATCAAATGAAAAAAGTATTTAAACTGAAGACTACAAAACAAAACGAACATACCAGCTAAAACTATGCAGAACCCTAAGATAATAATCTAAATAAAAACAAATATTTAATTCGAAGGTTAAAAACGAGACACACAGACCAACTTAAATTGTTCACTTTCGCACAATTCAGGAACACGAGTATGTTTGTTTGTTTGTTTTTGAATTTCGCACAAAGCTACTCGAGAGATATCTGTGCTAGCCGTCCCTAATTTAGCAGCGTAAGACTAGAGGGAAGGCAGCTTGCCATCACCACTCACCGCCAACTCTTGGGCTACTCTTTTACCAACGAATAGTGGGATTAACAGTCACATTATAACGCCCCCACGGCTGAAAGGGCGAGCATGTTTGGTGCGACCGGGATTCGAACCCGCGACCCTCAGATTACGAGTCGAACGCCTTAACCCACCTGGCTATGCCTGGCCTGGAACACGAGTAACGACAAATGCCAGTATTCGGCGGATGGTGTTCAAGTTTATTCATAAGATTTTTGTTGCCTTTCGAATTCGAATCTTATGCTTCTAAAATGCATGTAACAGTCGAGATACGGTTGGGTCAAGCCTGTAACGTTCAAAAGGTAAAATTCACGACGAAAAATATACGAAAAATTATAATTATTTTAAAATGTTAACTAATGTATCTTTTTTTTTTTTTTTTTATAAATATCTCCAACAATTCGGTGCAGCACACAAACAAGACTCAAGCTATTCGTTGTTCTTAACGATGTATTAATTCTAACCTTCGGAGTTCTAATATTATGTTCTTAGTTTACTCAAAGGTGACTCGTTTCTTTGGTCATTCATACCACGTTTCACTTCATTTACACATGTACCTAACAATATCCCTTTGTGACTAAATTTAAATTATGGAACTAAATACTTGTAACTGTGATGGTTTTAATGTTTCGTTATGGTTTCTATAGAACCATTTTCATATAATTTATATAAAATTACAAGAAAACTAAATTTGAAAAGTTTTCCCACAATACAGAAGGAATCTACGTGACTTAATACAACTGCTATTACTGCGATGAAAAAAAGAAACAGATACACGTGCACACAAAGCCGTAACTATAGTGCATTAAATCTAATGACTGAGAGACTACGTACTGGTGTGTATTATGAACACATTTATGTCTCTATGTATTACGTCGTTATCGCATCAAAATTGTACATATCTAAATTTTACTCCACGAACATCACAAAATGAATTAAAGTGTTTTATTTAATCGGTTTTGTGTTGGCACTCTGAGAAAACGACTCTACTTTTATTTGGATACGAAAACAATAAAATGTGTTGCTAAACCACAACTATAAAAAAAGTGTTGTCCAGACTTGGGTGTTAGCGATTACTACCGAGTTATGAAGGGCTGGGCGTGGCCAGGTGGGTTAAGGCGTTCGACTCGTAATCTGAGGGTCACAGGTTCGAATCCCGGTCGCACCAATCACGCTAGCTCTTTCAGCCGTGGGGGCGTTATAATGTGACGATCAATCCCAGTATTAGTTGGTAAAAGAGTAGCCCAAGAGTTGGCGGTGGATGGTGATGACTAGCTGCCTTCCCTCTAGCCTTACACTGCTAAATTAGAGACGACTAGCACAGATAGCCCTCTAGTAGCTTTGTGCGAAATTCAAAAACAAACAAACCGAGTTATGAAGCCCAATACTCGAGTTGGGAAGCCGCTCAACACGGTCTGTGTTTCCAGTAGGTGGTGCGTTATAAAAGTTACCTACAATACTGGATTGGCTTGGAGATTAACGTGCACGAAACACTGCTCCATTCAGGGAATAATAATGTAAGGAGAATTTAAATTTTTACCTTAACGATGTCTTTATTCATATGTTTTTATTCATTCCTTTAATATTCACCTGTTCGTCTATAACTACCTCTATAGTTTCAAATTATATTTTAATATTCATATTTTCCATTCCAGTATGATATAATATAGGGAACCAAACTAGTGCACGTTTCGCGCCTTTTTTTCAGGTAAAAGTGTTTGTTTGTTTTTGAATTTCGCCCAAAACTACTCGAGGGCTATCTGCGCTAGCCGTCCCTGATTTAGCTGTGTCATACTAGAGGTAAGGCAGCTAGTCATCACCATCCACCGCCAACTCTTGGGCTACTCTTTTTACCAATCAATAGTGGGGTTGACCGTCACGTTATAACGCTCTCACGGCTGAAAGGGCGAGCATGTTTTGTGTGACGTAGATTCGAACCCGTGACCTTCGGATTACGAGTCGAACGCCTTAACCCAGCTGGCCATGCCGGTACTTGGGTAGTGTTGATCAGCTGGCTTTCCTCGAGTCTATGAATTTTGCGAGATATCGATTTTTTTTTTGGGGGGGGGACAGGAGTAGTGTAGTCAATATTCGTTCGCAGTACAATCGAATGTTTCCGTCTTTTAGATAAAAAATAACACTGCTGAAAAATATAATGATTACTTTCGTGAATTTCTCAAGGTATTAAGATTCATCAAGTCATCCCTTAAGTGATGTCTAATTTCAGGTTCAGAAAAAGAGAAAGGATTTCTGACGCTTTTAATGTTACTTAATCATCAATGTATGCTCAATTATTATTAATTTCTTCCTGCCAACGATTCACAAGTTTCTGAATGTCACTTCTGTAAAATTCTTGGGGTTTAGAGGAAAAGAATGTAGAGAGGGTAGTTTTGACATCTTCATGTGTTCCAAGCTCTTTTCCATCAGGATAGTTCTGCAAACTTCAGAATAGATGATAATCAGATGGAGCAATGTCTGGAGAATAAGGAGAATGTGGAAGTTTTTCCCAGTCTAGCTCTTCAATCTTTACAGATGTGATCCTTGCTGTATGGGGCCGTGCATTATCCTGGTGTAACACAACACCTTTACGTTTGATCAAAGTAGGCCTCTTTTCTTTCAGTGCAACATTCAAGCTCTCTAACTATTGACAACAGAAGTCTGATGTAATCGTTACATTGAGTGGCACAAACTCAAATTGGATCACACCAACAATATTCCACCAAACGCTTAACAAGAATTTCCTAGGATGGAGATCCATTTTAGGCTGTGCTTTAGCCAGTTTACCTGCACTGAGCCATTGTCTGCGGCGCTAAACATTTTTATAAAATATCCATTTTTCATCTCCAGTCAGTCACTAACCTCTCCAACAAAGGTAAGTTATGATCACGAGAATGCAGAGAAGTGCAAATGTCCACTCTTGCTCTAAGGTTGGCTTTTGTCAAATCATGGGGGATCCATTTTCTAAGTTTGGACACCTTTCCAAGCTGTTGCAGATGATGGTGAACTGTTGAATGGGTTGAATTAAGCTTCTGCGCTAGTTCTTCAACTGTTACAGCACAATCTTCATCAAGTGCAACCAACAGCAAGTCATCATTAAACTCAACAGGACGACCTGAACATGGCACACCACTTAAGCTGTAGTCACCTGATCTGAACTTCTGAAACCACCTTCGACATTTTCTTTCATTGAGAGACTCCATAAATACCTTGAATGTTTCGTGTAGTTTCTGCCTTTTTTAAATTCATAGAGCATTATATGTCTAATTTGCTCCACAGACACATCCATCTCCATAAGGGTTTATTTGATTAATGATCTGAAAAAGTGGAATTGGGTTAGTTTCTTTTATTTGTCTGAACATTTCTATACACGTCCTACTACATATTTTAATCATTAAAGTCTTCTACAAAGACAGAAATGATGATGCACTTTCTGTATTAAATTTTCGGACATTACTTATGGGATGACTTGATAGTTTAAGCTTATGGATGCTAATTTTATTACTATCATTACTTTATCGGCATGATTATTTCAAATATATTTATAGTCGAATCCGCCAACGATTCCAGGTGGTTCAACAGTAAGTCTGAGGGCTTAACAGGCTACAACTTTGGTTTTGATACCTGCTTTAAACAGAGTGTAGAACACATCTGTATAGTTTTAATAATTAAAGTATTTAGCTAGGAGGATTCCTTAAGTAAAACGTAAATCATTTAGTTCGAAGCCGATAACAGCATCCTACAAGTAAAACAGCTAAATGAATCGTGGTTTCTCTTCCACATTACCTATTTAAAAGTGTACTTGGATAAGATTTTCTTTTATGAGTACCTAAGGTACTTATAAGAGTCTGAGTCTCGCTGAGCAGGTATTTGGGTATTGATGTTAAATACCCAGGAGGGTCAGGTACATTAGACCTCTTCCTGAGACTAAGATCTCATTGGATGTTTTGAACTTGATGTACTTGAAGCACATTGTAATAACCGCTCCTTTCTCTCGCCTATAAACGTGTCAAAGTAGGTGTTAATTCATATGTACTGATAATGTCTTATACCTATTGCATTTAGTGACGTAAAATTTTACGATCTAATTCCAAAGGGCTTGACATGGCCAGATGGTTAAGGCACTCGACTCTTAATCGGAGGGTCGCAGGTTCGAATACCCGTCACACCAAACATGCTCGCCCTTTCAGCCATGGAGACGTTATAATGTGATAGTCAATCTCGCTGTTCGTTAGTAAAAGAGTAGCCCAAGAGTTGGCGGTGGATAGTGATGACTATCTGCCTTCCCTCTGGTCTTACACTGCTAAATTAAGGACATCTAGCGCAGATAGCTCTCGTGTAGCTTTGCACGAAATTAAAAAACAACAACAAACAAACAAACTAATTTCACAGTTTACAGAATATATTTATGCATTCCTTTTCATGTCCATCCGTTCAAGAACCAGTGGACCACTTGATAACTGAACAGAACGAACCAAACAACTTTATGTTTTATGTCAATGTGTGAGTTTGTCTAGATTTGTAACCCAAGGCGTTGTATTTTATAGAGAAACGCACACTTGTAATGCACATGAGAGATAATTTGTGTTAAATACGAGGGCTGTTCAAAAAATACGCGGACTTACATCATAAAACAAAATGTACTTTATTTAGAAGTTACAGGTCTGGGACCCCTTCAAAGTACTCTCCTCCCCAACGCACACACTTATCCCAACAGTATTTCACTTGTTGAAACAGTCCTGGTACGCTTCTTTTGTAATGTCCTCCAGCTCCTTCGTCGCATTTGCCTTAATCTCGGGAATCGTCTCAAATCTTCTTCCTTTCAAGGGTCTTTTGAGTTTGGGGAACAAGAAAAAATCGCAAGGAGCAAGGTCAGGTGAGTAGGGGGGGGGGGAAGAACCGTGATCGAGTGTTTGGACAAAAACTCACGAGTTCTGAGGGCTGAATTTCGCAGCAACGCGGTGCATCTTCAATTTTTCGGTCAAAATTTCGTAACAAGATCCAACTGATATCTCACACTCTTCAGCAAGCTCCCTGACAGTCAGACGTCGATTTGCCCGCACCAGGGTGTTGATTTTGTCGACGTGTGGGTCGTCAGTTGACGTGGAAAGACGTCCAGGACGCTCATCATCTTCAATGGACTGTCGACCATCCTTAAAACGTTCATGCCACTTGAAACATGCCGTACGCTTCATAGCAACATCACCGTAAGCCGTGTTAAGCATAGCAAAAGTTTCAGTCGCAGATTTTCCAAGTTTAACACAAAATTTCACAGCAAGTCGTTGCTCATTCGGGTCATTCATTCTGAAATCCGCCAAACGAAAAAATCGCACTTCACTTAAAACCGCGTAGCTGATACACAAATGAAGATATCTGCAATCGGGAAATGGCGTCGTAATCAGGTGATCTGTGCGAACCTAGTGACACCAAGCGGATTCCCCTGGAACCAACTGGAGCCGCGCAATTCAAACAGTCCGCGTATTTTTTGAACAGACCTCGTATCTCCTGTTTATAACTCTTGAACGATAGCTGCTGATAATCATTTAAACAGATAAGTACGCTTGTACGAAGAAATAATAACCATAAAAGTGCCCTCCCGTGGCCCAGCGGACTCACACTGCTAAAAATCGGGTTTCTTGTGTGTCTTTGCGCTTAATTCCAACCAATACATAATAAAAGTTATTGCAGTAAGTACGTTGATTGCCTGACCTCGGAAGATTTTGTTGGAAAAACCTCGAAAGGTAAAACTAGTACACAGCAAATTTTATTACACTTAATTAAGCCTTAATTTTAAAAGGCTCATTCATTGTCCAACGTAAATAGCTTTCTTTCTGAGCTCTATAAGCAAGCCTTGCATGGTATTTCAATGATGATCGTACTTTTATAACGTATTCATTCTTTAGGTTGCCTCTTTTGCAATATTTTAAAGGTCATAGGTCATGCCATTTTTAGTCCTCGAGGGTACATCGAAATATTTTACTTATTCTATGATGTTTACTGCAGGTTACGATCACTTTCAAAGAAGTTGTAGGCCTAATTTCACCAACATCGTTTGAACAGAAATTCCGACTGATTGATTGTTTGAAATCAAGCACAAAGCTACACAAGGGGCTGTCTGTGCTCTGCCCATAACGGGTATGGAAACCCGGTTTCTAGCACTGTGAGTCCGCAAATATACTGTTGTACCACCAGGGTAGGGTCAGAAATTCCAAGAGAAATGGTAAGTCTAATTTACAGTTACAAATAAACTTTACTAATCCACTGAATAACTGAATAAACACGATACCTCTGAACACAAAAACTGAGCTTTTAACATCTCGTGATCATCTTATGTATTCTGAGACTATTTTTGTGAGTGTTCTATAGCTCGCGTCATCATCTTGATTAGTAGCTACCTCTAGCAAACGATTAAATTGTAATATTGAAAATATAGTTTAAACCAGTGTATAATTATACACCAACCAGAAGAATCAATGATCTATCTGCTTCTGTCTATATATCTAGGATAATCTTATTAAAACTAAAACTACATATTTAAAAACATTCAAACTTCTTAAAATCGACAATATAAAGAGTTTCACGTTCTTGTCACACTCACACACACACACATATATATACGAAAAAGTATATAATTAATAATTATAATAATTATTGTTGATAATTAAAATGATATTAACATATTGCGGACGAGTCACGAGTTTACTCGTGTTTTGTGCAAAGCTGTAAACCGTTAAAACGTTGAGTTTGAAAGAAGACACATTTTATTTCGTTCTGAACGGCTATCATTTTTCTGATTAGTTTCCTGAATTTTTTTTTTTTTTGCTTACAATACCTATATATATTTTACAAAATGGCTTCTCGCAGAAATCCTAACGTGTTGAGTGAAGATGAGATAATTTGTCAGATCTTCGTAGCGAAGGTGAAGATTTTGATGAGGATGTGTTGGTCTGGTTCATTCTGACTGTGACTCTAGCTACATTGATGTTGTTAGACCGACAAAGATGAAGATTTTGATGAGGATGTGTTGGTGTGGATCATTCTGACTGTGACTCTAGCTACATTGATGTTGTTAGACCGACAAAGATGAAGATTTTGATGAGGATGTGTTGATGTGGATCATTCTGACTGTGACTCTAGCTACATTGATGTTGTTAGACCTACAAAGATGAAGATTTTGATGAGGATGTCTTGGTGTGGATCATTCTGACTGTGATTCTAGCTACATTGATGTTGTTAGACCGACAAAGATGAAGATTTTGATGAGGATGTGTTGGTGTGGATCATTCTGACTGTGACTCTAGCTACATTGATGTTGTTAGACCGACAAAGATGAAGATTTTGATGAGGATGTGTTGGTGTGGTTCATTCTGACTGTGACTCTAGCTACATTGATGTTGTTAGACCGACAAAGATGAAGATTTTGATGAGGATGTGTTGGTGTGGATCATTCTGACTGTGACTCTAGCTACATTGATGTTGTTAGACCGACAAAGATGAAGATTTTGATGAGGATGTGTTGGTGTGGATCATTCTGACTGTGACTCTAGCTACATTGATGTTGTTAGACCTACAAAGATGAAGATTTTGATGAGGATGTCTTGGTGTGGATCATTCTGACTGTGATTCTAGCTACATTGATGTTGTTAGACCGACAAAGATGAAGATTTTGATGAGGATGTGTTGGTGTGGATCATTCTGACTGTGACTCTAGCTACATTGATGTTGTTAGACCGACAAAGATGAAGATTTTGATGAGGATGTGTTGGTGTGGTTCATTCTGACTGTGACTCTAGCTACATTGATGTTGTTAGACCGACAAAGATGAAGATTTTGATGAGGATGTGTTGGTGTGGATCATTCTGACTGTGACTCTAGCTACATTGATGTTGTTAGACCGACAAAGATGAAGATTTTGATGAGGATGTGTTGGTGTGGATCATTCTGACTGTGACTCTAGCTACATTGATGTTGTTAGACCGACAAAGATGAAGATTTTGATGAGGATGTGTTGATGTGGATCATTCTGACTGTGACTCTAGCTACATTGATGTTGTTAGACCGACAAAGATGAAGATTTTGATGAGGATGTGTTGGTGTGGATCATTCTGACTGTGACTCTAGCTACATTGATGTTGTTAGACCTACAAAGATGAAGATTTTGATGAGGATGTGTTGGTGTGGATCATTCTGACTGTGACTCTAGCTACATTGATGTTGTTAGACCCACAAAGATGAAGATTTTGATGAGGATGTGTTGGTGTGGATCATTCTGACTGTGACTCTAGCTACATTGATGTTGTTAGACCGACAAAGATGAAGATTTTGATGAGGATGTGTTGGTGTGGATCATTCTGACTGTGACTCTAGCTACATTGATGTTGTTAGACCGACAAAGATGAAGATTTTGATGAGGATGTGTTGGTGTGGATCATTCTGACTGTGACTCTAGCTATATTGATGTTGTTAGACCCACAAAGATGAAGATTTTGATGAGGATGTGTTGGTGTGGATCATTCTGACTGTGACTCTAGCTATATTGATGTTGTTAGACCCACAAAGATGAAGATTTTGATGAGGATGTGTTGGTGTGGGTCATTCTGACTGTGACTCTAGCTACATTGATGTTGTTAGACCGACAAAGATGAAGATTTTGATGAGGATGTGTTGGTGTGGGTCATTCTGACTGTGACTCTAGCTACATTGATGTTGTTAGACCGACAAAGATGAAGATTTTGATGAGGATGTGTTGGTGTGGATCATTCTGACTGTGACTCTAGCTACATTGATGTTGTTAGACCCACAGAGATGAAGATTTTGATGAGGATGTGTTGGTGTGGATCATTCTGACTGTGACTCTAGCTACATTGATGTTGTTAGACCCACAGAGATGAAGATTTTGATGAGGATGTGTTGGTGTGGATCATTCTGACTGTGACTCTAGCTACATTGATGTTGTTAGACCCACAGAGATGAAGATTTTGATGAGGATGTGTTGGTGTGGATCATTCTGACTGTGACTCTAGCTACATTGATGTTGTTAGACCCACAAAGATGAAGATTTTGATGAGGATGTGTTGGTGTGGATCATTCTGACAGTGACTCTAGCTACATTGATGTTGTTAGACCGACAAAGATGAAGATTTTGATGAGGATGTGTTGGTGTGGATCATTCTGACTGTGACTCTAGCTACACTGATGTTGTTAGACCCACAAAGATGAAGATTTTGATGAGGATGTGTTGGTGTGGATCATTCTGACTGTGACTCTAGCTATATTGATGTTGTTAGACCCACAAAGATGAAGATTTTGATGAGGATGTGTTGGTGTGGGTCATTCTGACTGTGACTCTAGCTACATTGATGTTGTTAGACCGACAAAGATGAAGATTTTGATGAGGATGTGTTGGTGTGGGTCATTCTGACTGTGACTCTAGCTACATTGATGTTGTTAGACCGACAAAGATGAAGATTTTGATGAGGATGTGTTGGTGTGGATCATTCTGACTGTGACTCTAGCTACATTGATGTTGTTAGACCAACAAAGATGAAGATTTTGATGAGGATGTGTTGGTGTGGATCATTCTGACTGTGACTCTAGCTACAATGATGTTGTTAGACCGACAAAGATGAAGATTTTGATGAGGATGTGTTGGTGTGGATCATTCTGACTGTGACTCTAGCTACATTGATGTTGTTAGACCCACAAAGATGAAGATTTTGATGAGGATGTGTTGGTGTGGATCATTCTGACTGTGATTCTAGCTACATTGATGTTGTTAGACCTACAAAGATGAAGATTTTGATGAGGATGTGTTGGTGTGGATCATTCTGACTGTGACTCTAGCTACATTGATGTTGTTAGACCCACAGAGATGAAGATTTTGATGAGGATGTGTTGGTGTGGATCATTCTGACTGTGACTCTAGCTACATTGATGTTGTTAGACCCACAGAGATGAAGATTTTGATGAGGATGTGTTGGTGTGGATCATTCTGACTGTGACTCTAGCTACATTGATGTTGTTAGACCCACAGAGATGAAGATTTTGATGAGGATGTGTTGGTGTGGATCATTCTGACTGTGACTCTAGCTACATTGATGTTGTTAGACCCACAAAGATGAAGATTTTGATGAGGATGTGTTGGTGTGGATCATTCTGACTGTGACTCTAGCTACATTGATGTTGTTAGACCGACAAAGATGAAGATTTTGATGAGGATGTGTTGGTGTGGATCATTCTGACTGTGACTCTAGCTACACTGATGTTGTTAGACCCACAAAGATGAAGATTTTGATGAGGATGTGTTGGTGTGGATCATTCTGACTGTGACTCTAGCTACATTGATGTTGTTAGACAAAGATGCGTAACGTTGATGTGGCCTCAACTGATTCGGAAACACAAATTAATGATTATTGTACAAATGTTCCTGTTAGAGATTTGTTTCCCCAATGTGATAATAAAACCTGATCAGAAATGTATAATCCACCGAACTTGGAAATGTTTGAAGGAAATCCAGGGGTCACTATAAATCCATCCGAACTTAGAAAGTATTGCTTCCGTGACAAGTCTATTGTTTGTTAATGACTTGTGTGAATTGTCTTGTCAAGCAATGTGTACTGACCATAATCAAACTGCAGAGAAACATCAAATGTCATCTAAATGACTTCAATGGTTTGAAGTTACACCTACAGACATGAAGAAATTCCTAAGCATAATTCTAATAGTGGGACAGACAAGGAAATATAACTGGAAACATTATGGTCAAAAGACAATGAGACAAAACAGATTTGAACACTTTGGCATTTCAATGCTAATCAGAAAACGGATGAGTCTTCAGACAGAATCTTCAAAATGCAACCAGTACTGGATTATTTCTTCAATAACATCAGGACATAAATCAAAGCAACATTTGTCATTTGACGAGGGTATTATTCCATGAAGAGGGTGTCTAAGATTCTAAACATACAACTCTACAAAAATAGTAAAGTATGGCTATAGGTGAGAATGGTGTGTGGGAATGACACAGGTTATATTTACAACATGGTGAGGATACCAGGACAATACTACAACAGTACTTCCACTGCAAACCTGTTCCTAGAACATAAACCAAGAGTCTGTAGAACAATAAGAGTGAATAGAGGGTTGCCACCAAGACTGAAGTTTCAACAATGATAAAAGGTAAACAGCTTCCCGTAGACAAGGTGATGTTCTTGTTGTCATATGGAAAGATAAGAGGAAACGTTTTCAATTATCTACGTTTCATCTGTTTCTAGCACAGGAAATAAAAATAGAATAATTGGAGAATAAATGGAAAACCTGTGTGTGTTTTCCAATACAGGGCCCACATGAAAGATGTTGACCGTGTAAATTAGTACCTCTCACAGTACACCATTGTTAGAAAAACAGTAAAACAGACAAAAAGTGGTACTTTATCTAATGAATTGCAACATTTTCAATACGTACATAATCTACAAAACCCTGAATCAACGGAAAAAATGAACTAAATTATAAACAGTGTCTCCTCTTTGTGGCATCAGAATGGATTTCTGAAAAAGACAAAGAAGGTTCAGTGGAACTAGAAAAGAACGAACCCAGTCCATCATCTGAAGGTCCAAGGAGAGCCCCACATAAGGATCCACCAGGAAGACTGTCTGGTGACATGAAGCAGCATATTTCTGTGTTCATTTTATTTACAGGAAAAAATAAATAAAATTCCTGATAGAGTCTGAATAGTTTGTACTGCCTACGGAGAAACAAGTGAAATACATTACGTATGCAAGTTTTGTACGGTTCCTCTCCATAAAGGAAAACGTTTTACAATATATCACATCTTAAAATTTACTTGGTGTCTTCACGTGCGTGCTCTGTAAATTTCAAATAAATAACATAAAATATAGTTCAGTTATGAACAAACTAAAACGTGTCCGTCTGCTCTCAAGCTTAACGTTTTATTAACAAATAATGCACAAAGACACTCTGCACTAAACACGAGTACATTCGTGATCCGTCCATTTCGTGTTAACAAATGAACGTAAGAAAACTGACATTATGTAAAAACTGTGATTTACTTGGCTTAAATAACCATACAGACAAAATTATTTAATATAATATGAACTGACTAGCACCATTAGCACAAAATGTCCCTACTGAATTTGAAACAGTAAAAACAAAACTACGAACATGAATTTACGAACGAATAACGTTAACTACAATAAAATCAGCTACACAGAACTTTAGTTAATAGCATAACCTACGTGTAGGTAGGTAGTGACTTATTTGATTTTAGATTATAGAAACCAACTAGTCTTCAGGGACTGCTGCTACATTGAGAAAGCCTTCTTTCTGGACTAACATCACATGACAAAATCTGCGCTAATGAGACAGGTGTTTCGTAACGGTTCATGGTGTTTTCATATAGATATTTAATTATGTAAGAGTCAAAACTAGTCCACCCAGTCGCCCCCCGATAGTACAGCAGTATGTCTTCGGATTTACAACGCTAAAATCAGGGGTTCCAGCCCCCTCGGTGGGCTCCGCAGATAGCCTGATGTGGCTTTGCTTTAAGAAAACACACAAACACGCAGTCAACCCAGTATGCCTGTTTAAGGTTGGTCTTGTGCCAGGCCTGCTTCTAATGTAGGGTAGTAGCTATCAAGCAATAGTTTTTACAAATGTTTGCCAATTTGCCCAGCTTAACTGGCAAACTCGAAGTTTCTTAAATTAAATTATAAGCGATACTTGTAAATCTTCAGAAACAAATATGCTTTCAAATGTACAACAGAAAGATTGGGAAAGTAGACATGGTTCGGTCATAGAAGCATTCACGGATTTCCAATGTACAATCATCAGAAACTGTTCTGTTTTAATATTATCATACTAAATAAACACGTGTTGATTCATGGTGACCAACAGATACCAATTACGTTACACAACACTCTGTAACTGAGAAGATTACTAAACTCAACACTGAAACAATGTGTGTACACTTGAAGACGATGTTTGTTTGTTTGTTTTTGAGTTTCGCGCAAAGCTACACGAGGGCTATCAGCGCTAGCTGTCCCTAATTTAGCAGTGTAAGACTAGATAAAAGGCAGCTAGTCATCACCACCCACCGCTAACTCTTGAGCTACTCTTTTACCAACGAATAGTAGGATTGACCGTTATAGTATAAAGAGTTATAGTTGAAAGAGCGAGTATGTTTGGTAGGACAGGGATTCGAACCCACAACTCTCGAACGCCTTAACCACCTAGCCATGCCGGGCCTTAAAGACAATGACTGCTCGTATATTAATACGATTTTACACGCATAAAGCTTATTTAGTCACAATCTGCCTGTAGCTTAATACATTACAAGCACCCAGTTTTGACTCTGAACGTGCAATATTTATTAAGTAAATAAAGTAAACACAACACATACATCCTAACGTACATTTATATACGAATGAATTTGCGTGATTTTATTTTCGGGTGGCAATAGAAGGTAAACATTTGAGAGACTTCCAACATTTGTAAACGTCTCTGCTGATGTTAAACGGTACGTTTTTAAACGTATGATCTATTTTTGGTTGACTGTTTCTTTTTACCAACGATAATACTTACACACGTTGTTTACTGTCGACCTTATTATAAATTATAACCTCCCCCCAAATAAAAGTCAATTTTTCTTACAGTAAGCAACATTCAGGGTATATCTTGTATTAGCACTGATATAGACGTTAATGAAACGATTTACTGATATCAAATACACACACACACATATATATATGTATATAATAGATGGAGTACCCATCCCCTGGGTTGGCCCGGCATGGCCAAGCGTGTTAAGGCATTCGACTCGTAATCTGAGGGTTGCGGGTTCGAATCCCGGTCGCACAAACATGATCGCCCTCCCAGCCGTCGAAGCGTTACAATGTGACGGTCAATCCCACTATTCGTTGGTAAAAGAGTAGCCCAAGAGTTGGCGGTGGGTGGTGATGACTAGCTGCCTTCACTCTAGTCTTGCACTGCTAAATTAGGGACGGCTAGCGCAGATAGCCCTCGAGTAGCTTTGCGCAAAATTCAAAAACCAAAAAACAATCCCCCGGATCGGAAGTTTTGTAAATTCATGAGTACTTAAAGATTGTTGACACTGAAAAGTTGCTTCTCTTATACGTAATTGAAAAAAAAAAAATTAAAAACTACAAAACACAAAATATGAAACCGCGAGTTTCCATGTATCTCTGCATGGACCAAACAAACATTCATGCCAAATTTAGTTGAGATCCATCAACAGGGGGCGATGTAGTTGTAAAACAACTTAAAACGTCCATAAGAACCGCAAAACTGAAAATGTGTACGTTATGTCCCCAGAGAGCCGATGAGCATCCACATAAACCTTTGGTGAAGATCCATCTACAGGGTTAAAAATAGTTACAGTAACATATAACAGAGAGTTATGTTATATCTATATAAATTAAGAAAATAATTATAATACTCCTGTGACCATCAAAGAGTCGCGAGACCCTATGTTGAAGTACTCAATAGGCATAGTAAAAATATTCATACTACAACTTAACAATGATATATCATTTTATTTTAAAAGATGATTTTCACTAACTTTTATTTGTTTCTCTACCCAACAATCCCGAAAATGGTAAGAAACCATCACTAAGATAGCAAAGTTATTTGAAACCAAAAGTATTGCAACCGTGACAAATCTTATATTTGGCGATGACTTGTCTCAAATGTTTCAGTCCAGATAGCTCTGAAAGTATTTTAACACTAACGTCAGTTTAAACCTAAAATCCACTCTGAAAGATTGTTCATCTTTCTTCTTGTTTTAATCTAGATAACTCTAAAAATATTTTAACACTAACGTCAGTTTAAACCTAAAATCCACTCTGAAAGATTGTTCATCTTTCTTCTTGTTTTAATCTAGATAACTCTAAAAATATTTTAACACTAACGTCAGTTTAAACCTAAAATCCACTCTGAAAGATTGTTCATCTTTCTTCTTGTTTAATCTAGATAACTCTAAAAATATTTTAACACTAACGTCAGTTTAAACCTAAAATCCACTCTGAAAGATTGTTCATCTTTCTTCTTGTTTTAATCTAGATAACTCTAAAATATTTTAACATTAACGTCAGTTTAAACCTAAAATCCACTCTGAAAGATTGTTCATCTTTCTTCTTGTTTTAATCAAGATAACTCTAAAAATATTTTAACACTAAAATCAGTTTAAGCCTAAAATCCACTCTAAAAGATTATTCATCTTTCTTCTTGTTTTAATCTAGATAACTCTAAAAATATTTTAACATTAACGTCAGTTTTAACCTAAAATCCACTCTGAAAGATTGTTCATCTTTCTTCTTGTTTTAATCTAGATAACTCTAAAAATATTTTAACATTAACGTCAGTTTAAACCTCAAATCCACTCAACGTGTTTCTGTAACTATATTATCCTGGTTGTATGATACATTTAATATACATTTTTACATTGTTAACACTGTAACAAAATTATCCCAGTTGTATGATACATTTAATATACATTTTTACATTGTTAACACTGTAACTATATTATTCTGGTTGTATGACACATTTAATATACATTTTTACATTGTTAACACTGTAACAAAATTATCCCAGTTGTATGATACATTTAATATACATTTTACATTGCTAACACTATAACTATATTATCCTGGTTGTATGATACTGTTAATACACATATTTACATTATTAACTCTGTAACTATATCATCCTGGCTGTGTGATAGATTTGATATACGTGTTTATGTCCCTAACACGTAACTCAAATTAACACCGAATCTTTGCTGTGTTGTTTGTTTTTCTTTAATTTTGCGCAAAGCTACACGAGGGCTACCTACGCTAGCCGTCTCTAATTTTGCAGTGCAAAACTAGAGAAATGGCAGCTAATCATCACTACTCACCGCCAACGCGTGGGCTATTCTTTTACCAACGAATAGTGGGATTGATCGTAACACTATAATGCCCCACGCTGAAAGGGCGAACATGTTTGGTGTGACGGGAATTCGAACCCGTGACCTTCAGATTACGAATCGAACGCCTTAACCATCTGGTCATGCCGTGCCTTGCCGTGTTGAGTTCTAATTAAGTGGTAATTGATTATATATATAACCACACACACACAAATTTATCATCAAAAGTCAAAATCAGATTTTCAATTATCTACGCGTTTTTGTTTTATTTCAAGAAGACAAGTAATTTCGCATCATTAACGAAGTCTGCAATACTGACCACGTGTTATATGTCACGATGTTACGTACATGCAACCTAGATGTACGAGAGTCCCTCTGATGAACTTGAGTGAAAAAACAACAACTCTAGGTAGAATATATCGCAAGTGACAAGCGTACGATTTTGAGGTTTAAAAATTGATAAATTATCTCAATTTTCAAACAAGCGCTAAAAATCAGTTCAGTAATAATTCCTGTCTGGTTGAAACTAAATATTGGAATATTTATATCGGGTTCATTGACCTCTGACTATGATACATAGAGGGAGAGTAAAATAAAAAATATTGTAAATATATATATATATATATATATATCACCTGAAAAACAGTATATATATATATATATATCAGAAAACCTGAAAAGTTGAAATGCTCTTCGAAATTAATAGGTGATTAAACGTTTTCCTTAAAGCTCTTTGTGACGGCTGCCGTATAGCAGCAAATAACCAACACTGCTGTGTGGTGGCGAGTTGAATGGCCCTAAGTGTATTTTTGGTCAAAGATCAGTACATATAATTGCATTCAGTTTGTCCTTCTTCGTTGAGGATGTCACAGATTAGGTTGTAGATGCGGATACGAAAGGTGAAAAATTAAAAAGGCACGATATCAGACCATAAAGTGTAACCATATTCTTGTTTATTATTTAGCACACTGTGCTCTCTCTGCCCGCCGCTGGTACACGAGTATTTCAATCCAATTTTTAACATTGTAAGCCCTCGGAGTTTTCGCTGAGCCACAGTGAGACATTATGGTTCGAATGTCATTGCTATTTTTATGGTTTCACGTAAATATATAGATTGAAAGTTTCTACCGCCTAAATTAATTCCTGGTTACAAAATGAAACTTTGAGATAAACCGCAAAACACTTACCAACGTGTATAGAGTGAAAACAAAATTACAGGGTGAGGGTGAGTAAAGCACTTACCAACGTGTATAGAGTGAAAAGAAAATTACAGGGTGAGGGTGAGTAAAGCACTTACCAACGTGTATAGAGTGAAAACAAAATCACAGGGTGAGGGTGAGTAAAACACTTACCAACGTGTATAGAGTGAAAAAAAAATTACAGGGTGAGGGTGAGTAAAACACTTACCAACGTGTATAGAGTGAAAACAAAATTACAGGGTGAGGGTGAGTAAAGCACTTACCAACGTGTATAGAGTGAAAACAAAATCACAGGGTGAGGGTGAGTAAAGCACTTACCAACGTGTATAGAGTGAAAACAAAATCACAGGGTGAGGGTGAGTAAAACACTTACCAACGTGTATAGAGTGAAAACAAAATTACAGGGTGAGGGTGAGTAAAGCACTTACCAACGTGTATAGAGTGAAAACAAAATCACAGGGTGAGGGTGAGTAAAGCACTTACCAACGTGTATAGAGTGAAAACAAAATCACAGGGTGAGGGTGAGTAAAGCACTTACCAACGTGTATAGAGTGAAAACAAAATCACAGGGTGAGGGTGAGTAAAGCACTTACCAACGTGTATAGAGTGAAAACAAAATCACAGGGTGAGGGTGAGTAAAGCACTTACCAACGTGTATAGAGTGAAAACAAAATTACAGGGTGAGGGTGAGTAAAGCACTTACCAACGTGTATAGAGTGAAAACAAAATCACAGGGTGAGGGTGAGTAAAGCACTTACCAACGTGTATAGAGTGAAAACAAAATCACAGGGTGAGGGTGAGTAAAACACTTACCAACGTGTATAGAGTGAAAACAAAATTACAGGGTGAGGGTGAGTAAAGCACTTACCAACGTGTATAGAGTGAAAACAAAATTACAGGGTGAGGGTGAGTAAAGCACTTACCAACGTGTATAGAGTGAAAACAAAATCACAGGGTGAGGGTGAGTAAAGCACTTACCAACGTGTATAGAGTGAAAACAAAATTACAGGGTGAGGGTGAGTAAAGCACTTACCAACGTGTATAGAGTGAAAACAAAATCACAGGGTGAGGGTGAGTAAAGCACTTACCAACGTGTATAGAGTGAAAACAAAATTACAGGGTGAGGGTGAGTAAAGCACTTACCAACGTGTATAGAGTGAAAACAAAATTACAGGGTGAGGGTGAGTAAAGCACTTACCAACGTGTATAGAGTGAAAACAAAATTACAGGGTGAGGGTGAGTAAAGCACTTACCAACGTGTATAGAGTGAAAACAAAATTACAGGGTGAGGGTGAGTAAAAGCACTTACCAACGTGTATAGAGTGAAAACAAAATCACAGGGTGAGGGTGAGTAAAACACTTACCAACGTGTATAGAGTGAAAACAAAATCACAGGGTGAGGGTGAGTAAAGCACTTACCAACGTGTATAGAGTGAAAACAAAATCACAGGGTGAGGGTGAGTAAAGCACTTACCAACGTGTATAGAGTGAAAACAAAATTACAGGGTGAGGGTGAGTAAAGCACTTACCAACGTGTATAGAGTGAAAACAAAATCACAGGGTGAGGGTGAGTAAAGCACTTACCAACGTGTATAGAGTGAAAACAAAATCAAAGGGTGAGGGTGAGTAAAGCACTTACCAACGTGTATAGAGTGAAAACAAAATTACAGGGTGAGGGTGAGTAAAGCACTTATCAAACCGATTTCCAAGTCTCAATACATCGTCCATGTAACCACATCTGGTGAAGTTTCATCTGACGATTGTGAATCTTGACAATAATCGTTCACTGCAGATCCCATTAAGAAAGGTCCCACAGTAAGGTTACCATATCTCCAACAAACCTCTCCTGCCTGCTTGCTTTCCATAATCCATCTCGGTTACGACGAAAAATATCCCAGCGCTGTTTTAACACAGCATTCACACAGAAATTCATGGGCTCTGCATCTGACGAGTTGACTCGTATGTTTTTGTAATGAATAGCACAAATACTGGTTTCATTCCACAGCTGACCGATTTGATATTATTTAAGCTTAAACGTAATTTAACTTAGATTTGTGGGCTCTTCCCAACTGGTGTTTCCTAGAGCAATAGTTCCCCTTCCTCCGCACGTGTGTTTGATTTTTAACTGAATGAAAATAATGTCTACAACTAAGCGATGGTGTTTCACTTGAATGGATGCGAACTGATGAAAAAAATGAAAATAAAGCCGCAAAGGAGGCCAGTGAAAGCCCGTAGTTCCTGGTTATTTTCGCGGTTTTCAGATGACATGATGGTATATTTTATTTTCTTATTTCTGATAAGAGGTGCTGTAAGCGAGTGACCAAAGCAGCCAGTGCAATGAATATTCTTCATTTCGATTGATTAGTTAGTAAAACTTAATCAAGGGTTAGGCATCACTGAAAACTTGTTTTAGTGAACTCACGCACTATCGGCCTCGTTTCCAGGCGAACTTTTTCTTGATTATATTACATACTGTTGATTTTGACACGTGGACGGCTTATGTCACTGACATTTAAGTTCACGGATTTTTTCTTTTACGTTACAAGACGCTTCACGTTTCTTATAAAAACCGAGGTATGACTGGTTTCAGGTCTCTTTCTCGATGGTCCTAGTCTCCCATATTGATCCATATTCCTTTATTTTTCAATGTCATTAAGTACAAAGTACCTATCTTGGAAATTTTATATATGAGTGTATGAATATTAAGCGTCGTAAAAGATTTATTTATACCCTTCCAAAAAAGAGGCGATTAATTTTTGATGGAATCATATTAGCTACATAGTACCCAACAAAGTTAAAATGTACTTATGATATATACCAGCAATGGTTATCAGATGGCATGTCCATTTGCATATTTAAAATCATTAAATATAACGTACTTAATTATGAAATAATCTCTTAAACACGTCGCCTTTCAGCCAGTTACGTCACTCTACAGAAACAAAGATATTCCTTGAAAACCTGAAGTCTGCGGATGCTAGTTATACGGAATAAGAACATCTCTATGTAATCAGATGGAAAGTTAACAAGTAAAACTGGCGGGATCCAAAATCTCAATTTAATTTATTTTGGTAAATGTCCGTTGAAAACAATGCGAAGAAGTGGTTAAACAATGCGGACACGTGCGTTTTGAGACTGTAATATTTCTCTCTCTGGTGTTAAATCCATCAACGTGAGTGGATCGCGTTTCCCTGGCTGCATACATGTTTACAGTAGAAATGATATTCCTACACAGCCAAGCTTCATTCAAAACGAGGTGGGGAAGGAGAGACCATTAAATAATATGACAACGTGCGCGCGCGCGTATGCATGTGGTAAAAAACGTTTGTTTTAAGAGCTTAAACTTGGTTAAACTGGGGCTTCAATCTTATAGGAATCTAGCAAAGTTTGCATGAAATATAGTACTCAAATGGACTTTATCCTACTGAAATTTGCAAACACATGCATTAATAACACACATGTGCATTACTAAAGCATTTTTTAAAACTTCAGTATGACGACACGAGCACATGAGATATATTTTGTTTTGTGTGTACTTTAAACTCATATGCAAGAAAGTTCAGTCGGCCCGGCATGGCCAAGCGTGTTAAGGCGTGCGACTCGTAATCTGAGAGTCGCAGGTTCGCATCTGCGTAGCGCCAAACATGCTCGCCCTCCCAGCCGTGGGGGCGTTATAATGTGACGGTCAATCCCACTATTCGTTGGTAAAAGAGTAGCCCAAGAGTTGGCGGTGGGTGGTGATGACTAGTTGCCTTCCCTCTAGTCTTACACTGCTAAATTAGGGATGGATAGCACAGATAGCCCTCGAGTAGCTTTGTGCGAAATTCCAAAACAAACAAACAAGCATAAGCTGAAGCACATTGGTTTATTTCTTTGTTTGTTTTTGTCGTCTCCGATTTGAAGGTTGACAATCATTTACCTCAGAAATTCATGCCTCTCATGATGACCATTGTGATTTTGTCGTTGTTTATTTGGTACCTTTTAAACACAAAGCTACACAACGGACTATCTGTGCTTTTTCCCACCACAAGCACCAAAACCCTATTTTTGGCGTTCTAATCCCACTTAATTAGCGCTGAGCTACTGGTGTTTTCAAGCTAAACATCACCCAATGCGATAAATGGGATAAACGAACAGACTAAACACTCCTTGTAAGATTCTGGAACAGCCGTCTCTTATTTATAACTATAAAGATCAGAGTCGAATGGAAGAGTTGAATGTCATAATTTTAACGCCCCACAAGCTAAAAAAAAAAGTGTAGAAGGTATTCAGCGATAAATCGTAAATCGCATCTCAAACCTCGGGTCTTCCAGTTTGATATCTAGTAGGCTACACTGAGCTCGAAATAAGTGCAACGGATGTACCTATTACGATTAATTTTGTCTCTAAAAGTTTTTGTATATTTTTGGTTTTAATCAAAATCACAATTTTCACGCACTTTTTCTAATTTATGAAATCGTTGCACAAGTTTATCGTAATCTATAGAATCCAATCTCAGCGTTGTGTCACATCTTTTATTTCAAGATGGAAGATTCTGAACCACTGCTGTGTCATTTATGGAATACAATAAACGAAAACAGAATTCGATAATTTTAACAGCTTGTCTCTAACAAGACATAACGAAAGAAAGACCTTACTTTTACTTAGTTTCGGGTCACAGTATTCTATTACACCGCTAAACATCGACTGTATTAACTCTATTATATTCGACTCAGAAGTCTGTCAATTGCAGCTGCTACTATTCATAAACATACTGGTATATATACACACACACATATATATATATATATACTACCCAAGGCGTTATTCTGAATTGTTTTTTTTTTTTTTTCTTTTCGGATATTTGCGCAAATCTATCTAAATGCTACATGTGCTACCTGTTCCTAACTTTAAACTAATAAACTAGTGGGAAGGCAGTAAGCCAACAGCATCCACCGACAACTCTTGTTATCCTCTTGTTCGATTGAACACTGTGAGATGACGGTCACCCTTATATCGCACCACAGTAACAAACTGTAGAGCGCAACTGATTCGATGGTAACGGAACGCGAAACGTTGGTTCTGCAGCACAATCCGGTACGCCAACGACTAGGTGATGTTCAGTTCACAATTTGACAGCGGACATCTAATAAGCTGTTCGTTACTACGTAGATTACTCAACAGACTCTTATTGCGTAAAGTAAAGAACCAGAAGTAACGTATTATGTTACAGTACAGTTCATTCCAAGTTTAAGGTTAAAAGATTTGTTAAGAAGGATAGACAATGTTCTTATACTACTGAAATAAAAAGCACCCCAGTGGCACAACGGAAGTCTGCAGACTCACACCAATAAAACCGGGTTTCGATACCCGTGGTGGGCAGAGCACAGATAGCCCATTGTTAGGCTTTACACTAAATTTTAAACAAAATAACTAAATTTAATGTTTGCAAATACTTAAGATATAGTTTATTAGCGAATAAATTTCATTCTTTATTTTGCCGGGACCCGGCATGGCCAAGTGGTTAAAGCACTTAACTCGTAATCCAAGGGTCGCAGGTTCGAATCCCCCTCACACAAAACATACTCGTCCTTTCTGCCAGCCCCGGCATAGTCAGGTGGTTAAGGCACTTCTCTCGTAATCCTAGGGTCGCGGGTTCGAATTCCCCCTCACACCAAACAGCTTTGTTCTTTCAGTCGGCCCTGGCATGGCCAGGTGGTTAAGGCATTCGACTCGTAATCCGAGGGTCGCGGGTTCGAATCCCCATCTCACCAAACATGCTCGCCCTTTCACTTGTGGGGGCGATATAATGTGACTCAATCCCACTTTTCGTTGGTAAAAGTTAGACCAAGAGTTGGCGGTGGGTGGTGATGACTAGCTGCCTTAGCCTCTAGCCTTACACTGCTAAATTAGGGACGGCTAGCGCAGATAGCCCTCGAGTAGCTTTGCACGAAATACAAAAACAAACAAATCAATGTTCTTCCTAAGATAAAGAACTCAAGGCTAAACACAACACTCCAGACTTGACTTAACCATTGGCCAATTCAATAAAGAAATAACCTATTTAAACTTGTTCTCAGTATTTCTCTGTATAATACTCTCTCCAGAAACTAACAACAGACGACAACTGACAGCACTTCTGACTGTCAGTCTTGGTTGACCATTCTAATCCAGTGAATTTAAAAAGCCTAAAGGCCTAGAGAGCGAGAAACTGTGAAAGAATGAAGAATGGTTTAATCGCTGTTGTGAACAAATCACTGTATCCTAAGTTCTTTATATGTGACGTATTTAGTTATCCACTGTATCTAAAGTTGTTGGGTCTGAAGTATTTAGCTATCCACTATATGTAAATTATTGTGGCTGAAGTAATCAATTATTCATATCTCCAAAGTTTGTTGTGTCTGATGTATTTAGTTATCCACTGTATCCAATGTTTGTGTCTGAAATATTTAGTAATCCACTGTATCCAAAGTTTGGGTCTGATGTATTTAGTAATCCACTGTATCCAAAGTTTGGGTCTGAAGTATTTAGTTATCCACTGTATCCAAAGTTTGAGTCTGAAGTATTTAGTTATCCACTGTATCCAAAGTTTGGGTCTGAAGTATTTAGTTATCCACTGTATCCAAAGTTTGTGTCTGAAGTATTTAGTTATCCACTGTATCCAAAGTTTGGGTCTGAAGTATTTAGTTATCCACTGTATCCAAAGTTTGAGTCTGAAGTATTTAGTTATCCACTATATCCAGAGTTTGTGTCTGAAGTATTTAGTTGTCCACTATATCCAGAGTTTGTGTCTGAAGTATTTAGTTATCCACTATATGTTATCCACTACACCCAAAGTTCGTTGTGTCTGAAGTATTTAGTTATCCACTATATCCAACGTTTGTGTCTGATGCATTTAGTTATCCACTGTATCCAAAGTTTGTGTCTGAAGTATTTAGTTATCCACTATATCCAACGTTTGTGTCTGAAATATTTAGTTATCCACTACACCCAAAGTTCGTTGTGTCTGAAGTATTTAGTTATCCACTATATCCAGAGTTTGTGTCTGAAGTATTTAGTTGTCCACTATATCCAGAGTTTGTGTCTGAAGTATTTAGTTATCCACTATATCCAGAGTTTGTGTCTGAAGTATTTAGTTATCCACTACATCCAAAGTTCGTTGTGTCTGAAGTATTTAGTTATCCACTACACCCAAAGTTCGTTGTGTCTGAAGTATTTAGTTATCCACTACACCCAGAGTTTGTGTCTGAAGTATTTAGTTATCCACTATATCCAGAGTTTGTGTCTGAAGTATTTAGTTATCCACTATATCCAGAGTTTGTGTCTGAAGTATTTAGTTATCCACTATATCCAGAGTTTGTGTCTGAAGTATTTAGTTATCCACTATATCCAGAGTTTGTGTCTGAAGTATTTAGTTATCCACTATATCCAGAGTTTGTGTCTGAAGTATTTAGTTATCCACTATATCCAGAGTTTGTGTCTGAAGTATTTAGTTATCCACTATATCCAGTTTGTGTCTGAAGTATTTAGTTATCCACTATATCCAGAGTTTGTGTCTGAAGTATTTAGTTATCCACTATATCCAGAGTTTGTGTCTGAAGTATTTAGTTATCCACTATATCCAGTTTGTGTCTGAAGTATTTAGTTATCCACTATATCCAGAGTTTGTGTCTGAAGTATTTAGTTATCCACTATATCCAGAGTTTGTGTCTGAAGTATTTAGTTATCCACTATATCCAGTTTGTGTCTGAAGTATTTAGTTATCCACTATATCCAGAGTTTGTGTCTGAAGTATTTAGTTATCCACTGTATCCAGAGTTTGTGTCTGAAGTATTTAGTTATCCACTATATCCAGAGTTTGTGTCTGAAGTATTTAGTTATCCACTATATCCAGAGTTTGTGTCTGAGTATTTATTTCCAGTTATCCACTATATCCAGAGTTTGTGTCTGAAGTATTTAGTTATCCACTATATCCAGAGTTTGTGTCTGAAGTATTTAGTTATCCACTGTATCCAGAGTTTGTGTCTGAAGTATTTAGTTATCCACTATATCCAGAGTTTGTGTCTGAAGTATTTAGTTATCCACTGTATCCAGAGTTTGTGTCTGAAGTATTTAGTTATCCACTATATCCAGAAGTTTGTTATCCACTATATCCAGAGTTTGTGTCTGAAGTATTTAGTTATCCACTATATCCAGAGTTTGTGTCTGAAGTATTTAGTTATCCACTATATCAGAGTTTGTGTCTGAGTATTTAGTTATCCACTATATCCAGTTATCCACTATATCCAGTTTGTGTCTGAAGTATTTAGTTATCCACTATATCCAGAGTTTGTGTCTGAAGTATTTAGTTATCCACTATATCCAGAGTTTGTGTCTGAAGTATTTAGTTATCCACTGTATCCACTATATCCAGTTTGTGTCTGAAGTATTTAGTTATTATCCAGAGTTTGTGTCTGAAGTATTTAGTTATCCAGAGTTTGTGTCTGAAGTATTTAGTTATCCACTGTATCCAGAGTTTGTGTCTGAAGTATTTAGTTATCCACTGTATCCAGAGTTTGTGTCTGAAGTATTTAGTTATCCACTATATCCAGAGTTTGTGTCTGAAGTATTTAGTTATCCACTATATCCAGTTTGTGTCTGAAGTATTTAGTTATCCACTATATCCAGAGTTTGTGTCTGAAGTATTTAGTTATCCACTGTATCCAGAGTTTGTGTCTGAAGTATTTAGTTATCCACTATATCCAGAGTTTGTGTCTGAAGTATTTAGTTATCCACTGTATCCAGAGTTTGTGTCTGAAGTATTTAGTTATCCACTGTATCCAGAGTTTGTGTCTGAAGTATTTAGTTATCCACTGTATCCAGAGTTTGTGTCTGAAGTATTTAGTTATCCACTGTATCCAAAGTTCGTTTTGTCCGTCATTGTATTTACCTGCTCTTAATTTTCTGTTCACATGTGAAAGTTTTGAATACAGATTAAATCTGATGTTATATCCCTACCTTTTCAGAGAACTCTCCTAGTTAGTGAAGTTTAACTTTTTCACACCCGCAGGTTAATCGAAATTTGCTGAAAAGATGTCACATTATTATTTTCGAATTGAGCAGGTTATATTAACTGAAATTATTTGTTTGTTTTGGAATTTCGCACAAAGCTACTCGAGGGCTATCTGTGCTAGCCGTCCCTAATTTAGCAGTGTAAGACTAGAGGGAAGGCAGCTAGTCATCACCACCCACCGCCAACTCTTGGGCTACTCTTTTCCAACGAATAGTGGGATTGACCGTCACATTATACGCCTCCATGGCTGGGAGGGCGAGCATGTTTAACGCGACGCGGGCGCGAACCCGCGACCCTCGGATTACGAGTCGCACGCCTTACGCGCTTGGCCATGCCGGGCCTAACTGAAATTAATAAACACGTTTCATTTGTTGGGAGTAGACTAACTAACTTATATATTAAATAATTCTGGTTCCAGTAACTCGTATTTCTCAAACTGCCTGAACCCCTGAGGCTCATTGGTAAGCCTGAAGGCTTACGAAGCTAAAAGTCAGGGTTAAGCACTCGTGGTGCACAGAACATAAATAATCCATTGTGTGGATAAAACAACAAGCCAAACTTCACTTGCCCAACAGCAGCTTGCAAATACGTGTTTGTTTGTTGATAAACAAAATTACACAATGGATTCTCCGTGTTTTGCCCAGCACAGCTATCGAAACTCGATTTTTAGCGTCATAAGCCTTCAAACGTTCCCACTAAGCTTCCGGGAGGCAATAAGCAAAGGAGTTAGAACGTTTGGAATTTGTCACGAACTAGTCTCACAAGTCATAAATATAAACGAACCGTACTTCTGAATTTAACCCATCATGTTTCTGGAAAGGATAAAAAACAAACTGGACTTAAAGGTCTTAATTATACTGTTGAAACATAAGACGTGATATAACAGTACTAAATTATAGCATAAACAAGACACAAACAACAAATAACCTGCAAGTACTTGGAGCCTGCATAGTACAAACATTACAGAAATTATTCAACAAAATAATGTGTATATGTTAAGTCCATATTCCGAAATAAATTATTTCCCGGAACGATTAGAAACTTCTACGTGAATAACACATTTCTAATCTCCAAGTCCATTTAGCACACATAACTTTAACTCGTGTCTATATATACATATATATTTATTTATGCTGCACTTAAATGTATACGCTTCGTAAACGAGAGCTGTTTTCATCTACCTGTCTACCAAGAAGTAAACAAAAGTTCGGAGATAAAGAACATATTGAAATCACTATCATTGCGTGACAAGTCACTAATGGATCTCGTAAATTACATATAATCAATTGCTTTATACTACTAAAAGACTTATAGAATCTATGATTCAAATTTAAGGGTGATAATCAATAAATCAAACCGTTGTGTATGAGAAACAGATTAGATTTAAATTTAAGTCCTTTTGAGTGCGATTAAAACGTTATACCCATTGTAATATGATGTAACACCATTTGCACGCATGCGCAGAAGATTTGCACGAGCGCGTGATTAATTTGAAACTGTACATCTGTTTAATACTCGTGTGCGTGTAGAGTGATAATTTACATGTAGATAAGCGTGTCTGACAACAACAATAAACTCGATATTCAACGTTTTGGAGATGGAAAATTTAGACTCATGGTCGAATAGTTGAAAGCATATATCTGGTCCAAGTCATACTATTCTGACCTGCAACAAGACTATCTACCCAGCTGTATGACAGGTGTCAACTATTAGCGTGAGGTTAACCTGCAATGAACAGGCAACCCGTCTGGAGTCATTGGTTCCCATTTTTATTCGCTTATGTTATGTGAAACCAAAGTTTACAAACACCGCCACTATGCGACTTACAAAGACTCAACAAGGACTAAACGTTTAGTTTCTGTCATTTTAAGTTGCTCGTGTGTTCCGGAAATGAGACAGCCTTATTTAGATAAGGAGGGATAAGTTATGAGAAATGTGAAAATTTCGAAATAGGTGTGTTTGTTTAAGTAGTGTTGCATAAAATATACTGAGAACTATTTGTTGTTAAGCGCAAAGCTACTCAGGTATCGAAACCAGATTTTTAGCGTTATAATCTCTGAACCTTGCTAATGAGCCATTGGGTTTTTTTCTTGAAAACTGAATGATTCCAGAAAATGTGTCGGTTTGGTTTGTTTTGAATGTCGCGCAAAGCTACACGACAGCCATCTGCGCTAGCCATCTCTAATTTAACAGCGTACGATTAGAGGAAAGGCAACAAGTCACGACCACCCACCGTCAACTCTTGGGGTACACTTTTATCAATGAATAGTGAAGTTGGCCGTACATTGTAACTCCTCGCGGCTGAAAGGGTAAGCATGCTTGGTGTGACCGGGATTCGAACCCGCGACCCTCAGACTGCGAGTCAAGCGCCCTAACCACCCAACCATACCTGGCCGAAATGAGTCGATCGTGCAGCAATAAAAACAAGCTCTAGCGGATGTATATGAAAATAAATTTTTCTTAATACACTGCAGTTCAAGTACTGATTGAATAGATACATATACGTATATATACATGCACAAACGCTGTTAAGAAAAATACTTTTTTCAGGAATAACAGTCATCAACACTTCTGTTTATTGCATATAAGTCAGCCCCACCGGTCCACGTGTGTTTTAGTAGGGTCTAACAACTTCGTTTTACCAACTATTTACTGATGCTACCATTCCACGAACACACAGTAGTCTCCTGACGACTTAGAGGTTTGTTGTTTTTTTTTCGGCGTGCATGGCACAGATAGCCCATTGTGCAGCTTTGCACTTTAAACAAACAAAAACAAAACTTATAAACAATGGTATGGTTGTGGCATATACAACATTTGTTATATATAAATATTAAATTATATTATTTATAGCTGTAGTTTTGGGAATATAGTTTGAAACTAAATAATTTGTTTGCTTTGAATTTCGCGCAAAGCTACACGAGGGCTACCTTCGCTGAAACCAAATGAAAATGAAACGTTTTGAAGTTAATATGCAGTTTCTCCGAACTAATAATTACCTGTCCTCTCTCATAGGTTACTTAACTGCATTTATTTTGTTTAAATCATCGTTTATTGCTTGTGACTCCTTGATGACATAATGATATTTATATCGCCAGAAACCAGGATTTCGATATCCGTGGTGGGCAAAGCACAGATAGGCTTTTGTGTAACTTTGTGCTTAATAACAAACAAACAAATTAACTTTTGTGAATTAATTTACAAATGAAAATCCAAGTGACAACAAGACATACAATAATCAACTATTAGATTTTATTTAGGGCCGAGACATAATCCTATTCGAAGGGAAACTTAAATAGAAAATAGATATGTAGAATTACATACAAATTAATAAAAAAAAACAATGATATGGAAAAAGAATGATTATTTGGCAAACAAATTTTAAAGATTTCTTTCGGAAACTAATTATAAAAGATGTATGCGCCAGCAGTCCCAAATTTTGAACGGACAGATTACAGGGAAGGCAGTTAATTCACAACACTACCCCCGTTAATTCTTGGGTAACTCTAATGGAATAGCAGGATTTTATCTTTACTCTTTTAACGCACTTATGGTTTCGTTTGAATTTCGCGCAAAGCTACACGAGGGCTATCTGCGAAATTCAAAAAAAAAAAAAAAAGGACAAAGTTTTAGCTCATAACTCCGCCATCTCTTGACCGATTTAAACTCTAATTACAGTTTTGGAGCCAGGAGGTCAAACCCTTTCGATTGATCACCTGACCATGCTCAAGGTCTCGTATATTAATTTATTCCAATCCTGCCTAAAATAATTTCAATTGGGAGGTAAGGCTGATGGAGATCCTGATGAGTCATTAAAACGGAACCGGATATACGTGTATCTGACGTTTGATATTTACTGTCGCAAAGAAACATGGCTAATAAAAGGGAAAAAAATTACTCTAATCCTACCTAAAATAATTTGGAATGACGTGAATATTTAGGATTTCCCCTTGTTTCGCAATAAAAATGAGTTCAATGTGATGAACACTTTGCGATGTTATTATATGTTTGTGACTTAAGTCATACCGCATTTAGCTGCCTGAAACGTTTGTGGTCATATTAATTAGTCTGGAGTACAGGTTAGTACAGTTTGAAAATAACTAATCATTTCTTTACAGAAGTAACATTAAGACTTGCTTGACAATAGAGGTCGTCCTATACACCCAAACTCAAATAAGTATACTTAATTTGCTCCAAAAAGTCTGGGTCGTCTTATACATCGGCAAATACAGCAAGGATGATAAACAACAACATTTTCTAGGCATGGTGATATAAACAAGAGTTGTTTTAGCTTCGGATACAGATATACTTCTTTCTTTTGTTTTTATCTTACTTATATTTAAACTGTCTGCGCATACTATCCTGTATATAGGTGACGTCGTGTCTGTTCCAATAATACTATTTATTTGTTTTGAATTTCGCACGAAGCTGCAAGACAGTTATCTACACTAGCATTCCCAAACTTAACAGTGTAAGGCTGCAGGGAAAACAACCTGTCATGACCACCCACTGTCAACTCTTAGGCTACTTTTTTACCAACGAATAGTGGGATTGACAGTCGCATAATAACTCTGCCACAAAACTAAGAACAGTATAGTCTCAACCCTATTGACTATTTATAAAAGTGATAACTAAAGTTCCGTTGTGTTTTATTTATTATCTATTTAAGAATACTCCACAGGAGGCCTTATTATCACATAAATTACTATTACAAAGGAGACAAATACGACAATTAAACAACACTATTATACATTGAAAGGTACTTCAATAAACCTTTTCGTTATTGTTTATATCAAAGGGCAGACAACAGTACAACGTTCTGAACGTGGACGAATAAGTTTAGAATAAACAAAGAAAAAAATACATTCATATTATTATAAATTATATGTTTCAAATAATCAAAACTTATTTGCTTTATTAACAATACCTTATGTTTGTTTTTTGAATTTCGCACAAAGCTACTCGAGTGCTATCTGCGCTAGCCGTCCCTAATTTAGCAGTGTAAGACTAGAGAGAAGGCAGCTAATCATCACCACCCACCGCCAACTCTTGGGCTACTTTTTTACCAACGAATAGTGAGATTGACCGTAACATAATAACGCCCCCACGGCTGAAAGGGCGAGCACGTTTGGTGCGACGGGAATTCGAACCCGCGACCCTCAGATTACGAGTTATGAAAGCATTTTTTTTTTAGAATAATTCTACGTAATAAAAGAATATTGTTACCCTGATGATAATACATCAGTCTGTCAAAACCATTTATTTTTAATCTCATCTGTTTATCTGTCGCAGTGTTTTTATTACACCCGCATAGGTTTAAGTTTCAAATAACATTTTACATAGACTAGCAGAATAAAACGAAGACCGACTTATTGTCATTGGTGAAAATTTTGAAAGGGCAACCTCTACTTGTACACTTACTTTATTCACTTTGAACTTCAGTGACCACAACTTGATAATTAATAGATGATATTGTTATGCTTTTGTTTGTTATTAAGCTTAGCAGTATTCTTAGATGTGGAACTCTGTACCAAAGATATTTCACGCATTATATTTCTCTCTTGTAAAGAAAGATGTTCGTCAGTCGCCAGATAGTCTGTTATAAACATACCAGCCACCTACACACTCACAGCAGTGGTGTACACGCACACAGAGCAGATAGTCTCGAGCGTTTGTCACGTCATCACAGCGAATTACATTTATTTGTTAGAATTAAACGCTTGAACATTCTGTCCAACTGGTGTTGTTTTTCTGAAGTTCAGCATACTAGTCCGGAAGGAAAAAAAAACATCTCACAGAAACTTTTGTTATTTTAGCTATCCAAGTTTGATGTTAACAGACAGATAAGCTATTTTCAGCTCAAAGTTTTGTGCAGTTTAGGCACATCAAATTATATACAGTTCTCCATACAAAGTCCATACGATTAAACAGTTCCACACCTCTGAATTATGAGTATATTTGAAAGTAATTACTGCACTCAGATGTATAGTTTGTTTGTTTTTGAATTTCGCGCAAAGTTACACGAGGGCTATTTACGCTAGCCGCTCCTAATTTAGCAGTGTAAAAGGGAAGGCAGCTAATTATCACCGCCCACCGCCAACTCTTGGGCTACTCTTTTACCAACGAATAGCGGGATTAATCGTCACTTTGTAACGCCCCCACAGATGAAAGGGCGAGCATGTTTGGTGCGATGGGGATTCGAACCCGCTAGCCTCAGATTTCGAGTCGAGCGACTTAACCATGCCAGGCCCACTCAGCTGTAAATCCCTATAATTTTAAAGGATGTAGCCATACGCAAACATCAAGCAAATAACACGTTTTATTTTCGTATTTCACAACAGCCTTCACCGGTATAAGTGTTTTTTTTGTTGTTTTTTTGCAAGAAATAGAGGGTGTAGATTTTTTTTTTTTAGCAGTACCTTACATTTATTTTCTACAACAATTTTCTAAGGCCAGATTTACATTACATTACTGTGAAATATCAGCAATTAATTGATTTTACCGGACGTTATGGGAAGCCAATATTCTTTCATTCAATTTAAAGGTGTGTAATGCGTACAGAACGAAGTCTATGACAAATGACGTCAAATAACGTCAATCAATACCGTCCAATCGCAACAGCAACAAGATACAGAAGTGGGATGTCTGTGCTCTGTCCACCACGCTTATCAAAACTTGGTTTCTAGCGTACAGATTTACTGCTGAGCCACTAGAGGGCCCAAATTTTAGCATTGTTAAGTCCGTAAATTTACCGCTGACCCAAAGGGGTGAGGAGTGAGAAAAATTTAAGAGACGTGATGTATAATTATTCGAATGGCCGGAATGGCCTCTTTAAGTACATACTTATATATATATATATTACTAATTTACATTTAGTAAGACTGTTTATTTTTAATTAGTCACAAAGCTATACATGGGTCCAGCACTGGTATCGAAACCCGGTTTCCGGTGTTTTAAGTCCGCAAACATACTGCTGCATTCAATGAGAAGATTTTCCAAAGCCATGATAATTAAAAAACAACAACAAAAAACATGATGATTTCAGAAAAGTTGATACCATAAATAAACTGTGGACGTCTAGGTTAAGCCTAATTTGTTACTGGTTATTATGAACGGAACTAAACACAAACAATACTGATAGAACTAAGTTTTTAAAACGAGGAAGCTTATATTCCAAGAGCAACAAAAAACGTACCTCTCAATAGATTTAATGAGACATAACTAAATAATGGCTCAGGATGTTAGCACTAACGATAGTACTATTCTATCTCTTTTATCTGAAGGTCGGGGGTTCGAATCCCCGTCACACCGAACATCCTCGTCCTTTCAGCCGTAGGGATGTTATAACGTCACGGTCAATCACACTATTCCTTGGTAAACGAGTATCCCAAAAGTTGGCGGTGGATGGTGATGACTAGCTGCCTTCCCTCTCGTCTTACACTGTGAAATTAGGGACGGTTAGCGCAGATACCCCTCGTGTAGTTTCGCGCGAAATAAAAAAAAACAAAAAACAATCTTTTTTTTTCTTTCTCAATACTTCATGAATGATCGTTTGTCGTGAGGTACAGAGCTGAATTAAATTACAAACTTTCGCGATCATTACAACTGTAAGATGAAGCCAAACGCAAAAGTATTTTAATATACGGATTTCGCAGTCTTTAATATCAATATTTTTTTAAAGAGAAGATGAACAAGTTAATGGAAAATTGTGTAAAAAAGTAGCAAGCGAGTAAAGACTGAAATTATTAATTCTAAAGCCGCAACTTTCCATCCACGAATACAAAATGAAAATACCAAAAGTAGAGGTGGCGAAAGTTGGAGAACATTTGTTAAGATATAATTCAACTCTGAATCTTTATTCACGAGAGCATCAAAGGGTGTGTGTTTTTTAAATTAAAACATCACTTTTAAACTAATGTAATTGTTTAATGCAAAATTTGTGCTGTGGATTTCATGGCCGGTACATATTATTTTTAGTTTGCTGTAAAGGGTGTTTGTTTGTTTGTTACTGAGAAAAGTCACAAATAGGCTATCTGCATTCTGTACACCGTGAGGAATTGCTTATTTCTTGGTTTTTCAATTTTGCGTAAAGCTACTGGAGGGTTATCGACACCAACTGCTCCTAATTTAAAAATGTTAGACCAGCGAGAAAGCAAGTAGTCAACAACACCAACCGCCAACGAAAAGTAGGATTTATTGTCAAATTATACACCTCCTTTGAGCATATTCCTAGACTAGATTTTAACCCCGTGTCCTGCAGATTGGAAGTCAAGTGCCCCAAACACCAAAACATGTTAGGCCAAGGGGAATCAAACCCAGGATGTTTGCGTTTTAAGTTCATAAAATCACTGACGATCCACCAAGGTCTTTATTGGAAACAAGGAGTAAAATTTGTCAAACAATTATACTACATAAAACACATAAAATCTATTAGACATTAAATAAACTAATATACTGGTTAAGAATGGTCACTAAGCAACACGAAAGACGAGCGATTCTTGTCAATGAACAACCAGAAGTAAAAGGAACATGAATCAGTGACACGCGCCGATCACGTGACTGGTAGCGATTCTTGTGGTAAAGCACAATCTACTGAAATGTCATTCATACATCAAGATTATTTTATAAAATGTCTTATAAATATTTGCAACAAGCGGTTAATAAGCGATGTCTTATTTACTAAAACTGTTTTATCAAATACGAAATTCTTCCATACTTGTATTATACCAACTTTAAAATAAAGGTTGTATTTTGTAAATGAAATATTCATTTGGAAAAACTGACACGAATGTTACGGTTAAAGTTAAAAATGGCTCATATAATTTTAACTGTGGTGAAAACGTCAAAGAAAAGTTGAAATAGGAGGACTTAAAGGCATCATATGACTAACTAGTGATACAAATATAAGGTTACATCATATAACTAGTAATACAAATATCAGGTTACATCATATAACTAGTAATACAAATATCAGGTTATATCATATAACTGGCAATACAAATATCAGGTTACATCATATAATTAGTAATACAAATATCAAGTTACATCATATAACTAGTAATACAAATATCAGGTTACATCATATAACTAGTGATACAAATATCAGGTTACATCATATAACTAGTAATACAAATATCAAGTTACATCATATAATTAGTAATACAAATATCAGGTTACATCATATAACTAGTAATACAAATATCAGGTTGCATCATATAACTAGTAATACAAATATCAAGTTACATCATATAACTAACTAGTGATACAAATATCAGGTTACATCATATAACTAGTAATACAAATATCAGGTTACATCATATAACTAGTGATACAAATATCAGGTTACATCATATAACTAGTAATACAAATATCAGGTTACATCATATAACTAGTAATACAAATATCAAGTTACATCATATAATTAGTAATACAAATATCAGGTTACATCATATAACTAGTAATACAAATATCAGGTTGCATCATATAACTAGTAATACAAATATCAAGTTACATCATATAACTAACTAGTGATACAAATATCAGGTTACATCATATAACTAGTAATACAAATATCAGGTTACATCATATAACTAGTGATACAAATATCAGGTTACATCATATAACTAGTAATACAAATATCAGGTTACATCATATAATTAGTGATACAAATATCAGGTTACATCATATAACTAGTAATACAAATATCAGGTTGCATCATATAACTAGTAATACAAATATCAAGTTACATCATATAACTAGTAATACAAATATCAAGTTATATCATATAACTGGCAATACAAATATCAGGTTACATCATATAACTAGTGATACAAATATCAGGTTACATCATATAACTAGTAATACAAATATCAGGTTACATCATATAATTAGTAATACAAATATCAAGTTACATCATATAACTAGTAATACAAATATCAAGTTATACCATATAACTGGCAATACAAATATCAGGATACATCATATAACTGGCAATACAAATATCAGGTTACATCATATAACTAGTAATACAAATATCAGGTTACATCATATAACTAGTAATACAAATATCAGGTTACATCATATAATTAGTAATACAAATATCAGGTTACATCATATAATTAGTAATACAAATATCAGGTTACATCATATAACTGGCAATACAAATATCAGGATACATCATATAACTGGCAATACAAATATCAGGTTACATCATATAACTAGTAATACAAATATCAGGTTACATCATATAATTAGTAATACAAATATCAGGTTACATCATATAATTAGTAATACAAATATCAGGTTACATCATATAATTAGTAATACAATGATCAAGTTCTCAAAAAGATTTTAAACACCTTCTGTAGTTCTCGGAATTTAAATTCTTTCTCTTACTTTCAAATTTCCGAAATTTGTAAATTTATAAAATAGAATGAAGAAAATCACCAAAACTTAAAAACTATTTACAGACTTTTATTCGATATACAAAGTACAACCTTTGTTATACCTGGAGAAACAAATGTAACAAACACGTAAGAGGCATGAAAGTCATCTAGTTGTTCACAACTTAAAATAAGTGTCCATTTTAACAGTTAAAGTAATGTGTAAACTGCTAGATTTCAGTCCATTTTAACAGTTAAAGTAATGTGTAAACTGCTAGATTTCAGTCCATTTTAACAGTTAAAGTAATGTGTAAACTGCTAGATTTCAATCCATTTTAACAGTTAAAGTAATGTGTAAACTGCTAGATTTCAGTCCATTTTAACAGTTGAAGTAATGTGTAAACTGTTAGATTTCAATCCATTTTAACAGTTAAAGTAATGTGTAAACTATTAGATTTCAGTCCATTTTAACAGTTAAAGTAATGTGTAAACTGCTAGATTTCAGTCCATGAAGCTTTCTTGACAGTCACACTATACTCGCCCTTTCAGCCACGGGAATGTTATAACGCGACGGCCAATCCCACTATTCGTTAGTAAAGAGTAACCCAAGAGTTGGTGGTGAGTGGTGATGACTAGCTGCCTTTTTTCTAGTCTTACACTGCTAAAGTAGAGACGGTCAGCGCAGGTAGCTCTCGTGTAGCTTTGAGAGAAATTCAAAACAAACAAAACTTACCTAAGAAATGAATAACTTCACAGAATCAGATGGAGTTCAATTAATTCACAAGGCAGATACCGTTTGTTTCTTTGTGTAACAAATCAGTAGACAATTATCAAGAGTTGACATGGTTTAAGTTTTGCAAACTATTAAATTCACATATTTTTCGAATCATTATATTATCGGTTATAGCATTATGATGAAACGCGATAATTGTTCATAATTGAGATGACAAGAAATTGAGCAATATCTTAATAGAATGTTCGAGCAAAAAAGTATCTCAAACAAAGACTTTTAAACTTTTACTAGCCTATTATGGTTGTAGACATAAAAATGCGCAAAAATCACACATGTTAGACTTACAAGAAAAGGAAAATCAGTCAAAACGATCCATTTGTATTGTTTGTTTTGGAATTTCGCACAAAGCTACTCGAGGGCTATCTGTGCTAGCCGTCCCTAATTTAGCAGTGTAAGACTAGAGGGAAGGCAGCTAGTCATCACCACCCACCGCCAACTCTTGGGCTACTCTTTTACCAACGAATAGTGGGATTGACCGTCACATTATAACGCCCCCACGGCTGGGAGGGCGAGCATGTTTGGCGCGACTCTGGCGCGAACCCGCGACCCTCAGATTACGAAGCGCACGCCTTAACGCGCTAGGCCATGCCGGGCCATCCATTTGTATGGTAATTATTGTTTGTTTTTTTGCCAGCGTATAACAAAAACAGCTTGGTATATTGTACTCAAGCCTTTTGAAGAATACCAAATCAGGTAATGCGAAAATCGTAGAGGTACTGAGAAGTTGATTTGTTTCTTCTATATTTTACCTAAGCTAAAAAACAGCGTAATTTTAGTATAAACGATTGTATTATGCCTTGAAATCAGCTTGCTCACAAATATCTGGTGTTCCTTTAAAAAGCTTAATTAAGTACAGGGTGAGTCACGAATTACCAGTCAATTAATAGATGAACATTGAATAAACGAAACATGAAGATACTCAAAGTTTTGAACACTATACGGTTAGTATATTTAGGGAGCCGACCCTAAAGTGAAGTAGTAAAAAAATACACGTAGTATTAAGTTCTATCACACACACTTGTAGAATAATTATTTTAAAAAACAATGGTTAGACGTATATGTTTGTTTGAAAATAAAGCTTTTCTATCGGTAAAATTTTGTACGCGTTTTTTTAGGGTTGTATCATAGTCTAGACATATATTTGCCCATTGCTATGAATTATGTACAAAAAAATTTAGTTACATAGAGAATATATATGCTCACTATATCATCAAATGAAGATCCGTGATGATCTACAGCTGAAGCATAATATTTCACATCTCGAACTATTACCATCAAATAGTCATTAGCTGTAGTAAATCATCATGAACCGTATCTGCTAGCTACTAGTTTTGTTTATTATAATTACAATGTATGTAGTTGGCTATCACATTAGGTGATACTTTGCCCATGATCTGGCATGGCCAGATGGTTAGAGTGCTTTACTGCTATCTGAAGGTCGGGAGTTTTAATTTCCTTTGTTGATAAAAGTTAGTGGCGGGAGATGACGACTAACTGCCTTCTCTACTGAATTAGAGATGGATAGTGCAGAAAGACTTTGCGAGAAATTAAAAACAAACACACAATCGTACGGTTTCCTCGAGATTAATCCCTAACGTTTTGTAAAAATCAGCCGAAACTGAGCATGTAATAGGCAAAAGGTCTAAACATTTTACTATTAACGATACCTACTTGGACCAAATAGTTTATTGACCAAACTAAAGCGTAAGCCACATGCAATAGAAGTTATTGTTTGGTAACTTTATTTGCTTTCAAAGCATACACAATAAACAACAAATTTCGTTTGTAGCCCCATTGGGTGAGATAAATTTGCAGGATTATAACGCTAAAACTCGAATTTTGATGCCTGCTATAGACAGAACACAGATAAGCTCACTGTTTCGCTTTGTACTTAAAATAATTTAACTTCGTGTTAAAACGATTGACGACAACAAGTAGATCGCGTATTTTTTGTAATGATTGAGGCGTTATTATATACGCTATAAGTTTTGTTGTCCTGGTTCCTTTGGGAAAGAAAAACCTGAGGGAAATGGAAGATTACAAGTAACTAGTTGCTTACATTACAAGTGTAAAAATGTGTAAACAGAAAAGTAGGAATGGGAACATCAAAAAGAAAGGAAACAAGGTAGGAATGGATGGGATGACATTACAACAGTCGATGGTTTTTGCAAATTCAAAATGGGTGTGGCCATCATTCTACCCATTCTTATTTTGTATTTTACTTTGAACTTTGTGTGGACTTTAATGAAAACGAAACAAGTATTTAAAGCTTTGAATTTCACGCAAAGCTACACAAAGGCTATCTGCATTAGCTGTTCCTAAGTTAACAGTGAAAGACTATAGGGAAGGCAGCTAGTCATCACCACCATCCACTGCTAACTCTTGGACTACTCTTTTACAAACGAATGGGATGACCACTGAAAGTGGGATCATGCTTGGTAGTATGGGGATATGAACTCGTGACCATCAGATTGCGAGTCCAGTGCCCTAATTACCTGGCCATGACAGACCCTATGGACACAACTGTGATAGCCTATAATATAAAGAATTTTCTGTACGAACATCTGACTTGTTTTGAATATATTATTCAGTGGGCTGTGTGCTGTTTGTTTATCGTTTCAATTTATCGCTAACAGCTCACAGACACCTACCGTAAAAACTCCTGCCTTTTAAAAACCTGATATTTGGCGAGTTAGCTAGGATTTTACAGTATTAAACGACAGTAAATGAACATGAAAATGACAGAGAACGTAGGTCCACATACACATAACTGTATTGGTTGTGAAAACAGTGTAGAGATCATAATCACGCTAAATAAATAAGTCCATTAGTTTTGATAAATGGACAGAGAGAGAGATGAGCAGCTCTGGCTAAAAGAATGATCAACGAGAGTTTGTTAAACAGCAACAAAACCTAGAGAGAGAGAAAGAAAGGTATAGGCATAGAAGAGAGGAAGAAAGGCTGATAAAAAGAAACGACTTGAAATAGAAAGAATATGAGCACAAATTGAGAAAGAAAGAAAGGAGAGAAACGAGAGACTGCAGGTAAAATAAGCGAGAGCACAAAGTGAGATCTCAAAGCTCACCCAACAGAAAGACGAAGGGTCCAAAAATCATAACTAGAGTTAGAGCTTGTCAATCCAAACTGACCATATCTGATGATACGTATGCTTTCTTAAATAGATAAGAAAGACTTACAAAGTTAGATCTGCGATAAAGGTGACTGGACAGTCTGTCTCAGCCCACTTCTCACAGGAAAATTCTTATAAGTACATGCAGGCATGACGTCAGAAAATGCCACATCAAATGACGAGTTAACAGTGGCATTACTGAAATGCTATGAACTTACCAAGGGAAAATTTTTCGGAAGTTCGTAGAAGTCAAACCTGACATTGAAAAAACTGTATTTCAGTTTCTGGTACGTTTATGGAGATACTCTACAAGACGAACTGTTTGTTTATGAATTTAATGCAAAGCTAGATGAGGGTTATCTGTGCTAGCCGTCCCTAATTTAGCAGCGTAAGACTAGAGGGAATGCAGTTAGTCACCACCACTCACCGCCAACTCTTGGGCTAATCTTTTACCAACGAATAGAGGGATTGACAGTCACATTATGACGCCTCCACGGCTGAAAGGGCGAGCATGTTTGGTGTGATGGGGATTTGAACCCACAACCCTCAGATTACGAGTCGAGTGCCTTTTAACCACCTAGCTATGCCTGACCTAGGTGCTTCTGACTAAGTGCCATTGCTTTAATCTATTAGTTCCCAATTATGAAAGGCTATACATTGTAGTCTTAGCGTTACTTTATGCAGAAATTCCAAACACACAAGCCACTTGTTTTGCGCCCTAACCACTTGGCTACGCCAAGTCATCAAGATGAATTGACGTAACCATGTTTAAAACTAGTTTTGTGGGACTGGCAAGTCCACTAATATGTGAACAGTTCATGACTACATGCCCCACTGATATGTCACTATTCCTAAAGGAAAAAAATACCAAAAGACGTGGATGAGGTGATCAAACTAGCAAAACAGCATGTGGAAACTCATGGATGGATGTGGAATGACAATCCACGAATAACCAGTTCAAGTTAATAACAGGAGTGGTTGACCAGAAGCAAATTACCCTCAAATATGACGATAACTCAACGAACAAAAGGAAAAAGAGATGCTATATTTGTTATAAAATGGGGCACATTATGAATGAATGCAAACCTCTCACCAACAAGTAGTAGTAGAAATGTCCACAGAGCAGCTGCAGCTCCCTCTAGAAATGGTGCTGGCAAGAAACAAGAAAAGAACGACTAGAAGAAACAGAATAGAAACAGCCTGCCAAGTTAATTGCAAGAAGGAAATGTTATTTCCATGATTAAACAGGCACGACTGATGGTCAGCACAAGTTGGCAAGCAGGTCAACAATTAAAGTAGTGATTAGAGCATATGACAAACATTAAAAAATGCCAACAAATCACAACATGCCAGTAGATGAACGCTATATTTGGGACAAGAAAGTGAAAGTCCTATGAGAGACTGGATGCAGCAGTGAGAACCAGTCTGTTATTTGAAGACCAGATGATGGGCAAGATACGTCTCTGTGTGAGCTGACTGATGGAACAGTGAGAAAATTTTTCACAGCGAGAATAAAAATGGGCACTCCTTACTACATGGCAGACCTTGAGACCATGTATATGGAGGCAATCACCTATGACGCGGTGATTAACAATATATCAGGCCAAAGAAGTTCGAAGGAACCAGACAGAATGGAGACTGATGATGCGTCTCCAGTTACAATAAGAGCTCAGGAAAAGAAAGAAAACCAAGACAAAAAGCCCATTGAAGTATCGAAAAGTGACATCCTGATCGTAGGTCTGTGGGAACTGAAAGAAACACAGAAGAAAGATCTTTCCTTGCAGAAACTTTGGGATATTGCCATGGAGAAAGACATGCACAAGACCAAAAGAGAATAGAGGACCTTAATAGAGTGCTGGGGAAGTTAAACATATCATAGCATCAATAGACTAATGGATTCAAATGATGAAATTGGCTCACGAATTGACTCTGGGGGATACCTAGAACTGCCAAAACTTTTATTGACTAGATGTCATTGAAGATGTGACCAAATACTGCAGCTCACGTGATATCTACCAAAGGACAATTCCTAGAGGGAAGGTAGCCAAGATGTCAATGGTTGGATGCCTTTCACAGAATAAATGTTCATCAGAGTAGTTGTGGAGTTGATCAGACCACTAGAACCCGTTTTTGACAAGGGCAACCAGTATATGCTGACATTAGCTGCCTATGTAACACGTTTTCCAAAAATCATAGCACTACCAAAATAGAAACAGAGATGGTAGCAGAAGTCTTCCCGAAAATGTTCTGCAAAGTTGGCTTTCCAAAAGGTGTCCTGAGTAACAGAGAGACACAGTTTCTAAATAACTGATGCAAGAGGTGTGCAGGGTCATCAGCACTAGGCAGCTCTTTACCAGCCCATACAACCCTAGATATAATGGACTTTGTGATGTGATGGTGTCGATGGAGACTAGGCTGAAGAAAATGTCCCAGAAGAGACAATGTGACTGAGACAGGTACCTGAAGGCAGTATTACTTGTTTCCTAATAAGTCCCACAAGCAAGTACAGGTTTTTCACCTTTCCAGTTGCTGTACAGAAGGAACGTGCGAGATCCAGTGCAGATATTGAAAGAGCTGTGTGCATGAGAAGAAGAGTTGGAACATATACCAGTATGATTTAAACCTCAGAAACAGACTGGAGGAGACCCACAACTTGCTCAGGAAAGGTTACATGCATTTCAAGGCAGTCAGAAGCATTTCTGCATAAAGAAGGCCAAAGACTGACGTTTCAAGATTGGAACGTAGATCTTACTTCGAGCCACAGACAACGACAAACTCACCATACAGTAGAAACAAGGACTTTTTGAAGTACCCAAAGTGTTCAACAGAGTGGACTATAACGTGAAAGTGGATGGGAAGACCAAGTTCTGCCACGCTAATACGTTGAAGAGGTACTTCAAGAGGAAATACAACCTAATGAGTAAAACTGTTGAGGCACAGATGAACATGGCAGATGTGGCTCATAGGTGCAGAATTAGAAAACAGTGGCTGTTACAGAGGATGGAGACCTAATAGTTTTAAGACCATCGGGTAGAAATGAGACATAAAAAGACAACAATACCATTGAAGAACTGTCTGGAAAGCAGAAAAAAAGAGTTACAAGATCAACTGTGTCACTTTGCAGATGTCGCCACAGGCAAGACAGACCTCGTGCAACATAAGTTTGAGACCATGACTTAGGATCTTTTCAAAGGGGCGTCCTACCAGATGCTTCATGCGATGACACACCTGATGAAGCAATAAGTCGAAGTAATGCCATAAAATGGAATCTTTGAGCTTTCAAACTTATTCTACAGTTCATTAGTCGTAATCGTAAAGAATTTTGCTGATAAACTGTTGTTTACCAATTTATTATCACACTTCTTTTAATATATGACTTATATGTACGTCCACAATTGTGGATCGAGAGTATAAAAAGTTAATGTGAGTAAAAATAATGAGAAAAAGTTGAAAGCCTATTTTTTTTATAATCGGAGAACAGTAAGCAGACAACGATAACAGAAGACTGAAAGAATGGAGCGTATAATTTTCAACAGTTTTATACCTTTTAATTGTTAATTATCTCATACAGGTTCACGGGAATTTGTAAAAGTTTAAACGTTTGTTTCACGCGAATTACAACATATTAAGTGTGTGAAAAAATATAACATTTCTTAATAACGGCCCAGCATGGCCAGTTGGTTAAGGCATTCGACTCGTAATCTGAGGGTCGCGGGTATGAATCCCCGTCGCACCAAATATGGTCGCCATTTCAGCAGTGGGATCGTTATAATGTGACTGTCAATCCCATTATTCGTTGGTAAATATTATTCGTAGCTGCCTTCCCTCTAGTCTTACACTGCTAAATTAGGGACAGCTAGTGCAGATAGCCCTCGTGTAGCTTTGCGCGAAATTAAAAAACAATACAATACTCTAAATAATACATCAGGTGTGCGTAAAAATAGATACTGTTGCAGATTTTTTTGCTTTTTTTTCGAGGTCGCCAGTGGCACAGCGGTTATGTCTACAGACTTACAACACTAGAAACCGGGTTTCGATACCCATGGTGGGAAAAGCATGAATAGCTCATTGTGTAGCTTTGTACTTAACTTAAAACAAATTTTTTTATAAACACCGGGACCAGGAATGCTGGTGGGGGTCATCCCCCTCACCTATAATATGTTTGTTTTTAAATTTCGCGCAAAGCTACACGAGGGCTTTCTGCGCTAGCCGTCCCTAATTTAGCAGTGTAAGACTAGAGGGAAGGCAGCTAGTCATCACCATCCACCGTCAACTCTTGGGTTACTCTTTTACCAACGAATAGTGGAACTGACCGTTACGTCATAATGCCCCCACCGTTGAAAGGGGGAACATGTTTGGTGCGACGGGGATTCGAACCCACGACCCTTAGATTAAGAGTCCAGCGCCTTAATTATCTGGCCGTGCCGGGTCCTTATAATTTGTTAAGATTTTTTTGTAAATCTTTTTCTGCACAATCCATCACTTTGATAACCAAAACGAAATTAGGCTAAATTCATTTTTCAAATTATTTTGTGTTTCTGTATAAATAGTAATTACTTGTAATATTCGTATTATTTTGTGACTAACCGTTTTATACTTGAGTGAGGTAAACAGAGACATATATGTGTAATGAAACATTTTATTCATGATGGAACCTACAACATGTTTTGACAGAACATTGGTCTGTTTTATTTCGAGTTTGCAGTTCACAGTAAATAATTTAATTTGTACGTTGGTTTTGCACGCACGTCATCCAATGCTCGTTGTCCTCTGATTTTTTTTTCTTGTATTATGCATACTAGTAAAAACGTCATGGCGACTGTTTGTGCTAGTAATTACTAATTGTAATATTGACACCTTATTGAAATGTATTTTTTAAGCAGACACTTTCTAAACATGGATTTTTTTTTTTCTGGAAAGTGATCGAATGGTGATCTTTAGTTATACACAACTTATTGCATCAAAATGAGGTCAGTACACGCGGCCCGGCTTGGCCAAGCGTGTTAAGGCGTGCGACGCGTAATCTGAGGGTCGCGGGTTCGCATCCCCGTCACGCTAAACATGGTCGCCCTTTCAGCCGTGGGGGCGTTATAATGTTACAGTCAATCCCACTATTCGTTGGGAAAGGAGTAACCCAAGAGTTGGCGGTGGGTGGTGATGACTAGCTGCCTTCTCTCTAGTCTTACACTGCTAAATTAGGGACGACTAGCGAAGATAGCCCTCGAGTAGCTTTGCGCGAAATTCAAAAAATAAAAATATTTATGTAGAGAGTTCATAAGTTTTACTGATATAAACTGAATAGTTTTATGTGTCGAAAGTGGTACAGTTTATTGCAAAAAAAAAGGTTTTTAAGAACTCCAGTCTCTCATCATGTCAGTTCTCGTGAAACTCGTGTTGTTGTTGTGGGGAGATTATTTATCACAGAACATAGTTTTCGATAAAAGCAAAAGGTTGTAGAACATACAATAGTTTTTTTTTTCCAACTGTCTTAATCTTTGTTACGAAATTTTTTCTGGTGTCATTAAATAGACGACGTAGAAGTTTTGATTACACGCCTGGATACTGATATACAAACTACGTCCATTATAAGATATTCAACACGAATTTTCTAAGCCTAGACTGAAACTACATCAGCAAGTATGTTAAAATCCTTGTGCAAAGCCACTCAAAGTTCAAAGTCTACATGTACAAAGTTGTCTAATTTTGAAGAAATAAATTTAAAGTAAGGTACCCCAGTAAATATCACACACCGCCAACTGTTGGGTTATTCTTGTGTGGTTGAGTTGTAAGATATGGTCGTCTTGTTTGTGTAGCTCCTACACCATCATCGTGCATAGCGCAATTTTACGGTAACGGGGTGCGAATCCTGAACCCTCGAGTTCACAATCTGAGCACGTTAATCACTAGGCCACGCCTGGACCCAATCCTAACAAATAAATTCTTGTTTTTCAAACTTTAGATGTAAGTATTATATTTGTTTGAAATTTGTTCATGTCAGCCAAAATACCTTTTCAAAGAACACGGTCTCTAAACGATACACAGGGGTCGCCAAGCGCTGGCACAGGAGGTCCATGCATCATTGTTTGTTTTTGTTTTGTTTTTGAATTTCGCACAAAGCTACTCGAGTGCTATCTGTGCTAGCCGTCCCTAATTTAGCAGTGTAAGACTAGAGGGAAGGCAGCTAGTCATCACCACCCACCGCCAACTCTTGGGCTACTCTTTTACCAACGAATAGTGGGATTGACCGTCACATTATAACGCCCCCACGGCTGAAAGGGCGAGCATGTTTGGCGCGACGGGGATGCGAACCCGCGACCCTCGGATTACGAGTAGCACGCCTTAACGCCCTTGGTCATGCCGGGCCCCCATGCATCAATTGCATTTTACAATGCCCGAATTCCTAATTGATGCTTTAAAAAAAAATCAGAATAGATTTAATATCTGTCTTCATCGGGATTCTGTTCATGTTTTGGAACAGGGAGGGTCAGGTTCAGTGAAGACGTTTTTCTTCCATCACAATAGAAACCCAAGATCGATATCATAATGAAATGCCGAAAATTTTCACGTCTATGAGCTCGACCCTCGAACCTTCGCAAGCCTCTCATTTTATATTTAACTATGGTATTCCATCCCATCAGGCCCGGCATGGCCAAGTGTGTTAAGGCGTTCGACTCCTAATCCGAGGGTCGCGAGTTCGAACCCCGGTCGCATCAAACATGCTCGCCCTTTCAGCCTTGAGGACGTTATAATGTGACAGTCAATCCCACTATTCGTTAGTAAAGGAGTAGCCCAAGAGTTGGCGGTGGGTGGTGATGACTAGCTGCTAAATTAGGGACGGCTAGTGTAGATAGCCCTCGAGTAGCTTTGCGCGAAATAAAAAAAAACCACAAACAAGCCATCCCATCAACACTGTACCTTAATTTCATTTTTAAACTATCACTAATAATTATAATCGTAATTTTTTATATAGTTATTGTACACCTAATTAGCTCAATTCTGTTACAAAAGCGATACATTGAATACTGTAATGACATAAACAAAATAAAAGTAAAAAAATAAAAAGTGTCTCTCAGTGAGACCCAAGGTAAGATCCATGGCGTTAAGGGTCGGACGAGATTATTTTACATTTCCTCTGGTTTATGGGTTCAAAATTAAGGACAACTGGAACAGATAGCCCCGTAAATAGTTTTGCTTGAACATCCAAAACAGACAAACCAAAAACTGTCGAAAGCCGACATGAATCACTTGCATTTTTCATGTTTGTGTTTGTATGTGTGAAAACAAGAAAGTTGACAAAACATTTCAATACAGTTATGAGCCCAGTTTTATACAAGCCATTATTCATAAATTTTAAGCGAGCGTACACTGTTGTTGGAACAATAGTAACACTATGTTACACAAATTTTGTTCCTGGATAGTATATGTTTTTTCTTAATTGCTTATGTTGTAAAAGTACAGAAAATGGCCATTATTCCCTTCAAACTTTACTTTCGTGGCCTGGATAATGAAATTTAGATATTAAACCTATTTTCTACGTAAAAACGGGAAAATTTCATTTACATAAGGTCTGAATAAAACAACATATGAATCAAGATTTACATGTATTTATACTAAAGTTATACAAAAATGTTTAGAAGTGAATAGTTTTTCGAGATATGCGACTGTAATGTAAACCACTTTCATGTATCAGCCCCCAAATAGTTTCCCATCATGTTTTCGTTATACGCTCCCAGGTCACAAAAGCAAAGTTTGAAGAGAAAAATAGGTCTTTTCCAGTTACTTTAGGCATAAGCAATTGGGAAACACTTTCTGCCCAGGAACAAGAAAAAGTAAAAATTTTGTTACATAGTGTGTATCATTCTGTGAAAACAAAGGGAATGAAGCAGTGAATAATGTTTACATACCTGATTTTCAGATCTTAAAATCTTCAACTGATCGTTTATTAAAGTATATTTCGCCGCTTCTTCTTTTCTTAAAGCACGTTCTTTCTTTAGTTCTGGACTCCAGAAAGTTTTGATGCTGTGCATGCTAGAACCTAGTTTTTGAGTTGTAACGTCTAATTCGCGTTTTACGCTGTCATATTGACTTTGCAAGTCATTCAGTCTAGACTGTATCTCAAGAATAAAGTTATCCCTAGAATAACTGGGCCTTTCAGTAGTCGGAGCTGAGGAGGTGTGAGTGGTTCGTGGGATGTGGTGACCGCTGTCTCTAGCATATCCGTCCATATCTAGGGCAGTTTCACGATCTCGATAATAAGGATCGCGTTCCATTTCTCTGTCCCTGTACCCCGAACGCTCCAGAGAACGTTCACGACCTCGGGAGTGTCTGTTCATCTCTACGCGATCGAGTGATCTTTCTCTTGGTTCTCGTACTGGGACAAAACCTCTTTCTTGATCTCGTTCCAACGAGTGGTAGTTTCGTGCGGTCCCCCGAGTGATCGATCGACTTCGGTGGCCCGAGTTTTGGGCGGAACTGCTGGTTCGGACGTCCATAACGGGGCTATCAGGGTCGTCACTGTAGTAGCCTTGGCTAGCGTGAAAAGCGCTACCACTTAGGGAATGAGAGATGTAATTGTTTGGAGGTGCGTTTAACGGACTATTATTGCTGGACCTACTTACACGATTTTTACGAATCTGTGAAGGCGAAGAATGAGCACGTGAAGCAACTGAGCTGCCTTGTCCGGCAGGCGACTGCGTTGTTGATGTGTAGCTCTTAGCAGCCAGTCCCTGTCCTAGAGTCGCCATCTCTTGTCTGCGAGACATTCTCGGGGAACGCTGCGGCACACCAGCGTAAGTTTCTCGCGACATTGTCGATAAAAAGCCGTCTGCCTGAGTTTATTGTCAAAAATGTTAATCTCGAAATTTCCAGTGGCGTCTTCATGCAGAACATTCAATCAGCAAATGCGCTCTATGTTCGAAATTCTAATATTTTAGTGACTGAATGCATGGATCGTTCGTTATCAAGAGCGTAATGCATTACGCACTCTCTTAGCATCCTCTCATCTTCACATATCGTTCAATGTCTTTGAGCCAATCATGGAAACCACTGGGTTGATTCATTCTAATCTCTGTAAACAATAAAACGTGAAATAAGGAAAACGAAAATTTTGCTGTTGTGTTTTTTTATATAAACCTGCAAGTGTTATCTGTTAATTGAAAAGTCGCTACAGATTAGTACAAACTAATTTTTTTATTGTGTTATATATGTATACGTATATATTAAACAGTGAAATTCACAAAGCTGCTTTTCTTAATATCTATCGCTGGTCAAAGTTTGTTAGGAAATGGCGCCATTCGACGAGGGTCAACTAATGGAGAAAAAGAAAATTAGGCTTAGACGTTGTAAAGAGTTATTATAATTCATCCAATTACAGTTCGACTGATATATGCATATATATATTAAATTGAACTACGATGTTTAATTTTATTTTTTAGAGGCAAGCTGTGTTTTGTAATAGTTATAAAAATAAAAACTTGTGACCGAAAAAAGTAAAAAATAATCAAGTATGTATTACTGTTAATAGTAGTATATATATATATATATATGATAAAACTAAGAGCTAGGTAGCTCATTGAAGTTTCAGATGCTGATTGTCCAAATCCAGGGGTGCGTATTTGATTTTAAATTTAAGGCTAAAGGTAAAAATGGTCAAGTCTAGGCTTTACTATATCTGTAGTTGACAATGTTTTCTGGTGATTAGAATGTATGGAACACTTAACAGTTTTCCTTCTATTTTTAATTGACAAATCCTGACATATCAACCTCTGAGTCTGATTCATGGTTTAGTGAAATTTAATATTCAACAAATTTTGTGACTTTAGAGAAACGTATATGTCTTTTGACAGCATTATAATGTTAAAGAACAATATTATGTAACATGAGATGTATGTATGGAATGTTTGTGAACTTGTAATAATTTCACACAAAAGAAACATTATAATTGATAATATTGTTGGCACATACTCAAGCATGCCACATATTCTGCATGGAATTTAGGAAAAAAAATTCAAAGTAAATTTTGAAAAGCTTATTAAACAGTGAGACAGATATGATGAAGTGTAATTGTTAACCAAGTACCACATGGCTTGTTTGTTCTTCCACTTTTCTTGCTTATCTGTTTAGAATAATAAAGCTTGTTAAAACCCTTTATCAGTTACTGCTGACCACGAAACTTTGTCCAACGTTAAAATGGGCACAAACCACCTGAAATTTCATGGGCTAAGCATGACCCAGGGGTTAGCATATATTTAAAGAAAAATTGTTGGTGTTCCCTTATCACAAAAATATATCCTTCTACACCCATTTTAGCCTTTGACACAACTTAAGGATTTGATTAGACAAGTGCCCCAACTGTTGGTGGAAGGTGTTGTTAACTAGCTGCCTTCCCTTTAGTCTGTCAGTTCAAAATTAGGAATGTCTATGTGCAGATAACCCTTAAGCAGCATCTTACAAACACAAAATAAATTCTACCATGTATTATTTTTTAGGCATAATGAACTATAGTAATAAATTGGTGTGGGTGGAAAGAGACAGTATTTTTAGAAAAGTTCATTTTTGTGTTTCACAGTCCAGAGCCAAATTTTACATATATTCTGTTGGTTGTAATAATATTTATTGTATTTAGTGATTTACATTCTGAAAAGCCATGAATATTCTTACAAATTATTTATGTTCTGTTATTGTCATTACATTGGTTTGTCGTGTTGATTTGATCTCAAAAACATACCCTTATCATTCATTTTTTCCCTCTAGCTGTATCTCTAACGTGTTTTCTTTCTACAGCATATATATGTGAATATGATATGTTCATTGCAGTATGACATGTAATTTAATAAGATTTATTGATGTTTGTTTGAAATTCATAAATTAATAAAATTTTAATGGGTCAAAAAGGAGCTTTAGTCCATTAATAATGTCTCTTCCAGTCCATAACTCCAAGCATCCACAACTACTTCCAGTCCATAACTCCAAGCATCTCTAACTACTCATGTATTTATCCAATGTTTTCATGAACACAATTAAATTTTCTGCTTCTACCACCATATTTGAAAAGTAAATTGTAAATGACTCCTTCCCCTAGTCCTATTGCTTTCCCTGCTAAATGCTAAAAAGATTTGAGGGTTACCGATACCCTTAATAACCTTAAACACCTCAATTAAGTCCCCTCTGATTCTTCTCTTCTTCAGAGAAATTAAGTTTATATATTGTAGTTTCTCCTCACAGAACAATCCCACTATCCTAGCAGCCCTTCTATCCATGAGGAAGGAAGCCCAGAACTATACACAGTACTCTAAATGAGGCCTTGCAGGTGATCTCTGTAGTGAAACAATATCACTTGTTTTGTATTTCTATAGATGCTACCCAAACTCCTATTAGCCCTATTGCTAGCTATAATACACATATTTAGAGTACTTTTTTTTCAATTACAGTACTTTATGTATTATTATTTAAACTGTAACAATAATGTAAACCCTCATACATCACCTTAGATTTTGGATGGTTAAACATCACGTGCTGTGTATCGGCTCAGTGTATCAGATGATCTAAATCTCCCCGTAAGTCTCCAACATCTCTGATACAGTTAACCACCCCAAAAATCGTAACGCCATCTGCAAACATCAGTATTTTGTTCGTCATTTCAGAGTCAAATGGAAAGGCAAACTTAAGAAATACTCATGTACAGCTTAAGTACATTTGATATTCATTAGTCCAAGGTATAGTAAATTATATTAATAAATGTGTGCAAAAGTAATATAATAGTTCTTAATACTAGTAGATGAAATCCATTTTCAGGTGACAATAACTTGTAATACTTTTTTGTAATCAGCTTGTAACACTTCATTACACAATTTTAAAACAGAATTTGTATATTTATTGCATAAAAAAACCTACCAGTAGTGTAGATTAACAAAGTTTGTATCGGCTCGTTACCACTGTAACAAAAGTAAAAATGTAATGCTTGTAAATGAATTAGTTGACATTCTATATATTGTAAAATTAGAAACAAATGTGATGAAAGGATAGAGAGAAAGATACTGAAAACTCTTCTCTAATATACAAAGCAGTTCAATATATAAAGATTTCTCATATCAGTTTCTGGGTTATTTTCCATGCTATAAAATGACAGTCTTTGTTTACTTGAATTTTTAATGTCAGACTTATTAATACTCTTTATAAAATCACTCTTTCTATTGGAGCCAGTCTGGGCTGTCTGTGCTCTGTCCATTGTGTGGCTTTGGGTTTAACAACAAACAAACATGGTTATGATAATTCGATTACTTGTGCAGTTGAAATAATCAAAGACCATAATAGGTAGAAACTGTAATGTTGATTAGATGGTTATTTTCACAAGTTGCAACACCATTTGATTAACCTTAACAACCTTCATTAATCAAAAATCAAAATAGTAGAATTTCAAGTACTGAAACAATGTAGTAATAAAAACGTCATAATTAAAAAGACTAATTACTGGGTAGTTGAAAGGATTGGTTTCATGACTGATTAATATATATGACTTCCCTAGGTAACCAATAAATCAGTTAAGTGTCCAGCTTTACTAACTTTAGCAAGTTATCAGTTATTACCCCTTATTGTTTGTGTTAATTTAACAAACCATTAACACTGTGTTTAGTTGAAACTGTATGTGCAGAATACGATAGGATTACAGCACTTATAAATTGGTGCACACCTGTGGACTCGGTTTTGCCTAGTTGTAAGCATGACCAGAGTATGAATTTGTGGAATCACGGTGCTACAAAAATACACTGCACTTGGAGCCCTTGGTGTGTTACAAGAATGGTTATCAGACCCCACTGTTCATCACACAAGAGTAGCACCGTGAGTTTGCTGTAGGTGCTATTTATTAGCACCCTGTAATCTATCAGCTCAAAATTAGAGGTGGGTATTTGTAGATAAATACTTTGTGTGAAATTTTGAACTAAATGTACTCAGAATATATAGTTATTAAGTGCAAGGATTTTTGTAGGTTAGAAAAATGGTAAATCTCGTAAGTGATAAAGGCTAGAGTTCATAGTGTAACTGTTAGAATAGAGTAGATTAAGTTAATGTTTTTACTTGATTATTAACAGTAGCAGATTGTTTTAAAAGATAGTCTTAAATCTTGAAAAGGTATAATATAAAAAATTAGTCAGGATAGGATATTCACTTACAAGTAATCAGTAAGGTTTGAAGAACTTGTAGTGTGTTTTTTAAGATCTTTTTAATTGGAATGATTAATCTGAAACAATTTGTTGGAATGTTTTTCAGAGTTGATACACACGTGTATGTGGGTGTTAATAAGATAATCAGAAATGAAATTTGTAATTTAAAATTGTGCAACAACGAAAGAATAATGGAAAATTATGTTCTTGTATAATACATAAAAAGTTGTCTGCACAATTGTTCAGATGTAGATGTGGTTTTTTTTTTAATGATGCTGTATTTCATACAATATAATGTTTTTGTGTGTGCTTGATTTATTGCGTTGTTTGCAATATTAAGAACCGATGAGTGAAAACAAAGTTGAGTATGTTACTTGTCAACCATACTACATTTTATATTTACTGTGGGCTTTTGTCCATTAGCAGAAGTCATAGGGCCAGCTATGAATCGGAAGATACAGTTGTGGTCAAGGCATTATGCATATGATCAGGTTTCATGAAAACAATAGTTATAGTATGAATCAGATTACATAAGTGAATTGTAGTGATTATCAATTGTTATTTTAACATCATTTATTATTATTTGACATGATTTGACCTTAATGGTATTCACAAGAACTGACAAACTAGCAAGCATGTTCATGTTTTCAAGGTTGATAAACCCAGGAGTGAAAGCAAAGTATAATACACCTCAGCCACACTATATCTGCTATATTCAGTACTGACAAAGTCTTTCAAATACCACGGATCACCAGATTAGCTAGGACACAAAAGACACTGTGGTTTAGGTGTCATGACTGAACATCTTACTGATGCATTAAGCATATTGTGCATTTTCTATTTTCTTAATTTTAATATAGTGTTTGAAATTGATAACTTGTCCTAGCATTTTCAGTTTTTACATAACATGTGTTCTTTATGTGTCATTCTTTTGAGGTAGCACCTAATCTGCCAGTAGGAGGGGGGGGGGCAGCTATGGCTGTAACACTGTATGTTGTACAAGGATGTCAGCAGCAGTGTCCTCTAAAGGTAAGTTATGCTTGGCATTGAGGTTTTTTTTTATGTTTCAACAGGATTCACCAACACCAGTGCAGCTGATACATGCTTCCTGAGAATATAGCATTATAGAATTCTTAACTAGCTCTCTCTCAAAGTCCAGTCTTCTGTTTAGTAATTTAGGTTTAACTTCTTTCTGTAAACAGCAGTATGTATTTAAAATTTAACCTGTAATATTAAATGGTTCATAATAACTGTCATTTAAATGCATCAGAATCATTCAGAGAGTTAATTATATTGTCCTTTATTCAATACTTATTTTATTTTGGTTGCTTCTGATTATAAATAAAGATTGTTTTTTCATTATTTCAGCATGTGTGTGTGTATGTTCTACATCTTGCCCAGTTTCTACATCATTCTCATCAGGCTTGATATGGCCTGTTAGTTAAGGTGATCAACTTGCAGTCTGCATGTTGTGGGTTTGAATCCCCTTCACTAAATATGCTCTTTCAGTTATGGGAGCTTTATAACATGATGACCAATCTCATTATTTATTGGTAAAAAGAGTAGCCCAAGAACTGGCAATGGGCAGTGTTAACTAGCTGCCTTTGCTCAAGTTTCTCACTGCTAAATCAAAGACAGATAGTGCAGGCAGTATTTGTGTAGCTTTGCATGAGATTCTAAAACAAGCATCCTCATTAATTAAATCACTTTTAGAGAAATACGGATGTAATGAAGATATTATCACATCTTGTTTTATTGAGCAGACCTGTCTTATTGCTGTTAGAGAAATCAGTTTCATTTCAAAATATCACAATTAATGTGAAAAAACCAACAAAAAACATATTTTTTAGAAGCTCAACAATGATTGAGTAATAAATTATTTAATAAATAATTTCATTAAATCAGTAAAAGTTTACCACTTTATCATTAAATGTATAAAGACAGACCAAAGAAACATAAACTCCAAATACCTAGTACCAGCTGTAAGAGATATAGGTGATTTCAACATGAGGTGGGCCATATGTTGTTTGTAGAGACTTGAATCAGTCAGTGTAGTGGCAGACAAGTATGTTAAAGTACAAACTAATACAAGGATGTTCAACTGTTTGAAGCTATAGTTTTATTGCACAAGTGATTAGTGACTTACCAGATGATACAGCCCTGCATGGCCAGGTGATTAAAGCACTCGACTCGTAATCTGAGGGTCATGGGTTCGAGTCCCCATTACACCAAGCATGCTTGCCCTTTCACTCGCAGGTGCATTATAATGTGACTGTCAATCCCACTATTCATTGGTAAAGGAGTAGTCCAACAGTTGGCGGTGGGTGGTGATGACTAGCTGCTGTCCGTATAGTCTTACACTGCTAAATTAGGGAAGGCTAATGCAGATAGCCCTCGTGTAGCTTTGCACGAGGCCTGGCATGGCCAAGCGTGTTAAGGGGTGCGACTCGTAATCTAAGAGACGCGGGTTCGCATTCCCATCGCGCCAAACATGCTCGCACTTTCAGCCGTGGAGGCGTTATAATGTGACGATCAATCCCACTATTCGTTGGTGAAAGAGTAGCCCAAGAGTCGGTGGTGGGTGGTGATGACTATTGCCTTCCCTCTAGTCTTACACTGCTAAATTAGGGACGGCTAGCACAGATAGTCCTCTATAAAATAAAAAGCGAGCATGTTTGGTGCGACGGAGGTTCGAACCCGAGATTCTCAGATTACGAGTCGCACGCCTTAACCCTCCAGGCTGTGTGAAAATAGGAATTTGTAGTTAAGTAAATAATGTCTTCATTATTTTCGATCTTGTTTCCTCACTTTTTAATATCTTTATTTGTATGGTAATAAATTTCCAAATTTATATTTACCTTGTTTGCTTTATATATATATATATATATATATATATATATATATACTTATTTATGGACAAAGGATTACTTGATATGGTAGCCAACTTTACACATTGTAATGAAAATAAGCATAGCTAGTAGCCAGTTCACACGGTTCGTGATGATTTATTGTAGCTATTGACTATTTGATCATATTAGCTCAACGTGTAAAATATTAAACTGCAGATGGAAATATATTTGAAAATTGTAACGAATGTACTGCTACACATTTATTTTAATATCTGCGTTTGTTTCAGTTTGATCCATGTGGCGTATGTTATTGGATGTGTATTGCGCATGTCCTGCATGTTCTCTAAATTTCTAGATGATTCTCTGGGGCAAAAATCAACAATATATGTTTTAAGAAAAAAGTAGTGTGTCTCCGAATAATGTTGAACTTTCGAGAATCTTGCCTAATGAGTATATAATATCAAGCCATCGTATGACGCCAAGAGATGGTAATAGAATATTGTTGGTCAGCTTCAGTCAGCTCGCTATTAGCCTCTGAAGCTATAAATGTGATTGATGCTTATTGATCGGAAAACTAAAGAATTTGATCAGGAACGTTTATAAATTTCGAACAGTAAAAAGCGTTCAACTTCAGAGAATTTACTTACGATGTTAGTATTTTTACGAAGCTATCGTATAACTTCAGCAGAAAAAACTCACGTCTGAAGGATAGAGCTAGCTAGCATTCCCATCAAATAAAGTGTATTAACATAAAAGTAAAGCCGACATGGCCAGGTGATTAAGGCGTTCGACTCGTAATCTGAGGGTCGTGGGTTCGCATCCGCGTCGCGCCAAACATGCTCGCCCTCCCAGCCGTGGGGGCGTTATAATGTGACGGTCAATCCCACTATTCGTTGGTAAAAGAGTAGCCCAAGAGTTGGCGGTGAGTGGTGATGACTAGCTGTCTTTCCTATTGTCTTGCACTGCTAAATTAGGGACGGCTAGCGCAGATAGCCCTCGTGTAGCTTTGTGCGAAATTCCAAAACAAACAAAATATTTGTAAAAAAGCTGATTACAAGGAATAATCATAACTGTTTACACTAGAATTATGATGTTTATCACCTTATGTAAAACATAAAAGAAACAAGTCAACTTTTCAATTCCTGTACAATTTTTGCAGTACCTTATTGGGTATTCAACAAAAGGTCTAGGTACTATATACCAAGCAGTTGTTTTGTTGTAGGTTGGCAATAAAATAATTACAAACTGTACCCTTTGAGTGGATTTTCCTTTCCGTGTTAAACTAACACGTGTTCTTTTTGCGCATTTTTTGTGTACAGTTTTAGTAGTCTAGTAAAGGTTTTAAAGTGTTGTTTGAACTGAGACTTTACTGCTTAAGGTACTTTTTATTCGAACGTTCTATTAAGGTTTTGTGCGATTCCTTACCATTCCTATTACGACTGTGCTACTTCATGATAAAGAATGGCATGACTTTAAAAGTTTGTAGTTTTAAAACGCTCCGCTAGATGGCAACATGTTTTTGATTTATATTTTTTAAGTTTTTTTTTGTTTTGAATTTCACGCAAAGCTACTCGAGGGCTATCTGCGCTAGCCGTCCCTAATTTCGCAGTGTAAGACCAGAGGGAAGGCAGCTAGTCATCACCGCCAACCCTTGGGCTACTCTTTAACCAACGAATAGTGCGTTTGACCGTCACATTATAACGTCCACACGGCTGAAAGTGCGAGCATGTTTGGTGCGACTGGGACTCGAACCCGCGACCCTCAGATTACGAGGTGAGTGCCTTAATCCACCTGGTCATGACGGTCCCGGATGGAAGGAGATCGAACACTTTCTACCTCCTACTTAACATATCAAACTTCAAGATTTTAAAATTCTCACAACACTGACTCACGTTAATATTTAAATTCTGATTTTTTAAAACTTATGGAGTTGTCAAACTATTTAACTTGAGCTGAAATGACGTATTTTAATTCAAATGAGACCGAAGGGTCTATTTAATATATTATAAAAACGGCTGGTAGGGGGTATTAAAACTAATTAAAATAAAGTGCAGGACAACATTTTGACCTTCTTAGGTCATCTTCAGGTTAACAAAGAGAGTTAGCAACTAAACATTGTTGGGCTCGAGTTTTAGGGACGACACTGTAAACAGGTATGATATTGTAGGGGGCATTGCAGTAGGGTTGATTTAATGGTATTTTTAAACAGTATCAGACCGCTGCGAAGTTGATTGGGTTGGTTTTTGGAATTTCACACAAAACTACTCGAGGGCTATCTGTGCTAGCCGTCCCTAATTTAGCAGTGTAAGACTAGAGGGAAGGCAGCTAGTCAACACCACCCACCGCTAACTCTTGGGCTACTCTTTTACCAACGAATAGTGGGATTGACCGTCACATTATAACGCCCCCACGGCTGGGAGGGCGAGCATGTTTGGCGCGAACCCGCGACCCTCAGATTACGAAGCGTACGCCTTAACGCGCTAAGCCATGCCAGGCCCCCTGCGAAGTTGAACAAAAAGAACTTGAGATAATTTCGAATTTTTTGTTAATTAACAAAAATAAATAGGCGCTTCTTAAAGGTGAAGAATCTAATAATTTTTCCTTTTAATAAATCTTTCACACCCGAACTTTTGCCCACCTGTAAATAAATAATTATAAGAACCCTAAGGGAATATTTGGGGCTGTAACTCCAGACTCGAGCGTTTTTTTAAAAAAAAAGACCGTTATGAGGTTTATTGTTTTTTAACTAATTTTTTTTGCGATTAGGAAAAGGTCAGAAATATTTATTCGCAGCCCCATCTGATCCTTAATTCGCTAATACTTTAAGGCCATGCAACCCTTCAGTCGTTTTTCCAAAGACTGAAGCATACAAAATTAGTTGATACATTTAAATTTGTAATTTGGCTTGTTACGTATATGAATATGGAATGGATGACAAAACGCAAAATAAAATAAAAATAATTTACTGAATATTTCAAATCACATCGTTATTTTAGATGAATGTAAATTATAAAATATTTGTCCTTAATAAATTTAGATATTAGTCAAAATTACTCGCCAGATGTCACATTAGGTTGCAGAAATAATGCCAAAAAATGTGTAGATCTTTGTTATTGTTTGTTTTTCTTCTTGTTGATATCGTTAGCTGGGCGTGATCTTTTAACCATTATTCCAGACTGCGAATTAAAGGTTCGAGCTTGATTTTGTCTTTTGGTTTCGCACAAAGTTACATAAAGAATTTCTGCGCTAGTTGTCCCTAATTTTGAAGCGATAAGACAAAATTGAAGGCAGTTAACATTTGGGATTGATTTTACACTGTTAAGCCTTCTTGGCTGAAATGTCGATCACATTCGGTGACAAGAACTGAATTCGCAAGTCGAGTGATCAAACCACCAGACCTCGAGCCACAACATGCCAACACACTCCACACTTTCAGTTGTGAAGATATAGACAACTACAATAAAAAGTCCTACTGCTTGATTAAGAATAGCGTGTAAGAAGTTGACTAGTTATCGTCTCTATGATTAGTACTTTAAAAGTTAGAGATGACTATGCCTAAACCTTTAGATCTTATATCTGGCCGTTTTGCGTGTGACTTTCAAGTTTAAAATACCTAGTGTTGCTGTTGGCATCTGGTGGCAGATAAGGAAAGCATAAAAGTCAGCGGCATTATATTTAATTTACTTTTAATATTTTAAGAATGTTTATCTTGTTTTGTATTTCACAATATAGTTCATAATATAAGCATTAAGATATAATATTCAATAAATTACATTTAGGCTAAGCGCTTTTCGGCCAATAGTCAAAAGTGGCATTTGTCTTTTAACACGGCAATCCGTGTTTGTCAAATAGTAATCAGGTTTGAAATAACGAGAAATTAAAAAAAAACTATTTCCATAAACGAAAATGTAGTCTGTTAGAAGGAACGAGCAAATACTTGTCATCTATTAAAGGCAAAATTATGTACGAAGAAAATTTTAGTAATTAATAAGTCATTTTCACAGCTGTATCAGCTAGAATATGATTTCGTTGTCCGTAGCAACCTCAGCCCAGATAACATGTTATGTAGTTGTGCGCTTGGTGACGAACCTAACCATTTGAAAATGCTTAAATATGCATTTTTTTTTTTACTGCATTTCACTACGTCTAGAGTTATATACGTATATATTACACTTATAAGTTTCAATATTAAATTTTCAAATGTTTTATTATTTTCGCAAGTATAATGAAATATAATTATTTTATAACGTTTTGCCTTCTCTACAAAAGTTTATTACTACAAGATTGCCTGGCATGGCCTAGCGCGTAAGGCGTGCGACTCATAATCCGAGGGTCGCAGGTTCGCGCCAGAGTCGCGCCAAACATGCTCGCCCTCCCAGCCGTGGGAGCATTATAATGTTACGGTCAATCCCATTATTCGTTGGTACAAGAGTAGCCTAAGAGTTGGCGGTGGGTGGTGATGACTAGCTGCCTTCCCTCTAGTCTTAAACTGCTAAATTAGGGACGGCTAACACAGATAGCCCTCGAGTAGCTTTGTGCGAAATTCCAAAAACCAACCTTCTCTGGGACATATTTCTCTTGTTTTAAGGGTGACTAATGATAGAAGCAAATTTCGTAAAGAACGAATAAATCTAACGTGTTAGGCTTAAACATATTTTACACTTTCATCACGAAAATATTTTAATTTTTATGAGAAAAATTCTTTGAAAATAAATGAATACATTCTTAGGATGTTAAAGGTAATTTGATAATAAGTCGGTAACTGAGTTTTTCTTCTACATCATTGTTTTACCTACTTCTTGGCACAACATGGCCAAGTGGGTGACGCACTCGACTTGTAATTCAAAACAAACCAAACCAATATGTATTTTTTTCTCGTCACTAGGGTAGTAAAGTAAATTTTATTTCTCATTCATTTTTTTGGTAAATGTGAAGATTACACTCATGAATTACAATTTATTCTTCTGAATTTTAACAGTTTTGATATTTTAAAATAAAAAGCGTAAATGTAAGTCATATTATACATTTACTTTTTTTTTAATTTCGCACAAAGCTACACGAGGGCTATCTGTGCTAGCCGTCCCTAATTTAGCAGTGCAAGACAATAGGAAAGACAGCTAGTCATCACCACTCACCGCCAATTCTTGGGCTACTCTTTTACCAACGAATAGTGGGATTGAGCGCCACATTATAACGCTCCCACGGCTGAAAGGACGAACATGTTTGGTGTGAAGGGAATTCGAACCCGCGACTCGGATTACGAGTCGAGTGCCTTAACCACCTGGCCATGCCGGGTCCTGTAGATAACTCCAATCTAACTTTGTTCTAAAGCAAATAAACCCCTACAGACTCTTTTGCTACATTTAGAATTTCTTCTACGTTTAAAAAAGTTTGTAAAGGAAAGATCCTGTGTTTTGACTCACTTTGTAATGACGAACGTCATTTAATATATAATTACCGACATTAACGGCTTTTTAAAGATATTATCCTGAACTGTTTATGCATCCATAATATTTTGGGGCCGTGTCGTTTTTGGTTACAGGGCACTAACAGCATAACGTGTCACGCACACACGTGAAATGTGACAAAAAAGAAAATGCCATCAATATAGAAGTAAATCCCCATAATCACTCATGAGATTTATGTTATACAGTAATTCCAAATTACGTTTTGTTTTTGCAAACATTTTTGCCCAGTAAGTGCTGCAACACGCACAAACATTAAAATTACTTAATATCATTCACCATAGGGAAACTTGTGATGTGATTACATAATAATCATCATTTGTTCCTCGGATGATTATGGGTATTATTATTTGTTCTATTCAGGTTTTTACACTGAAAAGGTTAACCAAATAAAATAAAAGCCAAAACTGAAACCAAAACCATCTCGCCAATACAAAATATCCAATTGTTTGATCCAACTATAGGGCTTTATGATCTAACGATAGGCCAGTTATTTAATACTCCAATCGATAAAGAAGAAATCGTTGTTGTATTATTAAAAATGAGAAAGAAACAGGCCAATATAACAGTCGTGGTTTAACGGTTCAAATTAACCTTAAAACTCCATAAAGATTTGTTAGTTATGAATTGTAAGTATTCATGGTTTATCAAATAACTTGTTTTATTTTGCTTACCTAAATGAAAGATGAACCTAAGGGCACTTATAGGCATATATTTTGCAAGTCAGAGAATATTTTAACATCCAACGTTTCCTTCAAATTCTCCGATAAACATTTGATATTAAACTTTTAAAATTTGTCAGTCAGTGGCTCTAGCTTTGAAACAAGGGACCGAAAAACATAATTGTTTTAAAAACTTTATTTTAAATAGTTAAATATCAGTATATTGTTAAGTGCAATCATGTTTATACGTATGTGCTATTATATCATATAATTGCAACGACAAGCACCAGCCAATGGTGAATCTGAAGGCTTACGAGATTAAAAACCAGGGTTCGATGCAAATAGTTCAGTGTGTACCTTTGTGCGTAATAAGAAAGAACCAAAACAGGCATGCTCAGAGAAATATATAGTAGAGTGAAAATGGCTATATAGTTGTTTCATTTAGTGCGTAGTTTTATTTTAACATTTATCTAAAATAAACAATAATTACATTGGATTTAATTGTCTTCGTAATCATTTCTTTACTCTCAATCGTATAACATGAACTTTTGGCACAACCTGTCTTATTGTAATTATCATTCTGCAAGATACATTTATGCAGGAAAACATGAGCCATGTTGACAAACCAACTAAAACAAAAAACAACGACAACAACATATGTTTCTACAAACACACTTCATAAATAAGGCAGACAGAAATATGCCATTAAACATTACAAACATCGCATGTAGATGGCGATCGTTTGTTTACCAAAGTCTTTGTGCATATTTATTATAACTACGCGACAGAAGCCCTTGTGGAAATTAGTTGAAATTTCTTCTCATTTTTTAAAATTAAATACCGGTACATAAATAATTAATAACATGTCTGTAATATATATAAATTTGTAATTAATCTTGTTTGTTTAACAAATAACTTACTCAAATTTCTTGAGTTACAGAACGACATAGAAGTCCTAACATCACAATGACGAGGCTTATTAGACATAAGTGTTTGGTATTTTCAACTCTAACGACACCTTACTTTTGAAACGTTTTCGCTTCAATAAACAATATTTTTGAAATATTTAAGAATGAACAATGAGAACCGCTAACTGTGTGCCTCTTTTGGTCAGTTACCCTAAATTAGAGATGGCTATGCCTTTGGATTTCTGTCCTGGTTGGTCAATTAACACCTGCAATTCGTATCCGAAACCAATGGCGTAACCATTCTTATTTTAGAATAACTGACCAAAGTGAGGCAGTCAATCGGCGGTATACACCGACTACTGTTAACCATTATAAACAATAGTGTTTATGAAAATCAAAATGCCTTATTATAATATAGAAAAACAACAACAACATTTATTTCTGTTCCAACAAACAGTTCCCAGTAAAGCTTAAGGTATGGCTACTAACCCTTTTCTATTAACCCTTAAACAGGAGCCAGCATCAGTTGATGCTGCAATCTACAATATTCCCGCTGCTTAATCTTGTAATTTTCTGCAAATAAAATTATTTTTATGCTATATTCAAAAATGTTTTTATTTATTCACTTTTGAAAGTGTAAATGTTATTCTCCTAGCATAATCTTTACAGATATGTTCTAGGATAAAAATGTATTTGCTATAATTACCCTTTATGTCCTTTTAGGGTAACAAGTACGTAATATATATGTGTACATTACGCGTATGAATGACAATGCTTGGCTATTTTATAATGCACCAAGCACATACCAGATACAGGTATGTTTCGTTTGTGGTAAATGTTGGAAACTACAATTGAAGTTTGATTTCTAACAAAACGTATTCAACAGACTGTGCTTTAAGGCTAGGGACATGCACGAGGGTACAACCTGGGGCACGTGCCCTCCAATAATTGATTTATGGCTTGTGTGTATGTTGGTATAATATTTGAGTTTCAAACATCTTCCATTTCCATTAGCGGTCAAATTTAACTTCCTACAAACGCCCATATTTAATACATTATTTATAGAGTGTATCGAACTTGTATAAGGCTGAGAAGTTGATTTGCAACAATTACTATCCATGTGTGTGGATCTGGCATTAATGTTGTTTAGGGTGCTGGACTTGCAGTTTGTGGGTCACGGGTTTCAATCCCCGTCCCACCAAACACGCTCTCTCTTTCAGCCGTGGGGAAGTTGTATTGTGACGGTCAATCCCACTATTCATTGATAAAAGAGTAGCCCAAGAGTTCTCGGTGGGTAGTGTTGACTAGCTGCTTTTCTGCTTAAGTCTATCACTGCTATATCACGGACGGCTTGTGGACATGACCTTTATGTAGCTTTGCGCAAAATTGAACAGAAATTCTTCTTTGTACGAATCATACATCTGTAACGAAAGCGCGTCTGTTACTTTATAAAAATAACTTTTACCTATACATATGTAAATAAAAATGTTTGAATAGGTTCAGTTATTTATAAACATATGTCCGCAGGAAACAGTGTTTAGTAACAATGTACAAATATTTGTTTGTTTTTGAATTTCGCGCAAAGCTACAGGAGGGCTATCTGCGCTAGCCGTCCCTAATTTAGACTACAGGGAAGGCAACTAGTCATCATCACTCACCTCTAGCCCTTGGGTTACTATTTTACCAACGAATAGTGTGATTAACCCTCACATTATAACGCTCCCACGGCTGAAAGGGAGAGCATGTTTGGTGTGACGGGGATTCGAACCCGCGACCTTCGGATTACGAGTCGAGTGCCTTGTCCATCTGGATATGCCGGGCCTTATACAAATATTTATGCATGTGCGTGTGAGTTTACGGTTTTAACCTGTTTCTGATATGGAGATAGATACTAAATCTGGTAACAGTTTGAACTTTCTTTTTAAAGATACGTTTACTGTTGAGCATTTTAACTCAAATTTTAAAACAGACACATAATAAAATGTTTTCAAATAACATGATCATGTCATCAGTTAATATCAGCTGTTTTTATTTTATAACTTAGATTTATTTATTGACAGAAAATATGTTAGCATTATTATCAATAATATAATTCAACAACAGACATACACACAACAACAACAACATGTCTGTGGTTAAAAGCTACGCTCACTTTTAAGATGGTTACTGATAAAAATTTTGTTTTTTTCTTTTACAATTTTCGAGGGTCATCTGTGCTAACCGACTCTGTTTTCGTACTGATAGACTACTATGAAGGCAGCTGGTTAACAGCACCCACCACCAACTCTAGTGCTATTCTTGTGTGTTTGAATAATATAAAATAATATAATTCAACAACAGACATACACACAACAACAACAACATGTCTGTGGTTAAAAGCTACGCTCACTTTTAAGATGGGTACTGATAAAAATTTTGATTTTTTTCTTTTACAATTTTCGAGGGTCATCTGTGCTAACCGACTCTGTTTTCGTACTGATAGACTACTGTGAAGGCAGTTGGTTAACAGCACCCACCACCAACTCTCGTGCTATTCTTGTGTGTTTGAACGAATAGTAAGAATTCACTCTTATGGCGCAACGACGGCCTCAAAGGGCGGAACGTGCTTTAACAGTCACGGACCCCAAGCCTTTGGATTTACAATCCGAGCACACTAACCACCAGGGCTCAACCAACCATTCAGCCGAATATTCTAATCGTTAATATAAATGTTACATTTTGCTTTGTTTTTCAGCCAACAGGGGCGTATACCAACGGGACAAAAGCTACCGACGACAAAGGCGGAATGCAAAAAAAAGAAGTTAAAATTAAATTGTCTTCAATTTTCCGCTAGAGAAGTGTGTATCACGAAACGTATAAATACTCTGTTTCACACTTTTATATTGTAGTGAATTCCAGTATAAAAGTTTTAAAGAGTGAACGGTCGTATTTTTATCCAATCCAAGTGATACAGCCAACATCGTGTTTCTGTGTTAAGAGACATGGGCGAGTCAACCTATGATTATATTACTACATAGTCTTCTAATGCTGTTGTGAACAAAGTCTCTCCAGTTCTGGTTCAGTTACCGCTAAAATCTTACACTTTGAACTGCACGTAAGTACTTAATATATCTCACTTTCTATTTTTTACATAATGTGCTGATCTCATGAGCATGAACCAACGTAGCAGTATATAGGCGCATACCGTCTCTTTACTGTTCTATAATGTATTCTGAATAAAACTGAAAAGTTTGTAGTTACGTATATTAATAACCCAAACACTGGTAGATTTAAATCTAGGGTTAGCCGACTTACAATGCTAATATTGTAAGAAACAAAGTATAAATAAGGCAAACAATTAACACTCCTACGAAAAGACGTTTCTAGTCCTGATTTCTCCAAGCCCGTTCCCCTGGCTGTGGTTTTGCTAGATAGTAGATAGGGACAGTGGGAATCTCGTTAATCCATTCATTAATGGATTTAAATGGCAATTTCATTTAAATACAAAATTATTTGCCTAATATTAATAACCTTTCAAGTACCTCTGGGGCCTATTAGGCCCCACTTTTCGTAGGAGTAACGAAACTCCACGTGACCACGTGAAGTAGAACTTTCCATCCACTTTATATATATATATTTGAGTGATTCGTAGCATATCAAAAAAACTTTTTTAAAGTTCACATGAAAGTGATAACGTAAGTACATATTATGCTGTCTACATAGTGAAAATACGGTACACACACACACAACTATCTGTATAAACTCTTAAAACTTTAAATAACTACTTATATTGATTACAGATACATTATGTTTATTACTGGCTACGCTTTTAACTCCGAATTTCGACTTTGAATTTTTATTTGTTTTTACTAAAGAAAAACTGTTTTATTTCATGTAATATTCTATAATGGCTCGTTTGTATTTTTCTCTCATATTTTTGACGACGTAAATTCTTGAGTTTTGATCTATTAAAAAAAAGCTGTCTCTGATAGTATACAATTATGGATCATTTTATTATTTGCCTACTTTTTAGGTTAGGTTTTCGGCTACTCAGTGGCACAGTGGTATGTCTGCGGGCTTACACACTAAAAACCACATTTCGATACTCGTGGTGGGCAGCGCACAGATAGCCCATTGTGTAGCTTTGTGCTTAATTCAAAGCAATTAACTTTAGGTTTTCGACTTCGTAAAGCCTTCACTAAAAAAAAATGAAACAAATTATCTCAAGTATTAATTCAATCACCATTCATGTGTTGTTAGTTTTTCAAAGCGGAGATCTACATTAAAAGCTAACTGCGCAATGTTCACCGCAGGGAAAGGGAACAAATTTTCGCGTACACGTGTTTTGTTTTTTGTAATTTACATTCAACCTCATATTCCTCTTCTAATTAGCTATTCTGTATTCAAATTTGTCAATTAAAACCTTGCTTCAAAGTATAGAAAGGCCCGGCATGGCCAGGTGTTTAAGATACTCGACTCGTAATCTGAAGGTCGTGGGTTCGAATCCCCGTCACACCAAACATGCTCGACCTTTTAATTGTGACACTCAACCCCACTATTCGTTTGTAAAAAGAATAGCCCAAGAGTTAGCTGTGGGTGGTGATGACTAGCTGCCTTCCCTCTAGTCTTACACTTCGAAATTAGGGACAGCTAGCATGGATAGCCCTCATGTAGCTATGCGCGAAATTCAAAACAAACCAAAGCGTAGAAAATTTACGTTCTTCATGTTGACTTTATTAAAAATAAATAAAATGTAAAAACAAATATAATATTCCACTTTTCAGTGTTGAAAATGTTTCCTCCCAAAAAAGAAAACAAACGCAGTGTAAATTATTAGGGACATTGAGCACCATTGGACAGATTTCCTGTGGAAAAAATAGCAAACTAATTAACAAAACTAGAAATTGTCTAATGCATGGTGAAAAGTATTTTCACCAGGTGGCTTAGCGGTAAGCCTAAAGCTTTCTAAGTTTTAAAAGTGAGTTTCGATACAAGTGGGGAGAAGAGCAAAAACCCATTATACAGTTTTAACAACAAAGAAATAAAAGAACTATTTATTGAGATGAAAAAAATATATTTTATATAAAGGATACAGTGAATTCACTTCTTAGAACAAGAGGCCTTTTTATAAAATCGAAACTCAAAAAAGAACTTGCAATGTTTATGTGCCCTGTGCCACCAATGTGTAACTTACAGATATTTAGTTTGCTTAGTTACCAATTAAACTGAAAAAAGTTTCTCAAAGAAGTTTTTATTTGACCATCAGAGAGTCTAAAACATAAAACCAAAGTTGTTTAGTTATTATGAAAAGATATGAATTCGATAATGTCATTTTAAGGGGTTTACAAGAGATTATATAATATATATATGTAATATCAGAGTAATAAAAAACAGCACCCGAACCAGGTCGTTACAAGGACCCGGTTTGATAAAAAAAACATCTTCAATATTTATGGATGGAAGTCCAAATTAAGGTATGCGTAACGCTCATAAACCAGTCTATTTCTAGTGGTAATAAGAATTTATCTAGAATAGTTATCGAGAGCTTTAACAGCAGGCTATCTAAGCTATATAGGCGGGAGGCGGAGCGAGCAATGTATTAATAGTTTGAGTATCAGTGCATAGGTTAAGATGGTAATGTTTTAGTTTCGATTATTAGGAGAACAAGTTCTAAAATATCATAAAGTAGTTTTTTTAAATAAGGAAGTTTTGATCCAAAAGTTGGCGAAGTTATGACTCGCGTTCAATATACGTTTTGAAATTGTAGGAATCAGGTGACACGATTTAGAAATTAGGCCTAACAATCAGTAGCTTTCACACATTTTGTCGAAACTAATTAGAGTGTTTAATTAAAAAATACTTTTCATTTTACGTATCTCACCTTTTTACCTTTCTCATTATGATGAAGTGATCAACGAACCAGATTAACACACTTCTACACATGTGAAAGTCTGGTATTGTAGAGTACAATCTGTCCAATCAGTTTTTCTACTCTTAACCTCTAACACTGGCACTAAATAAGATTACCATACACTGTTCTCTATGTGTGGAAGTTTGATACAGAATTACAGACTGTTACATTCCAGTCATGTAAAATACAGTTAAAAATAGATTAAAACAGTTCGACACGTTCAGTGTTTGATAAAAGAAAATACTTTTATTGAGATTTATATTTTCTCTGAGAACAGTTCGAAATATTTAATATTGTATAAAAAGCATCACTCATAATAAGTTCTGGAGTTTTCCTGAAAATAGTTCGTTGTTTTTTGTTGGTTTTTTGTTTTGTGTTTTGAATTTAGCACAAAGCTACACGAGGGCTATCTGTGCTACCCGTCCCTAATTTAGCAGTGTAAGACTAGAGGGAAGGCAGCTAGTCATCACCACCCACCGCCAACTCTTGGGCTACTCTTTTACCAACGAATAGTGGGATTGACCGTTACGTTATAATGGCCCCACCGCTGAAAGGGCGAACATGTTTGGTGCGACCCTCAGATTACGAGTCGAACGCCTTAACCCACCTGGCCATGCCGGACCTTGAAAAAACATATAGTTCGACGCGTGTGGCTTCCCATAAAGAGCGTTATTCTTGTTAAGTCGGCCCGGCATGGCCAAGCGAGTTAAGGCGTGCGACTCGTAATCTGAGAGTCGCGGGTTCGCATCCCCGTCGCGCCAAACATGCTCGCCCTTTTAGCCGTGGGCGAGTTATAATATGACGGTCAATCCCATTATTCGTTGGTAAAAGAGTATCCCAAGAGTTGGCGGTGGGTGGTGATGACTAGCTACCTTCCCTCTTGTCTTACACTGCTAAATTATGGACGGCTAGCACAGATAGCCCTCGAGTATGTTTGTGCGAAATTCAAAACAAACAAAACAAAAAATCTTGTTATGTTCTTTAGTTTTCCTGACAACAGTTCGACGCATGTGGCTTCCCATAAAGAGCACTATTCTTGTTAAGTTCTGTAGTTCATTATTTTGTTTGGCCACTTTGCAAAGGAAGTAAATAATGATAACAAAATAAAGAAAACACAAATAAACATTGTTTTATGAAAATAATTCGTGGGTTTCTTAGTTTGTAGTTAAGCACAAAGCTACACAATGGCTAACTGTGCCCATCACGCATATGGAACCCCGATTTTTAGCGTTATTAGCCTTCAAACTTACCTATAGGCTGCTTGTTAGTTACTTTGAATTAGCTACAGTTATATTAATAGCGTTCAAAAGTACATTATTAGTCAAGGTCGTACTTTACGTTTGTTTGTTGTTAAGCGCATTTGTAGGAATTGGCTATCGGTTATATGCTCTTCACGAGTATCGAAACCCACGTTAGAAATACTAAAAAAAAAGGTAAGTGGTAAGGTCTACGATTGTGCTGAATAAGAATATATTAAAATAAGACAGAAGTATGAAGTTCCCTTTAAAATCAAAACTATAATTTGTACTATACACAAAGGGAAGAAAGAGTCAGGGTTCTGAAGGCTGTTTAAAGTTATGCGTGAGTTTATGAAGACTTAATTTTGTGGACACATAAGGTGTTAACTAACACTGTGTATGTTATATATGTGTTATATAATTTCAGGGATTCAGTAAAGTTGAGGTTTTTTAAAGATTGCGTATATATTATGGGAAAAATGAATGTTTGTTTTTTTAATTTCGCGAAAGCTACACGAGGGCTATCTGCGCTAGTTCTCCCTAAGTTAGCAGTGTAAGACTAGAGGGAAGGCAGCTAGTCATCACCATCCACCGCCTCTTGGGCTACTCTTTTACTAACGAATAGTGGGATTGACCGTTACATTATAACGTCTCCACGGTTGAAAGGGCGAGATGTCTGGTGCGACAGGAATTCGAACCCGCGACCCTCAGATTACGAGTCGAGCGTCTTAACTACTTGGGCATGAAGGGTCTAGAAAAATGAATGAGTGAGAGATAATAGCTGCATGTGTATTATGGTCAAGATGAGAATCTTCGAGATGAGAGGGCAGAGGTCTCTTTGTGTGTGACGTGGAACATGAAAAGCTTGAAAATACTTAATGTATTGAGTGTTATGTAAGTGATTTATGATAAAAGAAGTTTGAGTTGAATTGATGTCCTGAGTGTTATGCATGTGTGTTATGATACAAAAGTTTGAGTTGAATTGATGTCCTGAGTGTTATGCATGTGTGTTATGATGAAAGAAGTTTGAGTTGAATTGATATCCTGAGTGTGATGCATGTGTGTTATGATACAAAAGTTTGAATTTAATTGATATCCTGAGTGTTATGCATGTGTGTTTTATGATGAAAGAAGTTTGAGTTGAATTGATGTCCTGAGTGTTATGCATGTGTTTTATGATGAAAGAAGTTTGAGTTGAATTGATGTCCTGAGTGTTATGCATGTGTTTTATGATGAAAGAAGTTTGAGTTGAATTGATATCCTGAGTGTTATGCATGTGTGTTTTATGATGATATCCTGAGTGTTATGCAAGTTTGAGTTTGAATTGATGTCCTGAGTGTTATGCATGTTTTATGATGAAAGAAGTTTGAGTTGAATTGATATCCTGAGTGTTATGCATGTGTTTATGATAAAAGAAGTTTGAGTAGAGTTAATGTTCTGAGTGTTATGCATGTGTGTTATGATAAAAGAAGTTTGAGTAGAGTTAATGTTCTGAGTGTTATGCATGTGTGTTATGATAAAAGAAGTTTGAGTAGAGTTAATGTTCTGAGTGTTATGTGTGTGCTAAATGTTACGAATGGACGTAGTAGAGTTAAGGGTGTGAAGATTTTGTGTTTGTGTTGTAAGCCTCGTTTTATATTTTTCCGTAAGTAATCAACAATGGCAGAAGGAAATATTTGATCATTGTGTTTCTTTTGAGCCAGTTTTCTTCCAAAGTTACATTGTGAAAGTGATTTGAAACTAGTGCTTTTGATAAAAAAAATGATTTGCATGCAGTAACTTATATAGGCCTGGCATGGCCTAGCGCGTTAAGGGTCGCGGGTTCGCGCCCGAGTCGCGCCAAACATGTTCGCCTTCCCAGCCGTGGGGGCGTTATAATGTGACGGGCAATCCCACTATTAGTTGGTAAAAGAGTATCCCAAGAGTTGGCGGTGAGTGGTGATGACTAGCTGCCTTCCCTCTAGTCTTACACTGCTAAATTAGGGACGGCTAGCATAGATAGCCCTCGAGTAGCTTTGTGCGAAATTCCAAAGCAAACAAACAAACAATACAGTAACTTATGATTATTGAAGTCCAATTTCATAATTAAATTTGATTTTTTTTAATACAAACTTTTCTCCTAGGGCACTCAACTTACAATATGTGGGTCGCACGGTATCGAACCCTCTTACTGAACACACTCGTTCTTTCAACGGTGGGGCTTTATAATGGTAAAAGATAACCCTAGAGTTGGCGATGGGTGACATGAACTAGCTGTCTTCCTTCTAGCCTATCATTTCTAAACTAGGAACGACTAGCGCAGATATTCCTCGAGTAGCTTCGTGTAAAAATTCGACAAACTAATCTCTTTAATGAGTGCCCCAGCATTTACAACACTAGAATTCGGGTTTCGATACCCGTGTTGGGCAGAGCACAGATAGCCCACTGTGTAGCTTTGTGTTTAGTTACAAACAAAACCTTTAACGAGTATTGGCAACCCGGTGATTCAGTCTTCACTTTGTTTTTGACCTCATTTTCGACAAGAGCTTCGAACATTTGAATGACCAGTCGATCTGTTTAGGGACAGTGAAACATCTAAATGTATCCAAAAGCAATCGGACGTGTATTTGTGTTAACTAACCTGCATAATCTCCGAGGAAATTTGCGGGTCGTGCGACTTGTTTTGGCCATTTCGTTAATTACTGACATCATGTCTCAACACAAACAATAACTAGTCTTTATACGTCAGGCTCGGCATGGCCAGGTAATTCGGACATTCGACTCGCAATCAGAGGGTTGCAGGCTAGAATCCCAGTCACACCAAACATGCTCACCATTTTAGCCGTGAGGGCGTTATATTTTGATGGTCAATCCCACTATTCGTTGGTAAAAGATCAGCCAAAGAGTTGGCGGTGGGTTGTGATGACTAGCTTCCTTTCCTCTGGTCTTACACTGCTAAATTAGGGAGGACTAACGCACATAGCCCTCGTGCAGCTTTGCACGAAATTCAAAGCAAACAAACAAAACTCTCTACGTTACCCTTAAGTGATTTTATAATAGTATGTATGCATGTGTGTTATTTGGTTTAACTGATTTCGAATATCGACTCTGAAGATTCAGTTTAACACTTTGATCCAAACTTATCGACGTAAGAGTTACATAGCCCGCATTACATATATCCAATTAACCCTTGAAAACCCCTGGTAAACCATGAAACATAGTTTACTTTATTATGCACTGAAGATAAAGACATTGTTACATATTTTTGCTGTTGCCGATTTTATGATGTACGTTTCTACATGGTGAACGCACTGAACCCACCAATTAAATTAATATCTTTATTGGGGGAGGGAATTATTACATCCAACCCCATATATTAGTTATCGTCTGTTGTCTGTGTGTCTTAATGTTACAGAAACGCAATAATTACCATTTCTTCTTGATGACGAGAAACGCACTTGAAATAAAAATGTATCTCAGAACGGCTGGTATTGGTTTTAACACTTTTACTAATAAAGCAGAGAACAACGTTTCGACCTTCCTAGGTCATCTTCAGGTTAACATTATAACGCCCCTACTGCTGAAAGGGAGAGCATGTTTGGTGCGACGGGAATTCGAACCCGCGACTTTCAGATTACGAGTCGAGTGCCTTAACCACCTGGCCATGCCGGGCTTTGTTTTATTAGTAAAAGTGTTAATACCCATACCAGCCGTTCTCAGATACAATTTCCATTTCTAGCGGTTATAATATGAAACAACATGACCACAAAAATTCCAGATTGAACTATAAATAGATAAAGACAGAATACTTCTTGAAAATGGTCAATATTTATTCTCTTATATCATTACTTACATTTCGTGCCCTTTGTTACTTCCAGCACCGAAGGTGGACAGAGGTTAATGTTTTTCACCCCTCGAAAACAGCTGAACGAAAGTTGGAATACATTTCGACTATTACCAAATTCAGAAAGGTTTAGTGATTGGAGAGTCCCAGCCGTGGGGCGTTATAATGTGATGGTCAATCCCACTATTCGTTGGTAAAAGAGTAGCCCAAGAGTTGGCGGTGGGTGGTGATGACTAGCTGCCTTCCCTCTAGTCTTACACTGCTAAATTAGGGACGGCTAGCACAGATAGACCTCGAGTAGCTTTGTGCGAAATTCCAAAACAAGTCTTGTCATAAATGGCTTGTGTCCGTTAATAACGAACGACATACGACGCATCTTCGTATATTTTGGAAGTCGAATTTGAAGAATGCTGCGTAGCGGAGTTATTCGCTCACTGAGCGCCTCTCTAGTTATCTAACTGTATGATCTTACACTAACAACGTAAAATCAGAGTATCTGGCACAAAGATAATACTTGAATGTAATAGAATTCGAAAAGTGCTTAGAAAAATGCGCTTCGTACACTGAGCCTCCCAGTGGCACAGCGATATGTCTGCAGGCTCGCCCTGATAGAATCCGTGTTGGCAAGAGAGCATAACATGGTCCGTTGTGTAGATTTGTGTTTAATTCTAAACAAACAAACAAAATCGTTTTTCAAAATATAAAAATATATTTTCATTTTCAGCTACGTTATTATACAAAAAAAACCTTCACAGGTGCATTGGTAACTTGCTGGTTTGAGATTTAAAATATTGTCGTTTCAACTCGTACGTTTCAAAGCAGTGAGTGGCTTTTGTTTAATGTCCCGTCATTTTTTTAAAGTAGTTAAACGTATTTTATTGGTGGCTGTGGTATTTAACAATAACTTCAGAACTCAGTGATAATATTCTACCAATACTTTTCGATTATATTCATTGCCCGGTATGCGGATTGCGTTACTTCTGATCCTCCTGATCAGTACTTTCCGTTCCGTATATTAAACCGTACTATTTGTGGACGCTGAAAACGAGTTCGTGAAAATATGGTAAAAACAGCGACAAGTAGTGAGTTGCACGGCTGTCATTGCGAATAGCTTCAAAAATTCGCTTTGGCATGGTCGATATAAGCGTTTGCAGAAGGCTGGCTGGAATGTTATGCTAAGTGGTGAAGATGGCTTCAAGAAGATCATGCACTGTTTGGAATTGACGTCCATTTCTATAGACGTCCCTTGCCATCCATCCCTAAACATTTTCAATGGGGCTCAGTTTGGGCGAACACGCTGGATGGTCTAAAAGAATCACATTATTCGCTATGAAAAAGTCCTTTGTCCTGCGGGCATTGTGGATTGCAGCATTGTCCTGCTGAAAGATCCAATCATTTTCACAGAAGCGAGGATCTTCAGTCAATAAGGATGCTATCTCTAACATGCCAATGTGGCCAGCTGCTGTTTGACGCCCCTGTATAACCTGAAGCTCCATTGTCCCATGGAAGGAGAAAGCACCCCAGATCATGATGGAACCTCCTCCATTGTGTTGTGTAGGAAATGTCTCCGTGGGATATCCTTATCGTGCTAGTAACGTTGGAAGCCATCTGGACCATCCAAGTTAAATTTTTTCTCATCAGAGAACAAAACCTTCGTCCACTTTTCTACGTCCCATGTTTGGTGCTTCTCAGCAAAGTTTAACTGAGCTGTTTCGTGGTGTGGAAGGAGACGTGGCCTCTGAAGACGTTTACGGTTTTGAAGCCTTTCTCTCGTAGACGCCGGTTTGGCTGTAGGCGGTGTTGACTAGCTGCCTTCCTTCTAGTTTATAACTTTTAAATTTGAGCGCCGATAGATGTCAAATAGCTGTTTTTTTGAATTAAGCACAAAGCAACATAATGGGCTATCTGTGCTCTGCCCACCACGGGTATCGAAACCCAGTTTTAGCGTTGTAAGTCCACAGAGATGCTGCTGAGCCACTGGAGGGGGGGGAATATAGCTTTGTGAATATTTTATGATAAACAATCCGTTAAGTCAATTGTACAAAATTACAGCGGGAACTTTACGTGGCCCTCAAGAACATGTGCGTACAACGTACCATTCGAATTTAAAATTCAAATTTTGTAAAACAAAAAATGTGGAAATGAAATACAATATTTATAACTTAACCAAACATGGCTGACTTTGTATATGACATTTTGTGCAGTGAATTTCATTGCATTTTAAAACTATAGTCTATTAACCCAATAGATTCAGTTTCGTTTAACGGTTTGGTTTGTTTTCAATTTCGCGCAAAGCTACACGAGATCTATCTGTGCTAGCCGTCCCTAATTTTGCAGTGTAAGACTAGGGGAAGGCAGCTAGTCATCACCACCCACAGTCAACTCTTGGGCTACTCTTTACCAATGAATAGTGGGATTGACCGTCACATTATAATGCCCCCACGACTGAAAGGGCAAGCGTGTTTCAATGTGACGGGGATTTGAACCCGCGACTTTGGATTACGAGTCGAGCACCTCACCCACCTGATCATGCTGGGCCTCGTCTAAGGGAAAATTGTCAGAGTGTATTTTAAGATGCAGTTTCTCGAAGGTTTAGAAATTGGTAATTGAATAAGGAACAAGTCCTTGCGTGTTGGCATAAATTGGAAGTGTTTTCATGTCAGTAACTACCAGGCCCGGCATGGCCAGGTGGGTTAAGGCGTTCGACTCGTAGTCTGAGGATCGCAAGTTCGAATCTCGGTCGCACCAAAGATGCTCGCTCTTTCAGCCGTGGGGGCGTTATAATGTGACGGTCAATCCCACTATTCGTTGGTAAAAGAGTAGCCCTAGAGTTTGCGGTGGGTGGTGATGATTAGCTGCCTTCCCTCTAGTAGTCTTACACTTCTAAATTAGGGACGGCTAGCGTATATAGCACTCGAGCAGCTTTGCGCGAAATTCTAAAAACAAACAAACAGTAACTTCCGTATTGCTCCTGATTAACGCCCCCTCCCTAACTATCGCTCTCCCTGATATTTTTATAAAGTTTACCTTTTGTGAGAGCAACAGCAATCTAACGTATAATCCAGTTTTAGTATCGTGATTTTGATTTGAAAACAAAAACAAAACATCGAAATCAACAAATCACACTTGAAAAATAGAATCCGGAACTGCACAAATACTATAATTAGCGCCCCTTTGGTGTTTTCAATGCTCCGAAGGGGGCGTTAATTAGGAGCAGTATGGTATATATATATTATTATATTACTTATAACCCACAAGAGCTATATATTTCTGCATATTTTGTTCTCTAGATATACATGCATTATATTATTCATTATGTTTTAAAACATAATATATTTTCAGTGATGTCGAGAAACCCACTTGTTGAGAAATTTATATGTAAAAACGGTTCGTTTGGGTTGAGAAAATATTTTACATAGAAGAGCGAACAACGTTTCGACCTTCTTCGGTCATCGTCAGGTTCATAAAGAAAGAGGTAACTGACCGGAAGCTGACCACATGTTTGGAAGGGGTTGTGTAACTGAGTGTCGGAATGTAGAGGGCGGTATTAGATGTTTGAATATATAATTTTATTTATTTTATTGTGTTAATAAATATATTTTTTCTCAGTCTAACTATTACTTTAATGATACCTATTTATTTTTAGTTAGTGTAGTATTTTAAATCAATAGATCTCGGTTTCCATTTATCTTGTATGTGTGTGTATATATATATATACGTATGCGTGTGTTCGCAAGCAAAAGTGAAACCATGGCACCTTTCGCAGTTATAAATGCCATGATATATATGGAAAAAAGACTATAATATTGGCTAACTTTAGAGTAAAAGGGTAAGTGTTGTTTATTTGGGAAGTAGGTATAGCTAGAGAAGGACATGAAAGAAGATATTTAGTACTGGTTGTGTTTATATTGCCTCAGCAGATGTTACGTTTCGCTGAATGCGTTGGTTACAGCCGTTGAATGCTTTAACTTATGCAGACGACGTCCAAATATTTACTGCCTGGGGGTGATTTAAGGGTTAAGCTTCACTCTTAAAACTGTTAGAAATTGTACGTTGAACACTGAGGTCTGCTGTTCTATAACAAGGGGTCTGTTTTTTGCGATGGATTTTATGATATATACAGTCCTAGAGAACGTGTCTTGACGAAAATGTGCCGTTTCCGCAGTTCCAGAGACAACTTGAGAATCAGACTCCAGATATTATGACAGCTGAGAACCAAGAAACCGTAAAGAAAGGTTTGGATTGGATTGGGAGAAAGGAGGCTCTTAAAAAAAATGTTAAGTGTAAATTTTGCCTCGGGCTCGTATGCTCATTCGGGGAAATCATCAAAAAATCCACGTCACAATTATCAACACGTGCTTCACGCTATCCTGTGAATTTTGACTTTTCGGATTATGCAAATAAACATGTAACTTTATTATAAAATCAAAAATACACAAATCCTGCCGATTTAAGTGAAGAAAACCTTGCGAAATCCAGGCGTCTTTTATATGACATGCGTTCGCTGTCCCTAATTTAGAAATGTAAGACAAGAGGGAAAGACTGCTAACTCTTGGGTTACTCTTTACTGAAAGCAGTGGAGATTGACTGTGACATTATGACGTTCCTACGGTTGAAAGGGCGAGCACGTTTAGTGGGACAAAATTCAAACCCGCAACCCTCAGATTTCGAATCGAAGGCATTAACCACCTGGCCATACCGGGTCCCTTTTATACCAAAGCGTTAATACTCCTGATATAAGGTACACTTGAAAAGAAGGTCTCCTTACGTTCTGTAATCCCTGAACTTCCAAATTCAAAGTTGTAATATATACATTTGTCTGTTTTACCCCTTTTTATAATTACATGACATATAGTTATTAGCTTTTCCCTGTGGTTTTTTTTTGCTTTTCTTTCTTATATATATGTATTTATTTCTGTTTCCCCATTTTACTCACGTTTATCAGCCTTTTTATTAGTCAGTTTCCCTGTTTTTCTCTTTTTCTGTTTGTTTTTACACCATCTATTTATCAGCTACTTGTCCCTATATCCCTCGTTTGTCTATCTTTTAATTGTTTAGATATATTAATATTTTCACTCTTTCTCATTCTGTTGGTTTGTCTGTCATCTTTCGGCTTCCCACCCACCATCCGTCTCTCGTTTGTCCAGTTTTCACTACTACTACTATAATCGTAAAACAAGGCTTGTCTGTGTGTAGCTAGTTACACACTACAGCGAACACTTCCACTGCACAGTGAAAAACAGCTATTTTAAGAAATTGTCAGAGACGCATAAGCCACAGCTTAAAATATGCATCACACCGTAATGCCCCCTGTGGATGCTAGGCATATTATTTTACTCATTTATTTATATATCAGTTTGCTCTTTCTTGGGGGGAGGGGTTATAGATGTCAGTACGCATAATGAAAATGCTAATAAGAACATACATACTTTCTTATGTTAGACGTTCGTGAAACTTTTACCGAAAAGAAATCACGTTCTTACAAAAAAAAACTGTTGCAAAAGGAACTCTTGTATTCACAAATGGACACAATATTTATATCTTATATTCACAAGTGGACACAATATTTATATCTTGTATTCACAAGTGGACACAATATTTATATCTTATATTCACAAATCGACACAATATTTATATCTTGTATTCACAAGTGGACACAATATTTATATCTTATATTCACAAGTGGACACAATATTTATATCTTATATTCACAAGTGGACACAATATTTATATCTTATATTCACAAATCGACACAATATTTATATCTTATATTCACAAATCGACACAATATTTATATCTTGTATTCACAAGTGAACACAATATTTATATCTTATATTCACAAGTGGACACAATATTTATATCTTATATTCACAAGTGGACACAATATTTATATCTTATATTCACAAATCGACACAATATTTATATCTTATATTCACAAATCGACACAATATTTATATCTTGTATTCACAAGTGGACACAATATTTATATCTTATATTCACAAGTGGACACAATATTTATATCTTGTATTCACAAGTGGACACAATATTTATATCTTGTATTCACAAATGGACACAATATTTATATCTTGTATTCACAAGTGAACACAATATTTATATCTTATATTCACAAGTGGACACAATATTTATATCTTGTATTCACAAGTGGACACAATATTTATATCTTGTATTCACAAGTGGACACAATATTTATATCTTGTATTCACAAATAGACACAATATTTATATCTTATATTCACAAATAGACACAATATTTATATCTTATATTCACAAATGGACACAATATTTATATCTTATATTCACAAATGGACACAATATTTATATCTTATATTCACAAATAGACACAATATTTATATCTTATATTCACAAATAGACACAATATTTATATCTTATATTCACAAATGGACACAATATTTATCATTTGAAAATGACAAAAACAAAATGTTAGATTCTAAACGAAACTGTTTTCAGTGTTTTTTTTTTTTAACTTGTGGAAGTTTCATCGTCATTCATCCTTTCATAACTATTTCGCCCGCAATGGCCAGGTGGGTTAAGGCGTTCGACTCATAATCTGAGGGTCGCGGGTTCGAATCCCCGTCACACCGAAACATACTTTCCCTTTCAGCCGTGGGTGCGTTATAATGTGACGGTCAATCTCACTATTCATTGGTAAAAGAGTAGCCCAAGAGTTGGCGGTGTGTGGTGATGATTAGCTGCCTTCCCTTTAAATTAGGGACGGCTAGCGCAGATAGACCTTGTTTAGCTTTCCACGAAATTCAAAACAAACAAATTATTAACTATTCTTGCGCTTACCATTTTCTGAAGTCTCGAAAAATAACACCTTCGAAGTATTTTTTGAGATATGATTTAAGCGCAGAGAAACAAATTAACACAAAGTTCGCAGTTAGCATACCATGCACAGCGCCAGCTATTCACCATAGTTTAGTTTTCAATTATCCAGTGACGGTAAAACCTACATCGTATTATGGCGTCTATTCTAATGTGTGAAATGTGACGCACAGGTTTTTGTGGTTCTGCAGCTCTATGGTATTTACACGTAAGAATGCAACTGCACAAAATTCGCTTTCCATCTATGCGATGGATTTTCAGGTCTGCACAAAACTCTGTGAGGCGCACGTGAAAATACCACATGAACTTGGACCAATTGATTCGTTTATTTTCCTGAGCAAATTCACGTTGGGTTATTTGTTGTTTCCACTGCGAGTTGTCGAATCCCGGGTTTGAGACTTGTAAGTCCGTAAAGTTAGCACTGTTCCACCAGAGGACAGATCATTCGATACTTTATCAGTAAGTAAAAACAAAGTGCCCTTTATGGAAACTTTTTTTTTTTAACGCATTCGTATTATTCCGTATTTATGAAAAACACTTTAACAAATTAAGTGTTTACATTAACAACACAGATAGGCCGAGTTATGAAATGTAATACAAACATGCTAATTTAACATTATTTGTTGAGAACAGACTTTACCATGAATCTATTATCGTAATACTCAGTTTCTGTCTCTTTTAAAAATTCATTTTATTGAATTTAAACATACTTTAATTGACGTTTTGTATTAAAAGCTCATCAGTTAACTTTCAAAAAGTCTAACGTTAAGTTTGTTTGTTTTTCGAATTTTCGAGGACTATCTGCGCTAGCCGTCCCTAATTTAGCAGTGTAAGACTAGAGGGAAGGCAGCTAACCATCACCACCCACCACCAGCTCTTGGGCTACTCTTTTACCAACTAATAGCGCTATTGATCATCTCATTATAACGCCCCCACGGCTGAAAGTGCGAGTTGTTTGGTGTGACAGGAATTCGAACCCGCGATCCTCGGATTACGAGTCGAACGCTTTAACCACCTGACCATGCGCGGGCCTCTAACGTTAGATTGTCGAATAATGCCCCTCAGTGCTATAGCGGTATGTTTGCGAACTTACAACGCTAAACCCGGATTTAGATACCCGTGGTTGGCAGAGCAGAGATTGCCCTTTATGTAGCGTTGCACTTAATTACAAACAGCAACGTAGGATAACGTTATCAGCTTATTTATTGATAGTATTAGTCGCAGTAAAGTTTAGCCTGAATTAAACTAAATTTAGAAACGTACACAAATTACAGTGTTAATTTTTCTTGTTGTCAAATATAGGTTTGGCCAACGTTAAACCTAAGAGAAATGGACTTATCTTCTGAAATTCTGTTGTTGAAAAAAGCCTTTTGCGATGAAGATATTAATTTGACCATAAATGTGTTATGGGTCTTTGCTAGTCTATATATAATATGAGCAGAACACTATAGTGGTGCCCGAGTCGCCTTTGGAACGTTGGAAAATATGTAGTTTACACATGTAGTATATATGCACAAGGAGAAAATGAAGTCGTTAAATCATTACCATGATTCGTAATCTATAGGATCAACTAAGCCTAATTATTAATTTGTTAATATACATACATTCATGCGACCAACGAAGCCTAATTATTAATTAGTTAACATACGTACATCTTTTGGATCAACTAAGCTCAATTATTAACTAATTACTCTTGAATTTCAGCTGCTAACTTGCTGCCCTCTTCAGGAGTGTTTGGAGAACTACTAAATTTTTCTGGTGGTAGTAACTAGAATTCGGTCATGGATTTTTATGGGTAAAAAGGCTGATGTGCTATTTACTTGTTCGTTTGATTTAGTATAAATAGAACGTTAAAAGTCTGGGGTATTTTCAGCCCTGATTGGATCTTATATTACACGAAAAACAAATGGACATGTCAGAGTCTCGTAAGACCCAGGTATAGGTTTTCCTAATTTAGAAATGCTAAAGAAGAAAAGAGAGAAGAAAACTAGTAAACACCACCTGCCGTCTATTATGTGCTGTGTTTTTAACGAAATTTCGAAATTTGACTGTCACGCTTGTAACGCCTCAACAGCTGAAAATGCAAAACGTTTTTAATACATTTCGCAATTGAATATTGGGCCTTCTAATTCGTAACAAGACACGCCAATCACTAAACATGTCCAGCTGCGATATAATTCGTTCTTTATATTGGTGTTAACTTTGTGAACGTGTGTGAAATGAAACGCCATAAGAAACAAAAACACACAAAACAAACAAACAACAACGCTAAAAACGTAATAAAGCTTATTTAAGGTAATTCTATCATAATGTTTCTTTACGTTTAACATAACATCATCCAGTGAATTTTTATTTCTTTTAGAAAAGTGCTTTAAAGTTTGAACGGTAAACACGAAAAATTATAAATAAAAAAAAAACAACGAAAAGAACTGGAAAATGTCAGATTTCTGTAAAGAAAGCTCAAGTGGAAATTTAACAGGGAAGCTGAATAGCTTCAAGCTCTAAAATGTCAGATTTCTGTAAAGGAAGCTCAAGTGGAAACTTAACAGGGAAGCTGAATAGCTTCAAGCTCTGAAATGTCAGATTTCTGTAAAGGAAGCTCAAGTGGAAATTTAACAGGGAAGCTGAATAGCTTCAAGCTCTAAAATGTCAGATTTCTGTAAAGGAAGCTCAAGTGGAAATTTAACAGGGAAGCTGAATAGCTTCAAGCTCTTTTTTTCTTAACGAAAAGGTATAAAAGTGTGGGTGCAAAAATGTGTGTACCTAAAAACTAAGGACTTTACCAAAAGTTTCAACTGTTTAAAATAGGTAAACATTATCCTGAAAAGAAACCTTTATATCCTATGACAGAACAGGATTCAATTATTAGGTTGTTCGCAAAATAATGGCGGTTTTTTATACTAAACTTTTAGTCATTTAGTCTTTTTTACGACTTATAATTAACATTGAAAAACTAAAGCTTTCTTCCATCTATTAATGCTTTTATTCTTTTATAAAACTGTATTTACAATGTTTTAGACTCTTACAATTAATGAAGGAAAAATTGTATATCATCTTCTTGCACGAGTTTAAACTTCGTCATACTACATCACAAACAGCTTACAATATCAACCAATCAAGGGGTGAAGGAACCACCTTCGAACGCACAGTACAGTATTGGTTCTAAAAGTTTCGTAACGGAGATGGGAGTCTTGAAGATAAGGATGGCAGATGATACCCTTCTTCTATTGAAAACGACAAATTGAGAGTATTAGTGGAAATAAACCCGCGCCAAATTGTTCGAGAAATGGGACAAAAAGTGGGTGTTGGCATTTCCACAATTTTGGACCATCTCGAGGAAACTGGAAAAGTGAAAAGCTCGACAAGGGGGTTTCACACAAATTCAATGGGAACCAGAAAAATCACCATTTTGAACTGCGCTCTATGCTGATTTTGCGCGACAGAAATTACCCATTTCTTGATCAAATTGTCACCTGCGACAAAATGTGAATCTTTTACACGAACAAAAAGTGATCCACGCAATGGCTTAACAGTGACCAGGGTCCTAAACTTCCAAAAGCCAAAGTTGCACCAGCAGAAGATTGTGGTCACTGAATGGTAGTCTGCTGCTGATATTATCCATTATAGCCTACTCAGCTAGAACCAGAATATCACTGCAGAGGTTGACTGTCAAGAATTGGAATAAATGCTAAGAAAGTTGTGTGAAAAAAATGCCAACACTAGTCAATCGAAGATGACCAACCTTGCTTTATAATAATGTTCTGCCACACGTTGCTTAAGTGATGACCCAGAAACTCAACGAATTAGGCTATGAAACATTACCTCATTTTCCTTACTCCCAAAACCTGTTATCCATCGACTACCACTTTTTCAAGCATCTGGACAACTTTTTACAAGACAAAAGATTAAACAACAGAGGAGCAGCAGAGATTTTTTGTTTATTTGTTTTTGAATTTCGCGCAAAGCTACTCAAGGGCTATCTGCGTTAGCCGTCCCTAATTTACCAGTGTAAGACCAGAGGGAAGGCAGCTAGTCATCATCACCCACCTCCAACACTTGGGCTACTCTTTTACAAACGAATAGTGGGATTGACCGTCACTTATAACGTTCCCACGGCTGATAGGGCGAGCATGTTTGGAGTGACGGGCATTCGAACTCGCGACCCTTAGATTACGAGTGGAATGCCTTAACCCACCTGGCCATGTCGGACCGCAGCAGCAGAGAATGGCTTTGAAGAATATTTGAGTTTAGGACTTCAGAATTTTATCGACATGGCATAAATAATCTTGTTTCTTGTTGGCAAAAGTGTGTAGGTTCACTAGGTTTCTATTCTGTTGAATAAAACTGCATTTGAATTTTTTTATATCTTATTAGAGTTAAAATTTAAAATCCGTCATTATTTTTGGAACAACTCGATGTAAAATTTCTTCATTCGAGAATTCATCGCCTGTTTTATTTTGAAATACACTAAGAAAGGCAGACTTTTTTTTTGACTTTAAGAATCATCTACATGCACATGATGACGTCATTATTTTTTAAATGCCATACGTGTTTTCGTTTCCGTACGTTTTTTAAAAGAAATATTTTCTCGTCAACGAGAAGCGCGAGTTCGAAGTAAACACCCTTTAACGGCCTCTTTTCCCATTACATTTACGTCGGGTATAAAGTTCTTATCATACAGTGGACGTAAAGCAAGTACTTATACATGTTTTAACGATACGCTATCCCAAACCAATTTAATGGAGTCCCTCTGAAACATTTGTTTCATTAGGCCTAGCAGCCATGGCAAACGACCTGCGGCGTGGTTTTATTCCAAGTTTATCACTATTACCTACACAACGTTACGAATCTCATGGCGATGAAGCGAATTATTATGGAAATTTCCACGTGCTTTATAAACCTGATCACGTTTTCAATATAGCCTTCAGATGAGGTGTTTTAATCAGCTTTCATTTTGTTTGTTTAGCGAGTTAATTCTTTAAAGATATCAACAGAAATAACCCATAGAAACAGTCAATAATCACCGACACGTTTCTGTTAAATTGGCCTATTAACAGTACTAATAAAAATAATTCTAATGTACTTTTATTAAGAGGGTCTAAGTTGTTTTTCAAATGAATTCAAAATGGAAGAAAACTTGTTATTAAAGGTAAAAAAAAAAAAAATAAGCCGAAACAATGAAACATAATATTTAAATGTTAAGCAGAAATTTCGTTATGGAAAAAATACAATTTGTAAAGATGCTTGAAACCTAATAATCTTTATATCAATCGTATAAAGAGCCTAACTTCTGAGTCTTAGGCTTACGTTTTCGTGTTATAAAACTCTTTTCAGAAAACAATGTTATATTGCAACATAATGTAAAAAGAAAAGCTAGTCATCACCACCCACCGCCAATTCTTGGGCTACTCTTCTACCAACGAATATTGAGATTCACCATAACATTATAACGCCTCCACAACTGAAAGGGTGAGCATGTTTGGTGTGACGGGTATTTGAACCCGGTACCCTCAGATTACGAGTCCAGTACTTTATCCCCTGGCCATGCCAGGCCTGCAAAATAAAGGAAAATAATCCAATTAATTTAGGGTCATAAAAGGAAAGTCCGGCGAGAAGAATAAGAAGTTTTACATACATCAGAATAAATATTCAGCCATGACTTAATCTTACTTTGGGAAAGTAATGTTTTCGAAATGAGACCGAAAACTCGAGCGCTTTTGAATAGTCGATTATTCCTTTTGTAGGTGATTCTGTGTGCTAACAACTTAACCTAAATTCAGAAAATTAACGTATCAAATCAATAAGTAAACAAGTTATTTATTCTTGATAATGTGTGTGTATGTGCTTTTCTTATAGCAAAGCCACAGCTGAGTCTACCGAAAGGAATCAAGCCCCTGATTTTAGGGTTGTAAATCCGTAAACTTACCGGTGTACCACCAGGAGGCTTCTTCATAATATCCCACCAGAGTTCCAAAAACAGATCAAACTTAAAAAAACAGTTTATCGAAGGCTGCATCTATTATATTATATACTATCTTATAACGGTCCGGCGTGGCCACGTGGTAAAATCGCGGGTTCAAATCCCCGTCACATCAAACATGCTCACCCTTTCAGCTATGTGAGCGTTATTATGTAACAGTCAATCCCACTATTTGTTGGTAAAAGAGTAGTCCAAGAGTCATCGGTGAGTGGTGATAACTGGTTGTTTTCCCTTCAGTTTTACACTGTTAAATTAGGGACGGCTAACGCAGATAGCCCTCGTATAGCTTTGCGTGAAATTTAAAAACAAACTAACCATCACGTGATCTGTACCTAACACTCTTCTGTTGTGTTCCACCTTTATTTTGTAGAAAGCTCTAGCTTCTTGTCTATTTATTTTACACGTGTTTTTGTGAGAAAACTCTAGTCTCGAACCTCAAACCAAGTTATTTATGTTAAAAGGCCCTAGTTTCTAACCGTGTGATGTATTTTAGTTACTTATATTAGAAGGCTCAGACCTGCAGTTATGTGTCGTGTTTCAGGTACAGTGGAGCCCCTCACTAACGACCCCCTTACTAACGACCGGAAAATTTTTGACGGTACCCTGTTTGCATTAAATTGACCCCTCGTGGACGACTTCCCCTCAAACGCGACTAACGACCTACCAAATTGAACAATTTTGATTATTTTACCTCTCACTAACGACTAAGTGACATTATTATGTGGCATATTCTGTGAAGTTACATAGTGGTCTGCCTTCTCATTTATGGCATATTACAAATGAGTTTAATTATTCCGTAGTTAAACAGTATTACGTAATCTACTTCAACAATAAATCTATTTCCAGTGCGTCGAATCGAAAAGAAGATTAATTTTCATTGGTAAATTAATCTTATTCTCAATGCGCTCAGTGCGCTTATTCTATAGTACATAATGAATTAGGAACACTAAATCGGATTATTTAACAGACAGGATTAGTGTGCATAATATGAAGATTCCTCATAACACAGACTCATGTTTCACCAGAATGTCGAAGAGAAAGTTGATTAACTTAGAAGAGAGAGTTTCGGTCATTAAACGACACGACAAAGGGGAAACTGCAATAAAAATCGCCACGAATCTTGGAGTTGGTAAAACCCAAATTCAGACAATCATTAAAGAGAAAGAAACAATTTTGAAAAAGTGGGAAACAGGCGAAAATCCGAGTTGGATGACAAGGTGTGGCAGTGGTTTGTGAATACAAGAAAAGCAGAACAAGAGAAGATGCCTATACGACGAGTTGGACGAGAAGGTGTGGCAGTGGTTTGTGAATACAAGATCCAGGAATCTACCAATTACCGGGAAACTAATTCAAGAAAAAGCATTAACATTGGCGTCTCAGCTTGGCAATGAAGGCTTCTCTGCTAGCAATGGATGGTTAGATAGATTCGTAAAAAGGCATAATATCAAAGCAGCTATTCTCTGTGGCGAAAGTGCTGAAGTTTCTCAAGAAGCAGTTGAAGATTGGACTAATCGTCTCCCATCCATCTGTGAAGGCTATTCCCCTAATGACATATTTAACGCTAATGAGACTGGGATACAATACAGATCACTTCCAACGAAATCAATGGTCAAGAAGGGAGAAACGACATCCGGTGTAAAAGTTTCGAAAGAAAGAGTTACAGTAATGCTTTGCTGTAGCATGTCGGGAGAGAAAGTTCGGCCATTTGTTATTGGTCATAGTGCTAAGCCGCGTTGCTTTCGTAATTCTGATATGAATTCATTGGGTGTAGATTATTATCACAACCGAAAAGCCTGGATGACAATTCCCATATTTACCGAATGGGGAAAAAAAATTTAACAACAAAATGAAACTTCAGAAACGCAATGTTCTGATTTTTATCGACAACTGCACTGCCCATGTTGCAATCCCTCTATCTAATGTAAAAATCGTTTTACTTCCTCCTAATGCAACTTCTAAGCTACAGCCTTGTGACGCCGGAGTTATACAGACCGTCAAACTGCTGTATCGCAAAACATTCTTGAGACAACTTTTGTTTCACATGGATAACGACCAGACGGCTACAGGTCCCGAGTTGTGCAAAAAAAAACACTCTTCTGAACGCAATTGTGTGGTTACGCGTCGCTTGGCTTCGAGCTAAGACTTCCACAATTCAAAAGTGTTTCTTGAAATGCGGCTTTAACTTCTGTTTAGGCGAAGTGTCAAACGAAAGTGAAGACAATGTTTCAGAAAACCAATCTGACCCCGACTTCAGGCCTGTCTTGAATGGTGTAACTCTTGGCGAATATGTCAACTTCGACAACGAAACTCCAGTTTGTGATGATTCAGTTTCTGACAATATTATCGCGTGTCCTGAAAAAATCGAGAGTGATGATGGTGAAGAATGTGACGACACAACTGTAGAGTCTTTCGAGCCAATTGACTGTGCCACTGCAATGTCATATGCAGAAACTCTTTTACAGTTTGGTCTCAAACATGGCAAAATGGACATTGTAGATTGCATGGTAGCAGTGAGCAAAGACATTGAAACTGTACAATTTTCGAAGAAAAAAACTAACTTTAAGAAAATGTAAAATTAGTGATTTCTTTATAAAAATGTATTTTATCATCGCATTTTAAGTCTGCATGAGCATTAGTGATTTAAGAAAATGTCTTTTATGATCGTATTTTAAGTCTGCATGAACATTAGTGATTTCTTTAGTTTACGATCGTATATCCAGTCAGTATTTGAACACTTTTGCGTGTAACATTTTACAGTGATTTTTTTAAGAAATGTATTTTAGGATCGTATTTTAAACCTGCATTTAAACATTTTTTGTGTACAGAATGGTGAATAGACTTGTGTTTAAACATTTAATAGTCTCATAAAATCAAGGTAAAGTAGTGAGAACTAGTGAAAATATATTTTGCATTACATATTACCGCATTTTTATTTCGTTTTTAAATACTCCATACCCTTAAAAGAACAGAGACCGATTGCCTATTATAAAAACGTACATAATTTAAATCTTGGTAACGAATTGGGTATCCACCCCTCACTAACGACTCCCCTTCATTAACGACCTTTTTGTCGAGGCATTTTTGAAGTCGTTAGTGAGGGGCTCCACTGTATTTATGTTAGAATACCCTTGTCTCTAACCGTGTGATGTGTTTTAGTTACTTGTTAGAAGGCTCTGACCTGCAGTCATGTTTCAGGTATTTATATTAAAATACCCTAGTCTCTAACCGTGTGATGTGTTTTAGTAACTTATGTTAGAAGACCGCAGTCTTAAACCTTTTGGTTTGTTTCATTTGTTCATGTTAGTCGGCCCTATATAGTCTCTAACCCTGCTTTTGTTTCATTTGTTCATGTTAGTCGGCCCTATATAGTCTCTAACCCTGCTTTTGTTTCATTTGTTCATGTTAGTCGGCCCTATATAGTCTCTAACCCTGCTTTTGTTTCATTTGTTCATGTTAGTCGGCCCTATATAGTCTCTAACCCTGCTTTTGTTTCATTTGTTTCTCATCGGAACTACGTTGCTATGAACAATGTGTTGTTAGAAAGTTCTTTTATGTAACGATGTGTTGTAACCAATTTATCTTTCTTAGGAACTCCTAGTTTTCAATTTTGTTTTGTAATTATTTTCCTTTTTTTAAAATTAAAACCCTGCTCGTGTTTTATTTCTCTTTCTCAGAGGAACATAACTTCTAATAATATCTTCTGTTTCATTTATCCCTGTTATAAATATCCTAGCTTCTAATCAAGTGTTACGTTTCATTTTTGTCCTAGCCTCTTCAACTATGTGCCTTATAGTTCATTTATCTTTATTAGAAAGAAATATGATTGGTTTATATTTTAGAATGATCTCGCTTCGAATCACATGTTGTATTACAACTGTCTTTATTAGAAGGCCTTGGCTTGACATAATGAGTGTATTAGAATAATCTAGGTAACAACTACGTGTTGTGTTACATATTTGTCAGAACATAGTTTATATCTGTATTGTATTGTACCTGTACTTGTTAGAAATACGTAGTTTCTAATCACGTGTCGTGTTTCGTCCTGTTTTCTCTTCGACGTTCCAAATTCCTCGTAAAGAACTAGAGACAAAATTATGTTCAAGTCGGAAGAAGAACTGATATTATGTTTTACAGGTCATTTTTAATTCTGAAGAAAAAATAATAAAACAATAAAATTTGAGGTTCCATTCCCCACGGCGAAACAGCTCAGAAATTCGCCGCCATGTGGCGTTACTCTTATCAACAATAAAAGAAATAAATTAATATTTATAAATCCACATGCTGATTTCAAATTCTGAACATTGTTTGGGATCTAACTTTAAAATATTACTCAAAAATCACACGTAACATATATTTTTGAAAGTAATCATGAGATTTAATAAGTAAATCAGGATAAGATTTGTTAACCTTTCTTGAAGTTAAAGCAAAATTTATTGTGTTAAAATTTGTTTTTTAACATCACAACACGAGGGCTTAACCTTGACAATAGTTCAACTTTAGTTTTAACATCACAACACGAGGGTTTAACCTTGACAATAGTTTAGCTTTCTCTAAGTTTATATCTATTGCATCATGTTCTTGAAATTGATTTTCTATTACTTAATTTACTGCTAGTAAAACTGTACAAGTTCGTTGTTGATACAGTTCACATTCTTCGTCATAATATTGCAATAAAACCTGTTAGATAGCTCTACTGTCTTCTTCAGTAGTTACAGTAAATATTCTCCTAACTTTGGTCTGTATCACCCCAGAGAAGCGGGAGTACATATTTATATTTTTTCTTGGAATTATTTGTATATATATATATATATATATATATATATAGGTGCGACTCGTAATCCGAGGGTCGCGGGTTCGCACCCGCGTCGCGCCAAACATGCTCGCCCTCCCAGCCGTGGGGGCGTTATAATGTGACGGTCAATCCCACTATTCGCTGGTAAAAGAGTAGCCCAAGAGTTGGCGTTGGGTGGTGATGCCTAGCTGCCTTCCCTCTAGTCTTACACTGCTAAATTAGGGACGGCTCGCTGCAGTGGGCTAACAACCTACTCACTTAAATACTTGTTGAAGAATCCGCAAGTGATTGCGGCCTTATGTTCCTAGATGGAATCTAATGGTGATAACTAACTAACTAATATATATATATATATATTATAACTATAAAGTTTTAAGCCAAAAAAAAACTTTAAAATTAAACAAAATACTCTGCATTTTATATAAAAAAAACGATCCTGGGGTACAGGCCACAAAGTGGGATTACAAAATGTATCATAGGTTATTTAAGAATTTGGCGCTATTTTATGCGGAAGTACACCTTGAGCCGCGTATTACAGCACGAAGTCACAGTAAACTTAGTATACTAATTTGACCCAATGTGTTAATTAGTGCGTCTATCATACTGGGAGCAGAAATGCTAACTTCAAGAGATAAGTTTCATATTACTTACCCCCAAACAATAGTAACTTATTTTCCTTATTTTTTCATTTTTATCTTTTTGTGTTTATCTTTTTCTTATTCTAATTTTAACTTGGGAAAGCAGTTACCTTCCCACAACTGTCTGCAAGCAGTGAAAGGTGATACAAATGCGGGACGTTGTAGGCTGGAGTACCCACATCTCGCTCTTCCTAATTTCTAATCTTCTTATGCAAAACTAGCGAATTGGAAGTTAAGACTGATAGACGGTGTACCCCACCACAATGTGGGTCCTACTTTTCCAGTCACCTCCAAAACCTAGGATACATTTTATAATCCCACGTTGTAACTTGTACCGTAAGATTTTTTTTTTTTTTTTAAATGCAGCGTATTTTGTTTAATTGATTGTGTTATGTTTTGGCTTAAAAATTTATAATAATAATACAATTAATCAGAGGTTGGGATTTTCTATCTTTAACGCTGTCCTTCCTCATGATTTTGTTTACTTATTTAACTTCATTTAACTGTAATTATTTAATTTCACTAATATATATATATATATATATATACACACACACATATATATATTTTCTACTATTTAACAAGTTTAATTGATGAAGTAATAAAACTTCACTTGTAAATCACAATCAGATGACAGAGTCAGATATCTCTCGCTAGTGAACGATGTATATATATCTAGACCCAGCATTGCCAAGTGATTAAGGTATTCGACTCGTAATCTGAGGGTCGCGGGTTCGAATCCCCATCGCACCAAACATGCTCGCCCTTTTAGCCGTGGAGACGTTATAATGCGACGGTCAATCCCACTATTCGTTGGTAAAAGAGTAGCCCAAGAGTTTGCGGTAGGTGGTGATGACTAGCTGCCTTCCCTCTTGTCTTACACTGCTAAATTACGGACGGCTAGCGCAGATAGTCCTCGTGTAGGTTTGCGCGAAGTTCAAAAACAAACAAACAAACAATATATAACTAATACTAAACAAGAAAGAAAGTCAACTATTTAATTCTTTGAAGTAAGAAGGATCACACGTTTTAGTATCACGGAACAATAAAGGCTACTGATATATATCACTCAAAGCTTCAGTGAACATTCACAAGACTACTGGTTACGACAAGTCTTGGTCCTGAGTGTCTCTCCATCATAAATCTCATCAGTAACAGTTATCAAATCTCCATTGTTCAAACTGACTCTGAGCTTTTTCTTGTTTAATTGTTTACTTAACATGTTAGCTTTCGCATGTTGGTTCCTTTGAAGTAATAAAGAAATAAAACAAGCAAGAAATGTTTCACTTTGTCCGTCACTCCACGTTATGGTTCCTTCTGTGTTTGATAGCAGCGAGCTATTAGTAGTAAATTTATCTGGTTGAGACAGCTCCATAATAAGATACTTTTGTTATTTAATGTAGCTATCTGTTGTTAGAACATCTCACATTTCTATCAGTCAGTGTAACTGTTGTATAACAATTATCAGTCCTTTACTTTCTCTCTGTGATTTTGAAAGTGATGGCAGACATAAATTAACCTGAGATTCAACGCAATAACTCGTTTGAGAAATGCTCTTCAGCTGTATTATCAGAAACGAGAAGCTGGAAAAAAAGGAAAATCATAGATGCAACAAACTGTTTTGTTAATTAACTTAGGTTTTCAGCGTCGAAAATAAAACACGGTCTACGTGCATTGAATACGAGCTAACCTTTTCAATTTCATAATATTTTTTAAACAAGGATTTCTGTTTCTATCTGCGTGACTTACGTCGGATTTCAGATAGTGACCTGTTCAACCGATTTTATATCGAGTATTGATTGATTCACCATTACTGTATTTACATAAGACGAGCACTCGGTATAGCGCATGGCTCCGCCACTCACAGTTGGTTGTATTCGGTTCTCAAAAAAACATGAAAACGTGCCTGTAGTCCGTCGTTATCAACGGACACGGACCATTTTTGGCAGGACAATAACAAATAATATTCAACATAGATATCTAAGTAAACGACATGAATATGGGTATGTTTCAGTTCTTGGAATCCCTGTCTACTTGTCTTAAAAATTCATCAAGTAAAACCTAAGTTAATATTAATGTAGTACAGAAGAGTTCCCGAAGTTATGAAATGATTTTTATGGGAACTTAAGCGGTTATAAAATGGTTGAATATAAATAACTTTTTGTTTGGCACTTGCTTCTAATAAGAGAGCCAATAATCTCAATGAATTTACCAGATGTGACAAGGGTTTGTTAAGACACACACAGAAACAATTATTTTCAGTTAACTACACTCAACATTCCATATTTTAGCCAGGGTCAGGTGTGGCCTGGTGGTTAGCATTCCTGGACTCTGAATATACACTGCAGTAAGGTCTGCCCTTCTTGCATGTGCCGTCATCACAATGATACATGCCACTACCAGGTCCACCCATGGGATACATAGCATGACCATAGCCAGTGCCTTCACCTGGACATTATTCCGGACAGGAAGAGCAAAGCATCTGCTTGTTTACTAGTGAACAACTGGCAGAAGAACTGTCTGCACTTTATCTTGCAACATATGCAACAGAGCTATCAGTTTCAACCAAAAGCTCAGCAGATGGCAGCCAACCTACAATATCAGCAGTTTTTGAATGATTGTTGTTACACAAAATGTTAAGAGAAAATTTTGGGTAAATGATAATAAAGAATAAAGAAGATATTAACACATCTAACTGATGGCCCAGAAAAACACTGTATTTTGTGGTGTAAGAGGTGTAAAGGTCACCCACTATGTAGTCAGGAAAGAGCTGTCATGTGATGGAATGGATACTGATGGCTAGCTATCCTCCTTCTAGCATATTAATTGAACACGATATGTACGGTTACGAAAAGATAGATAGTCATTTAAACAGCCTGACGTGAAAAACTTGAAATCTCTATATATTAGGCAATAGTTAGATATGCTTAAACAACGAAAGAAGCCAATAAACGTCATCAAACAGAATGGCTATATTTTAAGAAATAGTTAGATATGCTTAAACAACGAAAGAAGCCAATAAACGTCATCAAACAGAATGGCTATATTTTAAGCAATAGTTAGATATGCTTAAACGACGAAAGAAGCCAATAAACGTCATCAAACAGAATGGCTATATTTTAAGAAATAGTTAGATATGCTTAAACAACGAAAGAAGCCAATAAACGTCATCAAACAAAATGGCTATATTTTAAGCAATAGTTAGATATGTTTAAACAACGAAAGAGGCCAATAAACGTCATCAAACAGAATGGCTATATTTTAAGAAACAGTTAGATATGCTTAAACAACGAAAGAAGCCAATAAACGTCATCAAACAAAATGACTATATTTTAAGCAATAGTTAGATATGCTTAAACAACGAAAGAAGCCAATAAACGTCATCAAACAGAACGGCTATATTTTAAACAATAGTTAGATATGCTTAAACAACGAAAGAGGCCAATAAACGTCATCAAACAAAATGGCTATATTTTAAGCAATAGTTAGATATGCTTAAACAACGAAAGAAGCCAATAAACGTCATCAAACAGAATGGCTATATTTTAAACAATAGTTAGATATGCTTAAACAACGAAAGAAGCCAATAAACGTCATCAAACAGAATGGCTATATTTTAAGCAATAGTTAGATATGCTTAAAATACGAAAGAAGCCAATAAACGTCATCAAACAAAATGGCCTTACTTGTTTTCATTCTTAATTACCAATCCTCCAGGAGAGAATGAAAAGAGGAAGTCAACGGTTTTAACTTATATAAATAAGTGCACGAGTGCAAATGTGGTTACACTGGTACAACGTGCCAGCAGAAACATGCAACAGAGTAGGAAAAGAAACTAAGGGTAGCCAGACAACCAACAAGTAAAGCTTCCGTTACGTAATGATATAAAAACATTAATTAATTCATGCACTTAGGGGACCCGGCATGGCGAGGTGGTTAAGGCACTCGACTCGCAATCTGGAGGTCGCGGGCTCGCATTCCCGTACCTTCAAACATGCTCGCCCTTTCAACCGTGGGGGCGAAATAAAGTTACAGTCAATCCCACTATTTGTTAGTGAAAGATTAGTCCAAGAGTTGGCGGTGGATGGTGATGACTAGCTGTCTTCCCTCTAGTCTTACACTGCAAAATTAGGGATGACTAGCGCAGATAGCCCTCGTGTAGCTTTGCGCGAAATTCATAAAACACACACACACACATACGCACACACTCGTCTGCGGACTTTCAACACTAGAAAGCTACACAAGGACTGTCTGCTCTAGTTGTTCCTAATTTAGCAGTATAAGACTAAAGGGAAGGCAACTAGTCATCACTACCCACCACCAACTCTTGGGCTACCCTTTTACCAATGAATAGTGGGATTGACCCTTACATTATATCGCCCCCACGGCTGTAAGCGGAGCATGTTCGGTGTAACTGGGATGGCTGAGCAAAGATACTACTTGTGTAGCTTTGTGTTGAATTACAAACAAATAGATCCTTAAATCTAAAAATAGTTTTAATAACGTACCGTTTTTTTTTTTTTTTTGTTAATGTTCTTCAAATAGTTAGCAGTATTTGTCTAAAGGACTGACTTATCATTAGGCTACACCGACACTGTTTCTAGTGTTGTGTTTCTGTGTTTATGATTTAACAAGTATAATCACATTTATCAGTTGACATTTAAGGCCGTATTCTTTCAAATATTTTATCTTTCTAGACCTAGAACCAATGAAACTTGAGATTAACCGTAACATTATAACGACTCCACGGCTGAAAGAGTGAGCATGTTCGGTGACGTTACTCGTACTCAGGACCCGCATATTACGAGTCGAGTAGAGACGTATACAATGATATGGTGACGTAAAAGGTGTTTATAAAGTAAAATAATTTGGAAAGATTTTTTTTTTCATAAGCAATCATATCATAATTATTAAATTTGTTTCAGAATTTTTGTACAAAGAGCTACCAGTGCAAAGCCATCCCTAATTTGGAGCCGAAAAGAAAGGCAACTATACAAAGCATACATCGCCAACTCTTCGGTTACTCTTATCACACTGAATAGTGAGATGTACACCCAAAGCACACCCACGGACCAACATTGCGAAGCAAAATATGTTCTCATTAGGACAACAGAATCCTTATCTAATAGTAATAAACGAACATAATGTGAAAAGTCTGTTTTAATACAATACAAAAGAACAAACAAAACATTTTAAAACCTATCTAAGTCAAATATAGGTGATAGGCGTGTGAAATGTCGCCCGTGTTTTTCCATCGGATGTAGTGCACAGGATAACTTAAAGCTTCAATGTAAATCCTGCTTAAATGGCAAATCCGTGTTTTAGTAAGTTTTTATCACGCATGATTCCCACTCAAATGGGTTCGTGCAAAGATTAAGCTGAAACCCTGTGGACGTGTGCGTGACCTCAAGATGACGAAACAAAGTGAAAGTGACCCTGCGCAAAACAAAAAAGTTACATTTTACTCCTCATTTGTTAACTAACACGACCGGCGTAATATTTAATTTCTAAAAATATCCATTCTTTCCCACCTCTGCCCCCAACCTAGTGGCACAGCGGAATTTATACGGACTTATTAAACTGCTAGAAAAGGGTCTCGATACCCGTGGGGAGCAGAACACAGATAGCCCTTTGCACGTCTTTGTGCTTAATAACAAACAAACAAAAATTTTATCTCCCCCCTCATGTGGCTCTCTGGAATGCTTGATGTTTTGGAATTCTACAGGTTTCGATCCCTGCAGCGTACATGGCACATTTTATACATTATTCACATTTGTGCTCAAGCAAAATTGACGATGTAACTTCTTAAACAGATTGTTCGCTGCATTAACACTAGGTAGCGTTGTAATGATAATTTTACTTTTTCTGTTATAATTTTCTTTTTAAACATTTTGTTTTAACCTGTTACTGTTATATGACAAACGTATGCCATCGACAGTGCATAGATATATATATATATATGTTACGTAATTGACCAGAAAACGAACTAATTTGGAAACTTAGTTTTTTCTTTACTTAACGCTTATAACCTCTTACATAAACAGTTAAGTTTCAAAAATAAAGTACTGCTTAACTTTTCAAACCCAATCGGTAATCGAAGTGGACTAAATGAGCCATTTCTTTCACATTTGTTCCCCGCTGGTACAGCGGTAAGTCTACGGACCTACAACACTAAAATCAGGGGTTCGATTTTCCTCGGTGGACTCAGCAAATAGCCCAATGTGGCTTTGCTATCAGAAAACACACACTCTTGCACGAACTTTGTGTTGTTGTAATTGAAAACGAAATCATTTCCTAATTAGGTGATATTAATGAACGGTCCCTTTTTTTCAAATAACCTTCTTGTTCAAGCTGTTTCATTCGATTTTTTACAGTTGTTTTTTATGAACTTAGTTATATATATCTTTAATTATTTTAGTTCCTTAATCAATAACTCGATACTATTTTACTGTTTCCTCATATTGTTGTTACCATATTGTTCGACTCTTCTTGTTTGTGTCTCGAGTTACATTCTGTTTTTGTATATTGTTTCCTTTTAGTGCACCATGCTCCAAAACAGTGGCACAACCTTATTTAAGCGAGCATGCAGGGTCTCCATCCACGTGGTGGGCAGAACACAGATAGCCCATTGTGTAGTTTTGTGCTTAACTTCAAACAAACAAACTGAGCATCGTGCAATAACTAATCATTAACAGACATTCTTGACAAAGTTCGTTTGCTCGAAATATATAAATAAAACTATAACCATAGATTTTATGTGCTTGCCTTCTAACAATCTATATAAATACACACACACACAGTATTATAGATTCATTTTTTTATGTGTATTTCTCTCCTTAAATATGTGTGTGTGTGTTTTCTTATAGCAAAGCCACATCGGGCAATCTGCTGAGCCCACCAAGTGGAATCGAACCTCTGATTTTAGCGTTGCAAATCAGTAGACTTACCGCTGTACTAGCTGGGGGCCTTAAGCATGCATTAGTTCATAGCACGTTCTCGCCCGAAAATATGTAGCATGTTGAGTGTTGGACTCCAGGTTAAAGCAGTTAGTGTCTACAAAATAATAAACCGAACAATGAAGAATAATATTAATAATGTTTGACGATCTATTATCATTTTATTATATTAATAATGTTTGACGATCTCTTATCATTTTATAATATTAATAATGTTTGACGATCTATTATCATTTTATAATATTAATAATGTTTGACGATCTCTTATCATTTTATAATATTAATAATGTTTGACGATCTCTTATCATTTTATAGTATTATTAATGTTTGACGATCTATTATCATTTTATAATATTAATAATGTTTGACGATCTATTATCATTTTATTATCATTTTATAATATTAATAATGTTTGACGATCTATTATCATTTTATTATATGACGATCTCTTATCATTTTATAATATTTATAATGTTTGACGATCTATTATCATTTTATAATATTTATAATGTTTGACGATCTATTATCATTTTATTATATTAACAATGTTTGACGATCTCTTATCATTTTATAATATTTATAATGTTTGACGATCTATTATCATTTTATAATATTAATAATGTTTGACGATCTCTTATCATTTTATAATATTAATAATGTTTGACGATCTATTATCATTTTATAATATTTATAATGTTTGACGATCTATTATCATTTTATTATATTAATAATGTTTGACGATCTATTATCATTTTATAATATTTATAATGTTTGACGATCTCTTATCATTTTATAATATTAATAATGTTTGACGATCTATTATCATTTTATAATATTTATAATGTTTGACGATCTATTATCATTTTATAATATTTATAATGTTTGACGATCTATTATCATTTTATAATATTAATAATGTTTGACGATCTCTTATAATTTTATAATATTTATAATGTTTGACGATCTCTTATCATTTTATAATATTAATAATGTTTGACGATCTATTATCATTTTATTATATTAATAATGTTTGACGATCTCTTATCATTTTATAATATTTATAATGTTTGACGATCTCTTATCATTTTATAATATTAATAATGTTTGACGATCTATTATCATTTTATTATATTAACAATGTTTGACGATCTCTTATCATTTTATAATATTTATAATGTTTGACGATCTATTATCATTTTATAATATTAATAATGTTTGACGATCTCTTATCATTTTATAATATTAATAATGTTTGACGATCTATTATCATTTTATTATATTAACAATGTTTGACGATCTCTTGTCATTTTATAATATTTATAATGTTTGACGATCTATTATCATTTTATAATATTAATAATGTTTGACGATCTCTTATCATTTTATAATATTTATAATGTTTGACGATCTATTATCATTTTATTATATTAATAATGTTTGACGATCTATTATCATTTTATAATATTTATAATGTTTGACGATCTATTATCATTTTATTATATTAATAATGTTTGACGATCTCTTATCATTTTATAATATGTATAATGTTTGACGATCTATTATTATTATTATTATTATTATTCTGTACATAATTCATTCACTTCAAATATCCAAGTTATACAGAAGCGAAACGACAGTAAAACCGAAATGTACAGTGGTTCACTAAAGAAATTCACGTAAATCAGAGATGGATATTTTTATTTCGATAAAAAAAACAACAACAATTACTTCTTGTGACTATTCATGTGCGGACTTTGTTTCTAAAGGTAACAATATCGCTTCTGAGAAAAATACAAAGTAATAAATACTGTGTGGTAGTGTAATTATAGACATAAATATTATATTTATAAAATATCTAAATAACAAATTTAAATATAATGGGAAGTTAATTTATTAGCATTACTTATCGTCAACTAAAGTATATTGGAGGCTTTAAAACAGGACAATGAAATATAGTTTATCAGTATAAAGCTAATAATATTTAATTATTGTTAGAATAAAATTCAAACCATGTCTAATACCAGAAACATTTTAAAATGTCTCTTGTTGTTTGGCCTCACTTGTTTTTGTTTTGGTTTTATAACTTTAAGTATTTATATTGGTAAGTTAGTTAGCCAGAAAAAAACAAAGGTAGAATAGAATAATGTAATGTTTATACGCATTTTTATTCGTAATATAAATTTTACGATTTATAATTAAAGAAGTCGTTACCAAGAACTTTTTAATAGCACCACCTGGCGATGAAGACCTTGATTTCCTAAACGCGATTGTTTTCTTCGGAAGAGTATGTATGTATCTTGATACATGCATAGATATATATATGTATTTGTATATATATATGTACATAGATAGGAACTGTACAAAATATGTTTGGAAAATAATATCTTTACTAGAACTATATATAAAGTTAGAAGAGATAATACCGTTCATTAATTGACCTAAACTCCACTAAGCCAGTCATAGTAGACAATTGTTTCAAATACCATTAAAGACAGCACCAGTTGTTAGTGAAAAATACCACTTCGGATTGCAGTATTATCGAAGTTAATGTTTCAGTCGAAATTTTGGAAGAGTAGACTTAGTAAGTTTGAGAATTCTAATGGACTGGAATTACCTTTCTCAGCTTTTATCCTGAGGTATTTTTCAGACTACCCTAGGTATTTTCCTAGTGTCTTATATACGTCAGCTTGGCCGTGTAGTGAAGCTTCAAATTGTGTTGGTTGGGTAGCGACTGGTGATTGTTGGACGCCATCACCACATTGTCCGTGGTCATGATTATTCACAGGTAGTTGATGTATAGAGTTTGTCCCTGTTTAGATTGATGTACTTTGAAACTAAGCACACTATCTGAAGACATTTACTGCAGAACAGTCAATTGTAACCCGTGATGACGAGAAAACCCACTTTTAGAGAAATATGTATGTGTGAAAATGACTTGCATGGGTATAGAAACGTTGTTCGCTCCTCTACATGGAGCTTTCTCTACCCATAAAAGCCGTTTTTACATATATAGTTAATTGTAACGTTCTATATTTCACACTTATTACTATAGAAAGACTGCATGGAATTATCTTAGAAGTGGTAACTGTTATCTAAATAAATTATACTATGTCGAAAGAGTGTATAAATTTCTCCTGGTAGATCTACCAAATAGCACTGTATGTCTGTTCTTCTTAGAGTAAAAACACATCAGGCTCTCTGCTGTATCCACCGAGGGAAATCGAACCACATCGGGGAACAAAGAGCATTGTGACTGAATGAAGCAACCAGAAATGTAACCAGTAAATATTCAAAGGAGTTAAAACGAAGCAGGTATTCAGATAGAAACATGCAGATTAACTTGTTAAGTTCTCCAGTAAACCAATGGCATCAAATGTTTATCAGTGAAATAAATGCATGCAGCGAAGAGTAATTCTTAAAAGAGAACATTCTTAGAAGAGAGTGCATTACAGAGTACAATTCTCACAGTAAGCTAAACCAAAAACACAATGTGAAATGTAAATAAGGTAAACCGATTAAAATGTTATTGAAAAACAAAACAGTAAGGTTGTCTAGTATTCGGAGGAATGAATCATAGAAACTTTAGTGAGTTATTGAGAAAACTAAGAGATATTTTCATAGAAGGGAGCAAAATATAGAGTTGAGAAATAATATTATGATAAATGACGCAAGAAAATGATCAAATAAGATATTTGCAACTTGTTTACTGGAGTAAAAGTACATGAATCAATTGGTTAAAAAACAGACAACAGCATATACAGAAGAAAGGTCGTTATATGTATACAATGTACAATGGTAAGATTATGTGAAGTATAGAAAAGTATAGCATCAACTTATTTTAACAACTCCGAATACATAAAACCCTAGGTCACGTCACAGCTGGTATAAGATCACGTGATGTATCAGAACTATATTTTGACGTTGTTTAGAGTTACGTAGGTGGTGTGCGATGTCATAGAAAACTGATCACCATTGGGGAAATATGTAAAAGTTACTTCCAACGTAAAATATTCACACATCAGATTATAAAGATGTGTTAAGATTTGGTCCTAACATTTAAAAGACAGGTATATCTCTTGAATTTAATGGAATTGGAGAGACAAAATAATATGGATCAACTTGGAGCACCAGGACTATTAAAAAAGCGACCTGTGAGAAGTCTTATCCCAGTAATGCTAAGTAAGATTCAACATCTTGCAACAGGTTAGAATCCACAAAGAGAAATATTAGTGAAAAAATTCTACCCACGTGCTCCAGGTAGCAACAGTACACAACACAATCAAAAAAATTATCTTCGTCTGTACAAAGCAACATAATTGCGTGTACACAAGTTACTCTCCATAATATATCTGTTTAACAATCCTATACATCACACAGCTATACTATTACGTACAAACGTATTTCGGTCAACTCCTCTGATTCAATGCCTATGGGTTTCTGTTAATAGTTGAATAGTTGAAACGGACGCGAGAAAATTGTCGTTCTCATACAAGTAGAGAATATAATTTTAATTTTGAAATAACAGATAGACCACGGTCATGGAAACATGGGCCTTAACAACGTGGCAAAGTAGAGAGAAAGAAACAAAAATATCATTATGATGTTTTTAGAACAGAATTATATACATATATATATAAATATAAAGTTATCTTCACTGGAAACAGTAACTAAGATGAAACTACATTCACATCACGAAAGAGTGTATTCAAATAACATAAAGTTATTATAAACAAACACAAGTTTGAGATAATCAGAGAAGACCTTGAAGTATTTAAAAATAAGGTATTTCGGGAAGAAACATTTCGATACAATAACGCGGTATTGAAATAAAACACACACACACACACATATATATATATACACGCACAGAGCAAAACTAATGTCGAAAAACTGTATATAGACATATACTGATACATCTACATATATATATATAAGAATGTACAACATAAGCTGTATCTATATAAAGAATTATAAGATACTCAGGGAAGACAATACGCAATGACATGTACATAAATAGTTTTGACAGATTAAGATAAAGAGACAACTCATTCAACTGAAAAGCGCACATAATCTTTGTTGAAGTAGTTGAAGAAATGAATGAAGCCTTTATACGTCTAACGTCTACAGAAGATCACGACAATTCCATAATCTGATAAAAGAAGTGATTTACATACGTGTTTAAAACATCGGTTTTAAATGGTGATAAATATCTTAAGTACACATAATTGTCGATTTAAACACGAGTAAAATATATTTATTAAAAATCAGTTAGGAGAGCTTAAAATACATAGTACTTTTTTATATAAATGCTGTTGAATTCAGTTATATTATTTTTCTTTTTGTCAATTGGATCTTACGTCATCCAACTGAACTAAGTTTGCGATATATCTATCTATGTATATATAGATAGATACTATGTGGCCAAAGGTATGTGGACACCTTAGTGGCTTCGGCTATTTCAGCCACACCCATTTCTAACAGGTGAATAAAATCAAACATGCAGCCATGCAATCTCCATGGACAAACACTGCCAGCAGAATGAGTTGTACTGAAGAGCTCAGTGACTTTTAACGTGGCACTGTCATAGGATGCCATCATTCAAACAAGTCAATTATTCAAAGTTCTGGCCTGTTAGAGCCGGTCAGGTCAACTGTAAGTGCTGTTATTGTGAAATAGAGACGTCCAGGATAACAACAGCTCAGCCACGAAGCGGTAGGCCACACAAGTTCACAGAACGGAACCGCCGAGTGCTGAAGCGCGTAACGCTTGAAAATCGTCTGTCCACAGTTGCAACACTCACTGTCGCGTTCCACAATACCTTTGGAAGCAAAGTCAGAACAAGAACTGTTTGTCTGGAGCTTCATGAAATGGATTTCCAAGGCCGAGCAGTCGCATGGTCTAAAATTACAATGTACAATGCCAATCTTCGTCTGGAGTGGTGTAAAGCACACTGCTATTGGATTCTGGAGTAATGGAAACGCGTTCTTTGGAGTGATGAATCATGCTTCATTATCTGGCAGTCTGACGGACGAATCTGGGTTTGGCAGATGCCAGGAGAACGCTACTTGTCTGAATGCATAGTGCCAACTGTAAAGTTTTGTGGAGGAGGAATAATGGTCTGGGGCTGTTTTTCATGGTTTAGGCTAGGATCTTTAGTTCCAGTGAAGGGAAATCTTAATTCTTCAGCATACAATGATATTCTAGAGAATTGCGTGCTTCCAACTTTGTGGCAACAGGTTGGGGAAGGTCCTTTTCTCTTTCAGCATGACAATGTCCCACTGCACAAAGCGAGGTCCATAAAGACATGATCTGCCGAGGTTAGTGTGGAAGAACTTGACTGGCCTGCACAGAGCCCTGAACTCAGCCCCATCGAACATCTTTGAGATGAACTGGAACGCCGACTGCGAGCCAGACCTTCTCGCCCGACATCAGTGCCCGACCTCACTAATGCTTTTGCAGCTGAATAGGAGCGAATCCCTGCAGCCATGTTCCAGATTCTAGTGAAAAGCCTTCCCAGAAGAGTGGAGACTGTTATAGCAGCACAGGGGGGGGACCACCTCCATATTAATGCCCATGGTTTTGGAATGAGATGTTCAACAAGCACATATGAGCACATTAAGGTTAAACTGAAATAAGGCGTATATACATATATATATATACGCAAAATATATGCTATAAATTGAAATTTCAAAGCTTTTCGGCATTTATGCCAGATAATGACTGCATTAGCTGTGTCTACCATGATTTTTTAACGTATTAATCCGTAAAGTTACTCCTGAGACACTTAACTAACTAAACTGACCACCAAGGAATAAAATTATTTGTTCCATGTATTTTTACTCTAAACTTCGACTGTAGTCTTGTCCACATACGTTTGAGCATGTAGTGTATATACATACATACATATATATAAAGTTGCAGTCTATCGCTGGAATCACTGAATTCGTAATAATAACTAAAAGAAAATTTATTATCAAAATACATTTTACTTCACTGCAAAAAAAGAAGTTCCCCCAGTGGCTGAGCTGTAAACCTGAAGGATCATTACGCTAAAATCTGAATTTCAATACCTTTGGTGAGCACGGTATGTATTGCTCACCGTGTGATTTTGCTCTTAATAACAAACAAATTAAATCTAAACACGAAAATTCTAGTTAAAATCATTGGTAGATGCTGATGACTAATAGCATTTCATAGCGATACATTTTGAGAAAAATGTAATGACGAAAATCTTTAAACTAGATGAAAAAACAAGAGAAAGAGTGAACATTTAGCAGCGTAAGACTAGAACGAGGGCAGTTGGTCGCCAGCATCCACCGGCAACTCTTGGTCTACTCTTTCGCCAACGAATAGTGAGATTGACCGTTACATTATAAAGCCCTCACGGCTGAAAGGACGAGCATGTTTCACGTGACTGGGGTTCGAGCCCATTATAGGTAGTGGAATGTAAGCTAAAGGATATTGTCGAATTCTTATTCTCCATTCTACTAACTGCAGGATTCACTCTCCCAATCTTCTGATGGTTTTATAATGCTAAAAGTTGGGTGTCTATACCCATAATGTGCAGAACATGGATAAATCATTGTGTAGTTTTCTGTTAAACATATAATACAAACTTAATGGAAAAACATCGAAACGAGTAAGAAACTAATTGTGATGTAAGATTTGATTTGAAGTTCTTGCAAAATTACACGAGGGCTATCTGCGCTAACTGTCTCTGCTTTAGCAACGATTGACTACAGAAAAGGCAGCTAGTCATCACTACCAACCACCAACTCTTGGTCTACTCTTTTACTAACGAATAGTGGGATTTATCGTTAGGTTATAACGCCCCTACCATGCTTGGTGATATAAAGTATCATATACACTACTATTTAAATCTCTTGGTAATTTGGGGCACTCGACTTACAATGTGCGGGTTTGAATCTCCGTTCCAAATATGCTAGGCCCGGCATGGCCAGGTGGTTAAGACACTCGACTCGTAATCTGAGGGTCGCGGGTTCGAATCCCTGTCACACCAAACATGCTCCCCTTTCAGCTTTGGAGGCGTTATAAAGTGACGGTCAATCCCACCATTCGTTGGTAAAAGAGTAGCCCAAGAATTGGCGGTGGGTGGTGATGACTAGCTACCTTCCCTCTAGTCTTTCACTGCTATTAGAGAATATTAGAGAAGGCTAGCGCAGATAGCCCTCGTGTAGTTTGTTGCGAAATTAAAACAAACGAACAAACATACTTGCCCTTTCAGCCACGAGGACATTGTAACGTTACATTCAATCCCACTATACATTGACGAAAGAGTAGCTCAAGAGCTAGTTGTTGGTGGTGTTGACTAGTCGCCTTCCCTCTAGTAGCTTTGAGACAAGTTCAGAACAAACATTAACAACTGAACTTCTTCATCTATTCTCTTTGATGATACTTTTGAATTTTCACCTTTCAAAAACAAGTTACAGAAACCAGAAGTCAAATATGCACATTAGAGATATATTTCCTCCACCTTCTGAGTGGCACAACGGCATGTCTGCGGCCTCACACCGCTAGAAACCGGGTTTTGATATCCGTGATAGGCAGAGCATGGATAGCCTATTCTGTAGCTTTGTACTTAATTCAAAACAAACAAACGGACAGACACCTATTGTAACGCTTTTAAAAAAATTGAGAAATAAACGAGATGTTATAAAACAAATAAAACATACCTCTAAAAACGACGTTCAATTATTTTCTGTTACGAATGGACATCTTGAAACGAACCCAAATAGTAACATAATAACAGTTTTAAAAATAACAGAAAGGTAAAACGTATAACATCTCACCAAAATACAGTCATTTATTTCCAAGGACCAACGTTTCATAAATATTCTCATACTTTTGTAAAGTCGTTTCACGTGTTCACCTGAAAAACAAAATGAAATTGTTTGAAAATATTTAGTTTTCTGTTCGTAAAAATGCAAAATGAACCAAGATGAGACTGTACTAATTAAGCATCTTTTAAGTTTTATCAGTTTTTATCGTATTTTATCTTTTATTGAGAAAACGAATAATTATTAATTCAGCACGGTAGCGCCACCTTTATCTAACAATAGACACGGAGACAACAAAATTGTTTTCTTTGTTTTAAAGATTTATTGTCAACCATTCTTTAAAGAATCTTTTTTAACAACATGTTTTTTTTTTCTAGCATGCGTTAACTGAATTTTTACTGCTGTTGTAATGATCTCTTATCAACAATTTTTTTTTGTGTGGGGGGAAGGGGTTCTTTTCCGATTTGAATATCTGGAGAAGGGGAAGGAACAAAAAGTATCATTCCAAATAATTTCGTGAGTTCTAATAATTTGATTGTTTTGAGGTCTGGGTTTTGATAACGCGATGACGCATTAACGTCTTGGGGCAAATAGCATTTGCAAGATAAAATCTCGATTACTACGTCTTCGAAACGAGACGAAAAAAAAACAACAACTACAGACTACAACAGGTGCATGTTGTTATGTAGTTTCCCGCAGGCTAACCCATTTGATTCAACAGAATGAGGATATTGAGTTTTGTCATTATGAAGGTTTAGAAATACCTGAGAGTGATTACGTGAATGATATGAGTATTAAAACAGCCGTCGATAAAGAAAACAAGTTTAAGTTTTTGTTGGAATTCTGTCACATAGAAGAATTCTATTCTGATGGACATTTTCTCTCACCAAGATATCTTTTTTTCACGTTTCTATTGGAGCCCATGATAGATCGAGAATACTAGAAAAACGTGATTCTGATTTATTAGCGACAACGTTTCCGTTGACAGTGGACTTATATTTGTGGCTCTGTTGTGGTGATGACTTCAAAGATAGAACTAGGAAAATATGCTTTCTTATTTAGCTACAGACTTTATTTGCTCGCTAACTTTATTATTTAAACTTCGAATCTTTGGAGTGTCGTACGTCGCTGGTATATTCAGCTGTTTTTATTCTAGATGACAGCTACTTTGTAACATAAAACAGAATAGCAATTTGATCACATAATGAACACAACACGCAGAAGAGTTGTCTTAGATTCTTTAGTGGCGCGACCGTCTTGGTAACTTACTTATCCAACGAATGCTGGTGTTATTTCCCTACTGAAATATGGAGTTCCGCACACAAGGAATATGCAAGCATAACGCATTCAAGAGACAAAACAAGTCATTTTGTTATTTTGGAACCATTTTTTTTTTCCGTTGACACGACCAGCTAGCAATTCATAGAAGTTGTTGACTTTAGGTTAAATATTAACAAAAACGTAGGCCTTGAAATATGTGTTCAAATGTATATATTTAATTGTCTTCATGGTTGAATGGCGAGTACATCCAGTTTGTTGAAGAAAAGTGGTCCCTGGCGGTGTTGTTTTTTGTGGAATTTCGCCCAAAGCTACTCGAGTGTTATCGAGTGTTTAATTTTTAAGAGGCAGGCTAGAAGGAAGGCACCTTTTCCCTACTACTCGCCGCCAACCTGTGGGCTGTTCCAATTGATAAGTTAGAATCCACTGTCACTCTTACAACGCATCTAGATTCCTAAACAAAATCTAGAGACTGAAGATCTGATACATATCTGGTAATCTTGTCATGTTCACTATCCAGTGACGTCACATCGTGATAAAAGTGGGAGTCTTGTCGTTTTGTAAATAAATTATTATTAACTTAAAACACAATTAGCTGTATTCCTGCTTATATAAAACTAACCGTTCAGCATTTCATATCATATGCGTACAAATATAAATAAATGTCATTTCTAATCATTGAAGAATAAGTAACATAATTACAATTCTTGCACATTTTTTCTATAAAATAACGAAAATAGAAAGACAGAGATAAATGAATTGCGTTTATTTTTGTTGTCAAAAATACTACTGGAACGTTGAAGTAATTTGTAGGGCGCGTTTTGGCCGTGACTCGAACTTGAGATATTGAAGGTTAGAAACCACAAAATATTCTCTTCACTTTAAGGTGTGGATTTGTTTTGATGGATTGATTGTTACTCTTATAACACCTCCGTAACTTAAATTTTGGGGCGTGTTCAGTGTAGCATGAAAGTTTGGACCTTCCGCCCTGCAGCCAGGCCAGGTAACCATTAGGCTTAACAGAATCCTTCAAAACAGCGTTTCAGTTTGACACATTTATAAGGTCCGTTAAATTATTCACACTTTTATTTTCTCTCCGTAGATGGAGCTTAACTGCGGAGCATTCCAGTTAACAAATAGTTTACTTTTACGTTTTTCCTTCTTAGATACATTACTCATTAAGTCGAAGCCAAATGGCAGTCTCTATAAGGCAAGATGGCAGGAGTGATCACTGATAGCCGTGAGATTGACACAACGTAAGCAGCGCTTGACAACAAACACGATTTTCTCTATTGAATCTATTTTCAAATATCATTCTAAAAAAAGAAACTGAGTAAAGAATTCTACAAAGAAAAGAACGCTATAAACCTTAATGACATTTTTTTATTTTCTTCCGTTATACGTAAATAACGCCAAAAGCCATCCCATTCCAATTAGACAGAAGCAAACTGTTATCGTTCCGAAAGACAATTAATCACTTACCAGATTACATTAATATCCTAACACACTATTTTCTTCTGGTTTTACTTTGTCTTTTCAAGAACATCCACTGAAAGAAGTAAACAATTGAAGTCATATCAGATTTCTCTATCAGTACAATCAACGGTGAAATTCTCTTTGAACAAGTACAAATTGTCAGCACTGGTTTTCAAGTTTATGTAACTTCGATGTTTTTAATTATTTTTTTTTGGGTGGGGAATATCTAAAATAAAAATAAAAGTCAGAATAATGGGGCACAATAAGAGATTCCAAAAATTAAGCTGTACTCCACATGGAGTACTTAACGATAAAAGCTCTCCTGTCCCATTACAGAAACAGTACAACAAACTCCGTCATTGTTCCATAATTCTTAGCGACCTCTGAATTATTCAAACTGATAAATTAGAATTGACTATTACTCTTATAACGAATCTATATTCTTGAAAAATAAACGAACATGAATATATGGAGCTTGAAGATGTAATCCATTGGAACTCGGATTAAACAGGATTTCATAGGACAGGTCTCGATAGAGCATGGATCAAGTAGGAAATTACAGGACAGGTTTCTGTGGATCTAGGATTAAATAGGATTTTATAGGATAGGCCTCGTTAGAACTCGTACTAAACCGGATATTACAGGACAAGTCTCGTTGGAACTCGTGTTAAACAAGATTTTATAGAACAGGTCTCGTAAAAAATTAATTTATCGATTTACCAATGAAAATCACTGGAGGACAAAAATTAGTGTTTGATAACACATAAGATTCACACTGTAATAAAATATGTCTTCGAAAGAAAACAACGAAGAAGATTTCTTCCCTTAGGGCAAAAATCTTTAAAACTTTGTACAATATCTATTGGGATTGTTATTTAACGACTTCGAAACCATGATGCATTTCAGCTACGTTTATTGTAATCTCCCCTACTTCACTGAAGTGAATTAATGTTTTAATTTTTAACGTTTTTTTATTATTTCAGGGTACATGAAAACACGATACTGAATACCAGAAATACTTTATTCGTGCATACCACATTTTACTAAAGGTTATTCGATAGTGTTTTAAATTCGTAAGGCGTTAATGTTGTTTTAGGTTTATCCTCTCTTTCGACAAATTTGCGTGATGGATCTACATGACATGTGCTTAGTACCTTTGTTTTTACATCACCATAAAATACGTTCTAACAAGGTGAGGGAAAATAATACCGTAAATCGAATTTAGGGACCGTCTATAAATCACAATTAAGAACAAAACGGTTACAGTTAAAAATTGTAATCTATAAGACCTATTTCTAATGACGTATAAACTCGTTTGTAATTATTTGACCACAAAGCTGCACAATGGGTTATCTGTGCTCTGCCCACCACGGGTATCAAAACCCGTGGCGTATGAAATTTCTGATAAATGAAACGTAGTAATTTGTTCAGTGAGATGTACCTGAGAAAATGGAAAAAAGTACGTTTTTACCTTCTTGTGAAAATAATATTAATACATCAAAGAAATAAAACAAAAATTTATAGAATAAATTACGTAACCAGTTCAAACAATGTTCTATTCGGGTGTGGATGCATCGTAAACATAGCAGTGAGTTTCATTATTTTGTTTAAAGAATTTATAAGCAAAGTACTTGTGGTAAAGGATGCTGTTGGCTCGTTGTCTTCCCTCTGGCCAGCCCTCCGCTAGTACAGCGGTATGTCTACGGATTTACAACGCTACAATCAGGGGTTCGATTCCCCTCTGTGGGCTCAGCAGATAGCCTGATGTGGCTTTGCTATGAGAAAACATACACACACACCCTGTGGCAATTATTTCAAACACCTTGAATCAGGGACAGGGTTTTCTGGTGGCCCGGCATGGCCAGGTGGTTAAGGCATTCGGCTCGTAATCCGAGAGTTCCGGGTTCGAATCTTGATCACACCAAACATGTTGGCCCTTTCAGTCGTGGGGGTGTTAAAATGTGACAGTCAACCCCACTATTCGTTTGTAAAAGAGTAACCCAAGAGTTGACGATGGGTGGTGATGACTGGCTGCCTTCCCTCTAGTCTTACACTACTAAATTAGGGACAGCTCGTGCAGCTAGCCCTCGAGTAGCTTTGCGCGAAATTCCAAAAAACAAAGTTTTCTGACCTGTTGTTTGACCTACCCACGTGATCAAGAATGAGATATTTCAATAATCCAGCATTGTGGTAGGAAATCCTCTCACCCCTATGATGATTTAAAGGGTGATGAATACAGTTCTTTTGTTATTGTTTAGATCGAATATTTTCATACGATTGTTTTCCTTCCTTTCTTGGCACTTGACCATTTTTTTTTTTATATTTGGTTTTTAAATTACACTATTATCACAAATATCACAGTGCTTTATATGTGAACTTTTCGAGTTTAAACTATATATTTGTTTATTACATGTACTTAACTTTTATAAGGGTCTCTTTTATAAAAAAGGGCAGGCATGTTTAGGGCGACCGGGATTCGAACCAGGGATCCTCAGAGTAAGAATCAAGTTCTTTAACCACCTAGCCTCGCCGGTATCTTCTCTAATTTTGAGCTTATAGACTAGAGGGAAGGGAGCTAGCCGGCAGTAACTAACATGTTTCGTCTGTTACCGAATAATGGAAGTTCATCTCACTCTTATATGTTTTCTACAAACTCAAAGTGCAGAGCATTATTTTTTGCGGTAACGGGACGTGAACCTTAAACCACTGGATTCAGTCTTTAGACGTATCTATTTGATCACGTCCAGCCACTAATAAAATAAGATTAATATTTCAATTTGTGTAATTATAATGACCAATTATTATTTAAGAATATACATATTGATAAACTAAAAATTTGTGTACATATTAATATTTAAGTATCCCTTTTCACCAAAGAAAAAAACACACACATTATTAAGTGTTTTTACGTTTGATTTTAATCCTGATTTTAAACGAAGATGACAGTTGGTAGAATGTAGAATTAATAATTTTGTTATTTTATAGACAATCCCCTTTCTTTCCGTATCGGAGTGCAGAATCATTCACGTGAAGTACAACTGCTTTGTCGCACCGCCAAAATTGTAGCCCCCTAGCGGAACTAAGATCGTTTTCATATGCCGACCCATGTCAAGAAGACAAAAAAATTAGTATTTGATAAAAAAGGGGGTCACACTGTAATATACTATGTTTTCGTAACGAAAACAAAAAAAAAAACTGTCTTCGCTTTGGGTTAATACCTTTAAAGCTCTTGTCTCTGGTAAGCGTTAATTGACCGGTCTATACAGGATTTATGACTGACTCATTCGAACCGGAGACGAGTTGAGCGTAACCTTAGTTTTTACTCTTATTACTTTGATCACTGAGATGACCCAATGGGCCAACGCATTCTGTCAGACTACGAATAAATGCGGAAGTTAAAACGGTGTTAATAAAAAACTATTTTCATGTGAGTCATGACCCGTTTCTAGATGGCCCGACATGGCCAGTTGGTTGGGACGCTCGACTCGTAATCTGAGGGTGACGGGTTCGAATCTCATATTTTGCATTTCACATGAATAAGCGATACTTTTGAAAACTTATAACACTAAAATTCACGTTTGATCCCTCTGGTGAGTGAATATAGCCCTAAAAAATAACTAGAATAATATTTAACAAAACGTTTCACTCATTTCTCCTTTTTCGTTGCTAAGCACAAACATACACTATGGGCTCTCCGTGCTACGTCTACTACTGGTATCGAAACCCGGGTTTTAGAGTAAGAAGCCTTCAGAGTTATAGTTGAGCCATTGAAAGACTCACGAAAAAGTTGAATCGCGAATTTCACATGTTTTCAGTTTCAGTTCACAGATGTCTCTGTTAACACAACTTCACACGCCAACTTTAAAAACTGAATAAGAGAGGTATTTAAATCCCCCGGTGGTACAGCGGTAAGTCTAGGATTTAAATTGCTAAAGTTAGACGTTCGATTTCTCTCGATGGACTAAGCAGATGGTCCTACGTGGCTTTGCTATAAGAAAAACACAGATATTTAAAGTTAGTTTAAGATATTAGTGTCTATTAAAGTAATATATTGAACTAGAAAAACAAGACAAGTTATTTGGGCAGACAGTTTTTCTGCTTCATTCTTCACCAAAGCTGTAATATAAACAGAGCGATGGGTACATATTTTTCATTTAATATTATTATATATAGCCTGATTTGTGACGAGTGCATCAAAACATTGTTTAGTTATGACTTTGTTCTAATTCCTTTAGTATTTCGTCTGTAAGTTAGTATAAAATAACGAGTAAAACTTATTAAAGGACTGATTGTAAATAAGATGAGACAAGATTATATAGCTTAAACAGAACGTCTCGTTACGGTTCGGGTAAACAGAATGTTACAGGACAGGTCTCGTAGGAACTCGGATAAAAATTTACAGAACCAGTTTTTTGTAACTCGGATTAAACAGAATTTTACAGGAGAGTTTGTTTGTTTTTGAATTTCGCACAAAGCTACTCGAGGGCCAACTCTTTTACCAACAAATAGTGGAACTGACCGTCACATTATAACGCCCCCACGGCTGAAAAGGCGAGGGTATTTGGCGTGACGGGGATGCGAACCCGCGACCCTCAGATTACGAGTCACACGCTTGGCCATGACGGGCCATTTTATAGGAGAGATTTTTGTAACTCGGGTTAAACAGATTTTTACAGGAGCGATCTCGTTGAAACTCGGATAAAAATTACAGAACAGGTAGTTTTGTAACTCGTATTAAACAGAATTTTATAGAAAAGGTCTCGTTGGAACTCCGATAAAAAAGTTTACCGGACAGGTAGTTTTGGAACTCGTATTAAACAGAATTTTATAGAAAAAGTCTCGTTGGAACTCCGATAAAAAAGTTTACCGGACAGGTAGTTTTGGAACTCGTATTAAACAGAATTTTATAGAAAAAGTCTCGTTGGAACTCCGATAAAAAAGTTTACCGGTCAGGTAGTTTTGGAACTCGGATTAAACAGAATTATACAGGAGAGATTTTTTGTAACTCGGATTAAACAGAATTTTATAAGACAAGTCTCGGTGGAACTCGAATAAAACATTTACAGGGCAGGTAGTTTTGGAACTTGGATTAAACACAATTTTACAGGACAAGTCTCGAAAAAACTCGGAAAGAAAATTTACAAAACAGGTCTTTTGTAATTCGCATTAAACATTTTTACAGAACAGGTCTCGTTGAATATTAATTTAGCGAGTGGTTACTGAAAAAGTAAAGGATATTTCGGAAAGAAATACTGGAAGGAAAAGCTATTTGAAAGACCTATAGTTCGTTATTTAAGAGTTTATCATAAGGCTATTTATTATTGGGATCCTTGTTATTGGTGTGATACTGATGACTTTGTTTCGTATATCACTCAGTACTGGAGGAAGAAGTTACTTTTTGAATGGGAAAATGGTTAATGTTCTTTTGAATTTATAGTAAAGATGAATGATGACAGATGACATTGGAATGGATTGTTGTGGAAGTTCACATTTTTAAGAAATGTCTTATTACTGCTCTTCTGTTCCCACAGAAGCATTAGGTTCGAATCTGAGTCAACTCAAATAAATATAGCTTCAAACCAACATTTTCGGACATCTCTTGCCTTTAGTTGCTGGTCACGTGTTTAAAAAATATCTGTTGTTCTGTTTGTTTTATCATTTTCGTCCAGGGCTATTTCACCGGCATCTCTTCCAGCCATTCTTAATTCTGAACTGATAAACAAAAGAGAAGGCAAATAGTTAACAGTACCCACCGTCAATTATTGCGCTGCTCTTGTATGATCGAATAATTTTATTTGAGCGTCACGCTTATAACGCACCCACAGCTTCAAAGTGCGCAACAAGTTTTCGCAAACCATGAATCTCAAGATTCCCAATCCTGGTACGCTGACGCTGGGTCACGCACGATCCTAAGAGAAAAATTAAGTTAAGATTAAATTTGTGCATTTTTCTAATAACCTGTGTGTGATTTACTTATTGTAAAACCACACCAGATTATCTGTTGTGTCCACCGAGAGAAATCGAACTCCTGATGTTAGCGTTGTAAATCCGTAGACTTACCTCTATCTCAGCGGTGGACTTCTAATAACCTATTGATTACTGTGATCAAAAGAACCATCTTATCTCTTGCCATCATTTCTCAAGTAAAGTAAAAATTAAATTCTGTTCTCCATATTAATATTGTAGTATTTCATTGTTACTGTGAGGAAAGAGTGAGGCATCATTCGTTCGTCAGTTTTTCAAGTTACGATCAAGGCGTGATATCACCTTTTGTTTCGAATTTGGAGTAATCTGTGCTGCTAGCGGTTAAAACTTCGGTAAAAGACCAGCTTCGTCATGCAACCTGTAACTAATTAACGAAACTGATAAAAAAGGCACGTGTTTTTATTAAAATAAAACACATTTTACCTTACATAAACATAGACTAGAGTGTTAAGCTTGTTGTTGTTGCTTTCATGACAAGTGTTCCTCTTGCATTTTAAATGCATTGTTACAGCATCAATATACCTTAGTCTCTAAGTATATGTGTGTTATTATTGTTATGTGGCATACCAAATTTAACCCTGATGCGAGCCATGCCAAATGATACGTTTCTTCAAATAATCATTTATCATAGGCCTGCAGCTCACGAGATCGAATCTCTTCACTGAACGTGCTCGCCCTTTCAGCCACAGGGATGTTATTATGTGTAGGTTAATCCTACTATTCGTTGGTACAGAGTAGCCCAAGGTTTAGTGATGCTTGACCTATCATTTCCAAATAATAGTGAAGATAGACTACGAGTATCTTGGTGCGAAATTCAGCTAACAAACACTTATAATGAGTTTTCCTCCAAGGTTTGAAAGACCTATAACCAATGATGAGAAAATGCGAAAATTCCTGATATAAAATGGGAGGAAGAGGTCAACATTGAACTTTGCCCTTCTTGGTCCAAAATATGGACCAAATCTCAAAAAAAAAAGAGCGATTATCTATTTCATAAGCTTGAATAAAACTCGATTTCATAAACTTGAATAAAAGTCTATTTCATAAGCTTGAATAAAACCTAAAGATTCTTTCTTTCTTCGATGTATGAAACCTAAGGATTTATTTTTTCTTCTTTGAATGAAAGGCCCGGCATGGCCAGGTGGTTAAGGCATTCGGCTCGTAAACCGAGAATTCCGGGTTTGAATCCCAGTCGCACCAAACATGCTCGCCCTTTCAGCCGTGGGGGCGTTATAATGTGATGGTCAATACTATTATTCCTTGGTAAAAAAATAGCCCAAGAGTTGGCTGTGGATGGTGGTGACTAGCTGCCTTTCCTCTGGCCTTACGCTGCTAGATTAGGGACTGTTAGCGCAGCCCTTATGTAACTTTGCGCGAAATTCAAAACAAACCAAACCAAACCAAACCAAATTTTGAATGAAACCCAAAGATCTCTTAACTTTCCGAAAACAGCGCCAAATTCTCTTATTTCCTCTTTGTAAGAAAGGTAAAGATCCTTCTTTATTAAATTACAAATAATTTAATGGAAAGCTGTACCAATTCCTTGATATCATCGAACATAAATTGTTTTCATGAACCATGGTACAATGACGCGACGGAAGCTTCCATGGATGCTGAATGCAAAGCATGTTTATGATCTATGTGTGTAGTATGTGGTACCGGGAGCATTTCTAATACAACAAAACATGGCAACACTACTTCTCTAACGTTTGTCGGCGAATATCAGTATTAATGAAATTCACATCGTGTTATCTTCAAATCCATTGCTTACGAGTCTAAGGGGTTACCTAAAATTTTCACGTGCATTCAATGTCGCCACCCATGTTACAGCTATTCTCTACATATCCATATTTGGAGCTATTACTGTTATCAGAACATACTTAAACAGACTTAAACTGAATGTTTTGTTGCTTTTTTTTTCAATTTTGTGTACGTCCGACAACAAAAAAATCGATTATTTTCCTGTCACGAGTCTCGTGTAGCGTGATTAGAGTGACACACGTATACATCCTATTGTTACTGACTTTCATTTCTTTGGTTCATCCTTCACTTTGTGTTTACTTGCCGTGCGAGTTTTGCCTGACAAATTACGTGTAGTTTCATTTAAAATTGTAGTTTAAAGATTCACAGTGTCTAGTTTTCTATCTTATACGCTCTCTCATTTCGACCGTAATTGTGTTTTGCGTTGTGTTTTTATACCGAAAACGTGAATAAAAGTACACGATTTCGTAAGCCTTTAAGGTAAAGAAAATCTCACTTCAATTCTTTAGATAGAACAAAACGTACATGAATAACACTCAATAACATTATACCTTAGAAATAACTCCTCATAACACAAGTCAGTACGTTTAATGCAGTTGACTTCACAAAGGACCCGGCATGGCCAGGTGGTTAAGGGACTCGACTCGTAATCTGAGGGTCACAGTTTCGAATCCCCGTCGCACCAAAAATGCTCACCCTTTCAGCTGTGGGGGCGTTATAATATAACGGTTAATCCCACTATTCGTTGGTAAAAGAGTAGCCCAAGAGTTGATGGTGGATGGTGATGACTATCTACCTTCCTTTTAGTCTTACACTGCTAAATTAGGGACGGCTAGCGCAGACAGCCCTCGTGTAGCTTTGCGCGAAATTCAAAAACAAAGAAACAAACTGCACGAAAACATCTCTCGCCGCATAGTGCAAAATATTCAACTAACTATAACACTACACTCAATATTCTAACTGGAAAAAAACAAAAAAACAATACCAAAGATCCTGCAGTGGCTTCCCCTGTGAGGGTATCATATTCACTATTAAGAGAGAGTTAGGTACTGTAGGTGTATATATATATATGATCAACTTAGGGGCAAGTGAAAATGCCAATGTGAGTCAAGATGTAAGCCGTCTCTATATTTCTTTATCCTTCCTAAACTTTACATTGAAAACATTTTCATTAGGCCCGGCATGGCCAGGTGGGTTAAGGCATGCGACTCGTAATCTGAGGGGTGCGGGTTCGCATCCCAGTCGCGCCAAACATGCTCGCCCTTTCAGCCGTGGGGGCGTTATAATGTGACGGTCAATCCTACTATTCGTTGGTAAAAGAGTAGCCCAAGAGTTGGCGGTGGATGGTGATGACTAGCTTCATTCCCTCTAGTCTTACACTGCAAAATTAGGGACGGTTAGCGCAGATAGCCCTCGAGTAGCTTTGCACGAAATTAAAAAAACAACAACAACAAAAAAAACATTTTAGTAAAAGCTACGTCTCTCAGTATACAATGCATTCAGTTATTAGATAATCCTACACAAGAAAAATTCCACTCGACAATGTATCATCTACTCTTTAGTTAGCTCTTATATGGTTCTCAATTTATTTTCCATTATTTATTTCACTTATACTTAAAAAAAAAAAAAGAAACCTATACCCCCAAACCCACCTACCTGTCGTCCCGCCCTTTCCTCACTGCCATTATCCCAGGGGCCGCACTGATTAGATTCTATAAATGCTTCTTTTGTGCGAGGGTCATTTGGCCACATTAGGAAACTTAGATCTCAATCAGGGCGTGTGCGTAGCTTTATATTTTCATCCAAACTGTGGTGTTTTACAATAAAAAAGAAATGTTTTGATTATTTTATGGTTAAATACATGAGTTCAGAAACTTACGTCGGGACCAAGACTAGAGAAATAATTTGTCTGGAATCTATGCGAAGTTAACATTCTGATATGTCAATGGCTTAGACATAATTCATATAAATCACACTTAATCTAGTTTACGCTGTTGTATCCCAGCCCTCTAGAGACCCCTCGACTTCGAATATAAATCGTTTTCATATTACTTCCGTATTTTTCCTACTTTCGCTGATATCTTTTTGTCGCTTTCGAGGTTACTTTCAAAATTCTTCAACTCTAATGATAAAGTTGACGTTTTCCGAGACGTGAGGCATTTCCTCTAGCCAGCGTGACCAGGTGGTTAGGGCGCATGACTCTCGTAATCTGAGGCTTGAGAATTCAAATCTCTGTCATATGAAACATGTTCATCCTTTCAGTCGTGGGGTCATTCTAATGTACGATAAATCCTACTATTCGTTGGTAAAAGAGTAGCGCAAGAGTTAGCGGTGGGTGGTGATGACCAGCTGCCTCTCCCCTGGTTTTACACCGCTAATGGGTGGTGATGACAAGCTGCCTCCCCTCTGGTTTTACACCGCTAATGGGTGGTGATGACCAGCTGCCTCCCCCCTGGTTTTACACCGCTAATGGGTGGTGATGACTAGCTGCCTCCCCCCTGGTTTTACACCGCAAATGGGTGGTGATGACAAGCTGCCTTCCCCCTGGTTTTACACCGCTAATGGGTGGTGATGACCAGCTGCCTCCCCCCTGGTTTTACACCGCTAATGGGTGGTGATGACAAGCTGCCTCCCCCCTGGTTTTACACCGCTAATGAGATGTGATGACAAACTGCCTCCCCCCTGGTTTTACACCGCTAATGGGTGGTGATGACCAGCTGCCTCCCCCCTGGTTTTACACCGCTAATGGGTGGTGATGACAAGCTGCCTCTCCCCTGGTTTTACACCGCTAATGAGTGGTGATGACAAACTGCCTCCTCCTGGTTTTACACCGCTAATGGGTGGTGATGACAAGCTGCCTCCCCCCTGGTTTTACACCGCTAATGGGTGGTGATGACAAGCTGCCTCTCCCCTGGTTTTACACCGCTAATGAGTGGTGATGACAAACTGCCTCCTCCCTGGTTTTACACCGCTAATGGGTGGTGATGACAAGCTGCCTTCCCCCTGGTTTTACACCGCTAATGGGTGGTGATGACAAACTGCCTCCTCCCTGGTTTTACACCGCTAATGGGTGGTGATGACAAGCTGCCTCCCCCCTGGTTTTACACCGCTAATGAGTGGTGATGACAAACTGCCTCCTCCCTGGTTTTACACCGCTAATGGGTGGTGATGACAAGCTGCCTTCCCCCTGGTTTTACACCGCTAATGGGTGGTGATGACAAACTGCCTCCTCCCTGGTTTTACATCGCTAAATTAGGGATGGCAGCGCAATTAGCTCTCGTATAGTTTCGCGCGAAATTCATAACAAACAAATAAAGCACTTCCTCTAAGCGATTTTCAAAGTTCACAGGTAGTTTTCCTTTAAACTTGTCTTGAAATACAAGTCTATACCTAATTTGCATAAAAACGATTGAAAAAACTAGTAGCAAAAATTAACGTTTTAAAACAACTACACATGAAAGATGCGGTTGAGTTTTTCCTGGCACAGTTACGGAATATGTTATATGATACTAGCCAGTTTGAACGAAAGAAAAGAGTTGAATCTATACGCGCGGAGAGCGAGTCTCGCAAGTGAAGAGAACGGTGGAAGCATGCATGCACGAGGGATGCTAGAGCGCGAACATGCATGCACGTGCGATATTAAAATTGTGCTTATTCCAGATTTTGCACCAATTTTTTTCGTGTGCCACCGACAACAGTTCCAGGTTCAATCGATGGCACGCCTACCACAGCTTGAGAAGATCCCTTGGTCTAACGTAATGTTTGTAAGCGGTTGATTTATCGTATGTTCTTTCTACCTTAAAAATAATTACGAACGTTCACGATAAAAGTTAATTTTAAAAGTTTACAGCACAAACGAAAGCGCCCAGAAAACGTTTTGGCGGTGTTGTGTTTATATATACTTGTGTTCTAACGTATGCATAACAAGCTCTTCGTCGGGTTTCTTTCAAGTTCGGCATGTTTATTCATAATGTTCGCACCAAATGTCTTCGATTGTATGAGCCGGAATGACGTGATACTCGAACCAGAAACAATAACAGTACTTTCACATAATAAACTACATTTTCGCATAAAAGTCGTCTTAATAATGAATAAATGACTGCCTTGGTGAACTGATTTCGGTAGAATCATAATCACAGGATTTATTTGTAATAAACAGTGTGCCCTAAAAGGGCCTTGGGCAAATTAATTATCCTGTGTGAAAATTAAACACTAATCAAATTGAATTACCTTGGCATGCCAAAACCATATCCTTCTGTCGTAATTAAAACCTCGCCCTGCCATTAGTAAACGAATCTGTGACAAAAGAAGCAGTTGTGATTATATAACCGTTTTCTAACGGTTTTTTAAGAAATTAGTGCTTTTTTATAGACTGTGTGGACGTGACGTAACAATGACGCCACATTTCCAGCAAACACATGGTTTAGCGGAATGAAACGAGAGTAACCACAATGATCTCAAACTGGTATGCAAATGAACACGTTCCCATAATATACTTGATAGCATGAACATTTGCAAAATTCTCAGAAATATTTGGCCTTCAAGCGCATTTTATTTGCAACTGAATGTGTTTCTTACTTTGTAAACTTTGCATAAAAAAGAAGCAACTTGCCCCTAAAGCACAGGTTTGTTTGTTTTTGAATTTCGCGCAAAGCTAGCTACGTGAGGGCTATCTGCGCTAGCCGTTCTTAATTTAGCAATTTAAGACCAGAGGGAAGGCAGCTAGTCATCACCACCCACCGCCAACTCTGGGGCTACTCTTTTACCAAGAAATAGTGAGATTGATCGAACTTTATAACCCTTCCCACGGCTGAAAAGGGCGAGCTTGTTTGGTGCGACAGGTATCGAACCCGCGACCCTAAGATTACGAGTCGATCTCCTTAACCACCTGGCCATGCCGGGGCCAGTTGCAGGGAGTAATGAACTACCTACACACAAATTCCCTAAAGCACATCGTACACTAAATGATTTCGAGTTAATTCTTGGCATAAGTTCACTACGATCTTTTCGGACATTCAGTGATTTACATGAATGGCTTTTTTGAAGAATGGAAAATTTTACGCCACGTATCTCGTGCCAAAAACAAAAAAATTAATAGAATTTCAATGAACAAAACAACTTCAAAGGTAAATCTCAACGTGGCCGGGCATGGCCAAGCGTGTTAAGGCGTGCGACTCGTAATCTGAGGGTCACGGGTTCGCATCCCTGTTGCGCCAAACATGCTCGCCCTTTTAGCCGTGAGGGCGTTATAATGTTACGATCAATCTCACTATTCGTTGGTAAAAGAGTTGGCGGTGTATGGTGATGACTAGCTGCCTTCCCTCTAGTCTTACACTGCTAAATTAGGGACGGCTAGCACAGATAGCCCTCGAGTAGCTTTGTGCGAAATTCAAAAAACAAACAAACAAAAAACAAAAATCTCAACGCTATAACTCACTTTAAAAGTTGTTGTTTTTTCTCATTACTATGTATTATAAACCATCAGATTCTCCGTTTTCTCTCGAAAACTTTGTATGAACTTCGGCCTGTGTGGCACCTGTAGACATGGTAGCATTCGGTCCACGGCAAAATATTATTTACTATCGCTCCTGTATATGACACTCTGATTACAGAAATGTAATGTTTTACCATTCCATGTCCGCGAAGTAGACATAAAAAGTCCATGTAGTCCTCAATTTAATCGAGAACCTTAGAACGGTAATCATGAGGAAAGTTTTGTGAAGACGACTCTCTAACATTTAGAAAAAGACAGAACCCTTTCACATATGGAATAACTTTGTTTTTAGTTGAGCCCAAAAATATACAAAGGGATATCTGTTCTTTGCCCATCACGGGTATCAAAACTCGATTTCTAGTGTTGTAAGTCCCCAGGGGTATTGTTGTTCTACTGGGGCACGAAACAACTGAGAAATTGAAAGATTAAGAAAACTAAAAGTCAAATAACGGGAACGCATTTCGAAATCATTGGATGAAGGGAGATTTTGTTCTCATAAATTTATCATTTCAGAATTATTTCGCACACCTACAAAAACAGAGAAAATTCTCCTTATAAGAATAAGTCTCCTGAGGGCACTTGAAATATCTATATGAAACTAAAACAGAAGTAAAATTAAAAATATATATATCTAATTCTACCATCTTCATTTTCACATTATCCTTATTTGATATTAAATTTTATATTAATTTTGTTTTTAATGTTCCAAGTGCGTGGATTTACAAAAACGTGAGAAAGTGGGTATTTATCAAATAAATCTACTGATTTGTTAATTTATCTGTTTCTATCTAACCATATTTTTAAAACAGTTTCTCTGTTGTTAACAAAACAAAAACGAACAACGATAGTAAGACTGTTGCAATGACGCACGTTTAAGGCGACCAATAGCATAAGGAACTCTTTTCACATGCTACGTTTCACGAGAGGCTTTTCCAACCAATCAGAAACCACAGCCACTTTGATTGGCTTTTCTTATCGCAACCTCAACAGGCTTCGAGGGCTCACATCGCCACTTAGTAGAAGTGTCGGCTCATGCTGACAGAACCTGTCCTCGCGCTGCAGACGCTCTAAACCGCTACCAGGGTAACCCCCCGTGCACTGTTGACGGATTATGTAAAGTAACTTAATCAAATAATGACAATTACGCAATTCTTGCTGTTTCATGCTTTGTTGTTTTAACAACTTAATAACTATCCTTTTCGAGTCCCTGTTTTAGCTTTCTATCAACTGAGGGTCTTAAACAGCAAGCGTAGTTTTCTTATCCTGGACTCCTACCATGCTGTCTCTGCTTGACTCCAGTGTCTTGAGGGTACCGCAACGTTTGGATTAGATATTTAGTATTTTTACAACTCACCGATCTTCCCCTGGTGTCTCTCTTCCCTTTGGCTATGGACTTATAATTTAGCCAGGGACAATATGCTACCGAAGTACAAGTTATATTGAGCTATAGAAAATATTTTCTAAAGCAATTCATTAAGATTGGAAAGGAAATAAAAATCTCCGAAATATCCTGTCAAGATGAGGACTCTGAAGTTATGGAAAAACTTTATGCTGGATAAGTGTCTTCTATGGATAACAATGATCTTGATATTGGCTTTTCCACAGCAACAAGTGTCTGGCAACTGGATGTAAGTAATATGGACATTTATCTAACTATCAATTCATGATGTGAGATCTAAGAGGTCTTGATAGAAATAAAAAAAAAACAAACAAACAGGGGCTCTTTCTAAAGGTGGATCTCTCGAAAGTGCTCGGGTTATAGAGTTTTTATTAATGTTTAATTGTCAAATTATATATGTACTAGCTAAGAGTACCCATTAAGGAAAAAACACTGTATAAAGAACAACCTTAAATTATGTTCCCCTTCCTTCTTTGTTTTGTTATTAAAAAAAAACCTAATGTCTTCATTAGATGCTAATTACACACCTTGCTTTGTGAAAGGTAATAACCGTCTCACTTTCCAAAGCAAGTACTTGTGTCTCTTAAACTTAAAGCCTATAGCCTATAGAGAAGTCGAAATGTGTGTCCTGGTCAAGGTGTTGTTTCCCACTCTTCTTCTCCGGCAAAATTTCTAAGACAAAGTAGTCCTTGTATACCGTCGGCCAGTTTCCAGTTACCATACCAAGAATTATGGTAATCGAGTCAACCAGCTCTGAGTGATGGTTTTTAACCACACAAATAACGGATCATAATTATTGTAAGATATGTGTATTTTAAATAAGTTTTTACATTTCATGATTCAGAATGATACAGGTCTAATAATTAAAAACAAATAAATAAATGTATTAAGAGACGTCACATCAGTTTAAACTCTGTACCTTTCTCTAACATAGACTTGTCTTAAACTAATCAGTTCCTTCTTATTCCACATCAAATATAGTTTTATCAATATTCAAATTTAATGATCGTTTGTTATAATTAACTGAAAGGTGATACACGTTTGTCAATTTTCCTGAAACTTTAATTGTGGTAAACATAAAACGAGTTTAAATAAATATGTTTTTCCAATAAGTTTTGATACAAAGTAAATAAGGATATATATATATATATATGTGTGTGTGTGTTTTTGTACCTCATGGTCTTTCTTATACATACGATTAGGCTATGGTAGACTTGAGGCTTTATATCTTTAACTCCTTATATTTAGAAATGAATCTTACATAAATCATTGTGCTTCGTGTCTTATCGCCAGAGATACATTTTCTGCCAACGTGATTCTGTGTCAGGTGTTTATTTATTTACACTGTCCCCCTTTTCTGTTACAGTTAGAAAAGTTTCTAACCTATTAACCTTTGAACTCCTGTTTCTTCTAGTGTCAGGTGTTTATTTATTTACACTATCCCCTTTTCTGTTACAGTTAGAAAAGTTTCTAACCTATTAACCTTTGAACTCCTGTTTCTTCTCGTGACACAGCGAGACGTCTATGTGTTTTTTGTTTGTTTGTTTTTTCAACTTAAAATAAGACTTTCATTTTTTTCGGTATATTGTCATTCACATAAAAATGAAATATTTCCATATGTATTTGTGTCTATTGTCTTCTTTTTACCACAGAAGGATTAGATCTAGATATACATGTAATTTACACCTTCTTCAGTGAAACTAAATGTGTACTTGTTTTCTACTGTTTTTTTAAAGAATCATATTAAAACAGATTATGTATATTTTATAATTCAGAAAAGCGATGTAGAATGTTTTTGTTTCCAAACCTTTTCAGGCTCAACTTATGATTCGTTATTTATTTATACTTGTACCTTATAGTTCTCTGGTTTACTTCGAGTATCTTTATGACAATCTTTCTATTGTGTTTCTTAATTATTGCATAAATATAATAGAATCATATATCTATCCTAAAATCCACGTTTCACTGTTTTGTTATAGGTATATGTATGTTATGGCTTTACGATAAAATTGAGGAAACGGGCTGTATGTCTTTGTATTATTTATTAATGTCTTTTTTTTTTTTTCACCCTCATACACCGCTTGGAAGATATGTCAGTTTCATACCATGTAACTATTATTGGAAGATATATCAGTTTCACGTGTTGTAACTATTATTGGAAAATATATCAGTTTCACGTGTTTTAACTATTATTGGAAGATATATCAGTTTCACGTATTGTAACTATTATTGGGAGATATATCAGTTTCACGTTTTGTAACTATTATTGGAAGATATATCAGTTTCACGTGTTAACTATTATTGGAAGATATATCAGTTTCACGTGTTGTAACTATTATTCTAAGATAGATGAGTTTCGCATGTTGTAACTATTATTGTAAGATAGATCAGTTTCACACGTTGTAACTATTATTGTAAGATAGATCAGTTTCGCATCTTGTAACTATTGTTGTAATATAGATCAGTTTCGCATCTTGTAACTGTTATTGTAAGATAGATCAGTTTCGCATGTTGTAACTGTTATTGTAAGATAGATCAGTTTTGCATGTTGTAACTATTATTCTAAGATAGATGAGTTTCGCATGTTGTAACTATTATTGTAAGATAGATCAGTTTCGCATCTTGTAACTGTTATTGTAAGATAGATCAGTTTTGCATGTTGTAACTATTATTGTAAGATAGATGAGTTTCGCATCTTGTAACTGTTATTGTAAGATAGATCAGTTTCACACGTTGTAACTATTATTGTAAGATAGATCAGTTTCGCATCTTGTAACTATTGTTGTAATATAGATCAGTTTCGCATCTTGTAACTATTATTGCAAGATAGATCAGTTTCGCATCTTGTAACTGTTATTGTAAGATATATCAGTTTTGCATGTTGTAACTATTATTGTAAGATAGATCAGTTTCGCATCTTGTAACTGTTATTGTAAGATAGATCAGTTTCGCATCTTGTAACTGTTATTGTAAGATAGATCAGTTTCGCATCTTGTAACTGTTATTGTAAGATAGATCAGTTTTGCATGTTGTAACTATTATTGTAAGATAGATCAGTTTCGCATCTTGTAACTGTTATTGTAAGATAGATCAGTTTCGCATCTTGTAACTGTTATTGTAAGATAGATCAGTTTTGCATGTTGTAACGGTTATTGTAAGATAGATCAGTTTCGCATCTTGTAGCTGTTATTGTAAGATAGATCAGTTTCGCATCTTGTAACTGTTATTGTAAGATAGATCAGTTTCGCATCTTGTAGCTGTTATTGTAAGATAGATCAGTTTCGCATCATGTAACTGTTATTGTAAGATAGATCAGTTTTGCATGTTGTAACTGTTATTGTAAGATAGATCAGTTTCGCATCTTGTAACTGTTATTGTAAGATAGATCAGTTTCGCATCTTGTAACTGTTATTGTAAGATAGATCAGTTTTGCATGTTGTAACGGTTATTGTGAGATAGATCACTTTCGCATGTTGTAACTGTTATTGTAAGATAGATCAGTTTCGCATCTTGTAACTGTTATTGTAAGATAGATCAGTTTTGCATGTTGTAACGGTTATTGTAAGATAGATCAGGTTCGCATGTTGTAAGTGTACTGTATATTATTTCATCAATTTTTGTAACACGTGGAAATTAAATTTGAATTTCTTTTACCATATGTGTTCCTGTTCCTGAAAGAAGTCATATCTATTTACGTACAAATTATCATACAGTTGAAAGTTATATTAGTTTTCGTATTTCATGACGTTTTTAGCACATGAATATTAGATCATCCATACATTCTGGTCAGTTTCACTTCTACTACTTGGAATCAACTCGATGTTTGCCCACGGTTCAGTGTTTGGGAGTTGAACCATTGTCACCACAGACTCCTTGTATTCGTATTACTGTTGGGATTTAGATTAGGTTCTATGATTCATGTATTCTTACTACTATAAAGAATTAGATTAACTTCTTCCTACCTCTTGTATTTTTGATACTTTTGAAGATTACATCAATAATTTAAAGACATCTGTTGTTTATGATCATGGAAGGTACATCATTGTTTTACCCAAACATCTTTTTTGATGGATTCTTATATTTAAACTCACAAGTTATAGTTATTTCTGAAGTTGGACCACTGTTTTGAAACCAGATATACAAGTTACTACTGGAAGTTTTATGATTAATTTTGTTTTAACTTCAATTTACTTAGCTCACACATTTTTGTTATATATTTAATGTTAAGTCAGTATTGTTTTTTCATATATTCTAACCACTTTTGAAACTCGACTTCTTCGTTAAATCCATAAATCCTTGCTATTTTTAAATCTAGCCCTACTTTTCACTTGCTTACTTGTTATTTCTTGAATTCGTCAAAATTTGATGAAATTTTAACTCGCATAGTCTTATTTCTTTTCAAACCTAGGCCAGTTTGATTAACGCACGTGCTCTTGTTTCAACAGTATGTTAGGGACATATTTAGATCAATCTGTGTATCGTTATTACAATCAAAAGTCAATGAAGTCAGACCAGTTTTTCTGCAGACAAATATTTAAGATTCGTTCGTTCAGTTCCTCACTCGTAGTCTTACCATTACTCTCTTACGGTACATTCTAAACCTGTTTAGCACTGCTTTAGTTCCGTTCATAAAAGAACGATTGTGGTAGACATTAGTTATAGATTAGAAATCCTTTAAATATTTAAAGGATTTTAATGTATGTAACACATACTGACATAGTTAAGTTTCCTTAGTTAGAAAAAAAAAATCTCAGTGGTACTACTCACAAACGTGTTTCATTCAACACACGTCCTTCAGTGGTACTACTCACAAACGTGTTTCATTCAACACACGTCCTTCAGTGGTACTACTCACAAACGTGTTTCATTCAACACACGTCCTTCAGTGGTACTACTCATAAACGTGTTTCATTCAACACACGTCCTTCAGTGGTACTACTCACAAACATGTTTCATTCAACACACGTCCTTTAGTGGTACCACTCATAAACGTGTTTCATTCAACACACGTCCTTCAGTGGTACCACTCATAAACGTGTTTCATTCAACACACGTCCTTCAGTAGTACTACTCACAAACGTGTTTCATTCAACACACGTCCTTCAGTGGTACCACTCACAAACGTGTTTCATTCAACACACGTCCTTCAGTGGTACTACTTACAAACGTGTTTCATTCAACACACGTCCTTCAGTAGTACTACTCACAAACGTGTTTCATTCAACACACGTCCTTCAGTGGTACTACCCACAAACGTGTTTCATTCAACACACGTCCTTCAGTGGTACTACTCACAAACGTGTTTCATTCAACACACGTCCTTCAGTGGTACTACTCACAAACGTGTTTCATTCAACACACGTCCTTCAGTGGTACTACTCACAAACGTGTTTCATTCAACACACGTCCTTCAGTGGTACTACCCACGAACGTGTTTCATTCAACACACGTCCTTCAGTGGTACTACTCACAAACGTGTTTCATTCAACACACGTCCTTCAGTAGTACTACTCACAAACGTGTTTCATTCAACACACGTCCTTCAGTGGTACTACCCACAAACGTGTTTCATTCAACACACGTCCTTCCTCCTGTCCCATTGCTAACTAAAGTTCAAGGTTTGATAATCGAGGCGACCATAGTGTATCTTTTCACTAAAAGAAACAAATAATGAACCACGTTGTTTTTCGCTTTAGTGTCACGGGTTCGAATCCCCGTCGCACCAAACATGCTTGCCCTTTCAGCCGTGGGGGCGTTATAATGTGACGGTCAATCCCACTATTCGTTGGTAAAAGAGCAGCCCAAGAGTTGGCGGTTAATGGTGATGACTAGCTGCCTTCCCTCTAGTCTTACACTGCTAAATTAGGGACGGCTGGCACAGATAGTCCTCGAGTAGCTTTGTGCGAAATTCAAAAAACAAACAAACCGAAATAGCTTCAACGTGTTTAATGTGTCACAGCATGCGAAACCTTGAACGTAATTGAAATAAGACTTCGAAGTTTGTACTGTGTTTTCTCAGTTACAAGTAACATTTGATGTCGTGCCCCCATTAATTATACTAAAATTTTTAAAATTATTCCATACTTTATTTACACGCACACAACGCCAAAGTTTGAAGTACAAGAAAGTCACTTGACTCATACTATGTTCCTACAGTAATTAATCTTTGAGTCGTATACTTAATTTCAGACGTAATTTATATTTCCGACTTGTTACTTCGAAGTTAGGCAATAATACTACAATATACAGAGAAACCATAATTGAAACTTCATGTCAAAGAACGCGATAATTCATCCTGTCATTTTTGCCCTTTGGTACTCTTGCAAGGTAATACCTGAATTATATTTTCTGGAGTACTTAAATAATACAATATTATACCTCTGATACTTATATCACGCCAGATTTATTCTATAATACTTCAGTTTGTTTCTTGTATTCTCATTCCAAGCTTAACATATCAGGACATCGTAACTGTTATCCGATTGGTTGGGCATGTTCACGTGGTACTTCTATTCGAATATTCCGAACAGCCCTAATAACTTGCTTAATATTTCTTTTCTGTTATGCACTCACTTTTGTTTGTCAGATTGTTTAGAAGAATGCTAAGTCATGCTTGACGTCTGTGTTTGAGGTTTGGTTTACCTTGTTATTTTGTGTTTTTTTCGCCTACCTTCTCAGCCTAGACCTTGTTTCTTACATACAGGATATTCTATAAACATTGTGTGAGAAAATACGTGCAAAGTTACAGAAATGTCATACAAACATTCGAATTTAGAAACGAAAGAAAACCGTAGAAACTCAAAGAAATAAGCTTCGTGATGTATATTTCGCGACTTTTAAGCTATAAACCAACCATTGATGGAAAATATCAAAATATCTTCAGAATTAATGACGTAAGCAGAATCTTACAGGTGTGGTAAATTAATTATACGTTTTCTATGCTTTATTATCCATAGTTTGTTTTTAAATTCAGCAACAGAAGAGAAGAATATATTGCGTTGCGCGTTGCAGAAAACGAACATGTTGTTATAGTACAAATATTACGTATTTGTAAACAGTGATGGAAATAAATACACTCCCAGGCAAGTAAAAAAAAACAAACAAATTACAAAGAAGAGCATTTTCATGCACAGCATTGTTTATCTTCTCAAAATATATAAATAAATATACCATTAAAAAGAATGGATGTATCTTTGGCTAGTAGTAGTTTTTCGCTTCTAATATATACATAAAATCATTTTAGGGATTATGTACATTAAACTCGTATGATGGACGAGCGTGTAGTGACCCGGCACGACAAGGTGATTAGGGCGGTCGAATCGTAATCTGAGAGTCACAGGTTCGAATCCCCGTCACTCCAAGCATGCTCGTCCTTTCAGCTGTGGAAGCGTTATAAAGTGACATTTAATCCCGCTATTCGTTGGTAAAAGAGTAGCCCAAGAGTTGGCGGTAGGTGGTGATGACTCGCTTCCTTCCCTCTAGTCTTACACTGCTAAATTAGGGACTACTTGCGCAGATTGCTCTTGTGTAGCTTTGCGCAACATTGAAAAACAAACACGCACATACAGAAGCTAATGTCTAACTTAAGCAAACCAGTGTTCAGTACAGATGTTTACTGACTTTCCGAAACATTAAAACTGCATACATATATTAACAGTAAATTTTCATCTGTTTATAGACAACGTTCTAAAGTAACGAATTATATGAATCGTTTATCTGATCAGTTTTTCACCATGTAGGCTTCCCATATCAACATGAAATTTTGAACTGTTTATAGATAAAGTTCCAAAGTAACGAACTATGCAAATCAAACAGTTCTCTGATCAGTTTACCAATGAACGAGATTTGTTCTGCAAGACCCGAGGAGGAAAAAAAAAAGCTTCCTTAACCTATAGGAACGTTTCCTCGCTTAAAAGATATCATTAGCAGGTTAGTGGAAGATGAATATTATTGATTAAATAAATAATCTGCCTGTTAAATGCTCAACGACGTTCCGAATCGAACTGTTGTCTGATCAGTTTTTCACAGTGTTGGCTTCTCTTACTGACACTAAATTTTGACCTTATTTAAAGACAACGTTCCAATGTTACGAAGTATAGTAATCAAACAAGGAGTTTCGTTCCACCAGACACGTAAACAAACAGAAACTTGGATAAATGATAATAAAGAATAAACTGACACTTCTAAATGAAGACTAACTAATTTTATTTTGTACCACGTTTCGAGCAGACGCCCTTCGTCGGGAAGTAAGAAATGGTTTGTTTAAAATTTTGCGCAAAGCTACACGAGGGCTATCTGCGCTTGCCGTCCCTAATTTTGCAGTGTAAGACTAGAGGAAAGGCAGCTCGTCATCATCACCCACCGCCAACTCTTGGGTTACTCTTTTACCAACAAATAGTAGGATAGTCACATTATAACGCCTCCACGGCTGAAAGAGAGAGCATGTTTCGGTGAGACGGGGATTCGAACCCGTGACCCTAAGATTACGAATCGAATGCCTTATCCATCTGACCATGATGGGCTGGGCAGTAATGACGTGTCAGTTCAGTCTTTGTTATCATTGTTCATTTTTTCCTATGCAAGCTTCCCATAACAAAAGCCAATTTTGACCTGTTTATAGACAACGTTCCGAAATAATGAATTATGTGAATCAAACAGTTGTCCGATCACTTGTTTACCAACTAGACTTTCAATATCAAAAGTCAATTTTGCCCCTGGTAAAATTTGTTACCTTCATGAATAGCTTAAATTTTAGCGCTCGTTTGTGAATATATCATTTCATTTTTTCGTCCATATTCGAAACCGTTGCCAAGTAACAGGTTTTTATTTTCTTTTGCTTAGCATTACAAGAAACGGTCCTCCCCCCCCTCCGTTGGGTCAGCATGAAATCTGCAAGCTAATGACGCTAAAAGTAGCTCTGTGCTTAACAAAAATCAAAACAAATCAACAAACAAACACGTCTTAAGTACCCCTGTGCACGCTTCACTGCAATATACATCATAAAATTAATGTGATGGTAAATTATAGCGGGTGTGATTATTACGCCCTCTGCGTATGTTTCGAAAATTCTCCGAAAGCGGGAAATACACAGCACCATTTACCACGTGATCAAAAATACGCTTAACCGTAATATTAGAATAAGGGCGGGTCTTTAGGTTTTGGACTCACGTTTAGCTTGGGCAGGTGAGAACATTCGTGATATTAAAACTGAGAAGTTGAACAGAATCACATGCGGTTAATAAATACAAATATATACGAGGGACCCTTTCACGCCTCAACTAAAACAGGTAAAATATAGTGCAAGATGATTTTGAATAAATATGTATACGTACGCTTAAATGCGGGAATAGTTATCAGACAAGTACACTAGCTACCCAAACCAGACTGGAAATCTCGCTTTTCATTGTGTTATTGTTCGAAACATACACTGTACTAGGGCTAAATATAAAATTTGGAAAGAATAGCTTAGTCTAGACTTTTTATGGAAACTTAAAGCTATATCATGACCATATTTTCTTTAATTTTCAACATGTGCCCCATGAGTAAGAGTGCCGTGTTGTTTGTAGGAAGGTCCCAGGTTCGCGCCGTGATGTCATTCATTGAAACGATCCATCATTTCAGTTGTAGTAGTGTTATGAGCGACAGTCAGTCCCGATGAATGAGTTAAAGTCTGGCTAAGCTGTTACGAGCACAGGTGATGCTGGCCTTTCGCCATTTGTCTGGCCGGAAAGGATGACCATGTACGAACCTGAGGCAGTGTATCTTAAAGAACTCTTCGCGAGTCTCCTCCAAATGTTCCGCGGGGCTGGCCCAAAATGCGAGTTACTGACGCGCAACGGCGTGGCTGAAGTGGTATGGGAGAAAAGAACGGGTGGGGTAGGACTGGTAGGTGGTTTGAGGGTATTTTGACCCCGCCGTAGTGGTTCGAGAATGAAAAAGTTAAAACTAAAGACCCGAGGGATTTCTGAACAGTTCGTATTAGCCATCGTGCAGCTTAATGTGTCTTTCAAACTGAAAACAGTTTATTTCGGATATTCGCACAAAGCTATACCGCACTTATCTGCACTTAACGTCTGTAATTTAGAACTCACGGATTGCAACAAAGGCATTTAGACAACATCACCTGCTGCCATTTATTGTTACAAATAAAAGGAAAACACAAGCGTGACAATATTATCCATTAATTATCAAGTTGTGGTCACTGGAGTTCTAAGTGGATAAAAATGGTATAATTCGATTGTCACTCTTATAATGTCCCAAAGCGTAAAGCCATGGACATAAGTATTTAAAGTCTGGTAGGCCCGCCATGGCCAGGCGGTAAAGGCACTCGACTCGTAATCTGAGGGTCGCGGGTTCGAATCCCTGTCACACCAAACGTGGTCGTCCTTTCAGTCCTGGAGGCGTTATATTGTACGATCAATCCCACTATTCGTTGGTAAAAGAGCAGCCCAACAGTTGGAGGTAGGCGGTGATGACTAGCTATCCTTCCCTCTAGTTTAGCACTGCTAAATTAGGGACGACTAGCGTGGATAGCCCTCGTGTAGCTTTACGCAAAATTCAAAACAAACAAAACCAAAACCAGACTCGCAAAACAAAACGTCGATTAAAAATACAAGTTCTCTTATAATAAAGATCGTTTTTTTCTTTATAACTTCATTTTCATGAAGCTAATATTTTACTCCAAAAGTGTAGAAATGCATTTTAACTTACCACAATTTGATTGCAAGTTAGCATGAATTTTTAATTCAGAGTTACCAACTTCTGCTTATGAGAATAGTAGTTTACTTGTCATATTTGCAAAGAAATGTGTTTGTTCATAATATACAAAGCTAAATAATTGAGAATTTGTGTTTTACTCACCACGGGTATCGAAACCTGGTTTCTAGCACTCTAAGTCCGCAAACATACCGCTGAGCCACTAGAGGGCTGCAAATAAATTTTGTGGTGCATTTTACTTGTTTGTTTTTTATACGTCTTGAACTTCTATAGTGTATTCAAAATGCGTTTTTATAAAAGTATTTGTTGCATGGATTCGTGTATCTTTTTCTATTAACATTTCCTGAAGTTAAAATTAATAGTATGACTGCAGAGGATAAGTGCGTTATATTAAAATGATTTTGGAGCCTCATTACGTCGTCGCCTCCCAGTGGCTCAGCGGCATGTCCGCCGACTTACAACGCTAAAATCCGGGTTTCAATACCCGTGGTAGGCAGAGCACAGATAGCTTATTGTGTAGCTTTGTGCTTAATTATAAAACAACAACAACAACAACATTACGTCGTTACATCCCATGTTGCTGCGTCAGGTCGTGTTCTTTCTAACCATCGTGCATATTGACCATAGCCCTGCATCGTACATTTCATTACAAATGGTTCCGTTCTAGGTTTGTTCTTGTTAACTCATTACAGCCGTCCCTGCGAACTTCCCGTAGTTTCAACAGTAAGATCACACAGAAACCCACTGATGCTGTGTCCTACAATTTATTGGTCTTATAGTTCATATGGAACAGTATGAATGTTCATAACTCTCTAGAGCTGCTTGAGTTATATGAGAGATAAACATGTATGTCGTGGAAGCAACGAATGTACACGTTACTAGTGTCGCTTTTCTAGATAAAAATTCTTATTGATTATGTTGCCTGTAACATGTTGACCTTTGTTTTATGGACTCTCACCTCTTACAAAACGCCGCACTTTCCTTACAACAAATAAAGTAAAAACGGAATGACCCTGTTTTCTTATTATCTCCAATATCATTAACGATATTATATTTTTGGACATTCTAAATATCCAATCTGAACATATTTTCATGATCTGTATGTAGGAATATTTCGTGTCGTAAAGGCCTGTTACATACCCGTCCCAAAAGTGGTCAGTTTCAGTGGTGTAAAAAACAACAACCTGTAAAACGGTAAACAGCATCAGAATGTATTTCTGATACATATCGTTCCACCTGGCTTTGTATTGGTGTATTCAACTATCTATCTCTCTTAGCAACAGTGTTGTTATATCTAACTAAAATATATTTCATAATTGCAATGCAAGGAACCTTTGACACAATATTTTTCTAGATAAGATAGTTTGGAAAAAAAACCATGTGTTCTTTACTGAGCACACTGAATGTTTATTAGCTAAATATTTGAGCCTAAACAGAACTATTGGAGTTTACAGTGTGTTCGGTGTTTTTTTTTTTTTTTACGTATGTGAAGCAAGTCCTTCGGAGAGATTTCTCTCTGTCTTGGGTTTCATTTTAATTTTGTACAAAGCTACATGAGAAATAATTATATTGGCTTATAAAATTTGGGCTCCGATACTAGCGATAGAACACAGATTGCCCCTTTACCCTTGTATAGCTTTGAGCTAACAACTGTTACGTATTATAATTTCTCTCGGTCGAGTATCAGATTTATTATGTTACGTTCGTTATGTATTACGATTTCAAATAATCGGAAATTTGAATTTGAATTTAGAAGTTAAATTAATGTTGATAGGTATTAAACTTATAATGTTTGCCAACAAGATTTATTCACAATATTCTTTTTTAACACAAATATATTTTAATATACAGATATTCAAACAACAATACAATTAACACTAACGGTTATCACAAACAGTTATTACAAATAATGGTTTGTATACAAGAGTTTTACAAACTTAAAAACTGTACTAAGTTTTCTATCTGGACTGGAACTGAATATTTTATCGACGATCCAGGTCCACGACGAGTCAAATTATTTCCGAGTTGTTATTGTTACACTTCGCTTAAGTTGTCTATTCTTGGCTGGCCTTACACCGCTTACAAGCTGACTTTTTACTGACAAAGATATTTAAATGTCTTCGTATAATAACTGACGTCCGAAATCAATAAACGTTGATGGTCAAATGGTAGTTTTTTCCGATTAATAGCATTCATCATAATAAGAGCTTCCGAGGCTTATAGTACGTTGGCCAACAATATTTTATTACTGACTCTCTGTGTCTTGCGATGGCAAGCTTTCATGCTCATTAGGCGAGTTGTTCGAAAATTCACTTGGCAACAATATTCGCAGATACGCTAGTGCTTTCGTAAAACATATATTTTTTATTCTTATACATGAGAATCTTCTACAAATGTAGAGAAGAAACAAGTCTTGTGCAATACCAATTTAACAATAGAAGTTAGATTCATTCACTAAAGCAAACGTTGGTATTAAAATAAATGTTTTACAGTAAATCAGTTACACAACAAACAACCAAATTCTTCAAATATAATTTGTCATCATTTCTTATAAATAACGAGCGCTTTAAGAAAACGTCAATTCTGAAATTATAAGAATATAACATCCTCAACAGAGAGAAACAGAATATCTTCATACTATCAAATATTTCTCAAATGTAGCTATTTAAGTTGAAGAAATACTGGTAGACAGTGATATATTAAACAAGTGAAAATAATTATTTCGTGGGCTTTCTAGTACCACAAATAATTCTCCTCTCATTCCTTAGCCTATATATAAAAGTTCACGTCCCTGGGCTTATAATCCTAACAATCAGGTTTCGATACCCGTGGTGGCACATCATTAAAACTCAATGTGCAGCTGCGTGCTTTATAACAGACAAATAAAAGCTTCTAAACCATTGTTTCTCAAACGGTGGGCCCCCCGCTAGTACAGCGGTATGTCTCCGGATTTACAACGCTAAAATCAGAGGTTCGATTCCACTCGGTGGGCTCAGCAGATAGCCCAATGTGGCTTTGCTACAAAAAAAAACAACAACAACATAAACTCAAACGGTGGAACGCGACTCCCAAGGGGTCGCGAGCAGGTTTCCAAGGGTCTGCGCTGAGTGAACATTAGTTGTTTGTTTGTTTTTTTAGTCTTCTGGGTGTGTGAGAAATGCACATATCACTTTTGTTGTGAACTATGACTAACTGCACCAATAAACATCAAGTATTTTTTCATCCTTGCTGAGATAATGGGAAATGGCGGGAAAGGTCGCCCGGACGCGGGGGTCGTCTGGCAAATGCGGCTGAGAAATACTATTCCACATCATAAAGTTCCGTTAACTTTGCCATTAACAACAAACGAACAAAGGTTTTAGATCACAAATTCCCATGTTAGTTTTGGGTTTATCAACAAACAAGCAAAACTTTTAGATCGTGTATTCGAGAGTCTGCTTCCTTCCTGCGTTTCTTTCTGACATTCTAATAATATTGATCACAAAGAAAAAAAAAATTAGAGAAAGAAACAAATCCTAAAATAGTAGAACACACTGTACTTAATCTAAATGAGTGACATCTATACTGAGATAACAGCTAGTTGAGAAAAATATTCTAATTATGCAGGCATCTTTGTATTATGGCCCCGGGATGGCCAGGTGGTTAAGGCACTCGACTCGAAATCCGAGGGTCGCCGGTTCGAATCGCAGTCACACCAGACACGCTTTCCTTTTCAGCCGTGGGGGCGCTATAACGTGATGATCAATCCCACTATACCTTGGTAAAAGAGTAGCCCAAGAGTTGGCGGTGGGTGGTGATGACTAGTCTTACACTGCTAAATCAAGGACGCCTTTTGCAAAATTTAAAACAAACAAACGAAACCTGTATTTTGTCGGAGAAAAAATATATGAACATTCTAGTATTGTTTTTATTACCACAATCTTTGTATCAGACGAGCTTTACTCTCTTGTTCTACCTGTCATTCTTAGACGAGAGTTTTCATGTTTTGATTGGTCGAAAGACTTGATTACAAGCGTATTGTTGTTTCATACTTGGAAACAAATTCATCAAGTTCAGCTCGTGAACATATCGTTATATACCTTAGAAATGTAGTTAGTTATCACCATTAGATTCCATCTAGGAACATAAGGCCGCAATCGCTTGCGGATTCTTCAACAAGTATTTAAGCGAATAGGTTGTTAGCCCATTGCACCGAGCCGTCCCTAATTTAGCAGTGTAAGACTAGAGGGAAGGCAGGTAGTCATCACCACCCACCGCCAACTCTTGGGCTTCTCTTTTACCAACGAGTAGTGGGATTGATCGTCACATTACAACGCCTTCACGGCTGGGAGGGCGAGCATGTTTGGCGCGACGCGGGTGCGAACCCGCGACCCTCGGATTACGAGTCCCACGCCTTTCGCGCTAGGTCATGCCAGGTCCACTTTAGAAATGTAAGATTATCCGAATTGCATTAGCCTAATAGGTAATTTTTTCTCTGCGTTTCTTTAATACTTACTGTCACTGACCAATGGCTCGTTTAAAAAAAGGTTCAGTTTGAAACTAAAAGTGACCTCGATTTATCAATGTTTTTATGTTATTCTAGTAAATTATAAGAACATTGTTGGTTAGGTTCAAATCAGGAGTCACAATTCCAAACCTTGACCTTTGCACTCACATTTTAGCAAAGTGTAATATTTCAAATTCATACTGTAATTTTATTTACATAACATGTTTTTGAATATGAGGTTTATTCCTCAAACGTTTGCGCAAAATCCTGTAGGTCTCCACTTTGTATGCATACGCTATATATTTACAAAATGTATTGAGACAACACCTTTTGTGAAAAGTGACACACTCGACGCGTGGGACCCTATTTAAATAGATCTTTTGTCTACCATTAGTGTTTAATGTGGCTTGGGGTCTTATTTAAATAAATGCTTTGTCTACTGTTTGTGTTTATCACAATTTAGGATCCCGTTTCAATATATGTTTCGTCTATCAATGGTGTTTATGATAACTTGGAACTCATATTTTGGAACATGCCGCTAATCCTCATGAAAACCTAATTTCAAGCCAGGTGATATTTCTAATCTGTCCGGCCTGACCTTACAGTGATGTTTATTTAAAACCAGATACTAAAAGTGCAGTATTATAAAGAATGTCCGGACATGATAAAATGTTCGTTGTTTTTCTAATTATCAACTGAATAATAAAAAAACAACACAATACTACACTTATCACTCTTTGCAGTAAGATTGGTGTTTGTAGTTCAACGCAAGACTACATAACGAGCTATCTGTGCTCTGTCCACCATGGGTATCCGCTGTGCCACTGGGGTGGTTTACAGTAAGGGAAACAACTACATAACGGGCTATCTGCGCCCTGTCCACCATGGTTATCCGCTGTGCCACTGGGGTGGTTTATAGTACAGGAAACAACGACATATCGGGCTATCTGTGCTCTGTCCACCATGGGTATCCGTTGTGCTACTGGAATGGTTTACAGTAAAGGAAACAACTACATAACGGGCTATCTCTGCTCTGTCCACTATGGGTATCCGCTGTGCCACTGGGGTGGTTTATAGTGAAGGAAACAACTGCATAATAGGCTATCTCTGCTCTGTCCACTATGGGTATCCGCTGTTCCACTGGGGTGGTTTACAGTAAGGGAAACACAATCACATACAAAGAGATCTTCAGTTTGTTGTCGAATTCAGAATGTGATTTCAAAACACAAAATCGCTTTCTGCGATCATTCTTCTATTTTTATCATCACAATTTCGACTTTCATAAGATTCAACGTGATCCATTTTTATGGGCTGCATGTATTCAACCATTGATATGGTACATAAAAAGAGATAGAGAGATGCAAATCCATGATGTCCAAGATATATGGTGACCTACAACCATTTTCTTTATTGCATAAGTCTTAAGTGATGGCAGAATATGATTTCCTTTCACGTATTTTAAATTATTCGCATGGACAGAGCATTATTTAATTTTGGATGGTCAGTATTTTGAGCGTTCACTATTCTGTATTAGTAATTCTAGGGGGTTTCTGTTAAATCGTCACACAACTCAAAATAATTTCAATATTGATAACTTGACTGAAGTTCCACGTTCGGTGATATTGCAAAAGCTGTTGCAGTAGCCATTCCTCTGGAACTTCTTGTGGTATTGTAACTGGATAATTCTGACAGCCATTCATTCTTACATCTGAAACTCCTTGTAGTATTGTAACTGGATATTTCTGGCAGCCATTCATCCTTACATCGGGAATTCTTTGTAGTATTGTAACTGGATAATTCTGACAGCCATTCATCCTTACATCTGTAACTCCTTGTAGTATTGTAACTGGATAATTGTGACAGCCATTCATCCTTACATCTGAAACTCCTTGTAGTATTGTAACTGGATATTTCTGGCAGCCATTCATCCTTACATCGGGAATTCCTTGTAGTATTGTAACTGGATAATTGTGACAGCCATTCATCCTTACATCTGAAACTCGTTGTAGTATTGTAACTGGATATTTCTGGCAGCCATTCATCCTTACATCGGGAATGCCTTGTAGTACTGTAACTGGATAATTGTGACAACCATTCATCCTTACATCAGGAACTCCTTGTGGTATTGTCACTGTGACTGAATATTTTTAGCATATGTTTGACTTTGCAAACATTTTAGTGAAAGAACATATTGAGAACAAAAATCTTTTGTACTAACAAAGAACACATTGACAAAACAAAGTCTATTCCAATGGAATAATGTGTATTGAAACGTATTATGTAATACAGTGAACAATATACTACTTCCTTCCTTTTACAATATATAGAGGTTTAATTGCCAAACGAAAGATTTGTTTTAACCATATTCAACACCAACTGTCTGGACACTATAATCACTTGACTTTTCACTAGTGCAGTAATTTCACACATTTTCTACTTAAAAGCAAGTCCTCGTCTTAAGATATTTGTCATAAGGGTGTAGAGAAAAAAAAACAAATGGGTCACGTTATTATGTCAGCACTGACCTTAAGATAACTCATTCATTAAAACAGATGGGCCATGTTAATGTGTCAGTACTGACGTTAGGTTAATTCGTTTATTATAAGGACGTAGAAAAAACAGATGGGTCATGCTATTGTGTCAGCACTAGTGTTAGGATAACTCATTCATTAAAATCGTGTAGAAAAAACAGATGGATCATGTTACAGTGCCAGTTTGGACGTTAGGGACACTCATTTATTACAAGGGTGTAGAAAAAACAGATGGGTCACGTTATCGTGTCAGTATTGACGTTAGAATAGCTGATTCATTAAAAGGGTGTAGAAAAAACAGATGGGTCATGTTATTGTGTCAGTGCCGAACTTAGAGCTTCATTAACTATTGTTTGCAGCTCAATATTTCAGTAAAAATCACTTGAAACTTAGAGCTTTATTAACTATTGTTTGCAGCTCAACATTTCAGTAAACATCACTTGGAACTTAGAGCTTTATTAACTATTGTTTGCAGCTCAATATTTCAATGAAAATCACTTGGAACTTAGAGCTTCATTAACTATTGTTTGCAGCTCAATATTTCAATGAAAATTACTTGGAACTTAGAGCTTCATTAACTATTGTTTGGAACTCCTTAGCTCAACGCACCATTTTATCTGTAGTTATTTAGTTTACTGTGTACAAAGTGTCATTAAACAAGCAGATTATGTCATACAACCCTTGAGATGAAGGAGTTGGGATACTTCAATGTTCCTCAAACGCTGGGTGATACGATTGTCTATTTTCCAAAGAACAATTGAGGTTATCTCTCCATGCGATTATCGAATAAGCTCACTGTCGTACAGAACTTGTTTTCAACAATGCCTTTCTCGAAGTTGTTTACATAAAATAAACTGGCAACGCTTTCGTTAATCAACCACATCAAATGTAATTTTTTTATATTATCCAAATATTAGTGGTTATGGAAGTATTGGCACTTGCTAGAAAAGAATTCTCGAAAATACATAATTATAGCTGGTCGGAATTTGTTATGGGGTAATTCATTGATAGGTAAATGATTTGCGAGTTTCCCTAACGTTAATGCTGACACAGTAACATTACTCAAGTTGTTGTTTGTACACCCTTATAATAAATGAGTTTCCATAACGTCAGTACTGACATAATACCATGAGCCATCTGTTTTTTTTTTTTCTACACTCCTAATATAAAGTTCCTAAGTCGAGGACTGGTTTCTATGTTGAAGGTGTGTGTGAAATTACTACACTAATTCGCAGTGAGAAGGATGTAAATATGTAGTAAAGTGGTTATAGAGTCCAGACAGTTTGTGTTAAATATGGTTCGTTCCGTATTTAATCCTGTAGGTACGGTTAGTGACCACACAACCCTCAAAACTGTATTTAGAGTGTCTCATTAACACCCAAGAAACGTGCAATTGAATAAACCACTCTTGGTACCGACAATTAGAAATCTGATCGAGAATTCGTTCTAAATTTGTCCAATATGTGACACGTACTGAAATAAGTACGCTCCCACAGCCTCCGCATTGAGGGGGTCGAGCCAAAAAAGGTCCCGAATCATAATTATAATAATATGGGAATAAATATAGAGAGTCAAATTACTTTTTATTCTAGCAGGTCTATCTTTTATAGTTCAAGACCAGACATGACCACGTGGTTAGGGCACTTGACTCGTAATCTGAGGGTCGCGAGTTGGAATCAATCCTCGTTACATCAATCATGTTCATCCTTTCAACCGTGGGGGTGTTAAAAGAGACTGTCAATCTCACTATTCATTGGTTAAAGAGTAGCTAAAGAGTTAGCGGTGGGTGGTGATGACTAACTGCCTTCCCTCTGGTCTTACACTGCTAAATTAGGGACTACTAGCGCAGATAGCCCTAGTGTAACTTTGCGAGAAATTAAAACAAACACATTTTTATAGTAACGTCACCTGTTACAGGCTTTACAAACAGGGGTACATGTTTGGATCTTGTAAACCTTAAAACCTACCTCTGTATGAATGAATTCAGTGTACTAAATGAAATTTCAAGAAGTATACTTGTGTATAGAAATGTGAGGACAGATTTGTTATTAACTTGGAAAGTAAAGCCCGTACTGTGTCTCTCAATAGTAGCAATTACATTAGAAAATATTGATGTCTGTGTTTCAAAAGTGAACAAAACACTCCGTCCCACACACATACATAATACACATTTTAAGCTGAGTGCGTTATAGGAGTGTCAATACACCCCTTAATGTAAATGGTGGGGAGCTGCTGACCAAATGCTTTCCTTCCGTTTCTGACACGGCATGGCCAGGTGGGTTAAGGCGTTCGACTCGTAATCTGAGGGTTGAGGGTTCGATCCCTATTGCACCAAACATGTTCGCCCTTTTAGCCGTGGGGACGTGATAATGTGACGATCAATCCCCCTATTCGTTGGTAAAAGAATAGCCCAAGAGTTGGCGGTGGGTGGTGATGACTAGCTGTTTTCCTTCTAGTCTTACACTACTAAATTAGGGAAGGCTAGCGCAAATAGCCTTCTTAAAAAAAGAAACAAAGAAACCTTCCCTTTATTTGGTCATTAGTTCTGGACAATAACACATCGTCTCAGCAACTTTGAGAGATATACAAATGTTTATAAAAAAACTGCCAACTGTATGTTGCCTCTTGTTCTTCTGGACTCCTTTTCCCACGATTCTCTTAGCATTACTGAACAGTTAACACAAACATCCCAGATATTTTGGTTTATACCTCTTTGTTCTCACGTCAGTTCTGCAGGTATTTAGTTAAAGAGCAGGTGATTCCTTTTAGGCTTTTCTCAACTGTTGCAATAAACCGTATCGCTCACCCTAAAACGTTTTGTGATTTTAAATAATCAACTTTAAAGTGAAGAGTTTATTATTTTATTATTATTATGCCTCTCGATTCCATGAAGGAACATAGGGCCGCAATCGCTTGCGGATTCATTAACAGGCTGGTTTTTTAAGTGAGCAGATTGTTAGCCTACTGCACAACCCCCAACCAGGAGGAGAAACCTTAGCCGTCCCTAATTTTGCAGTGTAAGGCTAGAGGGAAGGCAGCTAGTCATCACCACCCACCGCCAACTCTTGGGCTACTCTTTTACCAACAAATAGTGGGATTGACCGTCACATTATAACGCCCCCACGGCTGGGAGGGCGAGCATGTTTAGCGCGACGCGGTTGCGTTACGCGCTCGGCCATACCGGGCACAAAGTGAAGAGTAATTTAAGTAAATTATACTGTCGCTAAAGATAATATGCTTAGCCATTGTTGTTTTGTCCCTAGAATTTTTTTTTTTCACATATATTATAAATAAGCCATGTACCGTGTTTAATGACATTATCTTTCGTTCCTATCCTTAACCATAGGGCAGGAAGATAAACAAATACATAGATAAAAATGTTCGACAGAAAGCTGCAGGAACGTGAACAGGTGACGTTTATCGAAGTCGTATTTGTTTAAAAGTTGAGGATTAGCCCACAAACAATGAATGCAGTTCGTACTAAAATTTCTATCATTAAGAATATCTTCACGTCCGCTAAATTAATTTTTAAACCTTTTTTGTTTAATTGGACAGTGTAATTTAAAGTTAGGTGTAGTCTATTGTTCAAAAGTATTTTTGCTCAGTAATGAAGGTTTAGAATAATTTATTCTTGAATGATTCATTAAAAATTAAAACGCAATTAAACTTAAAAGTTATAGTTTCGGTTGAAATTATACATAATAAAAATGTACTTTAAAAAAAGCTTTCTAACCACAGACAAAGAGAAAGATAATGCTAACTGGCTGTTCTTAGGGAACGGAAGATTGCTTTGTCATAATTACCCTGACATAAAAAAGAAGCTATTTTTCGACTTGTTAGAACAGAGCCCTCTATTGGGAAAAATGCCTACTTCACAAAATATTAATATATTGGGAAGTTAGCTTATAGAAAACAACGTAAAAGTATGAGGGTATATAATGTAGAATATTAGTAAATTAAGGTCGAAAGTTAGCACGTTTATACGTGCATATAAGATATGACCTTTGGCAAGTGTTCACTGATAAACTTCAGGGGAAGGGGTTAAAACTGCTCGTTTTGTCACGAAGAGTCCATTAAAATAGTTTAATTTCTTAAGCCACCCGCCCCCACCAACACCTTTAAACTAAGAAACATGTTGACAAATGTCCATGGGCAACGAAAGAAAGTCTGTGATATAGGTGTAACCTAATCACAGTTACTCGACTTGAAAATGGAAATGCGAAGTGTCAGCAGGAAAAAAAACAAACCCTACACAGTAACGACATCTATATATCTTTACATTACATTCTTTAATATTATCCAAAATGCGTTTACGTTTCTCCACAAATTACAGCACTATTCCAAAGTTCTTTCTAAATTTGCCGAAGTAATAAAATGGTTTGATGGTACTCCGATCATGTCGACTTTCATCTGTTTTTATTTCCCATGCTGGTTGGTTTCACTGCATGTCTTTAAAGAAAATGACGGAACGTTTATTTCTGCACTTACGTTGTTCCCTAAAATACATACGATGTACTTAAGAGTCATAATTCTGCTATCCACATCTCTTTCCGCACTTAGAAATCCTTCAAGTCTATGATGAGTGTGTTTTTTTTTTTTACAGTACTGAACAATGGCTTAAAATCAAGCAATTGTGGCTCAGAAGTAAACTCGATAGATTATCACGCTAAAATGCAAGGTTCGAACTCCGTGGTCAATACACACACACACCCTATTGTGTAGCTTTGGGCTTAAAAATTAACCAACAAGCAAAGAAAAAATATAGTTTGAGTTCTTGACGCTAAGAAAACTATATCCACATTAGGCTTGGCATTGCCAGGTGATTAAGGCGCTCGACTCGTAATCCGAGAGTCGCGGGCTCGAATCCCCGTCACACCAAACATGCTCCACCTTTCAGCTGTGGGGACGTTACAATGTGAACGGTCAATCACATTATTCGTTGGTAAAAGTTGGCGGTGATAACTAGCTGCCGTCTCTCACTGCTAAATTATGGACAATTAGCGCAGATAGTCCTCGTACAGCTTTGCGCGAAATTCAAAACAAATAAATATTCACGTTAAACCATATATTCTCCATCCTCCAGTGGCATTGCGGCATGTCTATCGACTTACAACGCAAGAAACCGGGCTTCGATACTCGTGGTTGGCAGAGCGCAGTTAGCCTTTAGTAGATCTATGCTCTGAACTACAAAAAACACACAAAAAAACAATATCGTTTACGTTCTCTGTTGTTGTTATCGAAGATAAAACAAATTACATTTTGAGTTACGTTTCATCATTCCTTTGTATTGGTATAAAAATGTTTGCTGACGTAGTTTAAAGCCTCTGATAGACAGGCCAGATCTTAAGATGCAACAGTTTTTATAGCTTTGTTGAAGTAGGTTTTAATTAGCTGTATGCTTTGGAAATATTTATTTTAATAGAGCTAAAATGAATTCATATGTTTATTTGTATCTGTTATCTAAAATTATCGTTGTGTTTAATTTTTATGTCTTCACAATTGGGTTTTGTTTATCTTAGAATTTTCTCGTAAAGCTACATGAAGATTACTTGTACTTTAAAAGATGTCTCTAGTGTTTTTACTGAAAGGCTCGAATGAAGAAATCTAAGCTAAGACATCTATCCTGCTACACGAGGGCTATCTGCGCTAGCCGTCTCTAATTTAGCAGTGTAAGACTAGAGGGAAGGTACTCATCACCAGTCATCACAACCTCTTGAGCTACTCTTTCACTAATAAATACTAGAATTAATCGTCAAATTATAACGTCCCCACGGCTGAAAAGGTGAGCATGTTTGGTGTGACGGGATTCGAACCCGCAACTCTCAGATTACGAGTCAAGCGCCTTAACCATCGACCATGCGGGGCCGTTGTAGGCTCATGGTTTTTCGATATATTGATCTAAAAAATGTATACTGGGATTAAGAATGCGCCATAAGAATTAGTCAAATCTCTCAGTTCGGTCGGACAAGTGCAGTATAATAGATGGTAGAGGGTGTTGTTGATCATTTGTTCTCTCTAATATATTAATACGGTTATGTGGCAGATTCGACCATGCGATGGTGGATAACGAAGACTTATAAAAATGTCTTAAAGAATATACTGAGAGAGAAGATAAAGAAATAATAGGGAGAGTGTTGTAAATAACTGTGAAAAATGTGTTAAAATTACTTAAAGGAAAAGAATTCAATCGTGGAGAGAGTGTTACGGAATAATTATAGAAAATGTGTTACAGAAAGTACTTAAAAATAAGTCAAGCAGATAGTGTTGTGAAATACATATGAAATAAACAAAAGGGAAAACTAGTGATGTGTAAAACACGTAAAACAAGAATTATCTGGACATTGGAAAAATTTTACCATGGGAGTGCAGAGATGAGATGTTTGAAATGTAGCCTCCAGGCGTTGTAAAAACTAGGGTTAGTTTATATTACTGTCTGCAATGGTATCAGCTTTCTACCTTATCTTTATGGTACCGCCTACAAATTCCTGAACTTTACAAGATGCCTTTTTAAATAATGTCTTTTTCTCAGAAGTATAAGCAAGTTGTAAAGTTGGTTTTTGGGTTCTTTCCGACATCGATTCTCTTAGTTCACATCAGCATGGGAGAGGAAAGTTGGGTGTTATTTAAATGTTGTTTGTCTCCGTGTATGAATAGTGTCTAAAAGACCTATCTTTTCTCTTCTGTTTCTTCACTAATCCGACCATTTTAAAAACGTGGTCAACTGTCTTTTAAAAAAAATAAAAGCACAAGGGAAGTTTCAAGTATGATTTTATTACACGAGTAGCAAAATAAAATGACGGATTTGTTTCTATGTTGAAGCAATTGAATATAAACGTATTACTTTTTTTTTTTTATATGCATATACAAATAATACGTTAACATCTGGGTGATTTCTGATAAGTTAAAAGTTGGGCGATTTTGTTCACAGCAAAACGATTTACAATAATAAGGGAATTATATTAATTACATAATGCATGATGGAACACTGAGTTTTGTAGAAATTTAGTTTTTATTATTTGATGTTCCCAGTGGGTCAGTAGTAAACTTACCAAACTGTAACGCGAAAATTCTAGGTTCGTTTCCTGATAGCCCAATAAAATAAACACAGAGTAATTGATTACTTTAAATACGTTTGCGTTTTAAGCTCTCAAGAGTAGTATATCTTACTGAGGAATTAAACTGTTATAACAGTGGTTGATTTCTACCTTCACGATCTTTCTATAATTCGATTTTAGAAACAATGTGAACATTGTTACCATGATTTTATTGTCTAGTTTTTGTTTGGTGTTGTCATCCCAAGGTTGTGTGTTAATAACATACATTAAATAAGCGACTAGCGACGAAACCTGTCGCCGTTTTCCAGTTCTTGTCAGGTTCTTAGTTCTACTAAGATGATATTTGTTTATTTTGTTTTGTTTTTGATTTAGCGCATAGCAACAATAGGAATATCTGCGCTAGCCGTCGCTAATTTAGCGCTGTAAGACGAGTGTGTTTTCTTATAGCAAAGCCACAACGAGATATCTTCTAAGCCCATCGAGGGGAAACGAACTCCCGTAAGACGAAAGGGAAGGTAATTAGTCATACCACCCACTGCCAGCTCTTGGACAACTCTTTTACCGACAAATAGCGGGATTGACCGAAACATTATAACGCCCCAACAGCTTAAAGGGCGAGCATATTTGGTGGTGTCGGGGACTCGATCCCACAACCCTCAAATAACGAGTCGAACACTCTAACCACCTGGTCATGTCGGGTTTCATCAGGTTAATAAATCACAAAGACTATTCATTCACTGAATCGGATTTTTAGATCCGTTTTTGTTTTTTTTGACCAGGGAAGGTCATTTACACCTTTGACCTCTTCCACCCATTACAGCTAATATATTAGTTAAAAAGGACACTTAGATCACCCACAATATATTAATCTGCACATGTATTTCGTGTCAAAGATTGACAAGCAATCTTTTGAGCTGGCGTATTATGGGCCAATTAAGATTACAGTGTAGGAGTTCATTGGTAGCTGCAATATTTTTTATTGTTATTTTGTCCAAAAATATTTATAACAGGAAATGATGTAATTACTCTCAAAGACGTCACTGACTTGATACCTCTTTTTTTCTATACTTTCTTTTTAGCCATGGTGTTAAAAGTATATACACAAATAGATAAAGTCATCCTATCATGACCAAGCGTGTTAAGGCGTTCGACTCGTAATCCAAGGGTCCTGGGTTCGAATCCCGGTCGCACCAAACATGATCGTCATTTCAGCCGTGGGGGCGTTATTATGTGACGGTCAATCCCACTATTCGTTGGTAAAAGAGTAGCCCAAGAGTTGGCGGTAGGTGGTGATGACTAGCTGCCTTCCCTCTAGTTTTACACTGCTAAATTAGGGAGGGCTAGCGCAGATAGCCCTCGCGTAGATTTGTGCGAAATTCAAAACAAACATCCTATCCTTGCATTTTCTTCATCGATTTTTGTTTTTAAGGATCAAAAGTCTTCTTAAATTTCAAACAGATTTAAAACAGCAGGTTCATCTGTTAGCCAGTCCGATAATGCTCCATTCGCAAACTGTAAAATATAAAAATGAATGTGGAGTGAGGAAACCGTCTCCTGGCAGAGAGAGGTAGTGTTAATTGTTCTGTCGTCAACATTCTTAGCATACAAGGAATGGGAACATGAGACAAAAATATTTTATTCGCTTCCTTCAAAGGGATTCCCCCGAACAACGGGCCTTTTCTAAATGTTCCCCAGTGCACAACCCTAGACGCCATTACTGCTGTTTAATTGTCAGAAATAGTCCCTTGTTAAAAAAATGGGATATTTACATTCATATCAATTTTCACAGTGCCCACTAAAGATCGCCGAGAGGGATTCTAAGAGTTGATTCCGTGGCTAATAGCTAAAACTTACGTCTTGGGCGGCTTTGTTTGTTTGTTTTGGAATTTCGCACAAAGCTACTCGAGGGCTATCTGTGCTAGCCATCCTTAATTTTGCAGTGTAAGACTAGAGGGAAGGCAGCTAGTCAGCACCACCCACCGCCAACTCTTGGGCTACTCTTTTACCAACGAATAGTGGGATTGACCGTCGCATTATAACGTCTCCACGGCTAAGAGGGCGAGCATGTTTGGCGCGACGCGGGCGCGAACCCGCGACCCTCGGATTACGAGTCGCGCGCCTTACGCGCTTGGCCATGCTGGGCCGTCTTGGGCGGCAACTGGTTATTTGGTTATCTTTCATCTGTTTAAACGTACCTTTAATCTGTCAGTTCGAAAAAGTAAACTTAAATACCCGTTTTGTTAGTGTTTAACACGTGCTAATAAAGCGAAACTCATTAAAGTTGTAATAATAGTAATTAAATATGTAACTGTTATACCTCTAATTACTTTTCGAAGATTTTGTTAATTGTTACGATTATAAAAATGTTTAGTGATATCGATGGGTTAACTTCACGGAAATAATAAATTCAAAGTTGTCACAACACAAGCCGTGAATTATGAATATGGTAGCGTACAGCCTGTAAATAACTGACGAAGTTCGTACTTCTAACCCCAGCTCCATAGTATATCTACCTTAACTAAGATTCCATAGCTAACTGAAATAGATTAATTTTACGAGATCAAGCTTGGCCAATAAAGAAGCAGAAAAGTGCAGTCTGGGCACTCAAACGTCAGTAAATTCCTTTGTGAACCAATCAAAATTAAGATGATTCATGAAATAGATTCATGGCGTATTTATAGAATAATTATTGGTAAGCGTGTGTGTGTGTCTTCTTTTTGCAAGGCCACACATCGGGCTATCTGCTGAGTTCACCGAGGGAAATAACCTCTGATTTTCGCGTTGTAAATCCATAAACTTATCGCTGTACCAGCTGAGGACTAATTATTGATAAGAATCAACTAGATTAACAATTTTTAATATATAGAAAAGGTTTTGGTTATACTACGTTCCAACAATGGCTTAGGAAGAAAAGTATCTATATAAATACTACTGTCTCTTGTCTGTTGCACGTCTTCCCTCTAGTCTTACACTTCTTAATTAAAGACAACAAGCGCACATAGCTCTCGTGTAGCTTTGCGCGAAATTCGGAAAACAAACCAATCGCTGTACGTCTCTGTAACTGCTTCGCAGGGTGTGTATGAATCTTCGCCAAAATTAGTATGTAGATTCATTAAATCCATGCAGGATTAAATACAAATGTTGGACTTTGAAATTTGCATTTTGAGGTTTCCATGGATGTTTTTTACCACTACTTCGCCCCCTGTTGATGGATCTTAACCAAATTTGGCATGAAGGTTTGTTAGGTGTATGACGAGATACGTGTAAAATTTCGGTTTCACATTTTGTGTTTTAGAGTTTTTATGGATGGTCTTTGCAAGTACATGTAAGAGAAGCAACTTTTCATGTCCTAAGATAACTTTTCATTCATTAATTATGAATTTTCACGAAACTTCCGTTCAGGAGACAGTTATTCCAGCTACTAACCTAATATTGTTGTTAGTTTATGTACTGAAAATACAAAATGAAATGCGTAGAAAACAAAATTGTAAAAAAATTTGTTGATTTCTGAATTTAGAGCTTCCGTTGATTAAAGTTTTTTTTAAATCAAAAATGTTGGTGATATAACAAAAATAGTTTATTTCAGAAACGATTTCTGTTTAACTATCTTTACTTTCATGATAAATTTTATCTACTTGGCTTTAGGCTAGGTGATCCCACACTACATCTTTACTTTAAAATTATTATTCCAACACTCACAACACTTATAAGGTTTCACGGCCTTTTTTCACTCGTGTCACTAAACTCGTAATAGGAAAGCAATAATCGAACTATTCTATCACAAGAAATGCATTTTGGCTTTTATGATTTATAGAAAAGGGAGGAACTTTGCACACACACTGGATTTTATAAAGGTTAGCTTTTGATTGAAAAACAAACCAATGGAATTAGATAATAAAAGCTATTACACATTAATAAATCTAAGTAGAATTATAAAACGGTTCACAATAAAACTTAAACCTTTAATGGTTGGAGTTAATTGCATCGTCTGATCGTGAATAACACCGTTTTTAATGCAACAATAGGAACCACACTTCGTGAAATGCTTTATTTCATATAAACATTCCAAGAGATAAATTCGAACATTTTTCACTTTCAAATTGTCTAAAAGTTTCTTACAGAAAATTGTTGCTATATTTCATGTCCTGAGTGTTCAGATTGCTTATATTAAAAACATGACAGATGTATGTAAGAAATTCATCATTCGAAATGGATTGTTCCTAAATGATATAATATGTAATATTTCCTTGAGGCAAAAGTTACTTCAGCAAACTGCAATAATTTACTAAATATTCTTGTATTCTACTATGTGGATGCATCAGGACCTCATAAAAATGAACCTGAGTTATCCACGTTTACGGTTGTATTTGTCAGGACTTACAGAAAACTGGACCTTAATTATCAACTCTTCTGAAACACTGATATATTAATTGTATCTCAGGATGGCTGGTATGGGTATTAACACGTTTACTAGTAAAGTAGAGAACAACGTTTCGACCTTATTAGGTCATCTTCAGGCTAACCTAAGTAGGTTTCTTGTCATCATGATATGTTAATTGTGCATATCAGTAGTTTAGAAAGCTGAGCCTCAACCATCAACTTTACTGGTTGGGTATACCCAAAACCATCGAAAGCTGAGTTTCAACCACCCACTTAGCTGTTTATTTATATAAGGATTAGAAAACAAAAACAATAATCTATGTATAGAATGGACACACAAAAGTCCTAAGACATCTCAGTAATACCGGAAAATACGTTGTTGTTTTTCAAAGCTTCGTTGTTAACACGGCACAAAAGTTTTCAATTGCCAGGAAGAAAACATAGTTACTCTCCTATTTCTATATATATATATATATAAAACATTAATCACTTTATTTTTCATCATTGTGGCTATTTTTCACAATCTCACACTGTTACAACACCTTACGCCATCTTACCCACTCAATGGTTAACATATCATCACACAATCTTTATATTATTATCACTATGTTATTAATAATGACTCTAGTAATTTCTTACTTTCTCATACAGCTATAACACTTAGGATTTTGTATTCATGGGATTTATTTATCATAACCCTAACTCTTTCTTACTGTCACACATAACAAATAGTTCTTACTGTCACAGACAGTTGTACACGACATGTAACAAATAGTCCTCACTGTCACAGGCAGTTGTACACGTCACATAACAAATAGTCCTTCCTGTCATAGACAGTTGTACACGACACATAACAAATAGTCCTTACTGTCACAGACAGTTGTACACGACACATAACAAATAGTCCTTACTGTCACAGACAGTTGTACACGACACATAACAAATAGTCCTTACTGTCACAGACAGTTGTACACGACACATAACAAATAGTTCTTACAGTCACAGACAGCTGTACACGACACATAACAAATAGTCCTTACTGTCACAGACAGTTGTACACAACACATAAAATAGTTTATTTATTCTTCTCCAGAAATAACTCGTCAAATGTCTCATAAATAAGCAGTAAAATGATTCTGTTTGTTTGCATTCTAAGACTTGTTCATTGAGTGTATTTGTGTTATTGTTCGAGCATGAGATGATCAAATTTATCATGGTCTGGTTTGCATTTTCCTTTGAATTTCGTGCTAGGATACTCGAGGTCTATTTGCTCTGGACGTTTGTAATTCAGAAGTAACATATTAGAGGTAAGGCAACTAGTCAAACCAACCACCGTCAAATTTCGGACTACTCTTTAGCAACAAATGGTATGAATGACCGTCAAATTATAACCCTCCTACGTCTGAAAAGGGGAAGCAAATTCAGTTTCGGGGACTCGAACTCGAGCCTGCAGGTAAAAGTTATATCCTCTAACCATCCTGGAAATTACGAATAAATTAATAATAGACACGTGTTTAAAATTAATTAATTAATTACATCATTGCAACGACAGATCCAGTGTCATATGTTCAGAAAGACTTTTAAGTTGAAAAATATGGTATAGAAATTATGGTCCTCAATGCCACGCTTCGTATATCATAAACAGTTTACTAAGGTTTACAGTGTAGCTTTTGTTTACTAAAGTATACACTGTGACTTTTGTTTCACTGGAAATCAATGTACTCTCGTACTTGGCGTAACCACATCTAATGATCTCTTCCCTTTGTTCTTATGTAGACGATAATATCTTCTTGAAAATATGGCTTGATTTGTTTACTCAAAGTGACACGTTTTGACCTGTTCCATTGTTTAATGAGTTTACACACGTTGTCCAAAGACTCTTATCTCAGCGTCAACGTACATGTAACAATGTACAGAAATAACTTTATCGTTTAGTAATAATAAACACGTGTTTCTAAGTCTTAAAACGATAAACATATGATAAGGTTAAGAAGCATGCACGAAAGCACTCCTGATTTGAGTTATATCTACCGTACACACATAAGAGATCTAATTATTCTACAACCGTATTTCTATATTTTGAAATATACATCAAAATATCCCGCTAATATGAAAACCAAAAACTGATACCTGAAAGACCTTAGTGAGATCTTAAAAATAACGTAAATATCATCGCGTAAGAAAATTAAACTGACGAAAAATTTTATCAACGTGTAACAATACTGACAAAAATATTAAATCAAGAAAACTGATTTGTGAAAAAAATCAAATAGACGCCATATGAAACAGCTTCAAAAGACAATAATAGATTGAGCGACATGGTTTGATTTACAATGATTACTTATTGAGATATGTTATATTTAATTACTGACTTACAGCAAGAGGTTGAGTAATATGGTTTGATTTACAATGATTACTCATTGAGATATATTATATTTAATTACTGACTTACAACAATAGGTTGAGTAATATGGTTTGATTTACAATTATTACTTATTGAGGTATGTTATATTTAATTACTGACTTACAACAATAGGTTGAGTAATATGGTTTGATTTACAATGATTACTTATTGAGATATGTTATATTTAATTACTGACTTACAACAATAGGTTGAGTAATATGGTTTGATTTACAATGATTACTCATTGAGATATGTTATATTTCATTACTGACTTACAACAATAGATTGAACGATATTGTTTGATTTACAATGATTACTTATTGAGATATGTTATATTTAATTACTGACTTACAACAAGAGGTTGAGTAATATGGTTTGATTTACAATGATTACTCATTGAGATATGTTATATTTAATTACTGACTTACAACAATAGGTTGAGTAATATGGTTTGATTTACAATGATTACTTATTGAGGTATGTTATATTTAATTACTGACTTACAACAAGAGATTGAGTAATATGGTTTGATTTACAATGATTACTTATTGAGATATGTTATATTTAATTACTGACTTACAACAATAGGTTAAGTAATATGGTTTGATTTACAATGATTACTTATTGAAATATGTTATATTTAATTACTGACTTACAACAATAGGTTGAGTAATATGGTTTGATTTACAATGATTACTTATTGAGGTATGTTATATTTAATTACTGACTTACAACAAGAGATTGAGTAATATGGTTTGATTTACAATGATTACTTATTGAGATATGTTATATTTAATTACTGACTTACAACAATAGGTTAAGTAATATGGTTTGATTTACAATGATTACTTATTGAAATATGTTATATTTAATTACTGACTTACAACAATAGGTTGAGTAATATGGTTTGATTTACAATGATTACTTATTGAGATATGTTATATTTCATTACTGATTTAATTGAATAATCTCACTAGTAAGTGATGGGGCTCCATCTATAACTTACGTTGAAAATACTCAGTTTTTGTGGCCATTTATTAACCAGCTGTTGTTACAGGCTACAAACATGTATCTTACTGCGTACTAGCTGATGTGACTATCCAACGCACGAGAACAGACATAGGGGTTCTCGGGAGTGACATAGCAAGGAAAAGGGATAAGTTCCGATCGCTGACCCGCTATGTCACATACCTGAGGTACATGTCAGGTTTAGTTAAACTCGGTCTAGCGGTTCGTTCATTACAAGCGGAGATAGACAGACTTTTGTCAGATTAAGGCTTAGATTAATTTATCAGCACGTGGATACCACTAGTAGTGCACAATGCAGACACAAATCAGTATGTGTGTTTGTTTTTTAAATTAAAAGAGGGTCAGAGATCCTGTCGCTTGATGATGGATGTATTTTTGTGCTTCATTAGAAGTTGTAGTTTCAGGTCATACGACTGTCTATCACTATTTCTATAAATTATGGAAATTGCAAACACACCACACAAAATTGCTGTTCGTGATCCATGACAGAAACGAAAGCTATGTTCTAGTTTAAACTGTAAGAAACTTAATTTTGTTTCGTTATTGTGTACTGTTCGATTAGTAAAACAAGCATAGATAAATCAACTGTGTGACTTGATAAATTAATTAGGTAAGTATTTGACTACTTGTAAAATATCGTAAATTTACATTGTCATTAATGAATAAAAGGTCAAAACTCAGATTTAAATCATCCAATACACGACTTTGTCCGGTTCTCGTATAGAAATACATATGGACGTTAACTTTATTTATCAACTTAAGTCGTTATCCTACACAAACTGTGAATTCATTGGGTCGTGTGTGAATAAATATTCCATTCATTTAGAAGAGCCTTGTTATAAAGACGGACTTTCGAATCAATACAAATATATGTGAAAACAGTAAGGAGATAAAGTACAATACATGAACTACAAATAATCTGATGGACTTGTTCATGTTCCTATATTTCCTGCCTACATGTTACGTGATACAAACTATAAAGGTTTCAAGTTGGTCAAAACTATTAACTGACCGCAAAAGCGACGTGTGAAAAAATTTATCTTCGAAACTATGTATTCGTTACGGAAAATCTTTCTACACTGTGTTTACATGACGTTTCGGTTACTTAGTTTCTGTGTTTCTTAGTTTTTACTGAATCTCATTGTCATATCCCAAACAGCTGGTAACCTTTTTAGTTTGGCGCTGTCGTCTTCAGGAAATCATACGTTTGAAATCTGACTCCACGTGCAGCACATTGTTTTAAACTGGAAAAATCAGGTAGTACTGAAACCACAACGTTTAAAAAAGTTTAATGTGATTATTATAATTTGATAACCGATATTAGAGAACTTACATTTGTGTTTCACATCACAAAATAACGACTCAGTTTCGTCATGTATATTTCAGTAAGGTGAATTAACTTGTTTGAAAATAAATATTTGATTACTAGCAATACATTGAACAAATATATCGTCGTCAACTAATAACAAGTTAAAAATTTGATTGAAATCACCCACCATACAACTGTGTCTGGTTTCCAGGTCGAGATATGTAGAAATCTTAATCATTACTGGAATGTTAGATCTCGGTGGTTGTCGTTCACGAACTCTGATTTCGAGAGTTAGTTTTTCGCAGCCTGCTGTCTCAGAAACTCTCTGCGCAGTTTGGAGCAGTCTGTGCATTATAGAAGTAACGGTTAAACCATACTATTGTCAAACTAAAGTAGACCAAGAGTTGGCGTGGATGAGGAAAAGGGGTGCTTTTGACTAGCTGCCCTTCATCTCGTCAAGCAGTTCAAAATTAGGGACGGTTATTTGCAGGTAGCCCTGTGTAGTTTTACGCAAAATTTCTGAAGCATACAAAGCAGGCAAAATTATTTTCTCTCTATTACAGACCACGCCCCTCTGTAGTAAGTCTGCAAGCTAACGACGCTAAACATAGGGTTTCAATAGCTGTGGTTGACAGAGCACAGATATCCCATTGTGTAACTTTGTATTTATCGAAAACCAAAGGAAACGTATGTACCAACTATACTTTGCAAAATTAATTATCTTTGTGTTTTGTTAGAAAGTGTTTGTTTTACACACAAAGAAGAATAAAAGAGATTACATTTGAAATGTGAGAATATTTTTCTTTTCTAGTTATTGAAAATAATTTGTGGCTAAAGAAAAATAATATTGTACAATAATAATACGTCAGCCATATTGGATCTTCTGTATCCAACGACTACGAGATTTGTTTCACAAAGTCAGGTCTCTTTTGACCAGCTGGAATACAACAGTCTATTACTTCAGTATCAACACACATTATGCTAATTCATATAAATATAACAGTACTGCCTGTTCTATGCCCATGTAACTATTTCGCAGGGTATGGATGTTTACCAGGTCCGTGGAGGGAAAAAACAAATTTTCAGTTTTGCAGTTTTTATTGGAGTTTCTGCGTTTATTTTATCACTGACTCTACTCTTATGATGGATCTTCACCAAATCTGTTTCGAAGTTTATTGGGAGATACACAGAGATTTTAAAGTTTAGATTTTGCGTTTTTGTGGTTTTCACGAGCGATATTTCGTTTCTGTCTTTTTCATCACTACCTCAGAGAAGTGGATAGACCTTCACCAGATTTGACATGAAAGATTTTCTTTACCACAATTTCTCCCTCTCTTGATAGATCTCCACCAAATTTGGCTTGAAGATTTGTTGAGTCTAACCAAATATAAATGTAAATGTGTGTTTTAATATTTTGTGTTTTGCAATTTTTTATGGGTGTTTTTACTTTTTTACAATTATATATAAGGGAAGCAACTTTACATGACCTTAGATAACCTTTCCTTAATACAACATTTGCATAACTTCCGTCCAAGGAATGGGTCCTCCAACTAGTATAAAACAAATTTGGAAACGGTAATTTATAAGAATAACGAAGTGCTTTATTTTAGTGAAACATATTGACAGAACATTGGCTTGTCTTCCTCAGGTAGACAGGTACCTTGGACAGAATGAATATCAGAACCAATGATCTGTTGAAACGTGTAGTACATTCCCAAAAATATATTACATTTATTTGTGTTTGTAACTCGATTTTTTTTGCCAATTTATTTTTAACAGACACAGCAATGGGTGAAACTCTATTCGAATGACAGCGACTGTCACGGTGTGAATTGGATTAAGTTGGTAAAGTGTATTATTTCATAGTAAGGTAACATAAAGTACTAAATCTATATTGACCCTTCCTATGGCCCGGCATGGCCAAGCGAATTAAGGCGAGCGACTCGTAATCTGAGGGTCGCGGGTTCGCATCCCCTTTGCGCCAAACATGCTCGCCCTTTCAGCCGTGGGGGCGTTATAATGTGACGGTCAATCCCACTATTCGTTGGTAAAAGAGTAGCCCAAGAGTTGGCGGTGGGTGGTGATGACTAACTGCCTTCCCTCTAGTCTTGCACTGCTAAATTAGGGACGGCCAGCACAGATAGCCCTCGAGTAGCTTTGTGCGAAATTCAAAACAAACCAAACCTTTCTTATGATTTGGATGTGATGGAAATATTTAGAAGTACTGCAGTGCTGAGTGGCATCCGAATATTTCACGTGTAGCATACTATCAAAGTGGTTGGCAGTGGAAAATAAGTTATCTCGCAGCTGTTAAAACGTTTTCGAGACATGCGATAGTCTTACGTCTGTTCCGCCTCGTGTAACGACCGGCGCAAATTTATCACTGGTATTAATATAGCTACAGAAAGAAAATGTGTAACCTTTAGGTGTATAGAAGGCGTTGTATAAAAATAAATGTTGCAAGAAAAGTTTTGCTCTATCTAAAGCCAAGTAATAATGATAATAAAAATAACAACTCAGGATATAGTTTTACTCCGAAATATCGTTCTAAGTGTAGGTAAACGCCCAAACCACTAACATGCATTCATACTTTTGTATGATGGTTTTAAGTGAACATTATTTAAGGTATAAATACTTCAGTGTTTCAAGTGGTTACTCTTAAAAAGTCTTATACACGCCGCAATGAGAGGAGGGATTCTTTAATCAATCAGTGACCAAAGACATTGGTAATTGTGATGATAAACCTGCATCAATCGAATTTTTCAGTAGAATACAATAAATAATTATCACTTTTAAGAAACAACCATATTGGCTATTCACGATTCAATAAGTAACAAAAAAAAACAAGCTTTTTGTAGGATATAGATTAATGAACACCCATTTATTTATTACCGAATACACGTGTATTCTCTCTTTACTAAATGTTCAATATTGGTTATTACACCCATGTGCATCCTTCATGCACTCAAAACATATTACATTAATTATACGCACGCTGAATTTTCTCGTATTCAAAGCAAAATGTTATATTCTAGGTAAACCTCTATTCATTCATCTCATATCCATAAAAACATTTAATCTTCGCGAGATCTTGTCACTCACGGATGTGATGAATGACACATGGATTGTGGCTCGTTAGTAAAGTGACAGCACAGCACTTTCTGTGTACAATGAATGTGATCACCCACAATTCGGACTCTCACTAAATCCTGAATTATAGGTTTAATCCCAGATAGGCATTTACGTTTCGCAACACTCTTTCAGGTGGCTGGTGGGCATATATTCCTTCCTCATATTCTTACAGTGGACTTGAATGGACCGAAGTGGACTTCTCATCCAGTAAACAAACTCTTTGTTTGTTCTTGACTGCCTTTCCCCTTGCTATTTTTATTCCAACTCACTGGGGTTATTCAGCTAAGGCTCCAGAATATTCAAACCCCAGCCAGGTTTCCTTTACTCACGAATAAATACTGGGTATCCGTCAAGAGCTTCTGATATTTACGAACCCTACACAACACTCCGTCACAACATTCACATGCTACATAACACTCCGTCACAACATTCACATGCAACATAACACTCCGTCACAACATTCACATGCTACACAACATTCCGTCACAACATTCACATGCTACATAACACTCCGTCACAACATTCACATGCAACATAACACTCCGTCACAACATTCACATGCTACACAACATTCCGTCACAACATTCACATGCTAAACAACACTCCGTCACAACATTCACATGCTAAACAACACTTCGTCTCAACATTCACATGCTAAACAACAATCTGTCACAACATTCACATGCTAAACAACAAACTTCACAACATTCACATGCTAAACAACACTCCGACACAACATTCACATGCTAAACAACACTCCGTCACAACATTCACATGCTACACAACACTCCGTCACAACATTCACATGCTAAACAACAATCTGTCACAACATTCACATGCTAAACAACAAACTTCACAACATTCACATGCTAAACAACACTCCGACACAACATTCACATGCTAAACAACACTCCGTCACAACATTCACATGCTAAACAACACTTCGTCTCAACATTCACATGCTAAACAACAATCTGTCACAACATTCACATGTTAAACAACAATCCATCACAACATTCACATGCTAAACAACACTCCGTCACAACATTCACATGCTAAACAACACTCCGTCACAGCATTCACATGCTAAATAACAATCCATCACAACATTCACATTCCACACGACAATCCGTCACTACATTAACATGCTAAACAACACTCCGTCACAACATTCACATGCTAAACAACACTCCGTCACAACATTCACATGCTAAACAACAATCCATCACAACATTCACATTCCACACGACAATCCGTCACTACATTAACATGCTAAACAACACTCCGTCACAACATTCACATGCTAAACAACAATCCATCACAACATTCACATTCCACACGACAATCCGTCACTACATTAACATGCTAAACAACACTCCGTCACAACATTCACATGCTAAACAACAATCCATCACAACATTCACATTCCACACGACAATCCGTCACTACATTAACATCCTACACAACAATCCGTCACTACATTAACATGCTAAACAACACTCCGTCACAACATTCACATGCTGAACAACAATCCATCACAACATTCACATGCTAAACAACAATCCATCACAACATTCACATTCCACACGACAATCCGTTACAACATTAATATCCTACACAGCAATTTGTCACAACATTTACCTTTTACATAACAATGTTACAATATTCACTTCTTATTTAGCAATCTGTCACAATATTCACATCCTACACAACAATCCGTCACTACATTAACATCCTACACAACAATCCGTCACAACATTCACCTTTTACACAACAATGTTACAATATTCACTTCTTATTTAGCAATCTGTCACAATATTCACATCCTACACAGCAGTTCGTCACAATATTCACATCCTACACAGCAGTTCGTCACAATATTCACATCCTACACAGCAGTTCGTCACAACATTATTATCGTATACAGCAATCCGTCACAACACACATACCCTACACAACACTAATATCCTGCACAGCAATCCGTCTTAAGAAACGAGTACATTCATAGCTTGGTATGTACTGTCCCAGAACTATTTTTGTAATATTATGTATAAATTAGAAACAACGATGTGCTGTCAAAGATAGACGGCGCTTTAAAGTTGTGTGTGTTCACATATATGAAAAGTTATCTCGAACTGATACCACTTTACCTTGAATATCACGTATTCGGCAGTCATGTTTGTACATAACTTTCTGATGTACTGGTGAAAAAATCGACCGTATAGCGGGGCTCGCTAAGCTGACTGAAACCTATCAGCATCCTACTAACATGTTACGAATAATGTAACAGTGTTCTACATATATATACACACATATATGCCCGTAATTTTGATAGAATATGTTATTCCCATGTTAAAACTACCTTAAGCGTACCTGTACCACGTTACCACATACATATATTATTCATATATATTTCTATATGTATGAAGAATACTACTAATCGACTCCTTTTGTTTCAGTCACAAAATATTTTTTCCCGCCTGTCTAGTTTTGATTTCGCAGGTGGTCCGATTAACTAAGATAGGTTTTATGCAGGTGTCTGACAATCGTTTGCACCCACCTATCAGTGGAACAAGGTATATTAATTCTGCAAGAACCTGTTCCGAGAACACTTCTTGTGCTGATATTAAATACGAAAGTTTCCTTTCTTAAGTATGTGGGTTAGCCGTGACCCCACTTGAACCTTCTTTAGTATTCTCGGGTTTCTTGCCAAATAAAGGGTTGGCTAAGCCGTAGAGAAATGATTTTCACCTCGTGATATGTTGTTAATTACCGCCAATAAATAAGATCCCGCCTCAAGACACCTCACCCAGACACGAGTCGTACGAGATTCATTGCGCTATATTACGTAATGGAATTTGAAACGCTCTAAATTAATTGTAGTAAAGTCATAACGTCATAAGTATTCTAACTGATAAGCGAGTTAAATGGGTGTTACACTTATTGTTATTTATCACATGTTTACCCCTGTAATGAAAGGGATGGTGTGCAAATGCAATTTAATTATGTAGGTAATTACTTGTATTAACCGTAGTGGTAACTTACACCTTCCAACCCGCTTTTGTGAAGGTGGAACATTCCTGCGTTGTAATAAATCTCTTGATTGCTTTTCAGCGTTCTTGTTTTCTTTCGTTTTACTCTAGGACAAACAATTAGTCTGTCTGCTTGTTCTTTTGCTCTAGAACAAACAATGTGAACTATGCAATACGAAATGTTACTACCGAAACGCGTGTCCATCTATTTAACCATTTTTCTTTGAAGTCGTAATCCAGAGAGGATATTTGCGTTTCATTAAGTTTGACTGTTTGTTCTTAGAGCAGAGCTACACTGGGTTATCTTCTGCGTCCGCCGCTGGGAATCGAAACCTGTATTTTAGCGTTATAAGTCTGCAAACATTAATGAAAAAATCCCCTATGAGTTGTTTTAGTTACTTTTTAAATTTTTTGTGATATATATATTATAGGTGTTTTGACGTCTGACAGAGATATATTGTTAGAGGTATTTCTACGGCTGATTGAGTTACTTATTATTGTTGTTTTGACGTCTGGCAGATTTATGTTGTTAGAGGTGTTTTACGGCTAGAATTGTGCATATCAGTAACTAATAAATAAAAAGGTACAGGTAATTTGACTAAAAGACAATCTGTGTATATATTATACAACTTATAAGTATGCAACGAGAATGTCATTTATTCATGCATGGGTAATAATATCTAACTTTATGTTTGTTTTATATATCTAGCATATTTATACGTGCAATACAGATCTTTCTTTCCTAACACAGGTACCTAGCTATTGTAGGAGTAACCAACCCTGAACTTGGGTCAACAGTTCATGGAGTTCCTAAATCTGACCAGCCTCTCAGTCCAGAGACATCTGTATGTGCCCTTGTTCCTGACTTGGTTCCCAAACAAATTCAAATTTGTAAAGAATTCCCTGATGCTATCAAAGCAGTAAGTGCCGGAGCTAAGTTGGGAATCCTCGAGTGTCAGCGTCAATTCAGACACGAACGCTGGAACTGTACACCAGAGGGCGGTAACAACGTATTCCAGCAAACTCTAGAAAGAGGTATTTTCGTTACTCAGTTTTACATTGTTTCCACATTAGTATAAAAAACACATCTAAAAACATCTGTGGTTAATTATTATAAATAAATGACTATTAATACTTGTCGCATTTTTAAGTTCTATACGTTCTTGTGTACTGTTGTGAAAAGTAAACAATTATAAAAATCAGTGATGAACCGAAGTTCCTATATGCTTGTATATATGTTAAATATTTCTTAATGTATGATGAAGTCAGACTGAAACCCTGTAAAGATCCTGCTTGTATATATGTTAAGTATTTCTTTCTATATGATGAAGTCAGACTGAAACCCTGTAAAGATCCTGCTTGTATATATGTTAAGTATTTCTTTCTATATGACGAAGTCAGACTGAAACCCTGTAAAGATCCTGCTTGTATATATGTTAAGTATTTCTTTCTATATGATGAAGTCAGACTGAAACCCTGTAAAGATCCTGCTTGTATATATATTAAGTATTTCTTTCTATATGATGAAGTCAGACTGAAACCCAGTAAAGATCCTGCTTGTATATATGTTAAGTATTTCTTTCTATATGATGAAGTCAGACCGAAACCCTGTAAAGATCCTACCTGTATATATGTTAAGTATTTTTTATTATGTAGTGAAGTCAAATAGACCCAAACTTATAAACAGATCGTGTGTTTTTTCAGAACATAAGTTGTAAGATATATTGTGAGATCTTCATGTATACATCTAGTATGACAACTGAAATGCTCGTAACATACTTTAATGTTGTGAAATATTTAAGCCTAACTGATAACTTTTACCCATTCACACTGGAAGATCGCTTGTTTATATCGTGACAAGAGTTGTTTCTTACTCTACATTCACACTGGAAGATCGCTTGTTTATATCGTGACAAGAGTTGTTTCTTAATCTACATTCACACTGAAAGATCGCTTGTTTATATCGTGACAAGAGTTGTTTCTTACTCTACATTCACACTGGAAGATCGCTTGTTTATATCGTGACAAGAGTTGTTTCTTACTCTACATTTACACTGGAAGATCGCTTGTTTATATCGTGACAAGAGTTGTTTCTTACTCTACATTCACACTGGAAGATCGCTTGTTTATATCGTGACAAGAGTTGTTTCTTACTCTACATTCACACTGGAAGATCGCTTGTTTATATCGTGACAAGAATTGTTTCTTACTCTACATTTACACTGGAAGATCGCTTGTTTATATCGTGACAAGAGTTGTTTCTTACTCTACATTTACACTGGAAGATTGCTTGTTTATATCGTGACAAGAGTTGTTTCTTACTCTACATTCACACTGGAAGATCGCTTGTTTATATCGTGACAAGAGTTGTTTCTTACTCTACATTCACACTGGAAGATCACTTGTTTATATCGTGACAAGAGTTGTTTCTTACTCTACATTCACACTGGAAGATCGCTTGTTTATGTCGTGACAAGAGTTGTTGTGTTGTTTCTTACTCTGCATTCACACTGGAAGATCGCTTGTTTATATCGTGACAAGAGTTGTTTCTTACTCTGCATTCACACTGGAAGATCGCTTGTTTATATCGTGACAAGAGTTGTTTCTTACTCTACATTCACACTGGAAGATCGCTTGTTTATATCGTGACAAGAGTTGTTTCTTACTCTACATTCACACTGGAAGATAGCTTGTTTATATCGTGACAAGAGTTGTTTCTTACTCTGCATTCACACTGGAAGATCGCTTGTTTATGTCGTGACAAGAGTTGTTGTGTTGTTTCTTACTCTGCATTCACACTGGAAGATCGCTTGTTTATATCGTGAGAAGAGTTGTTTCTTACTCTGGATTCACACTGGAAGATCGCTTGTTTATATCGTGACAAGAGTTGTTTCTTACTCTACATTCACACTGGAAGATCGCTTGTTTATATCGTGACAAGAGTTGTTTCTTACTCTACATTCACACTGGAAGATAGCTTGTTTATATCGTGACAAGAGTTGTTTCTTACTCTGCATTCACACTGGAAGATCGCTTGTTTATATCGTGACAAGAGTTGTTTCTTATTCTGCATTCACACTGGAAGATCGCTTGTTTATATCGTGACAAGAGTTGTTTCTTACTCTACATTCACACTGGAAGATCGCTTGTTTATATCGTGACAAGAGTTGTTTCTTATTCTGCATTCACACTGGAAGATCGCTTGTTTATATCGTGACAAGAGTTGGTTCTTACTCTACATTCACACTGAAAGATCGCTTGTTTATATCGTGACAAGAGTTGTTGTGTTGTGTCTTACTCTGCATTCACAAAATTTTTACGTAATCGTTATAGAAAACAGAAGGTATTAAAGTGAATTATGGTTTATTTTACTTATAACTAATGTGAAACTAAAGAGTATTAAAAGTATACTGAAATGGCTGAAGGCGCATACCCCTAAAAACTGGGTTTCGATATTCGTGATGGACATAACACTGACAACCCATTCTGTAAATCTGTGCTTAACAAGGAACAGAAACCTCGAAATTTAAACAAATCAGATGACGTCTTATCAAGTAGCTGATTGGTAAAGAGGTAACATTAGAAGTATTCTTTTCGTTTCAACTCTTAAAATGTATTTCTCATCTTTGTTACGGCAGGAGACACATCACTTCTTATCACTACATCTTACTACAGAATACTAATTATAGAAATGCTAACCAACTAGAAACATTATAACGCTAAATTCAAGGTTCGATCTCTGCCATGGGCCCGGATCAGGAAGCTCATTGTGTAGTTTAGTATTTAACGATAAAGAAATGAAGTAATTAGACCAAACTTAGAAAATTCTCGGTCTGTGACTAGTTGGCTCGTTATCTTATCATGTTCTTATGGAAGTAACAGAAAGAATTTCTAAAGTCCAAAACATATCTAACGTTCCTACTTTATCGGAACTGCCAAAAGGATAACCTTGTGTGAGCTCAATCTACTCTAATTGACAATTAGAAGGAGACATAATGGCTGCAGGGTGTGCATTTATCTTGTTGTGAATAACGATTATGTGGCAAGTGTTTAACTCGAGAAATGTAATTAAAGTACTAGTTAGGTTTTGGTTTCTTTTGGCTTCTGATCATAAGACACACGTAAGTAAATCAAGACTGGATGTTCAAAGTAATTTTGAACTAAAGTTCATGAGTTCAAATTCAACGTAATCCCGTTTCGGATAAAACAAAAAGTTGGTAAAGATTATTAGGTTTAGTAAATCTATAATGAAACAATTATATGCTACATTTTGATGTGGACGTGGTGATTATTATACTAATTATTTGAAACAGTAAGTTTTAGGAAATTGTATTCCATGGTATGTTTCAAAGGGAAGGCAATTTTTATATGCATTACAACTCCACAGACAGTTTCGTAATAGCACTCAAGACATTCAGAAAAAGTTGAAGTACTCTTGTTAAAAGTGTCATGGAATCATTATTTGAGCACGTGTGTTTTCCGAAAGATATCTTTCAAGTACATTCAGCTTGTTGTCTGTGTATAGGATTAGCTATTCATGTCTCACGATGAAATAAGGAAAAACTGTAATTGAACTCATTAACTTATTGGAGGATAATAAAGAATCCTGTGAATAGAAATATTGAAATAAGAGTAAAAATCTACGATTTATGATGAATAAGAAGGAGCTAGGCCTAAATTCATTAAGTTCACGTGGGACTGTGAAACCCCATGGGGCTCTATTGTAAATATCTGTGTTAATTTCTAAAATGCTCCTCTAACTTTGATGAGGACCTGGCATGGCCAGGTGGTTAGGGCGTTTGAATCGTAATTTGAAGATCGCGAGTTCTAATCCCCATCACACCAAACACGATCGCCCTTTCAGCCGTGGGGGCGTTATAATGTTACGATCAATTCCACTATTCGTTGGTAAAAATAGTAGCCCAAGAGTTGGCGGTGATAACTAGTTGTCTTCCCTCTAGTCTTACATTGCTGCCTGGCATGGCCAAGCGCGTAAGGCGTGCGACTCGTAATCCGAGGGTCGCGGGTTCGCGCCCGCGTCACGCTAAACATGCTCGCCTTCCCAGCCGTGGGGGCGTATAATGTGACGGTCAATCCCACTATTCGTTGGTAAAAGAGTAGCCCAAGAGTTGGCGGTAGGTGGTGATGACTAGCTGCCTTCCCTCTAGTCTTACACTGCTGAATTAGGGACGGCTAGCACAGATAGCCCTCGAGTAGCTTTGTGCGAAATTCCACAAACAAACTTACATTTATAAATTACGGACGGCTATCGCAGATAGCCCTTGTGTAGCTTTGCGCGAAATTCAAAAAACAAACAAACAAACGAACGATAAAGCGATGGACCGAGGGAACAAATCACGAATATTTCGTTCACAACACACTCAACTGGACAAACCTGTTATATTTAATGGATGTAATACTCTGACGCATGATGCTCGTAATAACTGATGTTTATTTGATACCGTATTGGATGAAGAGCGGAAATCTGTGTTTATCATTTTCAATTTGTCATGACGTAAGAAAATGAAATAGAGGAAGTGTTGTCGTTGTAGATTAATCAGGAGAATATATTAAACGATCATAAGAACAAATCGAGTTACCAACGTTATTAATATTGATGTAATATAGGAGAATGCGTGCCATGCATTCTTTTTTTTCCTTTACACTTATTTATTACTTAACTTTCCATGGCACGGAAACATAATTAATGTTACCCAGTGAACAGTCGTGATGTGGCCTGCCATTCATCAGTACACAACTGGATTTAGGAAAGAGGTCTATACAAGCCGTTGTCTCTTATTAAGTTGCTCTAATAAGTTACGTATAGTCTTCAATGCACAGTTTTATTCGTCTATGATTTAATATGGTATAACTGGTTCCTTCCGGTAGGTGGCGATTTCGTTTAGTTGTTGTTAAGCCCTAAAGTTACACTGATAATACGATTGACTGGAACTAAGCACAAAGCTAGACAATGGGCTATCTGTGTTCTGCCCACCATGGGTATCGAAACCCGGTTTCTAATAGTGTGAGTCCGCAGACATACCGCTGTGAAACTTGGGTTACCCTAGAGCAATGGTTCCAACTTTTTCTCTTCGCGACCCTCTTTCAAACAGTAATAAATTTTGTAAAATAACTTTTGAATGTGCTGAAGTCATTGAAAAAAAATGTTTTTGTTGTACATGATGTGTAACTCATTTACAGTAAAACCTAAATCTATGGAACGCAAACGGTTTTCATTTCCTTCCATAAATATTTTAATAAATTGAACAAAATTAAAATGTAGATAAAAACTATAGAGTCTGGAAAGTGGAAAACACATCATTGCCAAATTTATCTCGCCAAAGTATATCGTGAATTCATAGATTCGCGAACCACCAGTTGGGAAACACTGCCCTATAGAATGCCACTCGTAAAACTGTTATAAGTTTTTATGTAGAAGGGTTCATATCGTGCATCACGTTCGTTTACACATATCCATTACACTCTGTTCTTATGGAAGACTATTCGAAGATCCCTAATTTCCAGCTATGTTTATTATCCAGTATTTTTCCTATTTCCAGATTAAAACTGTATCTCTGTTCAATTAAATTTCGTTATATTTTTAATTATAAAAATTAACGACCCAAAACAAAGTCAGCTAATGTTTTATAAGTTAAATGTCTTGTAAATTCTGATATCAAACAGCTTATACATATGTGTGTGTCTATAGCTTTATATTTCGCTACAGTATTCTTATTAAGCGTAGCACTTAATATATTTTTCTTCCTAAACATTCATCTCTAGCAAGAAAATATCGATCCAGTGTCCAAGTTAATCTCACCTTCGACCTGGTTTAAAATCACGAGACTCTAATTGATCTCTGGAAAGTTCTGGACTTTATATCAACATGATTGTTATAAACACATTCCACGAACTCTGGACATTAACATAACGTTTTCTCAGCAGCAAACGCCCCATTTCATGACTTTTTTGACATTTTAATAAGCGGCATTCAAACAAAAGGCTTTGGAATTCAAAGCACTTGATCATAGTACATAAATTATACTGTGCATAAAGGATATGTTGTAATGTTGATACAACGCAAGATATAAACATCGGCTCGTCCCATGTCTAAAGACAAGTCTACAGAAAAACAAATACAGACGACAAGCACATTAGATTAAAATGTTTTTTTGAATCCTCACTCCTCGTTACAGACCATGTCACAAGGTCAAGTCGTAATATATCTGACGTCCGAGGTATCAACAATAATCCTACAGCATAGTTATCATTGAAAAAAATCTCTATTGCATCGATGTCATGTCCAAACTTCAACATCCTCATCCTTAAAATTTCCATAATCCATTTCATGTACCAAAAGAACGGTTTTCTAGCATCCGTTTTAACACTTTGATTACACAGAAATATATAGGATCACTTCCGGTAACTCGACCAGTACGTTTTCTTACGAAATACCACGAATTCTCGTTTCATCCTCTATCTGACTGAAGTAAGCGGTTATTCACTGGATATATCGAGAAAGCAGCTTTTATATGCGTAAATTATGTCGATTTTACAGGTTGAAATCCTTCAAAAACGGGTAGATTGCTTTTACCACTGACGTTTGTGTCCGTAGATCTTATTTCTTAGAAAATGTTGCACTTTACTTATCGTGGCTAGAATACGATTTGTCACATGGTCCTGGTACCCCAGGTTGATCCACATTATTTTGTTTGCCAATGCCATTAAGTAAAACTGGAATGCCATTCCAGTCTTAAAAATCCTTGGTTCCCTATCTGAATACATCTTTATGATTTTCGTATATGAATATTTAGCGTCAGAAAGTACTAATACCTATTATTCCTCGAGACAATCAATTTCAGGTAACATAATACTACAAAAGAACGCCAAACAAGGCCAGAATGTCCCATTCCACTCAGGGTGCACATCGGCTGTAAAAATCACGTGACATACTGAGTTGCATATTCAAAATATATTAAATACAACGTACTTTATACGTATTTAGTGCAGTTATTATACAAAGCATGGTGTTTATTCTTTAAGTGTTAAGATATGCTAGTGTTCAGCCAAACTGCATCAGTTCCGAGATCTTAATGTTATCAGAGTAATATCGGTACTACCGAGTTCTTTGTAATTCTTTTGTTAAACAGTCTGGTCGTTTTGTTTTTCCTGTACTGCTATGCAACGTGTTTGTATCTAAACTTCAAACAAGTCCAGAGCTCGAAATGCAACTATGATACCAGCTCTTCGAGATAGTCAATTAGATCGTTAGGAAGTAAATATGCACACTGTTAAAGATTTTGTTGTAGCTTGACAGTTTATTCACTGGTGGCAGAGTTACTAAAATATACAAACTGTGGTTATAGTAGACTAATAAACTATAAAATAATACAAAGTATGGTTATAGTAGACCAATAAACTATAAAATAAATGATATAAACTGTGGTTATAGTAGACTAATAAACTATAAAATAAATGATATAAACTGTGGTTATAGTAGACTAATAAACTATAAAATAAATGATTTAAACTGTGGTTATAGTAGACAAATAAACTCTAAAACAAATAATATAAAGTGTGGTTATAGCAGACTAATAAACTATAAAATAAATGATATAAACTGTGGTTATAGTAGACTAATAAACTATAAAATAAATGATATAAACTGTGGTTATAGTAGACTAATAAACTCTAAAACAAATAATATAAAGTGTGGTTATAGCAGACTAATAAACTATAAAATAATACAAAGTATGGTTCTAGTAGACTAATAAACTATAAAATAAATGATATAAACTGTGGTTATAGTAGACTAATAAACTCTAAAAAAAAAATATAAAGTGTGGTTATAGCAGACTAATAAACTATAAAATAATACAAAGTATGGTTCTAGTAGACTAATAAACTATAAAATAAATGATATAAACTGTGGTTATAGTAGACTAATAAACTATAAAATAAATAATACAAACTGAGGTTATAGTAGACTAATAAACCCTAAAATAATACAAAGTATGGTTATAGTAGACTAATAAACTATAAAATAAATAATATAAACTGAGGTTATAGTAGACTAATAAACCCTAAAATAATACAAAGTATGGTTATAGTAGACTAATAAACTATAAAATAAATAATATAAACTGTGGTTATAGTAGACTAATAAACCCTAAAATAATACAAAGTATGGTTATAGTATACTAATAAACTATAAAATAAATAATATAAACTGAGGTTATAGTAGACTAATAAACCCTAAAATAATACAAAGTATGGTTATAGTAGACTAATAAACTATAAAATAAATAATATAAACTGTGGTTATAGTAGACTAATAAACCCTAAAATAATACAAAGTATGGTTATAGTAGACTAATAAACTATAAAATAAATAATATAAACTGTGGTTATAGTAGACTAATAAACCCTAAAATAATACAAAGTATGGTTATAGTAGACTAATAAACTATAAAATAAATGATTTAAACTGTGGTTATAGTAGACAAATAAACTCTAAAACAAATAATATAAAGTGTGGTTATAGCAGACTAATAAACTATAAAATAAATGATATAAACTGTGGTTATAGTAGACTAATAAACTATAAAATAAATGATATAAACTGTGGTTATAGTAGACTAATAAACTCTAAAACAAATAATATAAACTGTGGTTATAGCAGACTAATAAACTATAAAATAATACAAAGTATGGTTCTAGTAGACTAATAAACTCTAAAACAAATAATATAAACTGTGGTTATAGTAGACTAATAAACCCTAAAATAATACAAAGTATGGTTATAGTAGACTAATAAACTATAAAATAATACAAAGTATGGTTATAGTAGACTAATAAACTATAAAATAAATAATACAAACTGTGGTTATAGTAGACTAATAAACTATAAAATAAATAATACAAACTGTGGTTATAGTAGACTAATAAACCCTAAAATAATACAAAGTATGGTTATAGTAGACTAATAAACTATAAAATAAATAATATAAACTGTGGTTATAGTAGACTAATAAACCCTAAAATAATACAAAGTATGGTTATAGTAGACTAATAAACTCTAAAATAAATAATAGAAACTGTGGTTATAGTAGACTAATAAACCCTAAAAAAATAATACAAAGTATGGTTATAGTATACTAATAAACTATAAAATAAATAATATAAACTGAGGTTATAGTAGACTAATAAACCCTAAAATAATACAAAGTATGGTTATAGTAGACTAATAAACTATAAAATAAATAATATAAACTGTGGTTATAGTAGACTAATAAACCCTAAAATAATACAAAGTATGGTTATAGTAGACTAATAAACTATAAAATAAATAATATAAACTGTGGTTATAGTAGACTAATAAACCCTAAAATAATACAAAGTATGGTTATAGTAGACTAATAAACTATAAAATAAATAATACAAACTGTGGTTATAGCAGACTAATAAACCCTAAAATAATACAAAGTAAGGTTATAGTAGACTAATAAACTATAAAATAAATAATACAAACTGTGGTTATAGTAGACTAATAAACTATAAAATAAATAATATAAACTGTGGTTATAGTAGACTAATAAACTCTAAAATAAATAATGGAAACTGTGGTTATAGTAGACTAATAAACTATAAAATAAATAACTATTGTTACTTAGTTTTACAATTAGTTAAAATAATGCAAAATCACTGTGTATTATCGTAATGGACAACGTGTTCTTGTGGTTGGTAGTGAAATTCGAAAGTTGATGATTGGCGTAAAACTGCTACAAAAAACACGATCCTAATTCTCGTTCAGAAGGCGCGTTATGTAAACCTCGGTCATATCCTGCAATTCATTCAGAGAAGAGAAGTCCTATTGGTTCGTCCTATTGACTAGCCGTCTTTACGCTAGTTTATTCAAATAAAAAATGGCTATGCGCGCGAAGCACTTTTATAGTTTTACGCAAATATACGAAAAAAAAAACCCAAAATAATTATCATTATGTTTCACATTACCTTCACTCTGAAAACATACTGTTGTTAAGTTTTTACAAACTTGTTTCATTTCTACTGTATGTATTATTATTAATTATTTATTTATTGTTCCGGTGTGTGTTGTACTAACAGACTGAATCTTGTGTTGTTGTTTTTTGGATGTTTGCAAGATGTCAGCGTTGATATATAGAAATGCATATGAAATCTGACACTCTCTGGCTGCATTCATTAAAGGGTAAGAAAGAGTATTGCACACTCATATCGCTTATCAGTTAATGTGTAGCTTCATGCACACACACATACATATTTCTGTGTGTAATCCTGTTGGACGTCCTTCACAGTGATTTGATATATTACATAAAACTGAATTTGTTTACACGCACGTGTATGTATATTCACAATAAAAAGAATTAAACTAGCATAACGCTCTACTTTATGAAACTTGTGTTAGTCCAGATGTAAGTTTTCAAATTATTCTATGTAATTTCAGCTTATTTTGTCATAACAAATAAATATAACTAAAATTATACCTGTTTGTTTAGAAACAGAGTTTACTGAAATCACCCTTATACTAATTATTTATTTTTGTCAGTTAAAATGTCTAGGTATTTGACACAGAGGTTTACAGATTATCTGATTTCTTTCAATTCCCATCTATCTATCTGCGTACATAAAAAGAGTGATATACGTACAGTGGTAAAATAATACACGGTTCTTGTACGAAAATGAAGAAAGAAAATGAAAGCCTATAAGAGAAATATTGAAAAAACGTGTTCTTGTCTGAATCAATTAGTACGAAGAAGAAGGCTTGACTTCACTGTCTCCAATGAAGAGAACAATATTGGAGGCAGCTATATAATTTTCTTGGCTTACGGAGCTCCCATCTCACTAGGTGGTCCGGTTGTTTTCTTTTTTTACCGGATCACTAACAGATGGGTTTTAAATGTATTTAATAGACTAGCTTTCTGCTATGTTGTCCCTGGAAGATTAGTAAGTTGGACAGACAGAGTAGAGGGTCAGAGGACGAGGGTATGCCATTACGTTTCATGTCTTCCTGCGTTAAACAAACAAAACTTTCCAAGTTAATGCTGTGTAAGCTATATAGCTGCATGCGGACGTCAGCAGATATTAAGTGTTAGTGTTGGTGTAAGTGTATTATTTTAAGAAGAGTTTTTTTTTATCTTGTTTTCCTTTTCTAAGCAGCACTAAAAATAATGAATTAATAAAATTACATTGGTACTACAAGTATATTTCCAGAATGTCTTACACGCTTGTCTTCATTCAAATTTCCTTGCATAAAGTAAGATGCTAACCTGTGAATTATATTAAAAGTAATCAAGAGAAGATATTCTAAACTAAATATAACACGACTCCATTTGGTATTTGGTCTTTCACCAACATTAACCTACACCCCATCTCACCGTGATTATGCCTTCCGGTGGGTTAGTGTCAAGAGAAGAATTTGGAGTTTAAGTATCTTTTATGTACAGTTCTATCTCATTATGATTATGTTCCCCGGTGGGTCAAAAGTAAGTTCATGGACCTAATATACTAAAATTCAGGGTTCGATTCACGCGATGGACAAAGCGCAGTGAGGCAATCGTGTAGCTTTGTACAAAGAAAACAACTCTGTGATTATCCTAATATGACGCCCTCTTCAATGTCTCACAAATATTCGTATTTTTGAAGTATTTCCAGCGCTAGTTATTATTTTAGCTCGTAAGGGCTTCTGTTTGATTTGTTTGAATTCACTGCAAAGCTACACAAGGGCTATCTGCGCTACTTTTCCATAATTTAGCAATGTAAGACTAGAGGGAAGGCAGCTAGTTATCACCACCCTCTGCCAGCTCTTGAGCTACTCTTTTATAAATGAATAGTGGGATTGACCGTAACCATTATAACGCTCCCACGGCTGAAAGAGCGAGCATGTTTAGTGTGATAGGAATTCTAACCCCGAGCGCTCTAACAACCTGGCGAAGTCGAGCAAAGGGCTTCTGAAAGCCTAGTTATTGTTTCAGTAGGTGACTAGTCTTTTAAGCTTGTTAACGGGTCACGAAAATTCTATATGGACCCTGGGGATTAATTAATTCAGACTGTTCGTGTTGGAGTTTTAGCTAAATGGTACAAAATTAATTCTCAAATTATCTTTGCAGCCTAAAGAAATAGTATAGAGAAGCATCGTATGTGAATCGTGTATTTGCCACTTGCTACAATAATTTCACTTGTTAAGAGTTTTTACGATAAAAATCACAGGTGGTATTTTGTCTGTATACCATTAAAAATCACAGAACAAGTATTACTTTGGCTGCAGACCACGCTCTCTGCTATCACAGCGGTAAGTCTATGGATTTACAACGCTAAAATCAGGGGTTCGATTCCCCTCAGTGGGCTCAGCAGATAGCCTGATGTGGCTTTGCTATAAGAAAACACACTTTGGCTGCAGACCAACAAAAATCACAGAACAGATGGCATTTTTGCTGTAGACCAATAAGAACCACAGAACGGGTAGTTTTTTGACTGTAGACCAATAAGAAGGGAATATCCTGAAGAAACAATGAGATCAACAAGTTAGTTTAGAGCGGTATCGATTATAAAAAGGAAAAGGACGGAGGGAGATTATTTAACATTAGTTGATGAAGACTGAAGCACATCGATTACTAAGTGCCATCTGTCTGCTCTTCATCATCGTTCAAAGTTGATGATGATTTTTGTTTGTTTTAAAACAAAGCCACATTAAGTTATCTTCTGTATTCACTGTGGCGAATCTAACTCCGGATTTTAGCGCCGTAAGTCCCTAAACTCACCACTTACCGCCAGGGGACAATGATGGCGGTAATGCATTGCTAAATCCTATTTGATGATTACAGAACACTGCAGATCCCTCTGTGTGTCTGTACTTCTGTATGAAAAAGAAATACACAACGAAATTTATATTCTACATGTAATGTCTGAAGAATTTATTGTTGTTTTTTTCAGTTTGGTTAGGTTTGTTTGTTTGTTTTTTTTTTGAAGTTCGCGCAAAGCTACACGAAGGCTATCTGCGCTAGCCGTCCCTAATTTTGCAGTGTAAGACTAGAGGGAGGGCAACTAGTCATCACCACCCACCACCATCTCTTGGGCTACTCTTTTACCAACGAATAGTGGGATTGACTGTCACTTATTAATTCCCACACGGCTTAATTGGCGAGCATCTTTGGTGCGACGAGGATTCGAACCCGTGTCTCACAGATTACACTTCGTTAGATATCTATACTTTTAATTGTAATTTTATGGTATTAAAATTGTAACGGATGAAATTTTAGCATTACGATATATGTCGACTTCTAACTGTTTTAAAATATTGAAACTGAACCTGTGAAGTAAACCGTGGTTGGGATGAGGGAATTGGTCGTGGAATGGCAGTCATATGACTGGAAGCATTATTTAGAGACCCATACAAATGTAACACCCAAGGAATTATCCATGAATTTGTTGGTAAGTATGAAGCGTTTGATACTGAATGTTTTATGTTTAAAAAGGTAGATATCAAGAGATACTATGTAATCACTGGTTTCTAAATACGGCTAACAGCGACATCAACATAACTTATAGTATATATATGCTTTACATGAAAACTGTATACTGTTAAGTTGCACCAAAGTAACCATTCATAGATGATGAACTTATCGGTGTTTTCAACTGAAAGGCATCTTATGCGAAACCTGGGTTCAAAAATCAGGGCAGAGATTTCTAGAAAAAAGTTCAGGCGTAACTCTTGATGACGAGAAATCGAGTTGAAATAGAAATGTATTTCAGAACGGCTGGTATGGGTATTAACACTTTTATTGATAAGCAGAGAACAACGTTTCGACCTTCCTAGGTCATCTTCAGTTTAACCTGAGATAAATTCAGGCGTAACTGTCTTCAGTTCTAAACAGAGGAAAGGTCATTAGTTATTCTGTTCTCACAGTTGAAAAAGCTTGTGTGTGTGTGTGTGTGTGTTTTCTTATAGCAAAGCCACATCGGGCTATCTGCTGAGTCCACCGAGGGGAATCGAACCCGTGATTTTAGCGTTGTTGAAAGAGCGAAGAGTTTTTAATAGCACATCACGACTCGAGCCTTGAACCTTTCACACTCGGTTTCGCTTTACTCCCAGCTTTAACGAATGAAATATATAAGCACAGTGTCAACTGATCTAAACATACATCAATGGGTACAAGTACTGGATCGTAAAGAACAAAGTATTGTTTCTTTGTTTGAAATTTCGCGAAAAGCTACACGAGGACTATCCGCGTTGGCTATCGCAAATTTAGCAGTGAAAGATTGAAGGGATGGCAGCTAGTCATCACCCCCCACTGTCAACTCTTGGACTACTCTTACCAACGAATAGCGGAATTGACTGTCACATTATAACGTTCCCACGGACAAGCATGTTTGTAGGACGGCGATTTGAGCTCGCGACCCTAACTTAGAAAGTTAGTTAAGCGTCCTAATCACAAAAGTAATGTTCCGACGATGTGAAAACTAATAGGTAATGGTTGTTTTTTTCTTCTTTTTTTTTTTTTCCTTCTATAAACATACTTTGGTACTTCTAATACACGTCAGCAGAGAGGTTGTGTCGATAAAAAACAACAAAAACTATTGCTACTGGTTGCTAAGTTTTTAGCAAAAATCTAAACAACACGATTGCGATCTCTCCACCGCGAGGTATATAACCTTGGTTGTCAGTGTTGTAAGTCCGGAAGTTGCCACTAAAGAATTGTGTCTGAAATCCAGTTAGATTTCTGCGTTTTCCTTTAATACTATAAATATCAGAATTCAAATGAAAACTGTCATGAAATAGCAAAGGTAATATCCTGGGGGTGAAGCGAGGTGGGATTCACTGTCGACCAATTGGGTTACTTTACGCCTAGCTTTGACATACCTTATCCTTTTACCGACATTTGTGTGAACTAAATAAACATCCCTTTAACTTTATCTAAGATGACCAGCAAACAGTAAACGATTTCAATTATCAAGAGTTTAAACAATTCCTCGAAATCTCTTTATCGCCGACCCTCAAGCTCCATTAAATTATTGCGATTTTGACCGGATAGATGGCGCTGCTACGGGATCATTTCATTGGTTTGGTTGGTTTTGAATTTCTCGCAAAGCTACACGAGAGTAATCTGCGCTACCCGTTCCTAATTTAGTGGTGTATGACTAGAGAGAAGGCAGCTAGTCATCACCACCCACTGCCAACTGTTGGGCTACTCTTTTACCAACAAATAGTGGGATTAACTGTAACATTTTAACATCCCCACGACTGAAAGGGCCAACATGTTTGGTGTGACGGGGATTCGAACCCACGACCCTAAGATGACGAGTCGAGTGCCTTAACCACCTGGCCATGCCGGGCCCACCCGATCGGTCTGACATTACAAGACGACTTTACTCTGTCGCGATGAGCAATCATGGCTTGAGAAATGACAACTTGAATTTAAATCTGACCACTACAGAAGTTATGCTGAGGATAGTTTTGTCTCTTTTCTTACGAAAGAGCATGCGCTCAGATCTCTCAAGTGTATCCAATTCTTTTCATGCTAACACTAAGAGGTGATTCTAACAGGAACAAAAATCGCTGTATTTATATTTGAAATATACGAGTCGCTAGAATATTTTCTCGTTTCTAATAACGTATTGATACTATTTTTTTTCTGGTTTATAAACGCGTTGCATTATCTATAAGGTTACGCAACCCTGTGTGATTTTCATAAGATAACCGTTCATAAAGCTAACATCCAATAGCCATGCACGTTCAGTTACTTCGTTAGGGTCCTTCTCTAACTTTAAACTTACATAGAGGTCGAAGTTTCTAGTATATGATAAAGTTATCTTGTTTATTGGAGCCAACTCCAGCTTGGACTGGGTGTGTTCATTGCCTCTTTCACGTTATAACTGATGTATATTGGAATATTCATTCTTTTTCGCATTCGTATTTTGTTTGGAACTAAGCACAAAGCTACACAGTGGATTATCTGTGCTCTGCTCATCAAGGATATCGAAACCCGATTTCTAGCAATGTGAGTCCCCAGAAATACCGCTATGCCTCTGGGGAGGTGTGGGGCTTTTCGCATTGGTGAAATAAGCTACAATAAGTCAGGACCTGGTTATGTAAAATAATCTTCCGACAGAGACGACCAGATAATAATGATAAACGAGCTGGTTCACAAGTAACAAATAGTTACTTGCTTTTACAAGTAAACGTTAGTTCTGACAAAAAACAAAGAACATTATTGTGACGACAAGATATTGATAGAGGCTTTTGTAACCTAACTACCCCTTAAACAGTGTCTAATATGTCTTCCCAACAATATCTCATAGCCTGACAGTTGGCCTTAATGTTTCAGTCGTGCTGCGGACCTCATTGAGTCTACAGCTCAAAATAACGATGTTCTATGAGCAAAGACAGATTACAATAATTTAATGGATAGCTCACGTAAAATCATTTGATAAATTATACAATTAATACTGTAAATCTCAGATACGAATATCATTGGTAAGATTTGTTTGTCGGTTTAGAATTAAGCACAAAGTTACACTATCTGTAACTATTTGTTATCTGTGCTCTGCCCACCACGGGTATCAAAACCCGGATTTTAGCGGTGTACATCCGCAGACATACCTCTGTGCCACTGGGGAGGTCACTGGTAAGAATTCGTCAGAGTATTAATTAGCATTCTCTCTTCCCCTCCAATGAAGTCTGTAAGTTTAAGATATAATAGTGACACACAACTCTTTGTCACTGAAAACTATTCAGACGTTAGAACTAAGGATATGTAAATGATAGCCCTTCCTTCTGAGGAATGGAACACAAGGATAGTGACCCTCAAAACGATATTCCGCTGGACACTGTAATTCAGTGAGGCAAAATATTGAACTTACAACTGTGAGTGTTAAAAGAAGCGATAAAGCCAAGTTGTTAAGGCACTCGACTCGTAATCTAAGGGTCGCAGGCTCGAATCCCGGTTACACTAAACATACTCGCCGTTTCAGCCGTGTGGGCGTTACAATGTGACAGTCAATCCCACTATTCGTTGGTAAAAAGAGTAGCTCAAGAGTTGGCGGTAGGTGGTGATGACTAGCTGTCTTCCCTCTAGTCCTTCGTGCTAGTTCAGATAGCCCTCATGTAGCTTTGCGCGAAATTCAAAACAAACCAAACCAAATTCTTCAAACACTGCATGGAATTTTCCAGTTGGATTGTATTACCTCAGTTGTTTTTCTTCTAGATACAGCTGTTCATTTAATCATTTTAACACAGGAATCGTCTTCTACTGATGATTTATTTTTAGGTTAAAAATAATTTGAATTTACCGGTTTAAGAGGGTGTCACATGGAGCCATTATGTACTGTTCTATTTTTAGTTCGCCGGTTGCAAGAGAACAGGCAGATCTGTCTACAATAAAATGCCAGTTTTATGGCTGGGAACATTATTTAAAGACCAAACAAAACTAAAACCTAACCAACTGTCTATTTCCATCACACATACAGGAAATGCACCCACCCAAACCACAAATATGTTTAGTTAAGTTCAAAGGTATTGCTTTAACACAAGTCCTTATTAAGGTGATGTTAGCAATGCGCAAATATTGTTTTAACCTAGGTGACTCTAACAGTGCACAAATATTAATTTTATATAAGTCATTTTCAAGTAACGTTAGCCACGTACAAACGTAACTGTTTTAGCTTAAGTCACTGATGACGTAATGTCATATACGTAATGTATATGAATTATTAAATGGTATATAATTGAACAATGTATAATAACCGTTTTAATTATATCACATAAAGTGAACTAAATATACAGAAATTGAAGAAAAAATTTGATGATATGGGATCTCATGGTACTTAGTACCTGTTCATAGTGCCGATTTCTCCAAGCTCGTTCATTTCTTTGCCTGTGTTTTCTCTAGTCTAGATAGGGACACTGGGAATCTCGTTAATTCGTTTATGCGCGTCACTAATTAGGCATCTGGCTACCTAAATGTCACCCAACAATCTCATATTTTAACCCTCCTCCAAAAAAAAATTCTTTTCGGTTAAATAAAGTTTCATGTTTGGTCTTCCAGTGCTATCGTGGTGGTTTGATTTGTTAAAAAAAAGAAAAGCACTTTGCTAACAAGTGCTCGTGTGTTAACCCTATAGCTCAGCTGGTATAGCACTCGTCTAACGAGTGACAGGTTTGTTGCGAGAGAAAAAAATATTAACACAAGAGACATCGGCGCTCATCTAGTGGCCGCCCTATAACCCTGAGATAAGGCCCCGAGGACGTCTCTTATTTTTAAAATGGAAAACAAAAAAATATATAATTCGAGTTGTAAAGAATTGAAAATAAGAAGCAACTTGCTTACAATTGCTGGTGGGTTAATCCTTTAGCTCAGGTGTTAGAGCACTCCGCTTAACAAATGAGACCCCAGAAACGTAAAAATACGTAGTAAAACAAAGAATGTTCATCGTTAAGTTAAATAACAATCCGCTTCGCGATATAATAAATACAAACCAGATAAGGTAGCAGTAGAAAGTTTCGAAGCAAACGATTAATATTTAGGCCTCAGGGTTCTATTGTAGCCTACCTTATTTCTACAGTAATAAAACCGAGGGAAAAGACTAAACGCATGAGAAAATCGAGGACTTGTGTTATAATTACTTACCTCGAGCGATTCTTGTATTAGAGTACAACTACCTCACGTGGCCTTCCCTTGATTCTTGTATTTTTATAATATCATCATTATCTTTGTTATATGGTGTGCTGAAAAGCCACGACTAGTTAGTTGTTAAGATTTCTTATAATTTATAGAGGGTACCAAACAAATCCAACGTTCCTCTGTTGAGCGATTCGAAGTTACAAGCTACTAAGACGCTGATGAAATACAGTTCTCTCGTCCGTCAGTATTTTCGTATTCACTTTTGCTGTTATGACTCAAAATTCGATTTTTTCTAACGCAGTCGTCGAAATTCTGTGGGGTGAAACATGACTGTACGTGTGTGGTTTATTTACAGTCAATTCTTTAAAAACCAGAAAAAGAAAATAACGATGCAATTTGGCCAAATACGTGACAGTCTCATCTGAAGGAGCGAACTTCAAACTATCAGCCAATTAGACAGCAGTTAATTCTACTGGTTAACTCACATAAAATAGTCTAAGAGGTTTTGGTTCCATTAGGCTTAGCATGCGGTATGCCTATTCTCCTTTCTGAGTTTTACCGAACTTTTTTCTTCTTCTTTGCCTTTTGTTGTTGTTTTATTTTAAATATGACGACTATTTAGGTGTCATAAATATATTTCACTGCACAGAAACATGTGCATTTGAAAAGCGCTTTCGGCAGTTTACTTTGAGAAAAAATAAAGAACCAGAAACGCACAGTAGAACAAAAGTACTCTACCGTAACTAATGGTAACTCCAACTCGAGGACGACACAGCGCCACCTGCCACGATAGAATAAATAATATAAAGTGCGTCTAAATCAATCTATTTGTTCTGTTTGCTTTACAGTTCTTGGAAAGATCATAATTACGAAAAGAAAGAAAAAGTTCTCACAATTTTACTTGCATTATTTTGTTTTCCACGCTTCTTTTAAAAAAAACAACTATTAATTTGAAAAATATTCTACAGATACAATTTTTATTTGTGTATTTATATTTTATTTCTTAAATTTGTCATTGAATCTTTGGATTGCTTACTGGTTATGAAATATATAATCAAACATGTAGAAAAGTGTTCTTTCTTGACTCTACTTTAATAAAAAAACTTGAAAGTTACAAGCGAGTATTTGTTTCACAATATTCAAGGAAAGCTCCACAGAAGGCTATCCGCACATACGCATCTGTGATTTTAAACTGATAGGCTGACGGAGATAAAGCAGTTTCATAGTCAACACCCGTCAATTCTCAGGTTACTTTTGTCTTACAGTACACTTACGGGCAACAGCCCATAATCTCTCGGATTCACAGTCTGAGCACACTATTCAGTAAGCTACGCCCGGCCATCAAGATAGTAAGAAGCGCAAAGTTCCTAGTTGAGTCTCACGAGAAAGAACTACGCATATCGAATCTCTTTAGATCACTCTTTCATTGGAGTAGTCAGGTTTTCCACTAGCAGTGGGGGGTCAGAAAATTTTAAGGGAGCAAAATAAATTAAAAATCTGAAATTTATCTAATTGTTTAAATAAAATGTTCATTAAAACAAATCAAATCCAATGTAAAGTGTTTATAGAAGTTTATTCTTTTGTTAAATGATACAAAACGAGTTTATTACAAATAAAAGCTGAAAAATAATATATAATCAATATGCCTAGATTTTTCAGGGGGCCAGATCCCCTTGTCTACGCATTTCTATTTTTTGATTAATTTTCATATGACAATTTGTTTTCATCGTATGTACTTTACGGAGGGAACATAAAAAACAATGTTAAACTTAAAAAATATAGGTATAATCAAAGTATTCGCGCAACGCCACATGAGGACTATCTGTGCTAGCCGTTCCTAATTTAACCGTGTCTTATAAAGGTGAATATCAAAATCGTTCTTAAAATATGGTCCAACGGAATGTCGATAAGTCGTTTACAAAATTTCGTATTTTTAAAATTTTTTTTTTGCTTTTTGCAGTTATAAGAGGAGTGTGTGTGTGTTTTCTTATAGCAAAACCACATCGGGCTCTCTGCTGAGCTCACCGAGGGGAATTGAACCCTTGATTTTAGGGTTGTAAATTTGTAGACTTACTGCTGTACCAGGGGCGCAGTTATAAGAATATAAACTTCAAAAACTAAATTTTGACGACGTTAGGATTTCACTTTTGTCCTTTATGGTAAATACACAGTCTTTGTTCTCTGAGACAATTTAGTTTAGTAAAAACTTCAACTAAATTACAACTACAAATTAACGAAAGATATTGGTTTTAAATGTACACGGCTTTAACTTACACATCACTCTAGATAAAAAGACGGATTAGCATTTTTGGTCAAATCTTATGACTGTAACTATTGTGGTTACAAAACTTCTTCATTGCTGGTACTGTTGTGGGACTGGGTGAGACCAGAATAATTGATTTTGTTCATTTGTGACATTTACGAGATTTGCAACGCTAAAATTTGAGGTTCAAATCCCCCTGGTGGACAGATCACAAATAACCTATTGTGCAACTTTGCGCAAAAAACAAAAACACGAAAAGGATATTTTTCTTTAGTCTTTTTTTCGTGTTTGTTTCATTTCGAATTTTTTTCTTTGTTCCTTAAAACCAAAGTCCATTGGTTACCAAGTAAACGTTTATATTTTGTTGTTTAGGTGAACCTAAACCTGGTGTCAAAGAACTGTAGACAATGTAAAATATTTTCGCAACCCAAACGAGCCGTTTTTGCATATATATTTCTCTACAAGTGGGCTTTCTCGACATCACTGATAATTGTTTATGACCCATCGGTGTGTCACGTGGTCCATAACTAAATATCGGTTGTGACCCGCTGGTGATATACATGGTAGCGAACGTGTTAAGTCGTCTGTATACACCGCAAGTGTCTGTATCTGAAGTACGGAAGTCAAATGTTTCCCTTAGCGACAAAAACTCAGATAACGAATTGTCGCTTTACTATGGTTTAGCCTTTTATCACGAAAAACGGTAGTGGCTCATAATAGGAATCACCCATTTGTTCTTCTTTTTATTATATTATTATTCCGCTAGTCAACAGCAAAAACAAGCGCATTTATTACAATCAAACCTGAGCGGGTATTACTAAACGGATCACTGAGCATTGCGTAAAGAACTTTTAAAGTTATTTCTCATTTTCATAAGCCAAAAATATAATCATAATTCTAGTGTAAACGATGTTTTCATTAATCCGCGAAGATAGTTTTCTTACAAATATCTGGTGGTAAACAGAAATTACCAGCCAATAAGCGAATAATGTTAGATTACTGAAACATGTAGTTATTCAATGCTTTGTACACTATACCATCGATGTCTTTAGGAAGCCAGCTTCTATAATGTGCATGAAGTGAAGGAGTAAAAAAATCAAAACGTAATATTAGGTTTTATTACATATATTTATAGAATGATTACTTTTATAAGACACAAGGACTTATTTAAAGCAATGTTTTAGATATACACCTTTTATTTGAAAAGGTTGCTTTCTATTGGTACAACTTTACACGATCTTAATAGGGGCTGTGTCTTAGTCTAGGCGTATATATTCCCATTGCTAAACATTATACACAGAAACTATAAATGTTCTTTATATTCTCAAACAGCTTCCTGACAATCTCGAGTTGCAGCTTAACATTTATTATCTCGAACTAATGCGATCAAATAGTCAATAGTTACAGTAAATCATCATGAACCATTTAATCTAATCACCCACAACAAATATATTTAAGCCATACTTTTAAAGATAACATTAAGCTTGTGATGATTGGCAATCCAAGGTATCAAATTATATTCCGCACTGCCTGATTACGAATTTTATAGATACTTGAGATGAAGTAGCCATTGTTAAAACTGACTATAACGGATGGTAAAAATCATTCATCGGAAGAGTGCGAACATGATGGGGTTTTTTAGGCGGAAGTGATAAAGAAAGTATGTAATTGTATGTTTTATTTAGAGAATGATAAATTATTCGTTTCAGATAAAGTATCCAGCAGCGACAGACCCTCAGAGTTTAGAATCATCACAACGAAAAAGAATCGTAAAAGTGTCATAACCCATTGTATTCTAAAGACGACTAATATGGGTATTGAAACTTTAATTAAAATAAAATACAGAACAACAGGTTGAACATGATCTAAGAAGATCTGGTTTGTTTTGAATTTTGCGCAAGCTACACGAGGGCTATCTGCACTAGCCGTCCCTAATTTAGCAGCGTAAGAGTAGAGGGAAGGCAGCTAGTCTTCACCACCCACCGCCAATTCTTGAGCTACACTTTTACCAACTAATAGTGGGATTGACCATCACATTATAACGCCCCCCACGGCTGAAAGGGCGAGCATATTTGGTGCAACCGGGATACAAACCCGCGACTCTCAGATTACGAGTCGAACGCCCTCCTGGCCATGCCGGGCCTGTCAATGATGGACACCAACAACGTTAAGAAACAAGATTATTTCTTTGTATAAAGTTAAGCACCACGCTATTTGTGTTCTGCTTACCACGGGTATCGAAACCCGGTTTCTAGCTCTCTAAGTCCTCAGACATACCGCTTTGTGTTCCCCGCTGGGACAGCGGTAAGTCTTCGGATTTATAACGCTAAAATCATGGGTTCGATTCCCCTTGGTGAACACAGCAGATAGCCCGATGAGGCTTTGTTATATGAAAACAAATACACACGCATATACCGCTATGATACTGGTGAAAACTAAATTATTTAAATTGTTAATTTAAACAGGGGAATTAGGATCTTAAAAAAAATCGCATAAAAACTTCAAAACACAAAACGTAAAAGCCGAATTTGCACATGGATCCACATAGACCAAAGTAACGTTCATGCCAAGTTTGGTAAATATTCATCAACAGGGGGTGAAAAACGCCGAAAAGAAATGCCCCCAAAAATTGTAAGATGTAAAATCCGAAACAGAAAATGTGTGTGTATCCCAAGACGGCTGGTATGGGTGTTAACACTTAACAAACTAAAGTAGAGAACAACGTTTCGACCTTCTTAGGCTATCTTCAGACTAACAAAGAGTTTGTAACTGACCATTGGTGGGCACATGTCTTAAGGACAAAAGTGTAAACGAATACCGAATTGTAGGAGGCGTTGCAGTTGGATGTTAGGTATTTAATTAGTACAGGCATAAAGGTGTTTCTTTATACTGGTTTAACTTTGGTTTTAGTTGCTATATAAGTAAGGCTTCTTTGATTTTGCGTTTGTTTTTATTTGTTTCCCTACTTAGTATCTGGGTGTTTTCTATGGTTATGTTATGTTTATTTTATTTGCAGTGTTCAAAAACGTGTGAAGGTGTTGTTTGTGTTATTTGAATCTAGTTTCCATTTTTCTGCTTATTTCTCCAATTTTGAAGTCGTGGCAGTTGTATTGTATTTTATAAATTATGTTGGTGTTGTGTTTGGCAGTGTAGTTTTTATGCAATATGGACTTTAGTTTTGTACCTGGTTTTTTAATAAATTTGGTGTTTACTGGAATGGTGTGTTTTGTTACTAGTTTTTTTTTTTCAAATTTTGGTTATTTTTCGGTAAATGAATATATGGTATACAGAGGTATAAGGTTCTGTGGTTTGTTGTATCTTGGAATTTATTGTTGTTTGTTTATTGTTGGTCTGGGTGTGTGCGTATAATTTTTTTAACGGTTATTGGAAGAAATGTGTTAATGTTGATGAAGTGTTGTTTTATTTTGTTGACGTCATCGTTAATTTTATCAGGTGAACATTGTGTTGTGACTGTGTTTATTTAGTGTCTTAATATGTTGAGATTTTGTTTTGTTTAATATGTTAAGTCCAACGGAATGTATAATCCAGTATGGGTGATTTTTCTGTGGATTTCTGTTTTGAATTGTGTATCAGTTCTAGTGATTTTGAGGTTAATAAATGCTATTTGGTTAGTTTTTCCTGTTCCCAGGTGAACTTAATGTTGGGGTGTATGGAGTTATCGTTGTTGAAAAACTAAGTGTGTGTTCTGTAGATGTGAATCCAGCAATTGTATCATCAACATACCTGTACCAGTATAGTGGTGGGTGCAAGTCTGAATTGATAGCTTGAGATTCAATCTGTGTCATAAAAAATGTTGGCTGCAACTGGTGACACGGGATTCCCCATACTTAGGCCATTTATTTGTAGGTAGTTTTGGTCATTGAACATAAAGTTAGTTTTGGTGGTAATGAATTCTATAAGGGTTGCTGCAGATGTGTATCAATAGGTTGGGGTCTTGGGTCTTGGATATAAAGTTTTAAAGCTATATTGCAGGTTTCAGTTGTTGGGACTTCTGTGAAGAGGGAGGTTACATCAAAACTGGTCATTAAGGCTTTATGATTTAGTTGATTAAGAATAGATTTGAAGTTAAAACAGTCTTTGAAAAAGGAGTCAGCTGATGTTACAAATTTAGAAAATGCTCATGCTGTGTATTTATTGTGGTTGTAGTTAAACGATTCATAGGCTGACATTATTGGTCGTAGTGGACAATCAGGTTTGTGAGATTTGGGAGTGCTGTACAGTTGTGGTGTGCGTGAGTCGGTTCTTACTTGGTAAAAATAAAGGATTTCTGAGCCTGTTTAATTGGTTATCATGTTTTTTGTTGGATTTATGTGTATTAGTTTAAATTTATATCTCATAAGATGTTCATTTTTCGAATGTATTCATTTGTGTTCATTATAACTATAGCATTGCCTTTACCTGCTTTTAGTATTTTTATGTTGTTTTCTTGTTTTAGGTTGTTTATAAAATTAATATATGTTCGTGTGAGGTTGTTTTTTTTTTAGTTTTCTTATCTGTAAAATTAAGCTGATGGTTTTGCGTGAAAATTCTCTGAAAAGGTTGTTAAGGATACTGGTTTGAGGTGTTTTGTGGAAAGAGATGTTTTCAGTTCTACCTGGAAAGATGCGTTGTTGGTTGTCGAAGTTGTCTTCTTTCCCGTGGTTGTTTTCCGTTATTTTGTTGGTGTTTTTAGTTTGTGTAAAATGGATCACCAGTCTTCTAGCTAGGTCTTCCAGACAGGCTTTCATTTCGACGGATAGAATATTTTAAGTGCTACTGAGAAGTTGAGTTCTTTGTTGAGCAGATGTATTTCTTCATTGCTTGATTGTCGGTCGGATCCGTTAAGCACGAGATTTGTTGTTGCTTTGTCGTGTTTTTTTTTTTCTGTTGTTGACACCTTAGTTTATCTAGTCCTTGTTGTGGCGGATCCTCTTTTCCTTGTCGTTCTTACTGTTGATTTGATTGATGTTGCTTTGTATGACCGCTTGGCTAGGATCGAACCTTGGACACCTGGCACTAGATAAACTAAGTGGTAAATAGATTTTTAAACAACAAAGTGTCTAATTTAAAGAATGAATATTAAGCTCTGCCTTTTTTTTCTTCGAACACGAGATATATTGTACTCCACAAGAGATGTTAAACACTTGAACTAAGTAAGATGTTAGCCCTAATAAAGTCCTCTTTAATAACCCAAACATCTACAGTGTCATCAAGTTAAAAAAAAATATATATATACATTTGTATAACAAGTAATTTAATTATGGGCCTCCCATGGTGTTGGGTGTGGTCCAATAAATAATGTTTTTACTCCATTGAAAATGTTTTTGTTAGGCTGTAAAGGAAAATGGTGCAAACACATCTGAGTTGATCTTAGTGACGTTATAATTGAGTAAAATGTTACTTTACATCTTTATATTCTTGTAACTTTATGTCTTTTTAGGGGTGGGTTATAAAGTTTTTCTTTCATTATTTGGGCCACATAAAAATTTAGGTAAAAAGAAGTTGAACGTAGGCAGATGTACATTATCGAATGTGTTATCTGGTTGAACGTAGGCAGATGTACATTATCGAATGGGTTATCTGGTTGAACGTAGATAGATATACATCATCGAATGTGTTATCTGGTTGAACATAGACAGATGTACATCATCGAATGTGTTATCTGGTTGAACGTAGACAGATGTACATTATCGAATGGGTTATCTGGTTGAACATAGACAGATGTACATCATCGAATGGGTTATCTGGTTGAACGTAGATAGATGTACATCATCGAATGAGTTATCTGGTGCTATTTAAATCTGTTTGTTCATTTGTTCCTCTCTTTTCAATAGATATTTGTTCCGGCATGGCCAGATAGTTAGGGCATTCGACTCGCAAACTGAAGGACGTGGGCTCGAATCTCTGTCAACGAAACATACTCGTCTTTCAGCCGTGGTGGCATAATAATGTAACAGTCAATCCCACTTTTCGTTAGTTAAAGAGTAGCCACAAAGTTGGCGATATGTGGTGATGACGTCTAGCCTTAACTGTTAAATTAGGGACTGCTAACCAACAGATTGCCCTCGTGTAGCTTTGCCCGAAATTAAAACAACCAACCAACCAAACAAACAAACAAACAAACAATAGATGTTTGTTCACTGGTTCTTTCCTTTTGATCCAGCGACTGCGTCAACTCAACAGGAATTAGCAATAAACCGATCGCTTTGAAATTACACTAAGGAAGACCAAATAAACTGACATGAGGGTATGCCTCACTTCCCAGAACCTCGACATGAGGGTATGCCTCACTTTCCAGAACCTCGACATATTTTTTGTTTTTCTGTCATGGGTTCTAACATATCTGGTATCTCAGAACATTACTGTATTTTTTCTGTATGGATTGTAAAAGTATGACTGGCTTTTCAGAATAATAATATATTTTCTTGGCTTTTCAGGGGGCATGTGTTCTGAATGTATGACTGGCTTTTCAGAATAATAATATCTTTTCTTTGGGGGCATGTGTTCTGAATGTATCACTGGCTTTTCACAATAATAATATCTTTTCTTTGGGGGCATGTGTTCTGAATGTATGACTGGGATTCTCCAAACGTTACTATTTCTTCTTTCCCGCCCCACTCCCATAGATTTTGAAAGTAAAGCTGACTTCTCAGAACATTACTGTGTTTTATTTTTTTCAATACGGGTTCCGAAAGAACAACTAGCTCTCTAATGCTGTACTGTTTGTTTTTTGCCATCAACTCTGAATGTACAACTGACTTATCAGATACTTACTGTTTTTGTTTTAATTTTTGTCTTGGTTCTGAAAGTTTCATGTCGGACACGATTTAAAGTTATATTCAAAAGATTGTAGTTTTTACTAGCCCTGTCTTGGAGGAGTGAGACAGGCGCTCTCTTCGTTCGCTAATGCTCCGAGGTTTATTCACTATCGCAGCCGGTGGTCCCTGTCACTGCAGCAGGATCGGTTGCACCGCCGAACGCTACGAACACATAGGGTGGGGACACTTCCAAAGCAAATTCGCACGTGCCGCGAGGTTTTTTGATGTACCGATGCATGTGTAACTAATTTTTAACCCAGTGAAGCACGTGCTTTTGGTGCTGTCTGTCAATGTTACTAGGTATGCATACGCTAACACTCCAGTCTGGTTCAGAACACTTATTTTAAGTAGAGTGCCGAGTAAGAAGCCAATATTGAGTTTTAAAAATAACGTGCTTTTCTTCTCTCTGTGTGTGTCTTTTAAATTCTTAAGAATCGCAGTTTTCATTTCTTAATCCGATCTTTGCTCACTTGTAGTATTTGTCTGCCTAAGTAATGCTTTTAATGAAGATTTTCCTTCCATGATTTTTCTCTCTAATCTTTCATGCACAGACAGATCTGAGAAACAATCACCCAATCCAACAGTTTTAGAAACTCTCATGTGTATTTAACGCAGTTTGTGTTTTTTTGCTTTGTTTTCATGAATTTCGCCCAAAGCTGCTCGAGGGCTATCTGCGCTAGCCGTCCCTAATTTAGCAGTGTAAGACTAGAGAGAAAACAGCTAGTTATCATCACCCACCGCCAACTCTTAGGCTACTCTTTTACCAGCGAATGGTGGGATTGACCGTAACCTTATAACGCCCCCACGGCTGAAAAAGGGCAAGCATGTTTGGGGCGACCGGGATTCGAACCCGCGACCCTCAGATTACGAGTCGAACGCCTTAACACACCTGGCGATGCCGGACCCGTAGTTTGTGAGTCTCATATGTACCAATAAATTCTGTGACGTGAAATACCAGCAATATCAATGTTGAATGTTATTTTTCGGTGAGTTGCTGCATTTAACTTCTAGAAGAAATTATTTTAACGTACTAGTATGAAAAATGAAATTACTCCATTCTTTACCAGAAATGATAGAAGCACAGGATAGTCCAAACGAGTCCATGATTGTTCTTCTTTGATATTTAATGATTTGAAGTTTAACGTCTCGATAACATTAAAGAGAAAATCAATTACTTTAGTGTGTGTTTTTTGATCACATCGAGCTTTGTGCTGAGCCCACAGAGGGGAATCGAACCCCTGATTTTATCGTTGTAAATCCGTAGACTTACTGCTGTACCAGCGAGGGACTTAAAACAATGAAACGTATTTTCGTCCTAAAGCCTGGCGAACAGGGTTCGAATCCCTGCGATACAGCAAAATACTTTCCCTCCTCCTGTGAGCTATGGGCCGTGTTATAAGGTTGAGTCAGGCCAAGTATGGCCAGGTGGTTAAGGTACTCGACTCGCAATCTGAGGGTCATGGGTTAGAATCCCCGTCGCACCAAACATGCTCGACCTCTCAGCCGTTTCTGTTTTTAAGGAGAAGTCCCGTATGCTGGCATTCGGTGCATTCTCCGTTACTTCGCAAATGACTTCTGCGCATTACTTGTTGGATTCTTAAAAAGCTTATTTTGTGTATCTTAAAATGTGAGAAGTAGGTAGGAGCTATCAATATTATTCTGTAACCAGATATTTCGGGACCTTGAACTACTATAATAACAGCTTTATAGCTGTTGTTAAAAGTTACAGTCGTAGTGACGTAAATTTTTTTTCAGACATGTGTATATAATTAACGATCCCTTAACTTATGATGACTGAAGACTGAGATGTCGCTACATATATTTTACAACGTAGTAAGAGGCTCGCAAAACAAATAATTCAGACACCAGCCTATATCGTGACACTGTTGTCAAGGCAACGAACAGGCTATTGTTGGGATTGTGTCACAAAAGCATGCTCCCATTATCATTCTTTCTTTTAGTAACATTCCCTCGAGTAAAATACAGGAAATTCCCTCCTTCTGAAGCTTTTGTTCTTGTTTTTTCTTCTTCGTTCTTATCTCGTGGGAACACAAAACCCTAAAAATTATAGAATAATTCTATTGTATAGCTCTTTATAACAGAAACGGACATAAAGCTAAACGTAGTACACTGAGATGAAAAGATAGAGAGATTGGAATGGGTAGACAAATAAAAGGAATCATATATATGAAACGAATACGACAGACGAGAAAAGCCTATAAGAGATATGTTGCTCTAGCCAATAGGCCTAACGTATATTTTATTATTTATCTCACTTCTAGCCTAGGAAAAGCAGGTATTATATGAAATTCGGTTTAGGATTTATTTCAGTAAAAATTTAATGATGTTAGTATGATATTAACTTTGCCCAACGTTTCTATTTCATGGTTTCGCACAGGTCTGTTTCAATTAATAGCCACAAAAAAGATTTTACGGACATGAACATTTCAGGAGAACGAAAAGGTTATACAAACTGATACTTAAGACCAGAAAAAATCTATTATCTAACTGACTTTATGAGCTGCTCTATTTGTAGTCAACCTTGCAAGAACAATGTAGTAACCACAGAAACAACACTTGTAAGCAACCTTCCAAGAACAATGCAGAAACAACAGAAACTTCTCTTGTAGTCAACAACGCATAAACAATGTAGTAACTACAGAAACTTGACTTGTAGTTAACACTGCAAGAACAATGTTGTAACTACAGAAACTTCACTTGTAGTCAACACTAAAACAACAATGTAGAAACAATATAAACTTCACTTGTAGTCAACCTTGAAAGAACAATGTAGTAACCACAGAAACAACACTTGTAATCAACCTTGCAAGAACAATGTAGTAACCACAGAAACTTCATTTGCAGTCAACACTACAAGAACAATCTGGAAACAATAGAAAGTTCACTTGTAATGAACACTGCAAAAACAATGTAGAAACAATAGAAACTTAACTTGTAGTCAACACTGCAAGAACAATGTAGAAACAATAGAAATTTCACTTATAGTCAACACAGCAAGAAAAATGTAGTAACCACAGAAACTTCACTTGTAGTGAACACTACAAGAACAATTTAGAAACAATAGAAACTTCACTTGTAGTCAACCTTGCAAGAACAATGCAGAAACAACAGAAACTTCTCTTGTAGTCAACAACGCATAAACAATGTAGTAACTACAGAAACTTCACTTGTAGTTAACACTGCAAGAACAATGTTGTAACTACAGAAACTTCACTTGTAGTCAACACTGCAAGACCAATCTAGAAGCAATAGAAACTTCACTTGTAGTCAACACTAAAACAACAATGTAGAAACAATAGAAACTTCATTTGTAGTTAACATTGCAAGAACAATGAAGAAACAATAGAAACTTCACTTGTAGTCAACACTGCAAGAACAATACAGTAACCACAGAAACATTCACATGTAATCAACACTAAAACAACAATGTAGAAACAATAGAAAATTCACTAGTAGTCAACACCAAAACAACAATGCAGAATCAATAGAAACTTCACTTGTAGTCAACCTTGCAAGAACAATGTAGTAACTACAGAAACATCACTTGTAGTCAACCTTGCAAGAACAATTTAGTAACCACAGAAACTTTACTTGTAGTGAACACTGCAACAACAATGTTGTAACCGCAGAAACTTCACTTGTAGACAACACTGCACGAACAATATATAAAACAATAAAAAATTCACTTGTTGTCAACACTGGAAGAACAATGTAGAAACAATAGAAATTTCATTTGCAGTCAACACAGCAAAAAAATGTAGAAACCATAAAAAATTCACTTGTAGTCAACACTGCAAGAACAATGTAGAAACAATAATAACTTCACTTGTAGTCAACACTGCAAGAACAATGTAGAAAGAATAGAAATTTCACTTGTAGTTAACACTGATAGAACAATGCAGAAACAATATAAACTTCATTTGTAGTCAACACAGCAAGAACAATGTAGAAACTACAAAAATTTCACTTGCAGTCAAAACTGCACGAAAAATGTAGAAACAATAGAAATATCACTTGTAGTCAACACTAAAACAACAATGTCGAAACAATAAAAACTTCACTTGTACTTAACACTGCAGGAACAGTGCAGAAACAACAGAAAGTTCACTTTTAGTCAACAATGCAAGAACAATGTTATAACTACAGAAACTTCACTTGTAGTTAACACTGCAAGAACAATGCAGAAACAATAGAAACTTCATTTGTAGTCAACACTAAAACAACAATGTAGAAACAATAGGAACTTCAATTGTAGTTAGCACTGAAAGAACAATGCATGAAAAAAAATTCACTTGTAGTCATCAATGCAAGAAAAATGTAGTAACTACAGAAACTTTACTTGAAGTCAACACTGCAAGAACAATGTAGTAACTACAGAAACTTCACTTGTAGTTAACACTGCAATAACAATGTAGAAACAATAGAAACTTCACTTGTAGTTAACATTGCAAGAACAATGTAGAAACAATAGAAACTTCACTTGTAGTAAACACCAAAACAACAATGCAGAATCAATAGAAACTTCACTTGTAGTCATCCTTGCAAGAACAATGTAGTAACAACAAACATTAACTTGTAGACAACTCTGCAAGAACAATGTAGAAACAATAGAAACTTCACTTGTAGTCAACCTTGGAAGAACAATGTAGTAACTACAGAAACTTCACTTGTAGTCAACCTTGCAAGAACAATTTAGTAACCACAGAAACTTTACTTGTAGTGAACACTGCAACAACAATGTTGTAACCCCAGAAACTTCACTTGTAGACAACACTGCACGAACAATATATGAAACAATAAAAAATTCACTTGTTGTCAACACTGGAAGAACAATGTAGAAACAATAGAAATTTCATTTGTAATCAACACTGCAAGAACAATGTAGAAAGAATAGAAATTTCACTTGTAGTTAACACTGATAGAATAATGGAGAAACAATAGAAACTTCACTTGTAGTAAACACTGCAAGAGCAATGAACAAGACAAAACTAAAACAACAATGTAGAAACAATAGAAACTTCACTTGTTGTCAACACCAAAACAAAAATGTATAAACAATGGAAACTTCACTTGTATTCAACACTAAAACAACAATGTAAAAACAATAGAAATTTCACTTGTAGATAACACTGCAAGAACAATATAGAAACAATAGAAACATCATTTGTAGTCAACAATAAAATAACAATATAGAAACAATAGAAACTTCAAGTATAGTCAATTCTAAAAGAACAATGTAGAAACAATAGAAACTACACTTATAGTCATCACTAAAACAATAATGTAGAAACAATAGAAACCTCACATGTAGGTAACACTGCAAGAACAATTTAGAAACAATAGAAACTTCACTTGTAGTCAATAATGAATCAACAATGAAGTAACCACAGAAACTTCACTTCTAGTGAACACTACAAGAACAATGTAGAAACAATATAAACTTCATTTGTATTCAACACTAGAAGAACAATGAAGAAACAAAAAAAACTTCACTTGTAGTTAACATTGCAGGAACAGTGCAGAAACAACAGAAAGTTCACTTGTAGTCAACAATGCAAGAACAATGTAGTAACTACAGAAAATTCACACGTAGTCAACACTGCAGGAACAATGTAGAAACAATAGAAACTTCACTTGTAGTCAACACTAAAACAACAATTTAGAAACAATAGAACCTTCACTTGTAGTCAACATTGCAAGAACAATGTAGTAACCACAGAATCTTTAATTATAGTCAACACTAAAACAACAATGTAGAAACAATAGAAACTTCAATTATAGTCAACACTAAAACAAAAATATAGAAACAATGGAAACTTCACTTGTAGTCAACCTTAAAACAACAATATAAAAACAATAGAAACTTCACTTGTAATTAACACTGCAAGAACAATATAGAAACAATAGAAAATTCACATGTGGCCAACACTGGAAGAACAATGTAAAAACAATAGAAACTTCACTTGTAGTCAACACTGCAAGAGCAATGTACAAGACAACACTAAAACAACAATGTAGAAACAATAGAAACTTCACTTGTAGTCAACACTAAAACAACAATGTAGAAACAATAGCAACTTCACTTGTATTCAACACTGCAAGAAAAATGTAGAAACAATAGAAAAAAAACTTAAAATCAACATTGCAAGAACAATGTTGTGACTACAAAAACTTCACTTGTAGTCAACCTTCCAAGAACAATTTAGTAACCACAGAAACTTCACTTGTAGTGAACACTGCAAGAACAATGTAGTAACCCCAGAAATTTCACTTGTACTCAGCACTGCAAGAACAATAAAGAAACAATAAAAAATTAACATGTAGTCAACACTGCAAGAACAATGTAGAAAGAATAGAATTTTCACTTGTAGTTAAAACTGCAAGAACAATGCAGAAACAATAGAAACTTCACTTGTAGTCAACGTTGCAAGAACACTATAGTAAGCACAGAAACTTCACTTGTAGTCAACCTTGCAAGAACAATGTAGTAATCACAAAAACTTTAATTGTAGTCAACACTAAAACAACAATGTAGAAACAATAGAAACTTCACTTGTAGTCAACACCAAAACAAAAATGTAGAAACAATGGAAACTTCACTTGTATTCAACACTAAAAGAACAATGTAAAAACAATAGAAATTTCACTTGTAGTTAACACTGCAAGAACAATACAGAAACAATAGAAACTTCACTTGTAGTCAACACTAAAATAACAATATAGAAAAAATAGAAACTTCAATTGTAGTCAATTCTAAAAGAACAATGTAGAAACAATAGAAACTACACTTATAGTCATCACTAAAACAATAATGTAGAAACAATAGAAACTTCACTTGTAGTCAATATTGAATGAACAATGAAGTAACCACAGAAACTTCACTTGCAGTGAACACTGCAAGAACAATGTAGAAACAGTATAAACTTCATTTGTATTCAACAATACAAGAACAATGAAGAAACAATAAAAAATTCACTTGTAGTCAACACTGCAAGAACAATGTAGAAACAATAGAAATTTCTCATGTAATCAACACTGCAAGAACAATGTAGAAACAAAAAAAACTTCACTTGTAGTCAACACTGCAAGAACAATGTAGAAACAATAGATAATTCACTTGTAGTAGACACTGCAAGAACAATGGTGAAACAATAGAAACTTCACTTGTAGTCAACACTGCAAGAACAATGTAGTAACTACAGAAACTACACTTGTACTCAACCTTCCAAGAACAAATTAGTAACCACAGAAACTTCACTTGTAGTCAACACTGCAAGAACAATGTAATCATAGAAACTTCACTTGTAGTCAACACTGCAATAACAATGTAGAAACAATAAAAAATTCACTTGAATTCAACATTGCAAGAACAATGTTGAAACAACAGAAATTTCACTTGTAGACAACACTGCAAAAACAATGTAGAAACAATAGAAATTTCACTTGTAGTTAACACTGCAAGAACAATACAGAAACAATAGAAACTTCACTTGTAGTCAACACTGCAAGAGTAATGTAGTAACCACAGAAACTTCACTTGTAATCAACACTGCAAAAACAATGTAGTAATCACAGAAACTTCACTTGTAGGCAACACTAAAAAAACAATGTAGAAACAATAGAAATTTCACTTGTAGACAACACTAAAACAACAATGTAGAAACAATAGAAAATTCACTTGTAGTCAACACTAAAACATCAATGTAGAAACAATAGAAACTTCACTTGTAGTCAACCTTGCAAGAACAATGTAGTAACAATAAAAATTCACTTGTATTCAACACTGCAACAACAATGTAGAAACAATAGAAACTTCACTTGTAGTCAATATTGAACGAACAATGCAGTAACTACAGAAACTTCACTTGTTGTCAACCTTGCAAGAACAATTTAGTAGCCACAGAAATTATACTTGTAGTGAACACTGCAACAACAATGTTGTAACCCCAGAAACTTCATTTGTAGACAACACTGCACGAACTATATATAAAACAATAAAAAATTCACTTGTTGTCAACACTAGAAGAACAATGTAGAAACAATAGAAATTTCATTTGTAGTCAACACTGCAAGAACAATGTAGAAAGAATAGAAATTTCACTAATAGTCAACAATGGAAAAACAATATAGAAACAATAGACACTTCACTTGTAGTCAACACTAAAACAACAATGTAGAAACAATAGAAACTTCACTTGTAGTTAGCACTGCAAGAACAATGCATGAAAAAAAATTCACTTGCAGTCATCAGTGCAAGAACAATGTAGTAACTACAGAAACTTCACTTGTAGTCAACATTGCAAGAACAATGTAGTAACTACAGAAACTTCACTTGTAGTCAACACTGCAATAACAATGTAGAAACAATAGAATCTTCACTTGTAGTTAACATTGCAAGAAGAATGCAGAAACAATAGAAACTTCACTTGTAATCAACACTGCAAGAACTATATAGTAACCCAGAAACATTCACATGTAATCAACACTAAAACAACAATGTAGAAACAATAGAAACTTCACTTGTAGTCAACACCAAAACAACAATGCAGAATCAATAGAAACTTCACTTGTAGTCATCCTTGCAAGAACAATGTAGTAACAACAAACATTAAATTGTAGACAACTCTGTAAGAACAATGTAGAAACAATAGAAACTTCACTTGTTGTCAACCTTGCAAGAACAATGTAGTAACTACAGAAAATTCACTTGTAGTCAACCTTTCAAGAACAATTTAGTAACCACAGAAACTTCACTTGTAGTGAACACTGCAACAACAATGTTGTAACCCCAGAAACCTCACTTGTAGACAACACTGCACGAACAATATATAAAACAATAAAAAATTCACTTGTTGTCAACACTGGAAGAACAATGTAGAAACAATAGAAATTTCATTTGTAGTCAACACTGCAAGAACAATGTAGAAAAAATAGAAATTTCACATGTAGTTAACACTGATAGAACAATGCAGAAAGAATAGAAACTTCATTTGTAGTCAACACAGCAAGAACAATGTAGAAACTACAAAAATTTCACTTGTATTCAAAACTGCATGAAAAATGTAGAAACAATAGAAATTTTACTTGTAGTCAACACTAAAACAACAATGTCGAAACAATAAAAACTTCACTTGTAGTTAACATTGCAGTAACAGTGCAGAAACAACAGAAAGTTCACTTGTAGTCAACAATGCAAGAACAATGTAGAAACAATAGAAACTTCACATGTGGTCAACACTAAAACAACAATGTAGAAACAATAGAATCTTCAGTTGTAGTCAACATTGCAAGAACAATGTAGTAACCACAGAATCTTTAATTGTAGTCAACACTAAAACAACAATGTAGAAACAATAGAAACTTCACTTATAGTCGACACTAAAACAAAAATATAGAAACAATGGAAACTTCACTTGTTGTCAACCTTAAAACAACAATGTAAAAACAATAGAAACTTCACTTGTAATTAACACTACAAGAACAATATAGAAACAATAGAAAATTCACATGTGGCCAACACTGGAAGAACAATGTAAAAACAATAAAAACTTCACTTGTAGTCAACACCAAAACAACAATGCAGAATAAATAGAAACTTCACTTGTAGTCATCCTTGCAAGAACAATGTAGTAACAAAAACATTAACTTGTAGACAACTTTGCAAGAACAATGTAGAAACAATAGAAACTTCACTTGTAGTCAACCTTGCAAGAACAATGTAGTAACAATAAAAATTCACTTGTATTCAACACTGCAAGAACAATGTAGAAACAATAGAAACTTCACTTGTAGTGAACAATGCAAGAACAATTTAGTAACCACAGAAATTTTACTTGTAGTGAACACTGCAACAACAATGTTGTAACCCCAGAAACTTCATTTGTAGACAACACAGCACGAACTATATATAAAACAATAAAAAATTCACTTGTTGTCAACACTGGAAGAACAATGTAGAAACAATAGAAATTTCATTTGTAGTCAACACTGCAAGAACAATGTAGAAAGAATAGAAATTTCACTAATAGTCAACAATGGAAGAACAATATAGAAACAATAGACACTTCACTTGTAGTCAACACTAAAACAACAATGTAGAAACAATAGAAACTTCACTTGTAGTTAGCAATGCAAGAACAATGTATGAAAAAAAAATTCACTTGTAGTCATCAATGCAAGAACAATGTAGTAACTACAGAAACTTCACTTGTAGTCAACATTGCAAGAACAATGTAGTAACTACAGAAACTTCACTTGTAGTCAACACTGCAATAACAATGAAGAAACAATAGAAACTTCACTTGTAGTCAACCTTGCAAAAACAATGTAGAAACAATAAAAATTCACTTGTATTCAACACTGCAAGAACAATGTAGAAACAATAGAAACTTCACTTGTAGTCAACAATGCAAGAACAATTTAGTAACCACAGAAATTTTACTTGTAGTGAACACTGCAACAACAATGTTGTAACCCCAGAAACTTCATTTGTAGATAACACAGCACGAACTATATATAAAACAATAAAAATTCACTTGTTGTCAACACTGAATGAACAATGTAGAAACAATAGAAATTTCATTTGTAGTCAACACAGCAAGAACAATGTAAAAAGAATAGAAATTTCACTAATAGTCAACAATGGAAGAACAATATAGAAACAATAGACACTTCACTTGTAGTCAACACTAAAACAACAATGTAGAAACAATAGAAACTTCACTTGTAGTTAGCAATGCAAGAACAATGTATGAAAAAAATTCACTTGTAGTCATCAATGCAAGAACAATGTAGTAACTACAGTAACTTCACTTGTAGTCAACATTGCAAGAACAATGTAGTAACTACAGAAACTTCACTTGTAGTTAACATTGCAAGAAGAATGCAGAAACAATAGAAACTTCACTTGTAGTCAACACTGCAAGAACAATATAGTAACCACAGAAACATTCACATGTAATCAACACTAAAACAACAATGTAGAAACAATAGAAACTTCACTTCTAGTCAACACCAAAACAACAATGCAGAATCAATAGAAACTTCACTTGTAGTCAACCTTGCAAGAACAATGTAGTAACTACAGAAACTTCACTTGTAGTCAATCTTTCAAGAACAATTTAGTAACCACAGAAACTTTACTTGTAGTGAACACTGCAACAACAATGATGTAACCCTAGAAACTTCACTTGTAGACAACACTGCACGAACAATATATAAAACAATAAAAAATTCACTTGTTGTCAACACTGGAAGAACAATGTAGAAACAATAGAAATTTCATTTGTAGTCAACACTAAAACAATAATGTAGAAACAATAGAATCTTCACTTGTAGTCAACATTGCAAGAACAATGTAGTAACCACAGAATATTTAATTGTAGTCAACCTTAAAACAACAATGTAAAAACAATAGAAACTTCACTTGTAATTACCACTGCAAGAACAATATAGAAACAATAGAAAATTCACATGTGGTCATCACTGGAAGAACAATGTAAAAACAATAGAAACTTCACTTGTAGTCAACTCTGCAAGAACAATGTACAAGACAACACTAAAACAACAATGTAGAAACAATAGAAACTTCACTTGTAGTCAACACTAAAACAACAATGTAGAAACAATAACAACTTCACTTGTATTCAACATTGCAAGAACAATGTAGAAACAATAGAAAAAACTTGTAGTCAACAATGCAAGAACAATTTAGAAACAATAGAAACTTCACTTGTAGTCAATATTGAATGAACAATGAAGTAACCACAGAAACTTTACTTGTAGTGAACTTTACAAGAACAATGTAGAAACAATAGATAATTCACTTGTAGTAGACACTGCAAGAACAATGGTGAAACAATAGAAACTTCACTTGTAGTCAACACCAAAACAAAAATGTAGAAACAATGGAAACTTCACTTGTAGACAACACTGCAAAAACAATGTAGAAACAATAGAAACTTCATTTGTAGTTAACACTGCAAGAACAATACAGAAACAATAGAAACTTCACTTGTAGTCAACACTGCAAGAGTAATGTAGTAACCACAGAAACTTCACTTGTAATCAACACTGCAAAAACAATGTATTTACCACAAAAACTTCACTTGTAGGCAACACTAAAAAAATAATATAGAAACAATAGAAATTTCACTTGTAGTCAACACTAAAACAACAATGTAGAAACAATAGAAACTTCACTTGTAGTCAACACTAAAACATCAATGTAGAAACAATAGAAACTTCACTTGTAGTCAACCTTGCAAGAACAATGTAGTAACAATAAAAATTCACTTGTATTCAACACTGCAAGAACAATGTAGAAACAATAGAAACTTCACTTGTAGTCAACAATGCAAGAACAATTTAGAAACAATAGAAACTTCACTTGTAGTCAATATTGAATGAACAATGAAGTAACCACAGAAACTTCACTTGTAGTGAACTTTACAAGAACAATGTAGAAACAATATAAACTTCATTTGTATTCAACACTACAAGAACAATGAAGAAACAATAAAAAATTCACTTGTAGTCAACACTGCAAGAACAATGTAGAAACAACAGAAATTTCTCTTGTAGTAAACATTGCAAGAACAATGTAGAAACAAAAGAAACTTCACTTGTAGTCAACACTGCAAGAACAATGTAGAAACAATAGAAACTTCACTTGTAGTCGACACTGCAAGAACAATGGTGAAACAATAGAAACTTCACTTGTAGTCAACACTGCAAGAACAATGTAGTAACTACAGAAACTACACTTGTACTCAACCTTCCAAGAACAGATTAGTAACCACAGAAACTTCACTTGTAGTCAACACTGCAAGAACAATGTAATCATAGAAACTTCACTTGTAGTCAACACTGCAATAACAATGTAGAAACAATAAAAAATTCACTTGAATTCAACATTGCAAGAACAATGTTGAAACAACAGAAATTTCATTTGTAGACAACACTGCAAAAACAATGTAGAAACAATAGAAACTTCACTTGTAGTTAACACTGCAAGAACAATCCAGAAACAATAGAAACTTCACTTGTAGTCAACACTGCAACAGTAATGTAGTAACCACAGAAACTTCACTTGTAATCAACACTGCAAAAACAATGTAGTTACCACAGAAACTTCACTTGTAGGCAACACTAAAAAAACAATATAGAAACAATAGAAATTTCACTTGTAGTTAACACTAAAACAACAATGTAGAAAAAATAGAAACTTCACTTGTAGTCAAAACTAAAACATCAATGTAGAAACAATAGAAACTTCACTTGTTCAACCTTACAAGAACAATGTAGAAACAATAGAAACTTCACTTGTAGTCAACAATGCAAGAACAATGGTGAAACAATAGAAACTTCACTTTTAGTGAACACTGCAAGAACAATGGAAAACAATAGAAACTTCACTTGTAGTCAATATTGAACGAACAATGCAGTAACCACAGAAACATCATATGTAGTGAACACTACAAGAACAATGTAGAAACAATAGAAACTTCATTTGTATTCAACACTACAAGAACAATGAAGAAACAATAAAAAATTCACTTGTAGTCAACACTGCAAGAACAATGTAGAAACAATAGAAATTTCACTTGTAATCAACACTGCAAGAACAATGTAGAAACAATAGAAATTTCACTTGTAGTCAACACAGGAAGAATAATGTAGAAACAATAGAAATTCTCTTGTAATCAACACTGCAAGAACAATGTAGAAACAATATAAATTTCACTAACAGTCAACAATGGAAGAACAATGTAGAAACAATAGACACTTCACTTGTAGTCAACACTAAAACAACAATGTAGAAACAATAGAAACTTCACTTGTAGTTAGCACTGCAAAAACAATGCATGAAAAAAAATTCACTTGTAGTCATCAATGCAAGAACAATGTAGTAACTACAGAAACTTCACTTGTAGTCATCCTTGCAAGAACAATGTAGTAACAACAAATATTACCTTGTAGACAACTCTGCAAGAACAATGTAGAAACAATAGAAACTTCACTTGTAGTCAACTTTGCAAGAACAATGTAGTAACTACAGAAACTTCACTTGTAGTCAACCTTTCAAGAACAATTTAGTAACCACAGAAACTTTACTTGTAGTGAACACTGCAACAACAATGTTGTAAACCCAGAAACTTCTCTTGTAGACAACACTGCACGAACAATATATGAAACAATAAAAAATTCACTTGTTGTCAACACTGGAAGAACAATGTAGAAACAATAGAAATTTCATTTGTAGTCAACACAACAAGAACAATGTAGAAAGAATAGAAATTTCACTTGTAGTTAACACTCCAGAAACAGTGCAGAAACAACAGAAAGTTCACTTGTAGTCAACAATGCAAGAACAATGTAGTAACTACAGTAACTTCACATGTAGTCAACACTGCAAGAACAATGTAGAAAGAATAGAAATTTCACTAATAGTCAACAATGGAAGAAAAATATAGAAACAATAGACACTTCACTTGTAGTCAACACTAAAACAACAATGTAGAAACAATAGAAACTTCACTTGTAGTTAGCAATGCAAGAACAATGTATGAAAAAAAATTCACTTGTAGTCATCAATGCAAGAACAATGTAGTAACTACAGAAACTTCACTTGTAGTCAACATTGCAAGAACAATGTAGTAACTACAGAAACTTCACATGTAGTCAACACTGCAATAACAATGTAGAAACAATAGAAACTTCACTTGTAGTCAACCTTGCAAGAACAATGTAGAAACAATAAAAATTCACTTGTATTCAACACTGCAAGAACAATGTAGAAACAATAGAAACTTCACTTGTAGTCAACAATGCAAGAACAATGTAGTAACCACAGAAACTTTACTTGTAGTCAACACTGCAAGAACAATGTAGTAACAACAGAAACTTCACTTTGTAGTCAACACAGCACGAACATATATAAAACAATAAAAAATTCACTTGTAGTCAACACTGAAGAACAATGTAGAAACAATAGAAATTTCATTTGTAGTCAACACAGCAAGAACAATGTAAAACAATAGAAATTTCACTTGTAGTCAACACTGCAAGAACAATGTAGAAACAATAGAAACTTCACTTGTAGTCAACACTCAAAAAACAACAATGTAGAAACAATAGAAACTTCACTTGTAGTTAACAATGCAAGAACAATGTATGAAAAAAATTCACTTGTAGTCAACAATGCAAGAACAATGTAGTAACTACAGTAACTTCACTTGTAGTCAACATTGCAAGAACAATGTAGTAACTACAGAAACTTCACTTGTAGTCAACACTGCAAGAACAATGTAGAAACAATAGAAACTTCACTTGTAGTCAACACTGCAAGAACAATGTAGAAACAATAGAAACTTCACTTGTAGTCAACACTGCAAGAACAATGTAGAAACAACAGAAACTTCACATGTAATCAACACTAAAACAACAATGTAGAAACAATAGAAACTTCACTTGTAGTCAACACCAAAACAACAATGTAGAAACAATAGAAACTTCACTTGTAGTCAACCTGCAAGAACAATGTAGTAACTACAGAAAATTCACTTGTAGTCAACCTGCAAGAACAATGTAGTAACCACAGAAACTTCACTTGTAGTCAACACTGCAACAACAATGATGTAACAACAGAAACTTCACTTGTAGTCAACACTGCAAGAACAATGTATAAAACAATAAAAAATTCACTTGTAGTCAACACTGCAAGAACAATGTAGAAACAATAGAAACTTCACTTGTAGTCAACACTAAAAAAACAATAATGTAGAAACAATAGAAACTTCACTTGTAGTCAACATTGCAAGAACAATGTAGTAACCACAGAAATTTCACTTGTACTCAACACTGCAAGAACAATGTAGAAACAATAAAAAATTAACTTGTAGTCAACACTGCAAGAACAATGTAGAAAGAATAGAATTTTCACTTGTAGTCAACACTGCAGGAACAATGCTGAAACAATAGAAACTTCACTTGTAGTCAACGTTGCAAGAACAATGTAGTAAGCACAGAAACTTCACTTGTAGTCAAACTGCAAGAACAATGTAGTAACACAGAAACTTCACTTGTAGTCAACACTAAAACAAAAATGTAGAAACAATAGAAACTTCACTTGTAGTCAACACTAAAAGAACAATGTAAAAACAATAGAAACTTCACTTGTAGTTAACACTGCAAGAACAATATAGAAACAATAGAAACTTCACTTGTAGTCAACACTAAAATAACAATATAGAAAAAATAGACACTTCAATTGTAGTCAATTCTAAAAGAACAATGTAGAAACAATAGAAACTACACTTATAGTCAATATTGAATGAACAATGAAGTAACCACAGAAACTTCACTTGTAGTGAACACTACAAGAACAATGTAGAAACAATAGAAACTTCATTTGTATTCAACACTACAAGAACAATGAAGAAACAATAAAAAATTCACTTGTAGTCAACACTGCAAGAAAAATGTAGAAACAATAGAAATTTCACTTGTAATCAACACTGCAAGAACAATGTAGAAACAAAACAAACTTCACTTTTAGTCAACACTGCAAGAACAATGTAGAAACAATAGAAATTCACTTGTAGTCAACACTGCAAGAACAATGTAGAAACAATAGAAACTTCACTTGTAGTCAACACTGCAAGAACAATGTAGTAACTACAGAAACTACACTTGTACTCAACCTTCCAAGAACAAATTAGTAACCATAGAAACTTCACTTGTAGTCAACACTGCAAGAACAATGTAATCATAGAAACTTCACTTGTAGTCAACACTGCAATAACAATGTAGAAACAATAAAAAATTCACTTGTAGTTCAACATTGCAAGAACAATGTAGAAACAACAGAAATTTCACTTGTAGTCAACACTGCAAAACAATGTAGAAACAATAGAAACTTCACTTGTAGTCAACCTTGCAAGAACAATGTAGAAACAATAGAAACTTCACTTGTAGTCAACACTGCAAGAACAATGGTGAAACAATAGAAACTTCACTTTTAGTCAACACTGCAAGAACAATGTAGAAACAATAGAAACATCACTTGTAGTCAACATTGAAAGAACAATGTAGTAACAACAGAAACGTCACTTGTAGTGAACACTACAAGAACAATGTAGAAACAATAGAAACTTCACTTGTAGTCAACACTACAAGAACAATGTAGAAACAATAAAACTTCACTTGTAGTCAACACTGCAAGAACAATGTAGAAACAACAGAAATTTCACTTGTAGTCAACAATGCAAGAACAATGTAGAAACAATAGAAACTTCACTTGTAGTCAACACTGCAAGAACAATGTAGAAACAATAGAAACTTCACTTGTAGTCAACACTGCAAGAACAATGTAGAAACAATAGAAACTTCACTTGTAGTCAACACTGCAAGAACAATGTAGTAAACAACAGAAACTTCACTTGTAGTCAACCTGCAAGAACAATTAGTAAACCACAGAAACTTCACTTGTAGTCAACACTGCAAAACAATGTAATCATAGAAACTTCACTTGTAGTCAACACTGCAATAACAATGTAGAAACAATAAAAAATTCACTTGAATTCAACATTGCAAGAACAATGTTGAAACAACAGAAATTTCACTTGTAGACAACACTGCAAAAACAATGTAGAAACAATAGAAACTTCACTTGTAGTTAACACTGCAAGAACAATACAGAAACAATAGAAACTTCACTTGTAGTCAACACTGCAAGAGTAATGTAGTAACCACAGAAACTTCACTTGTAATCAACACTGCAAAAACAATGTAGTTACCACAGAAACTTCACTTGTAGGCAACACTAAAAAAACAATATAGAAACAATAGAAATTTCACTTGTAGTCAACACTAAAACAACAATGTAGAAACAATAGAAACTTCACTTGTAGTCAACACTAAAACAACAATGTAGAAACAATAGAAACTTCACTTGTAGTCAACACTAAAACAACAATGTAGAAACAATAGAAACTTCACTTGTTCAACCTACAAGAACAATGTAGAAACAATAGAAACTTCACTTGTAGTCAACAATGCAAGAACAATGTAGAAACAATAGAAACTTCACTTGTAGTCAACACTGCAAGAACAATGTAGAAACAATAGAAACTTCACTTGTAGTCAATATTGAACGAACAATGCAGTAACAACAGAAATTCATGTAGTAGAACACACTACAAGAACAATGTAGAAACAATAGAAACTTCACTTGTAGTCAACACTACAAGAACAATGTAGAAACAATAAAATTCACTTGTAGTCAACACTGCAAGAACAATGTAGAAACAATAGAAACTTCACTTGTAGTCAACAACAAAAGAACAATGTGAAACAATAGAAACTTCACTTGTAGTCAACACTGCAAGAACAATGTAGAAACAATAGAAATTTCACTTGTAGTCAACACTGGAAGAACAATGTAGAAACAATAGAAACTTCACTTGTAGTCAACACTAAAACAACAATGTAGAAACAATAGAAACTTCACTTGTAGTTAACACTGCAAAGAACAATGTATGAAAAAAAAAATTCACTTGTAGTCAACAATGCAAGAACAATGTAGTAACAACAGAAACTTCACTTGTAGTCAACACTTGCAAGAACAATGTAGTAACAACAAACACTTAACTTGTAGTCAACACTGCAAGAACAATGTAGAAACAATAGAAACTTCATTTGTAGTCAACTTTGCAAGAACAATGTAGTAACTACAGAAACTTCACTTGTAGTCAACCTTTCAAGAACAATTTAGTAACCACAGAAACTTTACTTGTAGTGAACACTGCAACAACAATGTAGTAAACCCAGAAACTTCACTTGTAGACAACACTGCACGAACAATATATAAAACAATAAAAAATTCACTTGTAGTCAACACTGGAAGAACAATGTAGAAACAATAGAAATTTCATTTGTAGTCAACACTGCAAGAACAATGTAGAAACAATAGAAATTTCACTTGTAGTCAACACTGCAAGAACAATGTAGAAACAACAGAAAGTTCACTTGTAGTCAACAATGCAAGAACAATGTAGTAACTACAGTAACTTCACATGTAGTCAACACTGCAAGAACAATGTAGAAACAATAGAAACTTCACTTGTAGTCAACACTAAAACAACAATGTAGAAACAATAGAAACTTCACTTGTAGTCAACATTGCAAGAACAATGTAGAAACAACAGAAACTTTAATTGTAATCAACACTAAAACAACCATGTAGAAACAATAGAAACTTCACTTGTAGTCAACACTAAAACAAAAATGTAGAAACAATGGAAACTTCACTTGTAGTCAACCTAAAACAACAATGTAAAAACAATAGAAACTTCACTTGTAATCAACACTGCAAGAACAATGTAGAAACAATAGAAACTTCACATGTAGTCAACACTGCAAGAACAATGTAAAACAATAGAAACTTCACTTGTAGTCAACACTGCAAGAGTAATGTAGTACAAGGCAACACTAAAACAACAATGTAGAAACAATAGAAACTTCACTTGTAGTCAACACTGCAAGAACAATGTAGAAACAATAGAAAGAACTTGTAGTCAACACTGCAAGAACAATGTTGTGAAACAGAAACTTCACTTGTAGTCAACCTGCAAGAACAATTTAGTAACCACAGAAATTCACTTGTAGTCAACACTGCAAGAACAATGTAAGAAAAAGAAATTTCACTTGTAGTCAACACTGCAAGAACAATGTAGAAACAATAAAAACTTCACTTGTAGTCAACACTGCAAGAACAATGTAGAAACAATAGAAACTTCACTTGTAGTTAACACTGCAAGAACAATGTGAAACAATAGAAACTTCACTTGTAGTCAACACTGCAAGAACAATGTAGTAAACACAGAAACTTCACTTGTAGTCAAACTTGCAAGAACAATGTAGTAATCACAGAAACTTTAATTGTAGTCAACACTAAAAAAACAAAATGTAGAAACAATAGAAACTTCACTTGTAGTCAACACTAAAGAACAATGTAAAAACAATAGAAACTTCACTTGTAGTTAACACTGCAAGAACAATGTAGAAAACAATAGAAACTTCAATTGTAGTCAACACTAAAAGAACAATGTAGAAACAATAGAAACTTCACTTGTAGTCAACACTGGAAGAACAATGTAAGTAACCACAGAAACTTCACTTGTAGTGAACACTACAAGAACAATGTAGAAACAATAGAAACTTCATTTGTATTCAACAATGCAAGAACAATAAAGAAACAATAAAAAAAATTCACTTGTAGTCAACACTGCAAGAACAATGTAGAAACAATAGAAATTTCTTGTAATCAACACTGCAAGAACAATGTAGAAACAAAACAAACTTCACTTTTAGTCAACACTGCAAGAACAATGTAGAAACAATAGAAATTCACTTGTAGTCAACACTGCAAGAACAATGTAGAAACAATAGAAACTTCACTTGTAGTCAACACTGCAAGAACAATGTAGTAACTACAGAAACTTCACTTGTAGTCAACCTTCAAGAACAAATTAGTAACCATAGAAACTTCACTTGTAGTCAACACTGCAAGAACAATGTAAATCATAGAAACTTCACTTGTAGTCAACACTGCAAGAACAATGTAGAAACAATAGAAAATTCACTTGAATTCAACATTGCAAGAACAATGTTGAAACAATAGAAACTTCACTTGTAGTCAACACTGCAAAAACAATGTAGAAACAATAGAAACTTCACTTGTAGTTAACACTACAAGAAAAATACAGAAACAATAGAAACTTCACTTTTAGTCAACACTGCAAGAACAATGTAGTAACCATGAAACTTCACTTGTAATCAACACTGCAAAACAATGTAGTAACCACAGAAACTTCACTTGTAGTCAACACTAAAACAACAATGTAGAAACAATAGAAACTTCACTTGTAGTCAACACCAAACAAAATGTAGAAACAATGGAAACTTCACTTGTATTCAACACTAAAACA